>NC_132914.1:88354624-88963374 GCF_047675955.1 Chlorocebus sabaeus
AATGTCAGATGTTACTTCTTCAGTTGCTTCTTCCCTCACCACTTCATTTAAAATAGATCCAACTTCATTATAACACTTAAAACTATATGACATTATTACATAAATTATTAGTTTATTTATATCCTCCACCAGAATGTTATCTCCATGAAAACACAGTTTATCAATTTTATCTACTGCTGTATTCCCAGCCTATAATACATAGCAGGCATTCAGCAAGTATTTTTCAAGTAAATGCTTGAACTGACTTAGACCTTAGGACAAATGCTTTCATCCCTTAGTTTTCAGAGAACTAAAGAAAGGGTGGAGTGGTTCTCAGCAGGGACTAGTAAAAGAATAGCAAATGGAACATGAGTAGCAGTAGTCTTTGAACCTAAGCACATGGCCTTTCTGACACCTGTTTTGGCTAAGCTAAAGCGTCTTGTGCTGCATTTCTCAGTCTTACCTGCATTCCAAATGAATTGAATGCAAGATACTCATAGTTCAATTGATAAATAATATGTTATAGTAATATTATTGAATCTCTGCTTCATGAATAGCTTGTGGTACACTATATCATATCACTTTTCACAATACACATACTATATCAGTAATAATTAAAATCATAGTTATAGTCAACCACTATGAATACTTGTTTTATCATTATAACTTGGACATCAGATTCTTCTCTTTTACTTGCCTTTTTTATATTGCATTTTTTTAAAAAAAGCTTATTGTTTTGGTATACATCACATCTTTTATCATTATAAAAAGAATAATAACTAGATATGTTTTTATGGCTATTTTGAATAGGATTCCATTTTTGATTTGGCTCTCAGCTTGGATGTTGTTGGTGTATAGAAGTGCCACCGATTTTTATGTATCGATTTTATATCCTGAAACTTTACTGAAGCTTTTTATCCGATCTAGGAGCCTTTGGGAAGAGTGCAGAGACTATGTGGTTTTCTAGGTATAGAACTATATCACCTGAAAAGAGAATTTAATGTCCTCTCTTTCTATTTGGATGCCTTTTCTTATATTTCTTTCTCCTGTCTGATTGCTCTGGTTAGGACTTCCAGAACTATGTTGAATGGACTAGGGAAAGTAGGCATCCTTGTGTTGTTCCAGTTCTTAAGGGGAATGTATCCAGCTTTTACCTGTTCAGTATGATGTTGGCTGTGGGTTTTTTCATAGATGGCTCTTATTACTTTGAGATATGTTCCTTTAATGCCTAGTTTATCAAGCATTTTTAATATGAAAGGACGTTGAATTTTATTAAAAGCCTTTTCTTCATCTATTGGAATGATCATGTGGTTTTTGTTTTTTAGTTTTATATGATGAATCACATTTATTGACTTACATATGTTGAACCAACCTTGCGTTCCATGGATAAGGCCTTCTTGATTGTGATGGTTTACACTTTTGGTGTGCTGCTACATTCGGTTTGCTAGTAGGTTGTTGAGGATTTTTGCATCTATGTTGGTCACCAAATATTGGCCTGAAGTTTTCTTTTGTTGTTGTTGTGTCTCTGCAAGTTTTGGCATCAGAATGATGCTCACCTCATAGAATGAGTTAGGAAGGAGTTCCTCCTCCTTGATTTTTTGGAATAGTTTCAGTAGGATTTATACCAGCTCTTCTTTATAAATCTTGTGGAATTTGGCAGTGAATCCATCTTGTCCAAGACTTTTTCTGATTGTTGTTGTTGTTGTTGTTTTTGTTTGTTTTGTTTTGTTGTTTTTTATTACTGCTTCAATTTCAGAAGTTGTTGTTGGTCTGTGCACAGTTTTAATTTCTTCTTGGTTCCATCCTGGGAAGTTTTTTGTTTTCAGGAATTTATCCATCTATTCTGAATTTTCTAGTTTGTGTACATAGTGGTGATTATAATTGTCTCTGAGTGTTTTTTTGTTTTTTTGTATTTCTATTTGGTCAGTGATAATGTACCCTCTGCCATTTCTGATTGTGTTGTTTGAATCTTCTCCCTTTTTTATTAGTCTAGCTAGCAGTCTATCCATCATATTTATTATTTCAGATATCCAGCTTTGAGTTTTGTTGATATTTTGTATGAGTTTTCACATCTCCATTTCATTCAGTTCAGCTCTATTTTTTTTCCTGCTAGTTTTGGTGTCAGTTTTCTCTTGATTTTCTAGTTCCTCTAGGTGTGATGTTAGGTTGATCATTTGAATTTTTCTAATTGTTTTATGTGTGATATAGAATATATCTACTATCAGAATTACAAGACGCTGCTGAAAGAAATCAGAGATAACATTAACAAATGGAAAAACACTCCATGCTCATGGATAGGAAGAATCAATATTGTTAAATGGCTATATTGCCCAGAGGAATTTACATATTTAATTATATTTCCACAAACTACCAACAATATTTTTTCACAAAATTAGAAAAAAAAAACTATTCTAAAATTCATATGGAACCAAGAAAGTGCCTGAATATATAAAGCAATTCTAAGCAAAAATAACAAAGCTGGGCATAGCACACCACCCAACTTCAAACTATAATAAAAGGCTACAGTAATCAAAACAGCATGAAACTGGTACAAAAACAGACACATAGACCAATGGAACAGGTTAGAGAACAGAGAAATAAAGATGGACACCTACAACCATCTGATCTTCAAAAAACTGAAAAAAACAAATAATGAAGAAAGGACTTCATATTTAATAAGTGGTGCTGAGATAACTGGCTAACCATATGCAGAAGACTGAAACCATATGCAGAATATTGAACCCCTTTCTTTCATCATATACAAAAATCAACTCAAGATGGATTAAAGACTTAAATGTAAAACCTGAAACTACAAAAACTCTAGAAGAAAACCTAGAAAATACCATTCTTGACACAGACCCTAGCCAACATTTCATGATGAAAACTCCAAAAGCAATTGCAACAAAAGCAAAATTGACAAGTAGGACCTAGTTAAACTGAAGAACTTCTGCACAACAAAGTAAACTATCAACAGAGTAAACAGACAACCTACAGAATGGGAGAAAATATTTGGAAACTATGCGTCTGGCAAAACTAATCTGAATCTATACGGAATTTAAACAAATTAAACAGCAAAAAGAGACAACCCCATTAAATGGGCAAAGTACATCAATAGACACTTTTGAAAGACATACACATGATCAACAAGCTTATGATAAGATGCACCACAACACTAATCATTAGAGAAATTCCAGTTAAAACCACAATGAGATACCATCTTATATCAGTCAGAATAGGTATTATTAAAGTCAGAAAATAACAGATGTTAGCAAGGCTGTAGAGAAAAGAGAACGCTTATACAATGCTGGTGGGAATCTAAGTAGTGCAGCCTCTGTGAAAAGCAGTTTGGAGACTCCCAAAGAACTTAGAACTATCAGTTGACTAACAATCCCTTTACTGGGTAAACACCAAATTAAATATAAATTGACATACTCTCATATGTTCATTGCAACAATATTCACAGAGACAGAAACATGGAATCCACCTAGAAACCCATAAACAGTGGACTGGATAATGGATAATGAAAATGTGGTACATGTAAATGATGGAATAGTATGCAGTCGTAAAGAAGAATGAGATCACGTTCTTTACAGGAATGCGGATAGTGCTAGAGGCCATTATCCTAAATAATTAATGAAGGAATAGAAAAACAAATACCACATGTTATCACTCATAAATGGGAGCTAAACAATGAGTACACATGAACATAAAGAAGGAAACAACAGACAGTGGGGCCTACTTGACAGTGGAGCTTGGGAGGGGGGTGAGGATTGAAAAACTACCTATTGGGTACTCTGCTCACTAGCTGGGGGATGAAATTTGCATACCAAACCCCAGTAACATACAACTTACTCATGTAACAAACCTACATATGTACGTCCTCTCAATCCTAAAATAAAAGTTGTAAGTAAAAATGAAATTTCAAGAACTATAATTATTTTGAGTAAAAGGAAAAATAATCCATCTTAAGTATTATTTACCACCTTAAGTATTGCCTCTGCATAAACAGAGGTGGTATATATAGCTACATGTAAATAATATTACTTAAATGTAAGATATCTGATTTAAAATCTTTAATTCTACTTATATTTCATATTAGAAAAATACTGTAATTGAAGGAATAGATGAGAGTTATATAGATGTTTCATTACAAGAAATATAATTTGAAAAATTATCCATTCAAAGATTAATATTAAGAGTAAAATTATTTTTTAAATATTTCCAAGTTAAATGCACTTATTTATATTTACATTTACATTTTACTCTACAATTTTTGTTATGTTTTTACTTTACAGAGATTGACAAAAATTTTCCTATATCTCAAAGCACACTGTTTGCTTGCTTCAGCTAGTATATTTTGAAGAGTTATGTCTCCTGCACTTTTATTTATATATTATAGCACATTTAATCTTCACAAAAATCTGTGAAATAATTCTACTATTAACCTGCCCAAGATTATACAGCTAAAATGTTTTAGAGCTGAAATTATAATACAAAATTGTGGATCCAGGCTATTCTCTCTGTCCAGTTATACAGCACTGTATTTTTTACCTTTGATACATACACACTGATGTTTGACCTTAGATAAATAAAACAATGGTTTATTTAAATGGATTATTTAATACAAATAATATATATTTTTTTTGTCTCTGCCTCATTTTTGAAATGCACGATTTTGATACAATTTTCCTTTTCAGCTATATTCATTTCCAGACAATTTTTTCCAAAAAGTCTTATATGTACTATGTTCTTTGAGTCCTTGCATGTTTGAAAATATCTGTGAACATTTTATTCTAGGGACAAATTGTTTAATGGAATACTGTTGGGCAACATTTTTCTTAGGACACTGAGACATTGCTTCATTTTCTTCTGGCACTAACAGTTACAGTGGAAAAGTCTGAAGCCAGCCTAATTATTTTTCACTGTTTAGGTCACTTGCTGTTTCTCTCTGGAGGCTAGTAAGATGTTTAGTAGACCTTGAACCTTAGTAACATCACAAAATGATGACTGGGACTTTATGTTTCCAATCTTTTCTGGAGAAAAATATCCTCTTTTTTTTAAGTTTTCAGTTTGTTATGTTTAATTTCAACACAGACCTCTTCTACTTTACCTTTGAATTTTTATTTCTGCTGAATTCACTGTGATCTATTTTCTGAGATAATAATTATATTGTGTTGAAATTCACAAGACAATTATGGCAAAAAACTACTTTGCTTTTTTCCCATCACTATCATTTTTCTCTCTAGTCAGTTTTATTGTTTTAGCATTTTCTGAATCCTGCCTTTCTACTACTGATTTTAGCAAATATTTTGAAATATGCCCAAAGAAAGCATAAAAAAGGCCTGCCCTTCATGGAAACTTACTCTAACAGGGCCCTATCTGGTGTGAACTAAGGGCAATCAGCCAACTCTAGCCCCGTCTAAACTTCCTGTCTCATATAAGGAAAGGAAAAAAGGGGGATAAGGTTGCTTCTGAATGTCATAGCCCAGGAACTCAAGTCTACTGAAATCATTGATTTAATCATAAGACTATAGAATGGTTACCCTCCCGGCACCTTACCACTATATCAACAGGGCTTCTGTATAAAATCAATGTCTCACAACTAAGAGAGGTTCAAGACACAGATTCTATTTAATAAGGAGTTTTTAGAAAAACCCAAAGACAAGAGGAAGAAAAAGTCCAACAAAGAAATTACTGGAAACAGAAGGTGCTGGCACCTGTAGCTACTGCAAACATTCAACACAGCCCAACGCTGCCAGATTAGCATAAAACTTTACATCAAATACCTGTTTAGTGCCTGTTAAAAAATACATCATGTCAAGTTTTCAACAAAAAAATTATATGGCATTTTAAAAGGCAAGATAAAAAGTTTGAAGAGACAAAGCAAGCATCAGAATGACTCAGGTGTGACACAGATTTTGGAATTATCAGATAGAGAATTTAAAATAATTACAACTAATTTGCTAGTAATTAATGAAATGTAGACAAAATGCAAAAACAGATAAGTAATTTAAGCATAAAGATGGAAATTCTAAGACAGAATCAATAGGAAATTCTAGAAATCAAAGACAGTATAATATAAATAAAAAATGCTTTTGTTGGGCTCTGTTGTAAATAGAACATGGCCAAGGGAAGAACCAGTGAGCTTGAGGATATGTCAATGGAAACTTCCAAAAGTGAGATATAAACAGAAAACTTTTTTTTAAAGGAACAGAATAAGAAGTGTAAGACAATTACAAAAGATGTAAAATATGCATAGTGGAAATACCAGAAATATAAGAAAGATAGGAAGAGAAGAAATATTTGAAATAATAATACAGTATTTTTCAAAATTAATAACAGATACCAAACTACATATTCAGGAAACGCAGAACACTAAGTAGAATAAATACCAAAAACATATACCTGTGAATATTGTATGCAAACTTCAGGAAACCAAAGACAAAGAGAAAAGTCTGAAATAATCCAGGCCAATGGATGGGAGCCTTATCTTTAGAGGAATAGATGTAAGAATTGCACTGAATTTCTCATCAGAAACCACGCAAGCGAGAAGACAGTAAAGTGAAATATTGAGTTTTGGAAAAAAGAAACCCAAATTCTAGAATTATGTGTTCATTGAGATTAGCTTTCAAAAATGAAGGAGAAATAAAGACTCATTCAGTCAAACATAAATGGAGGAAATTTGTCACCATCAGGTCTGCTTGCAAGAAATGCTAAAAGTTCTTTTGAGGGAAGGAGAATGATATAAGTCAGAAATGTGGAATCACATAAAAAATGGAAGAGCAGAGGAGAAGCAATAAATTGAGAGAAAATAAAATGTCTTATTTCTCTTATTCTTAATTCATCTAATAATAGTTTTTCAAAATAGTAATAGTCACAATGTATTGGGAGATTATTGTATATAGACGAATGAAATAAATGGCAATGCTATAAAGAATGGGGGAGAGGAATCAGCAATACTTTGTTTATAGCAGCTTTATTCATTATTGTCCAAAACTGGAAACAATAAACATATTCTTCAATGGATGAAGGATAAACACGTAGTAGTATATCGATACAATATAGTATTTTTCAGAAATTTAAGATAACTGAGCTATCAAATCATGAAAAGACAAAGGAAAATTTAATGCCTATTGCTAAATGAAAGAAAGTCATCTGAAAAGCCTACATGTGGTATGATTTCAAACATATGACATTCTGAAAAAGTCAAAAATCTAGAGACAGTAAAGAGATCACTGGTTGCCAGTGGTTGGGAAGGGGTGGGTAGGGATGAATAGCGAAGCACTGTGCATTTTTAGGACCATGAAACTGTTGTGTTTGATACTGCAGTGGAGAACGCATGACATAATGCATTTGCCAAAGCTCATATAAGTGTACAACAAAAGTAGTGAACTTTAACATAAACTATGGACTTTCATTAATAGTAATGTACTAATATTGGTTCATTAGTTGTAACCAATGTCTCAAACTAATGCAAAATACTAACAAAAAGGGAAGCCTATGTAGGAACGGGGAGGGTATTTTGAGAATCTCTGTACTTCCATTTCTATTTTTCTACAATTATAAAATTCTTCCGAAACACTTCTCTATTTGTATTTTATATCAATAACAAAGATTAATATATTCATTTACTCAGTAATTTGCCTTAATCGTTAAGTACCTGCTATATCTCAGACACTGTACTTGGGGCACAAGCCCTTATGAAATAGTGTCATGAAAGCACAGACTAATATAATATCATACTGAATTAAAGATAGACCACATCTTAACATGAAGTGATTATTCTTAGGTGTACTATCAGTCCCACTGTTAACTACATCTAGTTATAGATGGGTTGCCACATTCATCTGCAAGGGTAACCACACACTATGTACATTTTACATAGACTCAATAAATTTTGTCTCCTTTAGCAAATATTTTTTTGTTAAGGAAAACATTTGAAATCAAAAGAGGCTTTTACCAGAGCAGGAAACTGTATCACACACTGCATTAATGGTGTTCTTACTACAGCATATTCCCCGGCTTCCAACTTTTGAGGTCTACACATGCATATAAATGTCAGCAGTCTTAACACTTTTCTCTCAAGTTTTCTAACTCTGACATTTGTTGGCTCTGTTATGATTAGTATCTAGTCTTTCTTGGGCTGAAGTTTCTTTGTGTTGTCTAACATAGTTAAATCACTCGTTCTAAATTAAATAGGCTAATTCATGTACTTGTTTACAAAATGATATGTTTTTCATCTTGGTTTTCACAGCTGGTGGAGGTGAATAGGGTTTTTGCTTTAAGCTTGATTCTGATTCCAAAACATCATCCAGCTTTCACTCTTTCTACACCTCAACTGTGGATTTTGCTCTGGCGTTTGCGCTTGAGATAGAATTCAGTACAGTTTTTACAAGCTGCTACTAAGTTTTTCCTCTCTCAAGCTTTAGCTTTTTAAAAAATGTTATTGACATTGTTGTTACCAAAAGGAATACTTAGGTAATATAAATACATATACCTAAGAATTAAAAGTAGGATTTTAGTGGGTTTATTAATAGTTATCTAAATATTTGAAAAAGTGACTATGTCATGGCTCAAGTAACTTAGATACCAAATAAACACATCAAAAAAATCAGAATGCTTTTCTTTTGCAAAAGAAATTTTAGATGTTTTGTTTGTGACGACCAGGGAATTTTTCCAAGTAAAGACTACAGAATTTTATTTCTCCTTAATGCATTAGGTCTAGTCTGAGCTTCTTTAAACTGTCTACAGTGCATCATTTTATACTGCCGTTATTTTTTAAAAGTTCCCTATTGATATTGTTGGTCAATTATGACACAGCAATAACTCTTGCTTGTGCTTAGAATTAAATAATGAATCCTTTATGTAGCCTAAAAAATATTTTGCCACATGGCCTCCTGCCTTTCCAACGTCATGCTACCCTGCCACTTGCCTCACTTTCCATGTATGGAGTCACACTAGTCTTTCACTTCGTCCAATAAGCCAAATTATTTCTCACTACCGTTTCCCTGTCTAGGTTATTCCCTTTGTTTTCTATGTGCTTTTCCACCTTTCAAAATACCACCACTGATCATTTATGTCTCAGAGAGGCCTTCATAGCTGCTCCCCACTCAAATATGTTTCCTGTTGTTTTTTCCTCCGTAGTATCCCGTTTTATTTTGCATACTACTTGTTGAATATTTGGTATTTATTGTCTAATTTAATTTTCCCAAAGTGGAATTCTATGGTGACAACAATCATTTTTACTTTCCCATCTCTGTCTCTGGAGCAAGGAAAGGCTCCAATCAGTGTTTGTTGAAAGAAGACTGATCAGCTTCAACTCAATTTCATTTAGTGGAATTAGTGCAGAAGTACATCAGATCCAAGTAAAGACCATCCAAATCACCTGTTTCCTCCAACATTCACAGCTTCTATGGCTAGAAACAGTACTTGGTACTGGTGACTATTTGATACATTTCTTGTCATCTTGTGAACACTTGAGCTGGTACCACTTACTGAATGCTTGTTTTTATGACGTACCATTCTAGCCACTCAGTGAGAAATGCTTTTAGTTTTCCTAACTTTTCTCCCATTTATCATTTTTATAATAGCCTTTCCTTTATTCCTTTAAGAAGTGTTATTGAATGTTGACATATAAGTAATTGATCAGTATTATGAAATCTAAAATGAATAAGAAAATATAAAAGTTCAGAACTGGAGAGGTTGGAAGAAGGCAGAAGAGAGAATATATCAATTCATCATTCTATATATGTATATATACACACACACATATGTACATATATATGTATATATAAATACACACACATATATACATATATGTGTGTATATATATGTATATATAAAATTCGGTGCAGAGGTACATACATACACACATGCCTGCACACACACACACACAAACACACACACACAGAAATACACCCAGAGGTTAATAATGTTTATCTATATGTGCTAAAATTACAATTAAAATTATATATGTTAAAAGTTAAAAGTTATTTTTTATACAATTTCCACTTTTCAAAGATTTTAGTTCCTAAATTAAAAAAAAGCATGTTAACTGCCTTCAACCCTTTCTAGATCTGAGCAAATTACTGAACTATACTACCTGGAAAATTCAAAGCTCTGGAAGTTTTCATGGTTATAATTTATTATAGTATTCAGATCAGTATTAAAGCCAAAAATCTCTGGAACGTATTAATTATTTTATGAATATTTTTCATGATTATGATGATGATTATTAAGAAACAGACCCTCACTTTGTTGCCCAGGCTGGAGTGCAGTGGTGCAATTATGTCTCACTGCAGCCTCAACTTCCCAGGCCCAGCTGATCCTCTGGCCCCAGCCTCCCAAGTAGCTGGGACAACAAGCGTGCACCACCATGCCCAGCTAATTTTTTTATTTTTGGTAGAGATGGCATTTTGCCGTGTTGCCCAAGTTTGTCTTGAACTTCTGGGCTCAGTCTACCTGCTTCAGCCTCCCAAAGTGCTGAGATTATAGTCATGAGCCACCGTGCCCAGCTGTTGATTCTCATATCAACAGCAAATGTAATATTTTACTCTCTTGTCTGATTTACCCTGTAATTGTACTTCTCGGTTACTATTGAGTATTACCAGGCTTACCAAATAAAAATACAGTATACCCAGTGAAATTTGAATTTTGAACAAATGACAATTTTTTTATTATAAGTATGTTCTGTGATATATTTGGAATGTATTTGTACTAAAAAAATTACACATTGTTTACCTAAAATTCAAATTAACTGAGCATGCTTCATTTCGCTGTCAACTCTAATTAGTTCAGCACTTAAACAGGAAAGAGGAAAAATAAATTTTTTCACACTCTAACAATTCACTACAAAGATTTCTTATAGATGCTTGCAAATCTTGGAATTTCTAGAATGGCATGGAATATAAAGTTCATTGACAAAAGCAAATGTACAATACTTAATACCTCTCATGGGGAATTCAAATGAAGTTTAATTGAAGGTAACTGAATCTAACTTAATCAAGGAGAATTTGGGAGCATATGCGTATAGTCTTGGAGTAGTGGAACCTTTGAAATCTCCCTTTTACTCCTTTGAAATCTAATGTGATATCCTTGAAGTAGCCTGAAATCTTAAAGGCATGTGTTTTAAGGCATAGCAGAGCCTAGGATTTCTGTAAAGTGTGCATAAAGAATTTTCTGTGGTTTACAGTGGCTAGTATGAGTCAGTATGTAACATAATAAGGTATTTGTGGGTTCTGTTATAGCAAAGTCTATTTTAAGCAGATCTGTGACCAACATCCTCCTGTAAGGGTTAGCTAGGTCTATGATATAACTCAGGGTAAGTGTCAATGTCCCTTATGTCAGGGTTCTCCTAAGAAACAGAACCATCAGAATGTATGTATGTATCTCATAGAGATTTATTTTAAGAAATTGGCTCACAGAATTGTGGGGGCTGGCAAGTTCCAAATTTCTAGGGCAGGCCAATAAACTGGAAACAGGCAGGAGTTGATGTAGCTTTGAGTCTGAAATTTGTAGGGCAGGATGTCACACTGGAAGCTCAGGCAGAATTTCTAGATTACAGTCTTAAGGCGGAATTCCTTCTTCTCTGCCAAACCTCGGTTTTCCCATTCAAGGCCTTCAACTGATTGGATAAACCTAACCTACGTTATCGAGACTAATCTCCTTTGTGTAAAGTTAACTGACTGTAGATGTTAATTACATTTACAAAATACCTTGGATAAACCTAACCTACGTTATCGAGACTAATCTCCTTTATGTAAAGTCAACTGATTGTAGATGTTAACTACATTTACAAAATACCTTAGCAACATCTAGACTAGTGTTTGCCCAAACTACTGGACATTTATAGCCTAATTAATTTGATACATAAAATTAACCATTACACCAAGCTAGATGCTGACATCCTGCCTTGACCACTATTCCTCTTCCTGGTAGATTTTCCCAGGAAGTTCCACATATGAGGAATATCAAGAAGAAAGAAGTTAAATACAGCATTATTATTAGCCTGTATGCTTCCTGATATCTTTAGTAAGCTTTTTGGATAATCTCAGTCATCATCCTAAAATGTGACCATTCAGAAGAATGGTCATTTACCCTTTTGGGGCAGAAGGGCTAGAAGAAGATATGGAAGAAAGTGTGGGAGAAGCTTCAGATGCATGCCTTTAGCAGAGATGTCTGTGAGCAGCCTTACGAGGAGACAACCTGTTCCTGTAGGGGTTGCAGAATATAAGTAAAATTAGAATGTATTCAAAACCCAACTCATCACTGCCTTCCTCAAACCGGCCACTCCTTTTGTAAGACCCTAAATCCAATTAAAACAAGCTAACATATAGAATCCTTACCTTTTTCCTCCTGCAGACCCTCTTTTAAGTCAACAGTGTGGAGCTGCCTTGCTGAGGGCCTGAGTTCCTATTTTCTTAGGTGAAGATAGTAGTTAAACAGTGGCAGGGATAGGGATCTTACAGGATATTTGGAGAGAGAAGCCATGGGAAAAGACTGTTTGGGAAGGTAAGAGATTGGGGTAGTTGCAATCTGAGTAATAAAGAAAGGTAATCTCATTTTATAGTTACAGACTAGTGTGGCTTAGTAATGCCTTGTTTAAATATGTGAATCAATGCAATATTTTCCAAAGTTCACTATTTCCAGACCACTTTAGTGATTTTCATCATATCCATATAAATCAGTTCTATCACTTAATCTTTTATAAAATCAAATGCAATTTGATTCCTTTGAAAAGTTAGCCTCATACTGTCTAACAATTTATGTGAAATCATGGGTGATGTTGTGAGTGTATGCATCACATTAAAACATAAATTTTAAACTTATAAATGTAAACTACCTAAATCTGTATCTCATACAATGAATTGGGAGTATACCATACTTTTGATAAAATATTAGTTTATTTATTAGTTTTATTTAAGTGAAAATTTAGGTTTTAAACAGATATTTCCTAAATTCTGTCTCAATAAATATCTGTCAACTATAATGTTATTAGTTTTCCTATGCACTATAAGTGCAGAACAACTGAGGCAGTCAAAATTCCTGTTTTAATTGAGTTTACTTTTCAAGTTGGGATAATATACACAAAAGAATATTTTAAATAATGATATAGTCTATAGAAAATAAAACAGGTTAAGAGGAAAGTAAGTTACTGAGAGGGTGAATTTTTATATTTAATGTGGCTGGGTAAAATCAATATTCCCTTCTTGAAAATCATTCAGAGGCGACATGAGGGATAAGAAATAGAAACATTAAGTCTCTTCTATAAAAATGAATTAACAAAAGCATAGATGTATTAGCAAAAACTCTAATATGTTAAAGAGAAGAAAGGATTGTCCAAATAGTGCATACCAATAGGGGTATAGAGAAAGCATCATTGTGGTGACACAACTTAATTAAAAAGCCATAAGCATGGCTTATTGTTAAGTAACTGTCACAATCCTAAGATTCAAAAGCAACAGTTTCTTGTTTGCAAAATTGGCAATAGGGTGCCTGGACTGATGGGAGTGGGGGTGCTTCTCTAGGGCTGGCTTAGTTTTGAGAATGAAAAGATGCAGAATGAGGAGTGGAAAATCTTACAGACAACACACAGGCAGGTTAGTCCAGGGGGGATGAGAGATTCTTCACATCATTGTAAGTTGCCTGCCGCTTGTTAACCTCAATATTTTTGGAGAAGTAAAAGCTAATAAATGTTTCATAAACACCAGCCTAGAGAATAAAAATCATTTCCAACCAGCCTGAAATATACCACTGGTGCATCCTTCAGAAAAATCTCCTTCAAATAATCAAACTAGCAGAAAAATATGTTATTCAAACATGAGTTATCATAATGGAGCCAGCAACAATATAAACTCTAAAAATTCCAGGCTACCTATTCTAATCCTTAGAGCAACCCCTAATAATACAACAGAAAAGGTTGGATGACTAAAATGTAAATAGATACATTAAAATAGAATTCTAAAACACACTCAAATAATAAAAATGAATAAAGAATAGAGGATCAAAAAAAAAAAAATAAAACAGAATACAAGTAGAAAATAAAGAGTAAAAAGTCATAGACCAAAAATTAAGTGCATCAATTCCTTTAAATGTGAATCAACTAAACAAATAAAAAGCAAAGGCAGAGGTTGTCAAAATAGATTTTTTCAAAAAAGGACAAAATACTACATAATAACAAAAAAGAATGGCTTATTGGCAAACTCACATTGAACCTTATTTTAAAAAAAGCATTATACTAATTTAAAGAAGGCTTATTTTGTTAGACTGTTTTATGTTGCTCTAAAGAAATACCTAAGACTAGGTAGTTTATATAGAAAAGATATTTCTTTGGCTCATGGTTCTTCAGGCTGTACAAGCATGGCACCAGCATCTGCTTAGCTTCTGGTGAGGCCTCAGGAAGATTTTAGTCCCGGCAGAAGAGAAGGGGAAATGGTGTGTCACATGGCAAAAGAGGGAGCTAGAGAGAGAGAGAGACAGGGGAGAGGTGTCACACTCTTTTAAACAATTAGATCTCACATGAACTCATTACCACTTGTTACTGCAGAGAGGGCACCAAGCCATTCTATGAGGGATCCATCCCCATGACCCAATATCTCCCACTAGGCCCTACTTACAACATTGGAGGTCACATAGCAACATGAGATTTGGAGGGGACACACATCTAAGTCATGTCACTTATACAAAGGATATATATTCTATGATTATATTCATATCAAATTCTAGAACAAGCAAATTGTCTTAGTCTGTTTGAGTTACTATAGAAAATACTTGAGATTGGGTAATTTATGAACAACAGAAATTTATTTCTTATAGATCTGGAGGCCAAAAGTCCAAGATTATGGTGTCTAGTGAGGGCCTTGTCTCTGCTTCCAAGATGGTGCTTTGTTGCTGCATCTTCTGGAGGAGACAATTGCTGTGCCCTCACATGGCAGAAGAAATGGAAGGAGATGAACTCATCCCCTCAGGCCCTTTTGTAAGGGTCTCATCCCATCCATAAGGACTCCACTCTCATGATTTAATCACTTCCTAAAGCCCCACCTCTTAATATTACAGGTTGAGTATCCTTCATCAAAAACTGTTAGTACCAGGAGTGTTTTGGATTTGGGAATTTTTTTGAATTTCAGAATATTTGCATATACATAATTGAGGATGGGACCAAATCTAAACACAAAAGTTATGTTTCATATATACCTTGTACATATAAACTGAAGGTAATTGATATAGTTTGGATATTTATCCCTTCTAAATCTCATGTTGAAATGTGATCCCCAATGTGGAGGTGGGCCTGGTGGCTGGTGTTTGGGTCATGAGGGCTGATCCGTTATGAACATCTTGGTGCTGTCCTCATGGTAGTGAGTGAATTCTCATTCTATTAGTTCCCGCCAGATCTGACTGTTAAAAAGAATCTGGCACGTCCTCTCCTCTATCTTCCTCCTTTCACCATGCAATGCCTGCTTCTCTTTCCCTTCCACTGTAAGTAGAAGCACCCTGAGACCTCCACCAGAAACAGATGCTGGTGTCATGCTTCTTGTACAGCCTGCAGAACTGGGAGCCAAATAAACCCTTTTTCTTCATAAATTATTCAGTCTCAACTATTCATTTATAGAAATGCAAATGGACTAAGACAGTAATTTTATATAATACTTTTAATAATTTTGTGTATGAAGCAGTGTTGACTGTATTCCATCACTTGAGGTTAGGCGTTGAATTTTTTACTTGTGGCAATGTGTCAGCACTCAAAAAGTTTCAGATTTTGGAGTACTTCAAATTTCAAGTTTTCACGTTAAGGATGCTCAGCCTGTATCACATAGACAATTGAGTTTTAACATACAAATTTTGGAGGACACATTCAGACTATATCACAAATAAATCTATAATAGAAAAAAATTAGAAGAGTGGGTGTTTATAGGAAATTGAGTGCAAGAGACTGGGAAGACCAATGAAGGACATTTCTGGGTTGTTGTTAATATTCTATATCCTAGTAATAATTTGATACACAGATGTATATGTATGTTAAAATTCAGCAAATGCACACTAAACATTGACATATTTCATTGCATGCAGACTTTATAACAAAAGGAAAAATACCCTATAGATAATAGTCTAATATATAACATCTATCAATATATAGTTATTATATATGCTGATATAATAATAATATCAGTGTATCCATATCTGGGATTTATTTTGAGAAGTGACAAAAAATGAAGTGGTTAATGGATGGCTAAAATAATTTACATATGATAAATATAAAAACAAGTAGGTTAGAACGTTAATTCTGAAATCGTGGTGAATATATGAGTATTCAATGTAAAATTCTTTCAAATCTCTAGTATATCAGGAAACTTTTGCAATAAAATGTCATAACACAGGCCAACACGAAATCTATAGGAGGATAACATTTTGAAACAATATTGATAAATTCAATGTCCAAGTGCATTTTTGGTGAATTAAATTGATATGGAGAACAGAGATAAATACTAGTAAGGATTTAGAAAATTTGAAGAACAAAATTGCAACAGCTAGCTATTATCTCAATAACATCACATAACAGCCCACTGAAAATTTCATAAATTAAAATATCAGTTATTTATTGTCAGGGATCTGAGGTTGCCTAAGACTCCTTCAGGTTGCTTTAGGTGTAATGGCTTTGCCCTACCTTGGATGGATAAGTTAGATGGAATATGCTTATTTCATGAGAATGGAAAAAATTACAACAAAACAATTGGGAATTTGTGAGATTTCTGAAGGCCTAGATCCAAACTGGCAGACTATTACTTCTGCCCACATGGCATTCACCAAAGCAAATTATATGACCAAGGCCAAAATCACCTGACAAAGACATATATTCTATTCATGATGAGGCCATGGAAAAGATGAAGATGAAGAGAGGGGCAGAGGATTGGGGCTAATTGTGAAGTCTACTACAAACACAACATAACAAACATAGAACATTGCACCCCAAATAGCAGAATACAGATTATTTTTAGTTTCATACATTATATTTACAAAAATTGAACATTTGTTGCGCTATATAAGGCATGTCTGAAGATATTTTAAAGCACCAAAATCATGTGTAATGTATTCTCTGACTAGAGGAAGTAAGCTACAAATCCATAACAAAACAATAACTAAGGCAAAGAGAAATTAGGAAATACATTTATAAATGACTCATGGGTCAAATTAAAATATTTTGAACTCAATTATAACAAAATACTATATATCAAAGCCCATGGGATATAGCTAGTCATTAGTAGGAGGAAATTAGTAGCTTAAAGTACATACATTTAACCTGAAGAAAAGATAAAATATCAAGGATGTAGATATTTATGTAAAGTGTTTAGATACAAGACAGAAAAGTTCACCAAATGAAGGAAGGGAGAAAATAAATGAGAATATAAAATTAAATAATAAAGTACAAAACAAAAATTAAAAAATCAAGAACACTTAATTTGGTATTTGAAAAACTAATCAAATTGACAAATTTCTTATGAATTTGATCAAGAAAAAAACGCAAGAAAGGAGACACAATATGCGGGATGAAATGGAAAAAAAATACACTTCCCATAGATGTTCAAAAAGTAAATGAAGATTTTTTAGCAAATTTGTGTGATTACATTTTGTTCACATCTTTCGTCATTTGGCTAAATAATTTTTTATGTTTTGTGTCAAAAACATTTCTAAAGTGTTGATTGACACATATTATCTCATTTAATTCTCACTAAACCCCTATGAGGTAGGTAATTTTATTATTTCTACATTAAAAATAAGAAACCTGAGGCATAGAGAGTTTAAGTAATTTGAGATTAAGTTGACCTAAGTCACAGAATTAAGCAGAATATAAGCAATCAAAGAAAAAACAGCAAGACAACAGAATAGCAGAGCTAAGGAAAGTGAAAACAGAAAATAAGTACCTAAATAAAGACAAAGTGAAAGCAACACAAAGCAAAGCAAATTCAGTATGACAAATGAGAAGGGACAGAGACGCATGAGGAAAACAGATGTATTAATGTGTCACAAACAAAGGGAAGACCGTGATTCCATAAAAAAGACATTGTGAATTAAGCAAAGAGGTTACATCAGTTAAGGATTCTATTATACTATATGTAAAAAATGGTTTTTCTGTGAAACTGTAGTAACAAAATACTTCACCACCTCTAACTTTCTGCTCATTTTACAAGCAGAAAAAAAGATGGAAGCAACAAAACAATGGATATGGTGCCTGCATCTGTAAATCTTAACATACTCTGAATGTTGTCTTCAATTTACATCTCATCGGGCGGACATCATGTGAGGAAACACTACTGCATTGAAACCAGGAAATGTAGCGGGTGGCGGGTATTGGATAGAACATTGCCACACCACAGAAAATTGCAATTCTCTTAGTACAGAAGGAGAGACTAGATACTGGAAAGAGAATTTAGAGCCACAGTTCAATTTAAAGATAGAAGTTAGCAACATGGATATCCCTGGTGATAAACAGTTCCAGTAATACGGTAGGATTAGGAGCCAAATTAGAGTTACTTGGATTAAAAGAAGGATAAAGAGAAGTGAAGAAGTGTAAAAAGCATGCAAGGACAACATTTTCATCAAATTTTACTCTAAAGTTAAGAGTAACTAAAGAAAATCTGAAGTACTGGATGAACTTTAAGCACTACACAACTATACAGGTATACAATGTTTCACTTTTATTCGTTTTAAGTTTACAATGTTTTGAATTAAAATTTGTTCCAAAATCTCAAAATATGTTTATATATTCTCAAATATGAACATTTATATGAACGTAAATGTATATATGCGTAGACATTTCTGACTTCAGTTGCAAAATTTTCTATTTTTTAAATTGCAAAATTAGGGAAAGTATCTCATGAAATGAAATAGAGATCATGACTGATACAAAAAACAATTTACCACAAGTATTACCTTTGAGAATATTAATGCAGCAGTGGCCTCTGGCCTGCTTGTTGACTTGAAACCATGTGGTCTATCGGGGAATCACTTTTTATTTCTCATTTGGGGAAGGGAATATGTGATCCCTACATGAGTATTTTGTAAATATTATGCCTAAGAAATGAAATGATGATTGTGGCACTGCTGCTGTTTTAAAAGATTTGTATTGAAAATGTCAAATTTTTAAAAATTGGGGAAAGTTGATAGTGACCATTGGAGACTTCTGTTGCTGTTTCTCACTGAAGGTAAGGGCTGTGGAACATTTCAAACATGTGGATTGGGAAGTGGGGTAAACTTTTTATGAACTTTATGAAAAAACTGTGTTTAGACAAGTGTTTATGATTAGTAAGTAAATCAGTCCAACCATATCTTTTATTGTAAGGAATGCATGAAGAATATTTAGTTGAGCAAAAATAATTTCCTTTTAATTTTACTGAGCAATTCAGAATTATTGAATATTTAATTTATAACTTAGATTTCCAAGTTAAGCCTTTTCTAGGTTTACAGACACAAAAGAAGGAAACATTTGTTCTGTTTTGTGTTTTGTTTTTTGAATGTAATACTTTTTCTGACTTGGCATTCAAATCGTGATGCCCCAATTATTTTGCTGAAAATGCTTACCAAGATAAGAAGGATAATTGTACTCAGTTGGTATCCTATTTTGTATTAAAACCAAATAATTAAATATTTTGTGTTTTACTCTTTATTTTTCTATGCATTATTCTTCTCCTACGCAACAATACTCATCATTATGCTCAAGATGTTTATGAGTCCAATAAATCTAGCTTATTTGATTTAAATATTGACATATTTTTACTGAACACTAACATACGAAGTTATAAGGTCATTCAAAAGTTTAATTCACATTGGAGTTTAGTAAAAAATAGTAATACAGTAATTCTGTATGAAATTTATTCTATCTAGTTATTCTATGTGAAATTTATTCTATCTCTTCCTGTGTCTAAGTGGTCATTTTTGGATAAGGGTTATCTTTGGTTTCAATAAAAATTTATAATTCTGGAATTGTTTAATTTTATGTAATGAATCACAGTCAATCCAGGAGTCCAAAATGTTCACTTTAAAGAGACAATTTGTTGGATACAATTATCTTACCTCTCCAGTCCACGTAATTATTAACCCTAATCAAGCAGAGCTACATGTCATATTGTCATATTTATAAAATGTCACTGTCTTATAGCTATAGTTGTAGTAAGAATTAAGGCATAAATGTATAAGCATATTAAACAGACATTTCAAAAGAGTAATGATACATTTGGAATTTATAATAGAAATATAACCAACTGACTTTATCTAAAATAATATTTATTCAACTTGATATGGTGATAATGATATCGGCCAAGCCCGAGACCACTTGTAAGGGAAGCAAGTTCACTCAGGGCTTTTATGACAGTGAAAGCCTAGGCCTAGTTTAGTACAATGGGACACCACTCCTAAGCAATGCCTCGTTTTGTATAGTGTGACTCCTCTATGTCTAGTTTTGTATAGTGTGACACCACTCATAAGCACTTATTATCAGACTGTGACTCAATGTTGCTTCCAAGAAAAGTATATCCATCAGAGACTATGAGGGTGCTCAGTGGAAAATGCTCTGAACAGCAATGTAATCATTGTCAGAATCCTAATTAGGTACTACAGTGTATAGTTGTTTTCTTTTCTTTTTGTTAATGTCTAATAATTATTTCCAGATTTTTTTTCTAGATATAGAACAATCTTACTTATGAGAAACCTGCTGAATATGGTTCAGGAGGGTCTGAAACTGATCCTGCCCCCACTGCTACAGGTATGACACAAAGATTGGTTCAGAGATGGGCTCATAACATGTTGTGTCAATTAGAGTCCATCAGAATCCTCCTTGAGGATATTATGTTGCAATTGGAATATACATTCCCTTCCATCTAGGTCACTATATGAAATGCAATTCTAGAACTGGTAGCATCAATCTAGTCTATTACATGGAACAAGCTGGTTTGAGACAGAGGAAGAGATTATTGAAGCCCCTGTTACAACTATTTCAGAATTCAATAATAAACTCTTACATGTCTGTTCTGTACACCAATAAATTGTGGTTTCTGATAATGCTAATTTTCTCTGGGTTTCTATTAACTAACTGCATATATCTCAATTAATACGGAACCTTTATTCATAGGCAAAGTGATCTGAAGCTTAAAAGGCACAGAAACATTAGAAATCATAAGAAAAGCAAAGTTAGGAGGAAGCAGAAGCAATTCAGGAAATAAGTTGATTCTGGGGAGAGAATGAAGAACAGATATTTAGAGATAGTAGCAGTAAATTAAAGGCTAACCAGTACTGAATTATCTAGATCTTCTTAGAATCTAGTTCCAGTCTTTGTGATGCCTTGCACGACTATGATTTTTCTTATTCTAAGGTTGTGTGCTGTAGTTTCATATTTCCTCACAATATATTCCCCATTGGATCCTTGTAATAAGCTACCCCCAACCCCACTGTTTGCAGCTAACTTGAAAAATTATATTTTACTTGCATCTACAAGGGATAAATTAAGATAAATTATTTCCAATTTTTTAGCAAAATACTCAAAATTTCCATACTATGAATTGGTGTCAGTTATAGGAACATTTCAAACAGAGAAATCGCCATTTTTTTCTGAAAAATTTTATTTGATGACAATTTATACACAATACATTTTATGTAAAAATTCTGAATCTTAGCAACTTAATTTTTATCAATATTTTTGTTTACATATTCTTTAGTCAAAATGCTATGAGACAAACAAAATTTTCCATTCGACTCAAATTTATGATTGCTAAGGTAATATTATATAAATCACAACTCAGCGTCCAGAGGCAGGCCATGCAGCAGACTCTGTATATCGCTCACTAGTGCAACCAAAGGCCCAGAATATATACAAACACATTTTTAAAAACGATGTGAAATAAACAAGTACTTACAACATGCAACTTACTAAAGACCACAAAAAAAAAAAAAAAAAAAGAGAGAAAATTTGATGTGTCCAAGTCACTCTTAAGTTGATATATAATACAAGCTGGAATTTTGCTGAGTTGAGAAGAGTAAGAAAGGAGATCCTGAAAGAAGGAATAACAGAGAAAAGAGCCCCACATCTGTACATGTATTCCACCAAAATCATTTTTAACTACTGAGCTGCACACATGTAGGGGAAACTTCAGAGAACGCAGTGAAAAGCAACAACTGGAAGACTGAGATAAATGCATATTTTCAACTGATGCCCACTTCTAGAAAATCAGAATTTTGAGTTTGAACCAAGCAACTTAATAATTTATTCTACTAGAATAAAAAAAAACTTAAAAAAAAGGTAAACTGCAGTCTCTACAATGTGTCATTAACAATATTGATGATGCAATGAAAAGGTAGTAGACAATGAAAAAATATAAATTTCAACTCACGTTTAAGAGAAAAAGCAGTTAACAGAAACCAATGGTGAAATACCTTGAATATTAAAATTAAATTACAAAAACTTAAATAATTATAGATAAAAAAAGTTTGAGAACTTGAGTAAAATATGGTTATAATAAATAGGTAGATAAGGGATCTTCAAAAAAAAAAAAAGACAGACACTGTAGAAAATAACCCAATGGAAATTTTCCAAATGAGCAAAACAATATGTAGTATTAAAAATGCTCCTATATATGGCAGAGTAAATGGTTGCTAAGTTTGAGTATACGTGAATTTTAAAAATATATCAGATTTGAATAGGAAAGACAGATGAGAAGTTGGAAATAAAAGAGTAGTCTCCGTGATTTTTGAGATTATATCAAGGGGTCTAAGATATACGTAATTGAAATCCAAGAAGGAAAGGAGAGAAATAACTAGTTGGGGAGATATTTAGAGGACATATTAGTGTCCTTGGGACACAGTACCACAGGTTGGGTAGCTTAAGCAACAGAAATTTATTTTCTCACAATTTTAGAGACTAGAAGTGCAAGATCAAGGTGCTGTCAGGTGAGGGTAGGTTTCTTTTGAGGCTTCTCTTCCTGACTTGTAGATGGCCATCTTTTCACTGTGTCCTCACATACGGCCTCTTCTCTGTGTATGTGAGAAGAGAGAGAGAGAGAGAGATCTGTGTTGCACCCCCCTCTTTTTTTTTTAGGACATCAGTCTTATTGAATTAAGGTCCCACCAATGACATTATTTAATCGTTATTACCTCCTTATAGTGCCTATGTCCAAATATAGTTATATTGGGAGTTAGGGCTTTAACATATACATCTGGGGAGAACATAAATTAGTCCATAACAGAGGAATGATGCCTGAAATTTTTTCTAAAGGTGGTGACAAACAACTACTCTCATATAGAAGATTCTCAGCAAACCCCAAGCAAGATAAATACAAAAACAAAAAACAAAAAAAAAAAAAATCAAAAGAAAAACCACACACACACACAACTAGTTTTATTAAGTGATAAACTATTAAAAATAAAAAATAAAGAATATCCTAAAAGTAGACAGAGAAAAATATGTCAGATTTGATATATTGTCTAGAGGGGATTAACAATGCAAATAAAAATGGACTTCTGATAAAAAAAAAAAAATAGAGGTCAGCTGACAGTGGAGTGACATCTTTAAGTGCTGAAATGATGTCTACTATGAAGTTAATATACAGACAAAAGTAATTATCCAGAAATACAGGAAATAAGCCAGGCAGAGAAACACAACTATCACATGCTCTCATTCATATGTGGGAGCTAAAAAAAAAAAAAATCAAACTCATGAAGATAGAGAGTAGAATGATGGTCACCAGAGACTGGGAAGGGTCATGGGGAGACAGGGATAAAATGGGGATAGTTAATGAGTACAAAAATACGGTTTGATAGAATGAATAAGATCCTGGATTTGGTAGCACAATACCGTGACTACAGTTAACAGTAATTTATTATGTATTTTAAAATAACTGAAAGAGTGAAATTGGAATGCTCCTAACAAAAAGAAGAGCTAAATATCTAATGTGATGATTACCCTGATTTTATCAATACACAAAATATCACATGTACCTTATACATATATGTAACTATCATATACCCACAATAATTGAAAAATCAATGTAAAATAAAAGTAAAGGCATTTTCAATAAATTTTCAAAAAGGGTAGGTCGGCAGTGTTTAGTACTTCTAGAAAAAGTGCTAATACTTTTGTTCAGGCTGAAAGAAAAGCTTGAAGCTGGAGAAGGAAATGTGGGACATCATAAATGAAAAATGTATACATAAGCATGCAACAATATTTTATTCTACTTGTTTAAAATAATTATATGTGACCCTAAAGCAAAACTTATAATGCTCTTGTATGGGAATTATAATATATGTGAATATAATACGTGTGATAACAACACACACAAAAATGGGGATAATTGGAACGATATCCTCTGAAGCAGGAATCTAGAGTTTAGACATGATACACTTCACTTCCCCCATCTCTTTGATTGGTTTATACTGTATCACTGCTTCTCTTTGTAGTCTGTGAAAAAGTCATTCAACTTTCAAGTCATGTGACTCTATCCAATGCACCTTCTTGAGAAATTTTGGAGTAAACAAGTGCTGTTAGGCTTCATTAACACCAATGATATACTTATTCCATTGTGTTGTAACTACCATACATGACAATCCTCTGCTAGACTCCTTGAGATCAGGCACTATAATTTCATTGTTCTGTGTACATGCTGTAGGTTTTATATCTACCTCCTGGAAGACACTAAATATTCAATGACTAAAGAGATGATTAACTGAAGGAAAAAATGATTGAATGAAAATATGAATTATTGATTAAAAGGGAAATTAGCAAGAATAAAGAACTGTTAGGGGAAAAAAAACCACTAAGTTTGGGCATACTAAATTGGTGGTGCTTAAGTAGCAATCATGTCAAGATATTACAAAAGCTCTGAAACGTGGATTTGAATTATAAGAGAAGGGCAGAATTTAGAGATATAGCTAGTGGTGATAATTGAGACTAATCTCATTATAGGACAATAAAGTGCACAAAAAAAGAAAGCTCTTAGAAATCTCTTAAAAGTAACTTTCTTTTAGCTTTAATCACATGGCTGCTAACCTCTGGCAGCCTAAAACTCTATCTAAAATTTATGTATGTCCCCCAGCAAAAAAGATTTTGACTATATAAACTATGGTTGTCAATGGAAAAAAATGTTTTAATATGTTACAGAAGGTTTATTGCCTAACCAGACTTGCTCTGGCTCTTTATTTTCATAAGTTAACTTCCTACTGTTTAAAATGCAGCTTTCTCTCTCCATGAGTTCTTTATTTTCTGCTTTCATGATTAACATCTGGCATCAATAATACGTTATTTTGGGAAACAATTTTAATCATAAGGCTTTCTTGAGGATCTGGGTTTGTTTGAGATTTTTTTTATTACTTACACATGCTATCATTCCTTTTCTTTCTTTTTAAAATTCAAAATTAAACATTGAGTAACTTTTTTTCCCAAACCTTGAGGTAATATTGCTTGTACTACATGAACTATCATGAACATTTGTGAACTTGTACAATTACTTTAACAGATGATTTGTCTTCTCCTGTGGAGAGATTTTGTTTTAGCAGTGATAATTTATTCACTTTTCAGATGGTTTCCTGATATTGGAAAAGTATTCTGTTTTCTATTTAATGAAAAAAGGTAAATGTGGACATGAAGATTTTTGGGCCCAAACAAGAAAGAATAGAATTATTGTCAACCTCCTAAAAATGTATTTAATCAAATACCCTTGGAACTTAGAACTGGAAGAGCAGTTAGTTTCATCAGTGTTTTAAGCTCACATTCTTTTAATAAAAAAAAATTCTAAGGCCCAGACAGAAAGACTATTCCATTTCGCTATCAGCAAGTGGCAAGGCCAGAAAGAGTTAAAAAACTCGGGTACCCTATTTAAATTCTGTATTGTACCTACTACCAGGACAACTTTGCAATGCTATATACACATTAAAGCACATATTTTAACATGACATTTTTCAGATTATGCCTTCACCTCCAATTACTCTTGATGCAGTCATGTTCAGTTGCCCATTTTATAGAGAGAAATTGAATTGGTAAGAATGGAAGTAATTATACAAAGGCCATAGCTTCTCTACTCCACACTGGATATTTCCAAGAGGTGTCCTACATAGTCTCTCAGACAGCCCCCACTGTGTTTCATCCTCAGTTGTCCAACATTCATTACCACATTCTTCATTAATTTTTCTTGCTTTTCTGCCTCAATTACCCCTTAATTTACTCCAGGGATAACTTACATTAGCTGTCGACACCCAAATCCTTGTCTTAGAATCTAATTTATGGATATATAAAATTAGGACAAAGGGAGAATGGGATGTAAGTAATTTATCCTTTCCAGTCTCTATAGAGAAATGGAAAATAGAAAATGGAATTTGGGAATGGATTTTGGTGTAACCAATCAACCATTTTTACTATAGCATCTGTTATTAATCACACTTAACTAATGAAAGCGTTATAGTCTAGATATGTTATAAGGAGTCTGAAATCAGACAAGAAGTGAGTCAATGGTGTAACTGACAAATATAATCTACTATTTACTTGTCACCAATTATAGGATGTGAAAACACATTCCCTGTGGCTAAAATAAACTAGGAATAGAAGTGGACAGAAATTCTTTTGTCTTATTTGATTCTATAATTTATTTTTTCTGCTTTGAAGACTGAGAATTAACATCTTTGATTTCTTATTTATAATAACTTTACTGGCTTATTTACGTAGTTAAAGGTTCTATTACTATTTACTGGGCAACATGAATTAGATCCATGTATACTTACAAAGTTATCTATACATTTTCCAGTTTACTTTTGGTGATTAAAAACAGCATTTTTTTCTTTAAATTTATTTTTCATCTTAATCTCAGCTATAAACTCAATGACTAGATTACCCTCTTAGACAAGGGCCGAACTGATCATAGGAGTTCTAGTTTCTGATTTTTTAAAATGTCATATAGGCACAGAATAATATTTTAAACATATTATCTTCTGTTCTCATTAGACTAATTATTTTCTTCATTATTCCCGGCATCTTTATGATTTTTTTAGCCACTGCATTACACAGCTTTTCACACTCCCCTAGACAAAGTATGTAGCTCAGTAAATGCTTATTAAAAGAATTGTGAGTAGAAGCTGACTTTCCACTTAGAGAATAAGAATACCGGTCTCTGAACATTTACTTCTTTTCACATACACTGTTAGATGTCACCGTATCAGAAATTAGTATCACCACCACAAAAACAGGGGGAAAAGTAGAATTTTAAAAAGGAACAATTCAGAGAATTTTTTTTTTTTTAAAGAGTTTTATGTGCTTGGAATCATACAATTTCGATAAATGACATTGTGTAATATGTACCATCTGGAATCAAAATACTTGCCATTTAATAAAGTAGATAAAGAATGAATATTAGGACATTTTTACAATATGATTGTAGAATAAGTATTCTTCTGATTTTAACAAAACATACATTGAAACAAATTTTGTTTGCCAACATTGTTTTTGGAGGTACATAAAATATGAGAAATTAAATGTAAAACTCGTTTTTCCTGTGAAATTTTTCTTTAGAGTTGCCAATAACGGAGATTATACAATTCTTTCCAGATTTGCATTGGTTTGATTTTGTTGTATATGTGTGTATACGTATGTGTATGTGCATGCATGTGTGTGCAGTAAAATATGCAAAATGGGCTATCATTTTGGAACATTCATTCTCATTTACCACTGTGCACAATTTAAATTTAGTAAAATTACAACATACTTTTGGCATGAAGTCCCTGAACTAATTATATGGTATTTAATTGCAAAGCTGATTGGTATATATTTACATGGCATCTGTAAAGATCATTTCAAATGACTGTGAGCTTATTATATTTTCTTGTGAACATGTTCAAATTCGTAACTCCATTTGAGAAGGAAAACCTTGAATATTAATTCATTGCCCTCGGGCTCCTTAGTCACAGCTGTTTCTTTTATAAACACAGAAGCTTTGATGTGGCAATTCTCATTTTATTCTGTTGAGATCTTTCACCAAACATTTGGACTTATTCCTTGGGGCCAAAATATTCTGTCAGATAACTTAGAAACCATTGAAAAATCTTGATCATTAGTGTTGTTGAAAATTTACACTGATCATTCTTTTAAAAGTTTGCTTAGATTGTGAGGGTAAAAAGCTTCAATTTTCATAAGCAATGGATTGGTTTTACTCACTTCATTAATTAGTTTTATTTCTATCAGAAATTATGTATGCCTATATTTAAAGATTGACATATTTTGTAGGGTTGATAACTGAGGTTGAATCTAGAAGTGACTGATGTGTTTTCCTTTTTCTGGGATGTCTTGCCTTTAATCTTTTGAACAAAACAATTGTATCAATCTTAAAACTACAGTAACTTAATGTTGTCCGATTGTCCTGTAAGTACTAAAACTTCTAGCATGAATTCTTGTGTATAGTAGTGAGTAGTAATAATTGATCTGCCAAAATATGGGTAATACACACATGTAATCTATCTTTGTGTACCTTTGTTAGTTACTCAAAATGCTTACATTAGTAAGTAAAGGAAATGTAACATTTTCAGATGCTGTCTTAGTCCTTCTGAGCTGTTAAAACAATACTTGCGAGTGGATAATTTATAAAGAACAGAAACTCATTTCTCGCAGTTCTGAAAGCTGGGAGTCCAAGATTAAGGTATCAGCCACTGAAGGCCTGGTCTTTCCACTTCCAAGATGGCTTCTTGTTGCGGCATTCTCCAGAGAGGGGAACGTTGTGTCCTCACACGTTGAAAGTCAGAAGAGCAAGAGATCAAACACTGCTCGATGTTCCTTTTATAAGGATCTTAATACCAATCACAAAGGAGGGGCTCTCATGGCTTAATTGCCTCATAAAGGTCTTTAGAGTGGGTCCAGTTTGACTCTTGTGCTTACAAGCAGAGGAAATTTGAACATGCTGAGAACCCCCAAGGATGTGCACATACAGAAAAAAGACCCTATGAGACAGAAAGGAAAGACAACCATTTGCAATCCAAGGAGGGAGGACTCAGGAGAAATCAAACTTGATCCTAAATTTTCTAACCTCCAGAACTGTGAAAAAATACATTTCTATTATTTAAGTCACCAAATCTGTAATATTTTGTTATGGCCACCCTAGAAAACTAATACACCCACCATATCAAAGAAATCTATGAATTCTAGTGTTTTGAGAAGAAAGAAGCACATTAAACAATATATTTGGAAAGTAGTTGTTTGGAGCTCCATAGATGTGAAGGAAAAATAGAAAGCAACTCAAAGTCGTTTCAATATTTAACTGAAAAAACAATCTCACAATTAGAGGAGAGAAGAATCTTATTACTATTAGGCATTAGAGAGTGAAAGTGTAGGGAAAGGAGGTGTGGAGGTGGTTGTTGGATTATCAGTGGGACGTTTGAGCAAAGTTTCTTATGTAGACCAAGTGGAGCAATAAGACATTTCTAAAAGCATAAAAATAATATTCACTGAAAAGTACTTACCTCTCAGAAGTGAAATTAATATCTACCTCTACATATGCAAGCCCAAATGTAGTCAGAATTCGTTTAGGTTTAGTTAGCTCAGTTAAGTGACCCATGGTACCATACATAATCCCTTTCCCTTCTCTCTGTTGCTCTCTTTTGATGCTTTACTCCATGCACCTTTACCTTTAACTCCCTACTTTTAACACTTTCGCAAACACTTCTTCCTTTTCCCAGGACTTATGAAGATATTTCAAGTGGGAGATTTTGAACACCTGCATGGCATTAAGTCTTTAATCAAGGTAATAAAAAACTGAGAAGATGCTGTCTAAACATATTTGCCTCGTATTCCTCCTGGAATCCCACCGAAGTCATTGTGCAGAATTTTTATAAGGAATAAATCCATTATTGCAAAGAAAATTGAAGGGGAGGTCAACTGTGGATGACAGATTTCAACATCTCTTTGGATGATAATGGAAACAAGATGGAAATGTGTTAATTGGTTAATTAGAGAGGACAAGGCTTCAGTTTAATGTCTGCTAAGCGACGAACACAGAAAAGGGATTCAATCTCCTATTGGAACCCAGGGAAAAAAGAACAATATTTAGATATTCATACTGTGACTGTCCTTTTTTTAATCTTTCACATTTTAGAATCAGTTTATAGGAAATACATTGCAAGCCTAGTTTATGCTTTAAGACAGTATAAATTTGAACAATTTTGACCATGAAAATAAAGGTATATCTGACAAAAGATGATGACAAAGTAGACAGGATGGTTAGAAAATTAACTCCTCTCACAAAGAGAACAATTGAGATGGCCTTGTAGAGTTGTTGCAACTGGAAATAGAAGTATAAGAGTTTTTTTCCTCCCAAAGTTTATTAACTAAGTTAAGAAATTCAAGTATTAACACAGCTATCAAAATATAGGAAGAAGGGAGTATAAAAGTATATGAGTGCTAAATGATCTTCCATAACAGAATCAACACAGGTTGCTTAAAGCTGCCAAATCAAGAAAGATAAGAACATATTATTAGCAGTATGTAGATAACTTCACAGAAACAGTAAATACTAAGAACTTTTATTTCTAGGGAGTAAGACTGGGTTAGAAAAGGTGGGGCAGTAAATTACTGTTCTCACTAGAAGCTTAGCTATTTGACTTTTACAAAGCTCATGCATCATTTAGAGACAAATTTAACCTTAAATTGGAAATGCTGTACTAATTTCATAGCATTAGGTTTTCAGAATTTATCAATTCCTGTCACTAAAAAGATATGCAAAATATGAATGAATTATTCATAGTAGACTGTTACGATGTAATGACATATACTACAAAATTAACTGGCTTAATACCCCCTCTCCAACAAAAGTTAATTTCTCTCATGTGGTATGCATTCTTGTATCAGTCAGCAGAGCAGGTCTGCCTTATGTAATCTCTCAGGCAGCCAGACTAATAGAATGGCAGGCCTTCTGCCATCTGTCACCTGAAACGTGCAGACTTTCCCTCTCTCCACAGCAGTGGAAAGGAAAAGAGAGTTGCACCTGAGCAATGCAATTCTTTGACCCGGAAGTAATATCTGTCACTCCTAGTTACTGCACAGTGACCAGAAATATTCTTATGGTTTCTTTGTTTTCTTTCAAGGAGATGAGAAAGTTTAATTCCACTTTGTGTCCTGAAAGAGAGAAAGATGGTCTGTGTAAACACTGGACAGCTTCATTAAAATAAAGAATTTTGCATTTAAAGATTTTAGGTAAGTACAGTATCATGATCAGTATTTTGAAACCTGTACAAACCACTAGTATATTATAAGGGAAAATAACTAATACATTATCAAGTCTTTTTCTCCCTCTCTCTATATTTTTTTGGCCAAACTTTTATTATAAAACCTTTCAGGCAACAAACTTGAAAGAATTTTGCAATGAATACCTATATACCAAGCACCTAGACTCTAATATTAGCATTTGACTATTCTAACTCTGTCACATATTGTTCCAGGTATATTGCCATCTAAAATCTCTTTGGTGCATCTTTGTTTAAGAAATTCAAATGATAATAATACCAATAACACTAATGATAATAATCTTATTTAGGTATCTTAACTACACTAGTACTCTAAGAGGACTCTCAGACAAAGCATATTATTCTTTGCCTACTATAATTAAATAACCAATGTTGCAAGCGTTTAAGTAACTTGCTCAGTTCCTTTAGCAGACAGAGAATTCAAACTCATTTGTATCTGAGTCAACAGTCTCTATGCTCTTCCTAATATACCTCACCATCCTTACTTTTTGATACACTGGTGTGCTAAGTAACTCAAAACATTTTGTCTTTTTCCTCCTAACTATATAAAGACCTTATATATGATCTTACTATGCAGAAGTAGCTTATCTTGTGTAGAAATCTTGTTTGTTCCTTGTCTGTTTCCATTTCTCTGAAGGCAGAGTCTCTACCTTTGAGCCTGAATCATATGCTTGGTTTATACTCCCATTAACCAACAGCTTTGTTATGTCATTTTTAATGCAAGTGAGAGGCCAGAAAATTGAATATATGGCAGAACTCTTGCCCTATTGGAAACAAATCCTGGCACCATAATATACACAATGGATAGCTTTTCAGATGACTTTTGCAAAGCATAGTTCTGCTAGTCATTTTACGGTTCTGATCTTTTTCCAGAACAACTTTAACTTGTCTTAAGAAACCGTTAAGAACTCGAGACAATGAATCTTTTACTACACTTGAATTTTGTTTGCTCAGCTGAATGTCACAAAGAAAGTAATATTTTTGAGAGGTATAAAAATAAATACAAATTTAAAGATAATAATTCTGTGATTTGCCAAATCATGTTATATTTGCTTCACAGTTTTTTCTACAGTGTGCTCATATATTATTTGCTTTCTTTTCCCAGTATAGAAATATTCTCGGCAAAATGTCCTGAGATCTGTCACAGCTGCATAAAGAACATAAATTTCTTAGAGTTTTTGGTAAATATGACATTTCACTGTTTTTGCTAAGTCATAAATCACGTTCATTATGTGCAGTGCTGCAGACGCTGTGCAAACTATCATTCAATGGGACAAATAATTTTTAAACAAGTGTTTTAATAATCAATTTCTATGTATTTATATGTATTATTCTATAATAATCCTTTAACCTTTTTTTCAGTTATAATGACATATTTTATCATTAGAATTAGTATAACATAGTGGTCAAAAGTAGGGCCTCTGAAGCCAGACTGCTTAGGTATGAAATCCTGTATCTGCCTTTCAGTAGCTATGTGACACTGAACAAGATGTTCGAACTATTTGTTTTCAATAGTTCAAAATTTTCATCATTTCGTTCTCTCTTCTTTCCTGGGTTCTAAAGTAAATCATGATCACTTGCAGCAGAGATTCCTACCAAATCCGAATTCCTTGATCTTTTGACTTGGTGACTTACTTCCTCTTAATTTTGGGAATTCCATCCCCTGACCACACCCAGAATCTTTTCATCTCTCAACATTGAGCCTCTTAAGATATCTTAAGCTGTAGGCTCCCAGGCTCAGGTTACTCTTTTTCTTCCAGCTTATATATGCCCTAATGCCTCTCATACCTGTACTTCAACCTACTGAGCCTTCAGTATTTTTCTCCCAATTGTCTGTCCCCTCCTGATCTTCTTATTTTTTTCACTATCCAACTTCAATTCATAGTTCACTAACCCCATTCAATCACCCTCAACTTCACTTGACTGTTACCCATGCATTGCATGAAAATTTAAAGCCTTTGACATGGATGAGTTTACCATTTATTTTTCTCAGTTTTTACTCATAAAATGGTCTGATCTGGTGGAGAAAGTCTATGCAATTGTATGTATCAGAGTCTCTCCTAATAATAAAATTCCAACCTATCATTTATTGGGTATTTTCTATGTATCAGATGAAAAAAAGTTTTATATCTGTTCTCTCTTAATTCTCACAGTAACTGTGTAAGATAGATGATATTGTTCCTTATTTTACAGATGAGGATCCAGTGCTTAGAAATTTTAAGACATTTATCAAAAATCAAAGAGTTAGTAACAGTACAGGGTGAATTTGAAACTTGATCTTCTCTCTCCATAGCACAAGTTCTTAACCACTGTACATGTAATTACCAATATATGTAGGGTGAAATGTACAGTTTTACAATGTGCTTTCTACTTTTTTTTTTTAACTTTCTCTTCTTCCCTTCTTTTGGATTCCATAAGTAACTTTTCACTCTTTTTTTTCCATTGTATTAGTTTGACAGTTATACATTTTCTACCTACATGCTGTGGTTAACTTTGAACAAAAAATGCATTCATCCTTTATAACATATAACCTAACCATAACCAATAAACTTTACACTCCTCCTAGGCAATGCACCATTCTTAGAGCACTGTAAATTTTAAGTATCTTTATCTACCCATCAATCTATCAAATACCCATATTATGAAAAGAAATATTAGTGCATGTATGTGTATATGTTTATGTGTTTGTGCATATATATACATATACACACATATATACACACACACACAATCACAATAATGAATAACATTTAGTACTAACCATGTGTCAGGTGCTGTTCAAGGCATTGCATATTCCAATTCATTTTATACACACACACACACACACATACACACACACACGCACACATATATATATATAGAGAGAGAGATATTAATGTTATTAATATCATGGCCCTTGGTTTCCAGATATAGAACTTCTAAAACTCTTGTAGGTGGGAGCACTAGGCTAATCTTTTGTTCTAATATTTGGTTTTTGATCCCAGTTATTGACATAGCTCTCAAGACTCTATAATTTTCTTTTTTCTTTCTTTTTTTTTTTTTTTTTTTGTTTGAGATGGAGTCTCTCTCTGTCACCCAGGCTGGAGTGCAGTGGCCCAACCTCGACTCACTGCAAGCTCCACCTCCCAGATACAGGCCATCCTCCTGCCTCAGCCTCCTGAGTAGCTGGGACTACAGCGCCTGCCACCGTGCCCAGCTAATTTTTTGTATTTTTAGTAGAGACGGGGTTTCACCGTGTTAGCCAGGATGGTCTTGATCTCCTGACCTCGTGATCCGCCCGCCTCGGCCTCCCAAAGTGCTGGGATTGCAGGCATGAGCCACCGCACCTGGTCTGTAATTTTCTGAATGATACGAACACCTGATACAGAGCTCCTAAATCCTTTGATATATCCTGGGTGATTGAAGCATCTTTTGTTCTAATGAGGCAACTCCTTGGTAGCCTCTGGATGGAGGCTAGTTGCCCAGGAAACAACTGGTTTGCAAGAGTTTAAACTTTCATCTGCCACGACCATTGGTGAGGAAAGAGAGGCTTAAGGTTGAGTTGACCACTAATGGCCAGTGATGCAATCAATTATGCCAACATAATGAAGACACCATAAAAACCCTTAAGCACGCAGTCCCAGAGCTTCCAGTTTGCTGAGCACCTGGAGGTGCCATGAGGCTCCATGCCCCTTTTTATATACTTATCCTATACATCTCTCCCATCTGGCTGTTCATCTGTATCCTTTGTAATATCTTTTATAATAAATCTATAAAAGTAAGTAAAGTGGTTCCCTTACTCTGTGAGCTACCCTAGCAAATTAATCAAACCTGATGAGGGGCTTGTGGAAACTCCAATTTATAGCTGGTTGGTCAGACGTGTAGGTGAAAATCTATTTGCCTTTGACATCTGAAGTTGGGAACTGGGGCAGTTTTGTGGGACTAAACCCTTAACCTGTGAGATCTGACCCTGTCTCCAGGTAGGTAGTTCCAGAGTTGAATTGAATTATGGAACACCTAGTTTCTGTCTTCTAGAGAATTAGTTTTTGGTGGGTGGGGAGAAATTCCCTCACATTTTGGTGACCAGAGGTAAAGTGTTCTTTTGAGTGTGTGAGAGTAGGAGAAACACATATTTCTTCCCACCTCTTACACACACACACACACACACACATATTTTACGCTCAATTATTTTGATGATTTACTGAATTCTTTGACACCAGTCTTATCAAAGATGTCATCTGGAATTTTTTTCCACCATACCATTTGTCCTATCTAGGTTTTTCTTAAGGGTATTTGGAGAAGTTAAATAAAATAATTCTGTTGCAATGCTTTTACCACCAAAAATCTGTCTTAATTTTTAAAAATATCTTTTGCAAATAAATTGCTCAGTCTATCCTTGTATATTTCTTTTCTTCTATCTGTGCCCTTTTTGCTTGCTTATGAATTAAATTTATGATATTTACATGGAAAGATTATAGATAATATTTTGTTTTGTTTTGTTTTGTATTTTAAGTAGGTCCATTAAATGATGGATTGAACATTTATAAGAGCCATAATTTACAAAATGGCTCCAACTTAGCTCCTAGTTATTACTCCTGAGTTTTAAGAATGATAGTCACATTGTATGTAACATCAAGAAAGAGAACAGCATATCATTTGAAAGCTTCAGGGAAACTACAGTAGCTTTGTACGTATGTCAAAAAAAATTGTATGAAGAAAGTGATTCCATTACCCTTAACTTCACTTATCAATACTCAGAATGATGTCTATATTCTCCTAATCTGTTCCCTGTCCCTGACCAGTCTTACCTCATGGGAGTATTAATGTTTAAGTGCAACATTCTTCCAAATTATTGAATAGATTAACAAAATCTAGAAAATTGTATCTACATGTTTATATATTCATCCAGATCTCATTCAAGAACTTATACGACATCTTCTTCTGGATGAATCTAAATTCTTTCTAAATGTGTCTCTACTAGAAAGTACACTACCATCTATCCTGTCATGCAAGCCAGACACTTTAATACCCTCATTCCTCTCACTCCCCTTTGTACAATCTGCCACCAAGTCTTGACAATTTTACCTCCTAATACTCTCACATTTGTCCACTTCTCTCTAATTCCACCAGAACCTTGTAATCCAAACTTCCTTTTTATATTTTTCTAGCTTGTACTCTAAGACTGAAATTCTAACCAATCTCTGAACATTTAGTTTTGGTTCCCTCCAAACTGTTCTACTCAGAGTGCCAAGGAGAAACATACACATGCACACAACAATAATAATAAATAACACTTACTTAGTATTTACCATGGGTCAAGTGCTGTTCGAGGGATTTTACATCTTCTAACTCATTTAATCCTCACCATATGGTAGGTGCCATTACCTGTCTCCATTTTACGGATAAGGGAACACTGAAGCATACATAATTTAAAGGTTCTGTCCAGGATATGAAGCCAGTAAGTGGCAAAGCTGGGATTTGAACTCAGCAACTTTAGCTTCAATGTTAGTGTTCTTTACTGCTGCATGATGTTACTCTACAATGAAAATAATCCCTTATGATTTAAAACTCTTCAGTGACTTTCAAATTGTTCTTAAGGATTAGAATCTTTAAATTCTGTGTGGAATATTCTTCCCTTCTACCTTGTGCTGCTAAATACTTTTAATCTTTTATATGTTTCCTTAATCATTATTTCTTTAGGGAATCCTTCTCTCACATCACTATTATTAATTCTTTTGCAGCATGCAGCTCTCTGTTAATATTTATCACATATGAAATTGTATATATTTTTTGTGATTTTCAGTTAACTTGTGTCTCACTGTAGAATAAACCATAAACAGTATTATTTCATCTGTATGTAGTACAGTCATATATATGGTACTCAATAAATACTTAAATTTAAAGAAGGAGGGAATGTAGTAAATTCTTAGAGTTGAAAAGTTCTTGGAGAAACATTTCACGACAATGTTGCTTCCACATTAGGATGCTATTTTATACTCTTCCTCTTGAATTATCACTTATTCACTGTTTGAAGAATTCCAGAGGTGGGTAACTCTACCTCAAGAAAAGTTAATTCCATTGCCGGCTGACTTGGAACAACTATTAGAAAATTCTTTCTTAACTAGAGCCAAAATATGGCTTCTTATCAATTTTACTCCTATGTTCTACTCTTCATTTTGGGACTTCTTGGCATATGTTCTGGGCCCTTTTCAAATGACATATTCGCAAATATTTAAGGTTATGTTCCCCTTTACGTATTTTTTTCTCAGTCTAATGATATCTGCTTACTTCTATTTTATGACATAATTTTTATAATTTTATTTATGTGCTTTGAGGTCATTTAAAACATTTTTCTTTTTGTTAATGTCCATTGAATTGATTTATTACTTTCAGTCAGCATTTTAAAAACTATGTTCAAAGTTTGTTGATTGGTTCTCCTTCCTCACTCTCAAATAAGTTTTGGTGTAAAAATAAGTAATAAGTTTGGTATAAGTTTATAGCAAGGATTGGTTCTTCTTCACCCTCAAATAAGTTTGGTATAAAAGCATAGTTGCATATTATATTATTTTCTTGGAAATTTACATTATAAAAGAGCATATTAAGTTTCTAAGAGGCTTTGAAGTAAACTATTGGACATTTTTAACCTAGTGTTTTACAAATATATATAATCATTTTTCTGTGGAAACATGCCAGATTTGTAGAATTTTTAAGAATATTGTTAGAAAAATATATATAAAGGCATACATTTGTCTTTATATACAGATTGCTTATAGCATATGCTTGCAAAGTCAGAAGGCTAATGTAAAGAACATGGCACTTTGTTGCTTCATGAAATTCTGTTTTTTTTTTTTTTTTTACTTCACAAAAATCGAAATATTATGTCAAGTGATTAGAATAACATTTTTTTTGTGTTTTCTGGAAGAAAAAGAAAATGAAGGTAGGAGTAAACATTTTTGCATATATTTATGCCAGAAAGTGAAAATAATTTTTTACTGTAACACATTTTTATTAAAACATGTTCTTCAGTTAAGCTTGCTGTCTTTGAAATATTCTGTTTTGTTAGAAAGCACTCAATATTTTTATTTAGAAAATCCAAAAACCACAATGAAATATGAAGAACAATTTGCAATTTAAATGGATTTCAAATGTTAAAACACTAAGATTCCACAAGAAATGCATTATAATAAACATAGAATTTAGAACTTATAAGAATACAGTGGACTATATCTAAAAACAACAGCTACAAGAAATGGTAATGAACTAGAAATGATTACTGTTTCATTATTTGATATTAAATAACAAGAATTATTTAGTGATTAAGTATTTGATTCATTCCATACCCATCCTCAAGCTAAATATCAAACTTGTACTGCTGAAAGTTACTGAGCAATCTGCAATTATTTTATTATGATTACAATTAAGAAATATCTTATTTTCTCATTTTCTTCAGGTCATTCTCCTCCTGTTTGATTATTACATTTATACTGTAAATTATGGTATCTGCATAAGTAATTTTAAAGATACACAAATATGTTCTTTTTATTATATAAGAATATAATTGTGTTATTTAGTGTTAATAAGCTATGGAAGATACCAAAATAAAACTATCTTTGAGTTGATAAGCTATCTTAACTCTGTGTCTGTTTTATTAATTAAAAGAAAAGCAAATTAATGCAGACTGTGCTGCATGTAACTGGCAAAAGCATCTTTGAATAGAAAAAAATACACTGCACAAATGAAAATGGTGGCCGAGAGCAATGGGGAATATGACTTGTGTCCTAAGCCTATTAATGGTAACCACATTTCATGTCAGAAACATTAGCTTATTAAACTAATCTTAGATTTGGTGAGAATGTGTTTAAATAATGACAGCCTGCAGAAGTCTGAAGCAGGTCATTAAAGCCATTGGGACTGGTGGTTTGATTTCGTTTCCATCCAGACGGAGGTAGCGAAGATGAGGTCCATAACTGAAGGAATCTCGTTCTGCAGGCAGTGTGGATGGGCTGGGACATATTACAGAGACATTCACACCTACAGAGACAAAGAGCATAGATGAATGAATTGGAACACAAGAGAAACTAACAGTGGGAAGACCAAAAAACTAATGCCACGGTCCTATGGAGGGCTTAGTGGCCTAATACTTGAAAATGGTGGTTATACAAAACATTTGCATCAGTGAGAGATTGTGCCTATCAGCTTCATAAAAGTAACCCCAAACAAATGTTCAGCAAACTTACAGTCATCTCAGTCCATGTTCTGCTACTTAGTATAGAGCACTAGTAAGGAAATACTGTTAAGATCTGTGATAGAAACAAAGGGGTATAAGACATCACTTGTTTTCTAAACTTGCAGGTAAGATAAAGCACATTTAGATTGCTGTAGGTAGGATTGAGGGCATCAGAGGTGGAGACAACAATTCAGATTTGGGACTGAAAGAATGGGTAAGTACAAAAGTGGATGGATGGATCCTGGATGGGTAAGTAGAAAATCAATCTAATATAAAAGAAAATGCTTGAAAATTACCTTAAAAGATGCAAAATAGTGTACATAACATGATTTTAAAAGTACAATTAACATAACATTATATAAGCAATACAGAAAACAAACTTGAATCTTCATCTTCAAGTTTACTTAATTGGAAATAAAAATTTTGCCAAGAATTGAATGACAAAGAACTCAAGCCAGAAAATATCCCAGCAGCCTTTTCACATGGTTAGGATGGTGGTAATTGTGCACCTGCCTTGGATCAAAGCCCTTGGCACCAGTGACTATGCTGAGATTTAGGAACATTCAGGAGAGAAGGCCAGTTAAACTAGCAAAATTCAGGGAAGTCTGTAAAAGCTGATTTCAACCATGAATCCATATATTGCCTTTAAATTCCTTTTCAAAACCATTCCAAACAAGAGATCTTCCCTGAGTAGACCCACTGAACTTGGACAATGCCCCTCCTCTATGGTCTATTGTTTTATACAGACTCATATTGTAGTGAATAATTTTATGTTTCCAGCAAGGTTGCTTTGCTTTGAATTTATGCCATTTTGTAAAATGAATTTAATAAAAATAATGACTCATTTGAATAGCAGTTTAGTTGTTAAAAGTCAGGTTCTCTTTTTTTACATACATTCATGTATCACGTGATCATCTCACAGGCTTTATCAGGCAATATTATCATTCTCCCTACCTGGGCATTTGTGGGAATTCTGGTTCGGAGAAATAAGGAAATGTACACAATGTACTTCAGCAAGTAAGTGGCAGAGCTGAGACCTGGCCTATTCTTTCTATTTCTACCATGGGTCTCTTGCCCAAGAGAATATGTCCCTTTCAATGTGCAATCCCCTTATCCTCATCAAGCTCATGTCCCATAATCAGTGTATGTCTGAACAAATGAATATAAAAAAGAAGTATTCTAAATTTAATTACGTTTTCATAAATTACACTGTTTCTCAGGGAACACCAGAAAACAATGTAGTTGAGTAAATAACATTTTTACCTAATCTTAAATCCCTGAAAGTTTTCAGAAGAATAAATATTTCCATCATATTGCTTGAGACAAGTTCACCGTCTTGTAAATTTTGATGACTTTTCATAGAAGAGGTATGTTTCTTGGAGAATACTTTGTTACAGCCAGAGTAGATTATGCGGCAAGAAGCAGCAAGTACTTAAACAGTTTTGACACAGTGTGATTTTATTATGTCAATAATTCCCTCCAGGGAAACTCTTATATTTATATTCTTAAATATTGAAATAACAAAATTTGATATCTACATTAAAAAGTAAATAACTAGATTTCTCTTTGTTGCTGTTCTACTGATAGAATTTTTTTAAATTTTGCATTCCTGACACTGAAGGAAAGTATTGTTATTATACTGTATGAGTGAAAACACAAAAACACTTTAGGCTCAGGTTTTGGCTATTGCATTTACCCTTTGTCCTTGGGCAAATATCCTCCCCTAGCTGATGTTCAGTTTCTCTTTCTTCAGAAATTCCTAATAATATCACACAAGTTTCTTGCAAGGATTAAATAGTAGTTCTCAAATCGTGAGCCAGCAACATGAATACTATTAATAACTGGGGACTAAACTGTGAGGCCCAATCTCTGACCTAGCAAGTCAGAAATTCTGGGGGTGGAAAACAGCAGCCTGAGTTTACAAGATCTCCAAGTGATTCTGATGCACACTAAGATTTGAGAATGATAGAAATATATGATAAAACACTTTGATAAAACTCTAAAAGGTGGGTCTATACTACAGACATAATACTCTATAAACTAAAGTCTTATACTTCTCAACTGTATTTTAAATGTTGCTACCTCACTCTTAAACACCCTAATTCACAAATGCTCAGGATGAAATGCCTAATTCGTAAGCAAGGGCTCTATGTGGAGTCACTTGAAGTTTACTTCCCACATCAATTGTACGTGGGGCTTTTAAGGAACGTACCTGTAATATACCTGTAGAAGCCAAGAACACTCGTCAGAAAAAATTATGTATTTAGGATAATATTGTTGTTTTTCTGATTCAGCTAAACAGATTCATCTCTTAACATTTTTTTTTCTGTTGCATCTTTTGTTTTTGACTACAGGCTTAAACAATACATTTCATCACCATGGAAAAATAACTGCTGTGGTGGCAAGCTGCCATTTAATTCCTGGATTGTAGGCTCAAGTACACTGTTATTTAACTCCCCCCACCAAATAAAAAAAAAAAAAGTATTAAATAACTGAGCAGTACCCAGTGGAAAAATAGTCTGTTCCTATAAATTGTATGTTTATGTGATTATTTGCTTAAAAAGCTTTAGTGAGTAATACCCAGGCAACACAACCTTTTGACAAACTATCTTTGTTATTCTCTTACAAACTATCTTGACTGAATCTCACTTTTGGAATGCATTTTCTTAGGTTGTCCTGGAGAAATCTCCTCAAAGTTATTTTTAAAGGGTCTACTCTGAGGTTGAAGATGCATAGATAAATGTCAGGCTAGGTATTGTCTCCCTGTGGCTGGACCCATTTTTACACCAAATCCAGCCTGGTCGCATAATTGTGAAGAAGCCAAGTTTGTCTCTAATGTGTCCAGCACCTGCTTTTTATAATCACTTCTTCTCTTGATGATGTCCCTGCCTCCAAAAACTTTGCGTTCCTCTGTCACTCTTTTATGAAAAGTTCTTTCCAGGAAAGAAGAGAGTATTCTACCTGCCTAATGCCTATAAGTCCTAACTACCAGGGAAATTTCTTTCCATTTTAATTAATAAAGCCTTAAACTATAGTAGTAGTTCTCAATGTGTAGTTCCCAGAATATCAACTGGAAGGCTGTTAGAGATGAACATTCTCAAGTCTCATTCTATGTCTACTGAATCAGAAATCCTGGGGGTGGAGTCACCAGCCTTCACACACTCTTTTGAGACTCCCAATGTAATTAGGGGAGTTTAATTAGAGACTCCAATTAGGAGAGTTTCAGGCATCAGCTGTCATATAGTGTTCAGGACAGAGATGCCTTCCTAATACCTCTTAAATCATATTTTCTTTATTACTAGTTGTGAGGTTGTTTGTGCCTGATATGGTTTCTTAAATAAACCTACCCAATGGGGCAGAAATATTGGAATCTCCTGGAGTAAAAGAAGATAGAGGCATTTAGTTTCTCTAATGGATAATAGTCCTCTGTAGATGACTCAAGTCCACTTTTTAGTCTTCAGTTTGAAGATTTGGGCTTCTTGGTTCATTAAGACTCTCTGTGTATAGACAAAAATTTAATACTGAAAATTGAAAACACACTAAAACTGTAAAGGAACATTAGTGGGGGAGGGGGCAACACACTTGCTCTTTTTAGTGAAGATAAAGATACGTTTAATGACCATGAGCCGTTTAGTCAAAGACGTACCCTGCAGGTTACTTACTTTTAATTTTGTTATGATCAAGGTGAAGGTGCTGCAGATGAGCACTGATTCGGGGAACCTTTGTGAGTTGATTGTGTGACAGCTGAAGATCTAGAATTGATGATACATCAAATCCTCTTGATGGGAGACCCTCATCTGATAATTTGTTGTGATTTAGTCTCAAAAAGGCCACTTTAGGAATCACATTAAAATAATTTTCTGGTATTCCTTCAATGGAATTGTTGTCTAAAAACAATTGCATTGTATTGGCTGGTAATCTTGGAGGCATATTCCTCAGGGCATTCTTGGCCATGTTTAGCTGCATGAGGTTCTTGAGTCCTTTAAAAGTGTCTCTTTGAAAGGCATTGTCCACTAATTTATTGTTCTGTAGGTCAAGAAGGGTCAGGTTCTCCAGATTGCTGAAAGTCCCTTGAGGAATTCTGGACACCTTATTTCTAGCTAATTGTAATTGTTCTAAACTTCTTGGCAATGGAGAAGGTACCTCCTCTAGCTCATTATCTTCCAGAAATAAGAAGAGCAACTTCTTTAGCTGGCTTAGGGCTCCTTTTTCAATTCCATAGTTGGTTATTTTGTTCTTGTTTAGATTTATCCATCTTAACTGGGTGGCATTCTCAAATGGCTTTTCAGGAATGGTTTCTATCAGGTTGTTTTGAAGATAAAGATACCAAATTCTTGAAGGAATAGCAGGAATTTCTTTGAGGCCTCTATTTTCACAATATAAAGCAGTAGGAAAACTGGGTGGGCAGAAACATTCCACGGGACACTCGAAGTCATGAATAGTCCAATCATCTGAATCGTGTACTTCATAGACCTGCCTCACACTTCTAGTCCACACAGTGTCTGTTATGAATAACACCCACAAGATGAAACAGATTGTGCCTGCCATTATAGCACCTACAGAAAAAGGAACACAACTGTTAGATATTTGAAGATCTTGACCTTTAGATAATTTTATACATCAAAATGATCAGGAAACATTGCTTCTTCAGGGAAGAGGTGAAAATATGTCAACATTTCATACACAGATCTTAATCAATATACATTAATTAGTAGGCACCATTTGCAAAGCATTTTGCAAACAGTGAGAATAATTCACCAACTTGTAGCTTTCTGGTTGTAACTCAATCACAATAAAAGCTGAGAAATGGAAAGAAAATTTTAGCAGCTCTAAGTGTTTTTCCATTTCAAGCTATTTAATTTAAAGAACTGAACTGAAACCAGTAGTTGAATACTAGAGTACAAAAAAGTGATCTTTTTAAAACTCAAACTGGGAATCTGTGTTGTTCCTGCGAGGAAGGCATATGCTTTTACTTTTACTCCTAAATGAGGAGAACATCTGGATGAGATTCCCTAGGCCTTTTTGGCCCTTGAACCAAAGGAATGAAGAGATCAAAGAACATTTTAGCACTTTATGGTGAAGGAAGGTTCTAGGATCTGAATAAAAGTGTGATTCATCTGTTATTCTGTAGCTCAACTTCTTAGGTAAGTTTTTTGAGGGTGGGGGAAGATGTCTATAATTTTAAGCACACAATTAAGCTGTTCAGCCAAGCTACTGAATTATCAATTCTCTCTCTCTCTCTCCACTCACCCTCAGAGAATATATATATTCTGTCTCTACATATGTGTATATATGTATATATAGAGATAGAGTTTATTATATAGAGTTGAATACATTGTGATGTATAGCACAAGTACTTGAGTATTGTATTCAACTATGGCATTATTATGGTTGATAAGAAACAAAAACAACCAAAAAACATATTTAGGATACAGGTAGAGAATTTCTTTATATTCACATTATCAGTGTGGCTAACAGAAAGTAGGTTAGCATTTACTAATATTTGGTACATTTAAAACACACAAACCCTCCCCACTGATCATCAAAGATTTTTGGTACAAATAATTATTTTAACAGGAAATATACATATATAATATATTTTAACCAATTATTTATAGCATAAATATGTTACATATATATTTATATATATATATCAGTAACATTCTGACCAATGTACATTTATTGAACTGATTGATAATAGGACAAAATAAATTTTACTGATTCCTTAGGAAAAGATAAAGTCAACTTCATTTGTGAAATGCTGATCATTCAATTTTGCCATTAAATTGCATAAAACAAGTGCAGAGCTGCTTCTGCAAGCTGTCAAATTTTCTAGGATTGCAGAACGCTGCTCTGGCCATGTTCCAACAAAGAAACATTATTTTTTTTTCTTTTTCAGAATAGAGTTTTGGTTTAGTTATTGAAGTTGTAACCCTGCATCTGTTGAATAAGTACTTTGCATGCTTAACTTTAAGAGTTTTTAAAAGTGCAAAATAGTTTACCTTGCCTTCCAGGAATACACCGTTGAGTCCTGTGTCTGAGTCTGAAGTTTGCTAAAAATCACTTAAGAGAAAAAAAAAAATCTTTGACAAAAATAATTTGTTTTTACTTTAAGCTGTCAAGCCTGCTGTGAGAAACAGTGAAACCTACTCGTACCATTCACTATGAACACCTTTGATCTATTGTTTCCACTTTGACAGGGCTTCAGAAGACTGCTTACCTCAGCCTCCTTGGATCTTCTTCTTCCTTTTCTATTGGTTACTGCTTGTACATGGTAATGGATTGACCCAGGCTCCACTGTCGTGTTTTTATGAATCCTCTGTAATATATATGCACTAGTATATCCAAATTTAACCCCTCCAACAACCACAGAATCCCAGTGCCTACACAAGCCAGCAAAGGAAATTCTTACTTTAATCCTAAGAACCCATAAAAAAATTCTAGACAATTTTCATTCCTAATTCACAGTTCAGTTCATCAGTACATGTTGTTATGTACTGATATCCAGACCTTATTTACCAACAGGCACCTGAAGACAGTTTTAATTTCAAGTATAACAAAAAGATATTTTAAAAGATTTTAAAACATTTTCCCTAGATGATCATTTCTTAAAAATTGAATACAAATAATTAAAAGCCAATGTCTTCTGTTTATATGGACATATTTTATCTGTTTCTGATATAAAATAGATGCTGTAAAGTGTTTGATTAAGGGAAAAATAAATAAATATATGCATTTGAAAAATTTAAACGTGATATCTGGAAAGTGCTACCTGATTTTGTTGCTAATCTTGGTATTATGCTTTGTTTCAGAGAAATAATTTTTGTATCCCTAATTGTTAAAAGAAATAACAATTTATTCCAAGTACCTGCTAAGGTGGGATAATTTTTTTATTCATTATAATATAACACATATTTTGCATATAGTCCCTTATGAGACATTCTGTTACACCGCTACTTTTTTCTTTAACACATATCTAAACTAGTGTGTCCTCCACTTCTGATATTTGATGAAAAAAAATTATGCCTCTTGAGAAAAGATGCAAACAAAAAAATATCTCATTTACGTGTTATTCTATAGGTGTTATTCTGTAGGTGTTATTGATTGTTACGCTTTTGTTTTTCAAAATCTGTCTTATTCTAGCTTCAGTGAATGCTATATGACTCATTTAACAGCTCACATGAGTATTGTCAAAGAGCACGGTGAAAAGGAGTAAGCATTGGATTCAGAAGACCTTTTGTGAACCACCTCTGTCCTCTCTCCTAACCATAGAAGGGTCAATTAGAGTTCAGTTTTGTCATCTATAAAACAGTAATGGATTGCTTCACAGGGTTAGGTCTAGTTTGTTATAGACGATTACAGAAATAATCACCTTACTTTGGAATTAGCCCTACACTCTCAACTGGAAAATGCCTTCATATTTAAGGGCTTTTATAGATTAAGATCCTATTTTGACATGATTTTTTACTACTCCTATAGGTATGTAGGTGTACTCACATCACATTTTAAGAAGACAACCAAGTGTTATTTACTTTCTCATAACAATTGTCTCCTCTCTCTGTTGCATTTCTTCTCCCTCTCTTTTCTTTTCCTAAATCCTCGCGATTTAAACAACAGATGATCTTCAAATCTGCATAGCCCTCTTCCAGCTATTGTCTTACTGTTAATTTTTTTAGCCAAACTGATTTTAGTCATTTTATAATTTTCTTACACAAATGTTGCTACATGTTCATTGTAGGAAAATTAGAGTAGCATACTGGCTGCTTCCAATCTGTTTCCTCTTCACCATTCCACTCATGATCTGCCAACCAAAATATGACTTCTAATTCTGCTTCCCTAAAATGGTTCTGACAAAAAATCAGCAATGATCTTCACATTTACTAAGCTGTTCAAGTCTTTTAGTGTTAAGCACACTTGGCCTTGGACCATACTGACCCATCCCCTTTTATTAAATGTTTGTCTTAGTTGTTCTGACATCACTCTTTCCTAGTTTTTCCTCCCCTTTTCTGATGACTTCTCTCTGTCTATATTCCAAAGCTCTAGTTCCTCTTTGTAACATTATTTAAGATTGTTTCTAGCATTTGGAAGCCTTTGAGATTCTGTCCTCTGCTTTACGCTTTTCTTGCTCTATACACATTTCCTGCATGATTCTATGGTTCCAACCATCTCCTCCATCATGATAACTCCTGAGTCTGTATCTGCAACCCAGCCACTAGAAGAAGACCTGCTTTCCAATGTGTGTGCATATCTGCTTTCTAGATATCTCCTATTGCATGTTTCAAGGGCATATATGTAAAATGAAATTCTCTGTCTCCTTTTACTTCTAACTGCTCTTGTCATTTTCTACTTTTGAGACTTCTGTCATATTCAGTCTCCCAAACCACAAATCTGGAAATCATTCTTAAGTCTTCTCTTTCATTCTGCGCACATATGATAACAATCACATTTTAAATACTTTGGGAGACACGATACAAATAAAAATGATCATCTACAATGCTTGCTGAGTTTGAATATCATTGTCTCTAGACTAAAAACATAGAATTGTTTCCACTGTCAGGGTAATCACTATCTGTGTCTTGATTTTTTCTATAACATTCTAATCTACTTTTCTTTGATTATTGATTCCTGAAGAGTGGGTACTTTAGCTCTTCTCCTGAACTGTTTAATAAATTTCAGAAGTTAGTAAGAATGTCTGAGTCATATGAACTGATATAAAAATTAATAAAAGACTCTGGCTAGTCCTATCTGATATTGCGAAAAGGTAGAAAGGAATCCTAAAGTTTAATAAGGTGGCTATGGCACTATCTAGTGACGGTTTGATATTTTTAAAGTCTATGAGGCTTTGCACATAGCAAGTAGTCAACAAATGTTTACTGAAAGAATAAATAAGCAAATAAACATATAAGACACTTGCATCCTTTTATAGCCATGAGTTTTTGATCAGCATAATTGTGTAAGTAGGAACATATGGAAAGCCTTCGATATTTGATTTTTTTTTTTAATGTGAGTTTGAATTTTCCTTTTGTAACTTAGCAGTTGCTTGGCCTTGCATAGGCCATTTCACTGTCGTGAGCCTAAGTCTCCCCTTAATATACTTTCCCTGAGAAGTGCTCGAGGTCATCTGAAGATCAAATGAGATAATGAAGGTGAACATGTTGGATAAGTATAGACAACTTTCATAGTGAAAAATTCAAAGCTCCCTGGATCTTACAAAGCATTTCTTCAAACTCTTTCTTTTCACATATGAGGAAATGATGCTAGAAATTTATTTCAGAAGAGAATGTGCCTTCCAGAGATAAATCCTTTCAGAAATTTGAGAGGAAATAAAGCTGCTGTTCTTGTATTTTTTGTAACTTCCTTCCTTTCTTTTTTTTTTTTTTTTTTTTTTTAGCATTTTTGGTTTCAAATTTACTTATGTTGCTTCTACTCCTTCCTACTAAAAAGGAAGACACTTTGCTAAACTGTCTCTCACTTAGGAATTAAGCTTGTCACGTTCTTGAAGATTATTGACATTTAAAAGAGAAGATAATGCATGAGGGGATAAAAGACATGAAATTTCAAATTTGCTGGCACTTGTGTCTGACACATCTGTTTTCGGCGATGGTTGGATGGACTCCTTAGGTGCTCCTGGGAGCTTTGTTTCTTTAGAATTGATTGAACTTATGCTAAGAAAAATAATTTTCTCTTAATAAATCAATTGCAGCTTTGTTTGAATAAACTTTGTTATATAATTTTTTAATATAAAAGGAATCCACTAAAATATATATCTAACACACTTATACACACATATATAAAAAATCTTAAAAGGTCAAAGTAAGACATTTAAAATACTGTAATGATACATTTAAAAAGTCAAGACTACCATAATACTCATAATGAAGATAACAATTACCAACCCCATCCACTTTAGTGTAAGTCCTGCTCCCAAGAGGCCATTATTTTTTACTTTATTCTAAAGTTTTTTTTAGTATTTGTTTAACATTCTGGCATATTATTTTTTAATTGATCAATGTAACCTTTTTAATTAAATTAACATTTAACACGCTTGCTCAGTCCCATATATGCATATCACAAAATTTTATTAAATATTTAGTGCATACTTTTTTATACAATATAAACATTGTCTACCAATAAAACACTGCAAAAGTACTATAGTTTCTTTATTGTAGCACATGTATTTGCTTTCTCTCTGTATATGTAACTGTACATAATACATTACATATACAAATATTTCATTCACATTTTTCAAAATCTCAAACAGAATTGTAAAATTACTTGAAAAATTTGTTTCCACTCAGTGAACAGAGGCAAATGGCATGGTGGTTAAAGTCAGACCTCCTTGAGTTTGAATACATCTCTGCCATTTAGTAGCTGTGAGACCTTAGACAATTATATTTCTAATTTTTCTCTGCCTTAGTCTCTTCATCTTTAAATTAACAATAATAATAATAATGATACTAATATGTAACTCAGGAAGTTGTGGTGAAGATTAAATGAGTCAATATTTCGAAATGACTTAGAACATTTTACAAGTGTTGATGTTAAAAAACAGACATATTAGATTCATTTTTTTTTTTTTCTGGGAGATAGCATTTCTCCTGGGATGTTCTAACTTCTTACTTCAATGTGATTTCCTTGCTGTTGCAAAGTAACCTAAGCTAATTTGATAAATCACAGTCATTAGGTTCTTTATGTGACATTTCAGTTGCCTTATAGTTATCAAAGCCTATAAGAATCCTCTCTTACCACCTACGTGGAGGTGCTTTGATAAAAGTAAGTGCAACTCAATTGCATGTCATGTAATAGACATATACTTGCAGCAGGCATTAAAATAATTCATGTAGTAGGTCTTCATTATAAGGTTTCTTCCAATGTTAAGTAAGCTTCCCTAAGGCATAAATTAAAATTAACACAAAAATAAATCACACTGTTTCTCTTGAATTACTGCCTTTTAAAGTGAATGTATGGATATTATAAACCTCACTTTCTGGGTCTGTCAGGGACGGTTATGGTCTTGGGTTTCCCTTCACCCAGCTCCTGTGTTGGATTCCTTGTTGCTTCCACCATGTTGTGTTTTCTTGGTTAACTCCACAATATTGGCAGATTCCATCCTTTAATCGCTTCACTTCCTGTTACCTAGGATATGTTTTTGCTTTCTTTTTTTTTTTTTTTTTTTTTTTTGATAATTCACGTTTTAAAATGTGTTTATTCAGCCTACCCTCCTACTTGGTATTTTAACTAAATAGAATTTTAATTTAAAATAGTGTTCCTTCAAAAGTTTGACAATATTCAAAGAAGCAATTGTCTTGGAACTTTTGGAGTTGAGATTGAAAACGTTGATAAAATGATGACCTGAGTCTTCAGAATGTGACTGCTTTCCCTCTCTGAAAACCCTTAGGATTTTTTTTTTTTAATCTTCACGTTCTGTAATTTTATAATAGTGTGCTTTGAGAGGGTGTATTTTACTCACTAATGGGGTATTCAAAGAATTCTTCCAACCTGGAAGTTCATGTTCATATAGTCAATCAATTTTTTTCTATTCTCTTTTTCTAAGGCTTAAAGTAAACCTGGTTAGATTGTCTAATTCTATCAAGTCGTTTCTAATTCCCTTCTCAAAATTGTTTATGATTTCTGACAGATTTCGTTTTCTGATTTTTAAAATTTTCTATATCATATATTATACATTTACTCTTAGGATACATCATCTTGTTCTCTGATTTTTTTTACTAAAGCATTCTTTTGTTTCATGGACTTACTATCTCTATTATCTCACTTAGGGTTTTAATTAAAGAGTTTTGGTGGCAGTGTGAGGTTTTTCATCTTCCTGCAATAATTTTGTTTTCTTTGACTTTTTTCTTGGTTTTACTTAACCTCTAGAGATCTTTTATATCAGAGTTTTTCCTCATATGTCTGTTAGTGCTTTGCTGAACGTAGATTCATATTTAAAAAGAAAGTCCTTATTAAAGTATGTGTGAGAATTGATAGCACCTATCAGCTTTACTCTAGAATGAGTAGGTATGGACTTTGCTATTTTATTGGGGCAAACCAGTCCCCAACTCAATATCTATATATCTTTTTTTGGTGACTATTCAATTTCTCTAGAAAAATGTTCTTCTCTTCTGCTACACACACACACACACACAAAATGTATATACATGCTTATATACATACATACACATGTATATTGTGCAATCGTACACACATATATGCATGTGGGGGTCTGCATATACTGAATATAAATTGACAAAGAAATGTCAATACTTTGCCTTTCAGTGCACTTTCTATCACTATGATTTTTTATTAATACTGATAATAAGAAATTTTTCTGCCATTATGAATAAACAGTAAATAACCTTCTGTTTACAGCTTAGTCTTTGTGTCTAAACCATCCTGAGGCTATGCTGATTCAAAAACTATTATTAAACTAGTTATAAACTCTGCCACTTCTAAGCTAGTTATATTTTGATTCAACTTGTATATTTATAACTCTCTTGTGGCCTTCAGCAGATACTACCACAGGAGGCTAGCAGCTTAGATGCCAATCAGTTTAAATCTCATCTCTAAAGCATCTCAGATGAGCTCTCTTACAGGACACAATGTCTTCAGAATGCTGAAAAACATATACTATTAGATTCGTATCTCCAATAATGCTGAGGAGATTTCACTGAATCCCAGATGCATTCTTGTATATCCTTATCCTTGTTATGTTAACATCTTAACATCTTACAAAACTGCCCTTCCAAGCCATCTAAAATCAGAGCTATATTTTTACAATCGGTTCCTGCATATTATATCCTATCAACTATCATCTGATGGTATTTATACTCTTTTAAGTACTAGAGAAAGCCTCTATAACGTCGTAAGTGTGATTTATCAGAAAGGCAGCAGTACCATAGAACTAGAATCCATTTGGTTTCATTCCCATTTATATCATGTACTTGCTGCATCAGCACTGCTGGGCAATTCAGATTGGGCTAGATAGACCAGACAATACTGAGTTTATGGGCAGTTAACATCAAATTATTGTTCAGTCTCTCCTAAGGTCCAGTTTCTCAAAAGGATAATAATTACTTACTAAAGATAGCATGCTTTTATTTTGGAAAGCTGGAGGCTGAATCCTCCTATTAAGGCTTACCACTGGCTGCATCTAGCTGCCATATACTCTTCGAATATCGTTTAATCAGATGGGTGATAACCAGTAGGATCACTGTGACCTCATCTCTCTGGAGAACTACTTATTGTCATGGGACAAACTGAAAGCTTATACTTTCTCAGTAGTGGACTGGTGCGTGGTTATATGTGGCCTCCACAATTCAAAGAGACTCTCCGTGTTTCTAGTGGAAATGGATGTAGGGCTCAACAAAATGTCTCCACTGTGAAGAGATATCTCAACTTGCCCTAGACCCTAAGCCTCTATAATAAATCAATGACTTGGCCACTTATTGCCTTCTATTTTATTTATCTCCAACGTTTCTGACATTCAAGTGTCTTACCAAAGTATCTAGCTAGTACAGTTTATCCGGTTGATTGTGTCACGTGATGTCCTGTAAGACAGTATTTCTGCAGACTAAAATATGGCACAAAGTCAAGGAATTAACATAATCCAGAAATAGTATAGCAGAATTATATTGCTGTTCTTGTCTGGTAAAAGAAAGCATACTGCTTCTGGTCATTTTGTTTATTGGAATAGAAGGAACAGACATTACTCAGATCATTTGCTTCATACAAGGCACTAAGAGCTGTAATGATTTAGACCACATATGGCACAGCAGTTGCAACAGGAGTTGCCATGTAATTAAACTTCGGAAAATTCATTTTTATCCTCTAAGACTATTTGTCTGCTGTACTGCCAGGCACTAGTTTAAATGGAAATCTGCTGGGAATCATTAATTCTGCATTTTTAAGTCTTTGAAGGTGGCCCTGATATGTCTATTTTTTTACAGACATGATCTTGCTGACAAGAAACCACTGTCTATAAATAAGAAAGAAGCTCCTGCCTGGCACTAAATCTGTCAGCACCTTAACTTTGGACTTTTCAGCCTCCCGAGCTACAAAAAAATAAATATTGACATAATCCAATATTTTTATAGAAGTGGGGAGCTCTGACATATTTGACTTTTTTTTCAATCAGAATGGTCCTTCGTTTATGGCTAACAGAGTCAGTATGAGAAATCTATCAATTTCAAAGCTCATTTATTTTAATTATACATATGACGACTTGGGAAATATAAATATGAAAAGGGTATAAGCTAGAACAAGATAAATTATTAACTTTCCCCATCTTATAAACACCAAACAACCCTTATAAAGTGACTGATGACCCCAGGAATTAGTTTTGCCTCAAAGCCATATTTTCCTCTTCAGGAACTAGGTTTTAAGATATATATAGTAGCAAACACCTGTGATATTACAAAATACATATTTAAGACAAAATGCTCTATCCTTAATTCTGGCATTTCTAGGTCCATGATTTGACTGAGGTTTAAAAATTCAATGAAGGGCAGAAAGTCTGCCTCGTATATTATAATGACTCAATTCAGGGCTTTGATGAGCAGTTCTGGAGTTTTACAAATCAAATAGCATGATGGCAAATTTCGCTTCTCCTTCATTGCTAGAAATCTAATTTGCAATTGGCCATTATTAAGTTCTCTTTGTGACAGGTGATTCTAATTTCATGCTGATCCTAATACCTATAAGTAAAAAATAGACTTATTTTGCTCATTGCCAGTCACGTGACACTACTTGGTCTTTTCCACGTCTGGTTTGCTCCTTCTTCACCGAAATAAGGGGACCAATTTTCATGGCTCTGCCTTCTACCTGCACTATGGTCTGAATTTTTGTGTCCCTTGGAAATTTATATGTTGAAATCTTAACTCCCAAACTGATGGTACTATGAGGTGGGGCCTTTGGGAGGTAATTAGGGCATGACAACAGATAAATTGGGTTAGACCCTTACAAAAGAGGCCTGAAAGATTCCCCCATCTCTTCTGCCTCGTGAGGACACGGCAAGAAACCACCATCTATAAATAAGAAAGAAGCTCCTCGCTGGCACTAAATCTGTCAGCACCTTAACTTTGCACTTTTCAGCCTCCAGAGCTACAAAAAAAAAATGAATTTCTATGGTTTATAAGTCACCCTGTGTAGAGTACTTTGACATGGCATCTCCAATGAACTGAGACAACCAGCAACCCATGGACATCACTGAAGTCTTTTAAAAGATGCTGGTACTCCCATCTCTAATATCTGTGTCAATGGTTGGTGAAGGTATAATAAATCTCCTACAAAATTTCATTTTGAGAAAGTTCTGATTTTGCGCCTTTATAATCTACCAAAGGATCAACTTCATTTAATGTATGATTCCATTGAGTTCCATTTTGTGATAAGTGGTGCACAAAACTATCAGACTCCCATCTACTTAAACTAATGTAATAAATCCAGAACCTATAATATAATAAATAAGGAACCAGAACCTATAAGTATGCTCTTACAACAAAAGCTAGTCTGCTCTATTTTTATTACTCTCCCTCCTTGGTTGAGTATCCTAAAGATATATAGATCTTTCCTAATGTGTAGCTAGTATAGATTAGAAAATTCTTATAGTTCACTTAGAATAATGTTTTCATCCCTAGATTTTACTTTTTAATTGATACCCTCTCATATTGGGTTTTATTAATTGCTACCTCTCATACTGAAGATTAAGGGGACGGGGCATTACAAGAATTATACTTCCCCTAAAGCGAATGCGTGCCTGAGTTGAGAAACAGTGTCTGAACAAGTAGAAATTGCTTTACAACTCAAGAAGAGTGGGGCTTTCCAGCAAGCAAAGGAGTCTCAGTGAGGACTGGGGAATCCTTGGCACACCATTGTATCTGAATCTTATTGTATAATCCCTATTCCTTTTCTTGGGAGGGAGGCTGTTTTTCCAGATCAATGCTCTAACCTTTTATAAAGAGAGAAGTCGAATAGTGCATTCATTGCAATTCAGAATAGGCTTTTTGATTTTAGCTCTCTCATTCTGCAATGGCTGAAAATAAAGCCTTTACAGTTTAAAAATAATTTTATAACCTCCTAGATTTATAAAATCCTTAGATAAAGCTCTACCAGGACTTCCTCTCTACCATTATTTACAAATTCACTGCTACAACCTTATAAAGCATTTTGCAATTTTCTGAACTTGGGCTGAGAACATAGGTATCTGAGTTTCCCATTCTCTTTTTTTCCAGCTGTTCCATCGGCCTTTAAGCAACTTCTCTACCTATTAGTTATTTCATGCCCTTCATCTTTTTCTGTGACTATAGATATATTGTTCCTCAAAGCCTTACCTTTAGGAGTTGTGTCTTTCGGGTAACTACAGGCTATATATTCCAATTTTATGAATCACTGTCTTCCAGACTTTCATTCCTGAATAATTTCAGGGTTTTAACCATCTTTTACCCAAACTATGCAGATAACCAATGTTGAAGTCCCTACATTGGCCAACAATCTGATGTATTATACTATTCTTGTATTGCCATAAATAAATACCTGCAATGGGATAATTTATAAGAGTCTTAATTGGCTCATTGTTCTGAAGGTGGAAGGTGAATCAGAATCTTGCACATCACATGGCAAAAGAAGGAACGAGAGAGAGAGGTGGTGGGAAGAGGCGCCACACACTTAAAACAACCAGATCTCACAAGAAATCACTATCATAAACACAGAACTAAGTCATGAGGGATCCTCCCCTATGACCTAATCACCTCCCACCAGGCCCCACCTTCAACATTGGAGAATACAATTCAACCTGAGGTTTCCTGGGGACACAGATTCAAATCATATCAGACGTCAATAACCAATTTCTGTTAATGATATCCTTGTTAAACAGGCTTCTAGAACATAAACACCAGAGGGTAACTCAATGTTTTCATCTAAAAATGAATTTCTTTGAAGGAGATTAGTGGAATTGAATAAGTGAAAGCCTTTCCCAATACAGTCTTTCCAGATCCAGTCTTTCTTTCCAAATGAAAGTCTTTCCAAATACAATCTTCTGGCTGGAAGACTGTATTTGGAAAGCAGGCAGGTGACAAAGAGACTCTTGACAAAGAGAGATAATCTGACCAGGCAGTAGGTCATCACTACTAAACATCACTGAGACTAGAAGCTCCCACTGACACAGTCTTCACTGGGGGCCACTTCAGATGAATCCTAAACCAAAAACAAGCATCTGCCACAAGGTTTCACCCTGGATTTACAGGGATCAAGACAGGAGAAATACTTGTGGGCTACTGAATCCCAATAAGACTGAAAGCAAGGTCAGTTCAGTATGCATAGAAAGAGTCTGAAGCTGAGACAGGTAAAGAAGTGATGGTCTTCTACTCAGAAATATATAAAGACCTGATTAAAAAATAAACATAATAAACAAGACTTCTTTCTTTGTATGTACAGGAATCTTCTTGTTTGCTCCTCCAGGGCTCTTTCCTGCCCACAACTACAGGTCTCCTGCTGCAACCTTATCAAATTTTTTGCTTTTTTCTGAATTTACTGGTATGTTCTTGGCCCCAAGCCTTGGCTGCAATGAAAGTTCTGCCAGAAATTCTCTTACCACCCATCTGTCCACAAAACACATATTTGATATAGCAATACTTTTGCCATGAAGGTTTCCAATATTTTCTGTCCTCCACTTATAGAAATAAGCACATACTCCTTTCAAAAAATACTGTAGACTAAACTAATTCCAACTAAAACAATTTGCAGTTCTTTCCACATATGTCTCCTAGATTGCAAGCTCCTTAAAGTCAGGCTTTATTTTTTAACTTTTTTTTTTCTTTCAATGACTAGCACTGTGCTGCCCTGTCATAGGTGCTTATGTAATGAGGAAGAAGAATTAAATTTGGCAATAACACATAGCCCTGATCAACCTTTACATTCCCCCAACAAAATAACTAAGTTGTCTGTCCTCTTGAATTTTAAGTATCTAGTTTCTAACTCTTTCCTCTATTGTGAGAATCGGATGTAAAAAATAAAATTATTTAATACTATTAATATTTAGCATACTTATTCTTTATTCCAATAGGAATTTGCAGTTCCACCGATTACAACTACTCTTTGAAGCTGAATATTCTAATTAATTTATTCTCTATAATTAGGTTTTCTTTCTTTCTTTGGGCTCAGTATATATATTTCTTCTTTCTTAAAAATTTTAACACAGATCTCACCTCTGAATAGCGACTTTTTGTATTTTCCTCAATAATTTAAAATATATTTGGGCAAATTTGTTTTAAATAAACATATTTATGTACTAGTTTCCTCATTCATGGATAAGATAATTAATTTTTTTTTTAAAGACAAGTAGCTAAAGATACTCTACAATTGAATATTTAACACTTACTTCAGCTATACACAGAATTTCAGTGGGAGCTGAAGTCTAAAAGTTAAAGCAGGTATCCAGAATCAGATGGGTAATAAGCTTGTGACCTTGGATAATTCACCTAATCTCCTTCGTTAGTAAAATAAGGACAATGATGACACTTACCTCATTGGATCATTTTTAAGATTAGGTATAATTCAACATTTAACATGTTTAGAACATAGGCGACCATCAAAGGTTAGCTTTTATTATTACTACTCTCAGGAGGAATAAGCGAGTAGATTGCTAGGGAAAGTAAAACCTCTAACTGGAGTTGTGATGAGAATTTGTCTCAAGATACATCCCTTAAAACATACCTTAATGAAAGCTGTTTTTCACGTTCGTTTATCTAGACATAACTCAGGCATAGATGATTGTGATAATTTTCCATACAAAGCTCCTCTTTTGTTTTAATGATGTTTTGCATTGCATTTTTAAACATTCTTTTTTTATTTTATGCCTCTCCTCTCCTCATGCACAATACTTTTAGTATATTTAAATACATCTTTTTGTTTATGTAGGTTCCTGTAAAACATTTATTTTAAAAAATATATATGTAAATTTTTATATTTTAAATTTATATAAATATTGTTGTTTATTTCTCATTGGTTTTGCTTTCAACCAGAATTTATTTTTATGTTTGAGCCTTGCAATGTGTCCATCTAGTCCATTACCTCTAATTGAGAACCTGATTTTTCATGGAAGTATCTTTGGGAAATAGCTACAATATTGCATAGTAATTTTCTTTTCAGTTTCTTGTTGGAATAGTCATTCATATTGCTGGCTAAAGAGCACATCCATATTTTCCATATTCATAATTTTGGATAAGACATGATTTTTTTTCTATTAAAGGGATACCCTTCTTAATTGAGGCATTAAGAAAGATGTCATCTAAAAAACTATAAAGAAAAAATGTTTGGTGCTGTTGTATTACCACAGTAACTAAAGATGCTGAAGAAGTATATAACACAAATCTGCTTTTCTTGTGTGTAATTCTTGAATAGAACCAAGCAAAGTATGTGTTTGTTATTCTGTGTTTGGTGCCAGTGGATAGTAATGGAAATTCCAGAAATCACTGTGAATTTCATTTGTTGAATCTGAAGAAATAAACTGCACTGATGGTAACACAGCCAAGTTTTCTTCACTCTCTATCTCCTAAATTAGAGAAGCAGAAGTAAAGTGATTACAATTATATTGTAAACACCTGAATCTGATGCCTTTTGTTCTGTATACAATTTTTTAAAAAGACATTTGATAGTATAATGAAGGAAAAGTTATCAGCTACTTTTTTATTCACTTAAATTATCTCATTACTAATATTTACTTCTCTTAGGATGAAACTAATTTCTATAATCTTATATATAGTGTAATTTTTTTCTGTTGAAAATACAAACAAATTAGTATATAAATGAATAAAAGAATAAAATCAGGACAAAAAACTGTGCGATTCAGGGATTCAAGAAAAGAATAATTTTCAGTATAGGCACCTATCTGTGTTTAACACTTCAGAAAGTTCAAGGAGAATAACAACCTTGAAATAGTTGTTGTCATTGGTCATTTACTTTGCTCATAAGTAATTTATCACTTGATGGTAAGTGATGGACTTAAAATTGTTATTTAGCAAAGAAAAACAATGTGAAGGATTATGGTAATTTAAATAGCAAGAAATTTGCGGGGATTATGTGGATAACTGAAACATGTTTGTAAGAAGGCAAATTTGACAGTATTTTCATTCTAGATCAATATGAACTGAAGTCAATGATCATTTACAAAAAGCTATTATATACCTTTGTAAGTGCTGTAAAAGGTGGTCATACAGAAGAGATGACCTACTATAGAGTTCATAAAAATTCAATTAGGTGTCAAATTACTCCTCCATCCATTGGTCAATTGATTTGATCTCTCGAAAAATAATTTGTTGTAATACACTCACTCAAATCTCTGTGTCGTAATTTGCATTTAACGCTATGATGAAATAGTTACATGCATTAGTACAAACTGTGTGCTAGTATATTAGATGAACTTGGAATAAATCTTATATGAGACTATTCTTACATTTTATAACCTCGAAATGTCACACAATCAAAACTTCCCCCAAATGTAGTCCAAACATTTGGATTTTTTAATATTTAATTTTTATACTATGAAGATTCCATGGAATTTTATCTATTACATTGTTTTAACTGTGTCTATCGGTTCTGAAGATCTTATTTCTAGAATCCTTAACATTGCTGTTTTTGTGTGTATATGCTATTGCTATTACTAAAAATAGGTTTCTCTTACTGAACAAGAAGGAAAAAACCAATATCAAATTAAAATTTTATGCAAGTTTGCATTGTAATTCTGTCTAGGGAAACATGATCCACTAGGCCCCTGAGATTGCACAGTATCAAATGACCATCTGAAGCTCTTTGAAATATGCTTTGCACAATGAAATCAACCACAACACCTTAACTAAAAGACCGTTAGAGAGGGTTTTTAAAAGATATGTTTTCTTGCTTCCAAAAACCACGAAATACTTTCTTCATATCAGTTGAAATTTTGTAGTGAGTTCAAACATTTTGTTTATAGAGGTCTGTATCCAAAATGACACAACCTTTATTTTCACCTTGTGTATTTTCTATTATAATTGAAGTTATTGTTATATCTGCTTAAAATTTGACTAAAGATTATTAAGTTTTAGAAGGAAAAAAGGAGGGAGGGAAATTGAACAAGAATGCACATTTTATAGAAAAGAATTCTTGTAAAGTAAAGCTGTTGGATTCTAAAGTGACTTGGCCAGGAATATGCACCACTAAGCACTTTTTTCCCTCATGTAGAAAACTGCAGATTTTATTTCAAGTATTTGAAAGCTAGAAAGAATTGGCCACATAATCTGCTATACATTTTACAAATTTCTCCAAAGCCAGCGACTTAATTCTAAACATTGTTTTCAGCCAAAGGGCAATAAATTTCTTCACTGTTAAATTTATTTTCAACCGCTGAAAATGGCCTTAACCTGTTGGCTTCATAAGTTGAAAACTCACTCTCTACACTCATTTCTAGGATTTCTGCTCAGCCCTATAAACTTTATGCAAGACTATTTGAATTATTTGGCTTTTTAAGTCATTTAATAGCTCACTAATTGCATTACCTTTAACATATTCACTCTCTTAATGTTGAACAGTGCCCCAAAGTAATTTTCACCATATTCTTTACCCTTTTCTGAATCCTTAGAAGACAAGAACAGTAATCTAAACTCAGATTCCAAAAACAATGTCTTCTATTAATAATCCCCACAACAAAAAGAAGCCAATTTTTAAATTAGGGTTCCTTCTAGAATATTTTAATATCCTTTCACTGCCCTTATCTAAGGATTTCTTAAAATTTAGAATCATCTTGACAGCTTGTCAAAATTTCATGTTGCTGAGTCCTAATTTCAGAGGTTCTGACTTAGTAGGCTTGAGAGGGAGCCCAGAAATCTACACTTTTATCATGGCTCCAGAGGGTTGCAGATTCAAATTGGCCAAGCATAACACTCTGAGCAAATCTGCTCTACATTTTTCACTAAATTATGATTTCTGATCTCAACTCTTTTTCCCACTGCTTCTTGGGAGAGCGGATCCTAGGGCAGAAGTATTCAAAGCTGTTCTTTCTGCTATGTTATGATATGTTAGGAAGGAGTTACTTGAGCCTGAAGTGGAGGGCAGGGAATAGAATTTCACTCTGTCACCTCTGAAATACAGCCTTGTTGTCTTTTAAAATTTAAAACTTTCCATAGTCTATGAGATGGGAGAGAAAAAAATAAAGAAACTCCAAATTTACTCTGCTGCCAATTGGCTGCTATGCCAATGTGAGGACGGTGATGAAAAATCCCGTGTTGTTTTCTTGCCATTTTCACCAGATGGACTCCATCGTAACAATCCATTTTTTTAGAAAAGCCCCTAAGGGTGGGTGGGGTGAGTCGTAGACAAACTGTCAGCTCCAGTGTTGACAGGATCCTTATTTCTGGGAGCTGCATTTCTCTCTTGGAAAACTTACAACCACTGTTGCAAAAGCTATTAATTAACCTTTACTATTAATTCGTTACACTCATTTATTTGTTAACATGAGCTTATTCCCAGGGCATAGAGAAAGGAAACTTTATTTTTCTCCCAACTGGTCTAAGGTAACAGATGCCTTAGCACATTTAGTAGACTTGAATTGCAGGTAGAAAACCACTTTGTGTCCCCCAGACCTAGCACACTTTTGGCAAAAGTCTTCTCCTCGGTGATCATTTGAATAAATGGGAGATGAACACCACTTCCATAAAACTCATATTCTAAATGGGTGAATAAGAGATGTGTAAACAAACTTAACATAAGGTACAAAGGGAAATGTGGCATGAAGCAGGGGTAAATATAGAGTTCAGATAAAAGAAAAGAAGAAAGAGAGAGAGGAGAGAGAGGGCAGGAAAAGGGAGGGAAGGGAAGGGAAAGGAAAAGAAGGGGATGAAAAGGGAAGAGAAGAAATTCAGGGCAAGGGAAGGTCATTTGATTTCATAATGGGAGACAATAATGACTTCATGGAAAAAGTGGCATGGAAAGCGATCCTAACGTGTTGGTACAAGGGCCTGGGAAAGTGGGAAATATTAAAAGTGAAGAATGGTCAGACTGGGTCTTTAAAGGAATATAGTTAGAATTATTGCTAATAAACACCTCACCAGATCCTGTATTTGGTTAATCTGTATTTAGTCAAGTAGAGGTTCTCTAGGGCATGGAAATGGCTTTATTGGGCTGAAGGGAGCCAGAGAGTATTTAAAACAAAACAAAACAGTTTGCACCAAGCACCTTGAGAGTTTTTAATAAAAGATAAACTTCTCTTATTTCACCTACCTAATCATTTAAGAGACCGAGTGAAAAGTTTTCGTTACTTTCTACTTAGAAGCACAAAAAGCAGGCCAAGGTCATCTCTAAAAAACAAATCAAAGGTTTTTTTAAAAAGTCTTGCAAGTATTACCTTTTCCCTCTCTTCTAGGTGTGTTTCAGCTTTTAGGAAAAGAATACATACCTTGGTAAAATTATCTTAACTATCACAACTTATTGATACTATTGTAGTTCCTGTAAGAAGAAAAAAATTGCATAGGTTTTCCCCAAACAAACACAAAGTTTTATGTCATTTTCTAGAATTTGTACACATTTAATTTATACACAAATAAATTTGATTTATTTCATTTATTTTTATTTTACTTTATTTCTTTTGATAGACCTTCCTTGCATGCTTTTTCAATAATGCAAGAAAACACATGGAATAAGGAATCTGGCCTCTATCAAATTATTTCTGTTTATTGTAGATTTTTAACATTTGCTTTTCCTTTTAAGTTTTCAATTTCCTGTATCCAAGCAGAAAAAGATATTGAATGATGGCCACAACCAAGGGATCATCCTGTCTTTATTCTGTCGTACATTCCACTCCTCTTCTTCACTCCAGGAATTTGGAGAATAAATGCACAGAAGTCAAGAGCATACAAATACACGTTTTTGAGACCTTTTTTCACCCCCAATGTTCCTCAGTACCAATGTTAACCTACAGAGAAGGCACCCTTTTCCTAGGTTATAGGCAGGCATCAGAGGCCAATAACCCTAAAGGCAGCCTTAACTTTTCCCAAAGATCACACCTAAATGTTACTTTTCTATTTTATATTATTATAAAGGTGAAAATGGTGAGCCCTAGACAAAGGTCTGGAAGGGAAAATTTCAACCTGTGCCATCCCACTGAGTTGTCAACTTATAAGAAGGCAAACTAACAAGCAAATGTAGCTTTTGTGAGAAAGAGAAAGAGAGAGACAGGAGACAGAGAAGATAGACGATGAGGAGAGAAAAGGAGGGAAGGGAAGTGCAGGGGAGAAGAGGAGGTGAAGGAGAAGGGAAGGAAAAGGAGGAGAAAGGAAGAGAAGGATGAGAGAGGAGGAGAGAGGAGGAGGCAGGAAAGGGAGGATGAGGGGACAGGAGAGGAGAGGAGAAAGAGTTCCTTAAGAGATTAGAAATCCTGAGAGATATAAATCATATCTCAGTACCTTTAGTACCATAAATGTCTACAAATCTAACAAATAACTCCTAAATGAGTGCCAGAAACTATTCTAGACCCTGAATATATAGCATTGAGAATAACAGACTAAAATTTCTGCTTCTATAGAACTTATATTCTATTAGGAGTAATGCAATAATAAGAGAATGTAAGTAAATAAAATGTTTATGTTAGATGGTGACAAGTGCAGGGCAGTGAAACAGAGTGTGAAGGGGTTTAAAATTTAGTTAAAGAAGTCCAATTAGGGTGACATTTTGTAATTATACGAATGAGGCAAACCACAGAATCAATTTAAGTTTTGAGGGGATACTACCAAACTCAACTCTAAACATAGAGGGAGGTTTATTAGGAAGATACTGAGGTCACTTGCATAAGTAAGGAAGATAAATCAAAAAAGCAAACATGTAAGACACAAATAAAAATTAAACAATTCAAAAATGTTCACAGTTGTAGAAGAAACCACCAAAGAGACATCTGCAGACTTCTACCCCGAGACTTGCTGGACTTAGTTTGCTGCTTTGGAATGGCTTTCATCTCTGTGTCTCCTATGGAGTTTTATATTTTTAGAAACAAGAATATTACTGACTCATTTCAGGTCATAAGAAAATCAGTTACAACCAAGAGAGACCTAGAAAGTCTTTTATTGGGGTGAGGAGGTTCTGCAGGGATGAGGTCACTGAAAAAGGGTAAGTAATGTGCACAAGGTCGCTGAAATAAGGAAGGATAGAAACCAATTTGTACCTGCAACACTGAGGTATGTGTTTCTTTTTCAAAAGACGGAGAGGGGAGAAGAGGGTTATTTTCTGCCTACGGTGTCTTTCTTGGATCTCTAAGCAGCCTTCAGGTAGGAAGGATAAACTTAACTAGAGTTTGAGCAGACAAGTCTGGAAACTATAGAGAGAGACAGTAAAAGGGGACACGCCCCATGACACGTAAAAAGGAAGTCAGGAGTCTAGCACTGTTCTGCAATTGCCTGGGTTACCTCTGTCTCTGTTTCCTGCTTATCAATGGAGAAAGACAATCAAGATATCTAGTGATCTCAATATCTATCTCAATATCTATCGAATACACTGAAGAGCACAGAATCTTAGAGCCCAAAGGAATGTAGGATCTAGTCCAATATTTTTAACTTATGGATGCGGAAACCAAAGTTCACATAGGTAATCAGTCATGAACATAGTGGTAAAACTGTGACTATAATCCAGTTCTCTTTATTCCTTACTTCATCTTTCTGCCACTCTGAAACCACCTGCTAAGCCAGGAAACCCTGCTTCATTTTATTTTGTTTCAAAAAATGTGTACTAATGTCTGTGGAACAGTTCATAGTCTTTTGGATGAGATTGAGCTGAGTTTAAGTCTCAGCTGCAAAACTTACCATCTGTGTGGAATATGACTGATTTAACTCTTCTGAGCCTCAAAATTCTGGCTTGTAAAGTGAAGATGAGATATATCTCATAAAACTTGTGTGATTATTTAAGGAAATAATCATATGAAGTTTTTGAGGAAAAAAGTTAATGGTTGAGAAAAAAACTTCTTTGGGTTGTTTGGTATAAATTGAATTATTTGTTTTGTCAATATTGTTTATGTTTATTGTCATATCTATTATAGCCCTTGATAAAATCGAAGGCAAAGATGAAGATGAAGAAAAAGGAGAAGAAGGAAAGGAGGAGGAGGAGAAGAAGGGAGAGAAGGAGGAGGAAAAGGAGGAAGAGGTGGAGAATAAGAATAAGAATACAATGAAGGCCTATTCTGCATCTATTGAGATTATCATGTGGTTTTTGTCTTTGGTTCTGTTTATATGCTGGATTATGTTTATTGATTTGCGTATGTTGAACCAGCCTTGCATCCCAGGGATGAAGCCCACTTGACCATGGTGGATAAGCTTTTTGATGTGCTGCTGAATCCAGTTTGCCAGTATTTTATTGAGGATTTTTGCATCGATGTTCATCAGGGATATTGGTCTAAAATTCTCTTTTTTTTGTTGTGTCTCTGCCAGGCTTTGGTATCAGGATGATGTTGGCCTCATAAAATGAGTTAGGGAAGATTCTCTCTTTTTCTATTGATTGGAATAGTTTCAGAAGGAATGGTACCAGCTCCTCCTTGTACCTCTGGTAGAATTCAGCTGTGAATCCATCTGGTCCTGGACTTTTTTTGGTTGGTAGGCTATTAATTATTGCCTCAATTTCAGAGCCTGCTATTGGTCTATTCAGGGATTCAGCTTCTTCTTGGTTTAGTCTTGGGAGAGTGTAAGTGTCCAGGAAATTATCCATTTCTTCTAGGTTTTCTAGTTTATTTGCATAGAGGTGTTTATAGTATTCTCTGATGGTAGTTTGTATTTCTGTGGGGTCGGTGGTGATATCCCCTTTATCATTTTTTATTGCATCTATTTGATTCTTCTCTCTTTTCTTCTTTACCAGTCTTTCCAGCGGTCTATCAATTTTGTTGATCTTTTCAAAAAAGCTCCTGGATTCATTGATTTTTTGAAGGGTTTTTTGTGTCTCTATCTCCTTCAGTTCTGCTCTAATCTTAGTTATTTCTTGCTTTCTGCTAGCTTTTCACGTTACCTGACTTCAAACTATACTACAAGGCTACAGTAACCACAACAGCATAGTACTGGTACCAAAACAGAGATATAGACCAATGGAACAGAACAGAGTCCTCAGAAATAATACCACACATCTACAGCCATCTGATCTTTGACAAACCTCAGAAAAACAAGAAATGGGGAAAGGATTCGCTATTTAATAAATGGTGCTGGGAAAATTGGCTAGCCATAAGTAGAAAGCTGAAACTGGATCCTTTCCTTACTCCTTATATGAAAATTAATTCAAGATGGATTAGAGACTTAAATGTTAGACCTAATACCATAAAAACCCTAGAAGAAAACCTAGGTAATACCATTCAGGATATAGGCATGGGCAAGGACTTCATGTCTAAAACACCAAAAGCAATGGCAACAAAAGCCAAAATTGACAAATGGGATTTAATTAAACTAAAGAGCTTCTGCACAGCAAAAGAAACTACCATCAGAGTGAACAGGCAACCTACAGAATGGGAGAAAATTTTTGCAATCTACTCATCTGACAAAGGACTAATATCCAGAACCTACAAAGAACTCAAACAAATCTACAAGAAAAAAACGACCCCATCAAAAAGTGGGCAAAGGATATGAACGGACAGTTCTCAAAAGAAGACATTCATACAGCCAACAGACACATGAAAAACTGCTCATCATCACTGGCCATCAGAGAAAAGCAAATCAAAACCACAATGAGATACCATCTCACACCAGTTAGAATGACAATCATTAAAAAGTCAGGCAACAACAGGTGCTGGAGAGGATGTGGAGAAATAGGAACACTTTTACACTGTAGGTAGGACTGTAAACTAGTTCAACCATTGTGGAAGATAGTGCGGCGATTCCTCAAGGATCTAGAACTAGAAGTACCATATGACCCAGCCATCCCATTACTGGGTATATACCCAAAGGATTATAAATCATGCTGCTATAAAGACACATGCACACGTATGTTTATTGTGGCACTATTCACAATAGCAAAGACTTGGAATCAACCCAAATGTCCATCAGTGACAGACTGGATTAAGAAAATGTGGCACATATACACCATGGAATACTATGCAGCCATATAAAAGGATGAGTTCGTGTCCTTTGTACGGACATGGATGCAGCTGGAAACCATAATTCTCAGCAAACTATCACAAGAACAGAAAACCAAACACTGCATGTTCTCACTCATAGGTGGGAACTGAAGAATGAGATCACTTGGACTTGGGAAGGAGAACATCATACACCGGGGCCTATCATGGGGAGAGAGGAGGGGAGAGGGATTGCACTGGGAGTTATACCTGATGTAAATGACGAGTTGATGGGTGCTGACGAGTTGATGGGTGCAGCACACCAACATGGCACAAGTATACATATGTGACAAACCTGCACGTTATGCACATGTACCCTAGAGCTTAAAGTATAATAATAATAAAAAAAGTTAAAAAAAGAAAAAAAGAATACAATGAAGAAGCAGCCATCATCAAAGCTCACACTTTAGATAAACAATTAAACCTTTAGGCTTTGTCCTCACTCTAAACTTGAGATGGAAAAGGTATGAATGAAAGACCATTTTTCTATCTTAAGCTAAACATTTTCATCTTCTCAGGAGGGAGACCTGGACTCAGGGAACTGGAATTTGCTTATCAGCTCAGCAGGTGCTAAATGGGTTTACTTGGGAAACAAAGAAAGCATTTAACTTCTACAGTAAAAGAATTATTTGGAACCTGACAGACTGCTGCCTGATATTTCATCTCTGAAGTAAGAATTAGATACAGTTTAGGAAAAAAAATTCAAAAATGAAAGACTTCTCTGAAGCCAAATGTAGAAGAATCTATCATGGTTACAAATAGCACTGAAGTGTATCTCCAATAGCTTTTTCAAGGTCTCAGTGAAATCTAATTCCACTTGTTTCTTATTTCTGGGGAAAGATAAAGAGACTAGAGATAAAGGCAAACTCAAAATGGTTGTCTTGTTTGAAATTGAGAATATTTCAAAATATATCTATTGCATAAAGGTAAGCTAATGCTCTCAACTTATTTTCTGGCATGTGTTAGTCTTATTTTTAGGTACTTTTTAATGTGATTACCTTTTAGCTTAATAACCCAAATAATGAAATGAGGTTAGTAGAAAAAAACACAGTAAATGTGCTTTTTGATGTGTTTTATTTTGTCTTTTTGGAGGGAAAATACAACCAAGAAATAGCTAAGAAGGCTAGCAATACTTCAGAAATATCTGGCCTTACATAAAAATAATATAATGCACTTTGGGCACTGGGTGAGGCAAGAGGGGGAGGGGGAAGATTGGGAGGGAGCTGAGGGATAAAAGACTACACATTCAAAAAAAATTTAGTAAAAGAATAAATATTAGGTACCTAGGAATATATCTAATAAAAAGTATGTAAGACATTTACATAGACAAGTATAAAATATTACATAGACAAGTATAAAATAATGAAATGTTTAAAAGTCTAAATAAAAAGAGAAATATACCATGAGAAAACAAAAAATAAAAGTCTGGCCTTAGCAAGAGCTGAACCATCAATGAAAATGGTCTTGTATTGGGAGAAAGAGGTAATTTTCAAGAATGTAGTCTTTGAGAAACTCTCCTGCAAGACTCTTTTAAGATATATATCTGGAAAATATTTCAAATCAGTATATGTTTCTGAGAGTGTAGCAATTTATTTGTACCTATGATAGTCTTTCTTGTTAAATTTAAAATGTGTATTTACTGGGCAATGTCCCTCACTCATATGATCTGATGTATGGCATCTAAGCCATGACTAGTAAGTCTAGCAAATGACATTCGATTTCCTGTGTTTTTTTTTTTTTTTTTTTAAATTAAAAACATCCTTTTTAAGCAAATCTTGGTCAAGAATTTAGGCAACACGTTGATATTTCAAGAATGGGCATCTGAACACCGCTTCATACATCCCAATAGCCATGAAGTCATGGTTTTTCTGGTTTCCACCTTTGACAAATAAAGTCATTGTTTTCTCAGCGTAACAGTGGTTTAATAATAAACTTAGTATTAAGAGGTTTTCACTCAGAATTCCAAGCCATTAAAAAAATATGAAATAAAATTTTTATCCCAGATTTTTTCTGGGAAACTGCCAAGAAATAAAAGTGGGATGACATATGGAATTTTTGTTTGTATTTGTTTTATGCCAATGAGTTGATAAATCTGAAAAGTAACTGCAAATCTTGGAAAACTTCAGTCTGACCTAATCTAGGAGAAAATAAGACATGTTCCTATCAACAAAATGCTCAGGTTGCATAAGAATGGGCCAGGTTTTCTGTCTGTGTACTTGTCTGCAAGAGTAAAACTACTCAATAGAATAATATTGGTCAAATGTAACCGGCGAAACAAATGATCTCTTCAGTCCTCCCAATCATCTTCTTACAGCAATATGTAAGACCAAACTGATGTAGAGCAGGAATCTACATGACACCTAAAGGAGAGTGAAATGCCTCATGATCTGGTCATTTCAAGCCAGGGCTCTGTTGGTGTATGAGGGACTTTAGAAGGAAAGGTTCCTTGGGTAGTGCCCAACCCAAATATGCCAGTATTGCTAAGCATTGGTCCATGAAATAAAACAACTCACCCAAGATCTTGTTAAGGAACAGAACTAACTCTAGGAAACTGATAGGGACAGTGTACAAGTGGTCGAGAATATAGGTGCTGAATCCTGTCATTACAGAGACCTCCAAATAAAGTCGTTCTGAGGTTTGGGAACTCAGGACTTCAACACGTGAATATATGAGGACATAATTCAACTCATAATATAGATGAAGAGAAGCAGCAAAGAGACTTCAAAAACGTTGAGGTCATTCATGTCAGATTAACTGAAGGTTGCATTGGAAAGGTGCATTAGCCTATTCTCACACTGTTATAAATAACTGCTTGAGACAGGGTAATTTATAAAGAAAAGAGATTTAATTGACTCAAGTTCTGCATGGTTGGGGAGGTCATGGCAAAAGGGGAAGCAGGCATGTCTTACATGTGTGATGGAAGTGAAGGGGGAAGAGCCCCTTATAAAACCATCAGATCTCCTGAGATCTCACTCAATATCACGAGAACAACATGGAGGAAACCACCCCCATAATCGAATCACTTTCCATCAGGTCTCTCTCTCAACACCTGGGGATTACAATTCAAGATGAGATTTGGGTGGGGACACAAAACCAAACCACATCAGGAGGTAACAATGGAGATGGGGAGAAATAAATAGACAAACTTGGGATCTATTTTGGTGACACATTCATTAGAAATTGCTAATGAAATGGATGTGAGGTATGAGAGAAAGAGAAGAATCAAGGATACCTGCTAGTTATTTGTTTTCAGCAACTATTGAATGCCATGTATTAGCTGCACAACTCTAGACAAGTTACCTCATCTCTTTGTTCCTCAAATCATCATTTGTAACTTGCTGATAACAGCATATATAATGCATGGGGATGTTGTGAGAATTAAATCTGCTAATGTATGTATAAAGTGGTAAAATATGTATTTGTATTAGATATTATTTTCTATTGATTTATGATGCATAATATAAATTCATTATTTAAAAAAAATATAATAGCACTCATGGATTCAACATTCAATTCCAGAAACAGAACGTTGCAAGTAACTTCCATCTGCCTATTTCCATCTCCTTATGGCATCGTTCTGCTGTCCATTCTCATTATGAAAATATTACCTTAATTTAGTGTTTGTTGTGGTTTTGGTTTTGTTTTCATAATTGCATCTTTCGTAAAGGAAATAAAATTAATTTCTTTCTCGTTTTAAGTTCATGAAAGGGGCCTCTATAGTAAAAGAGAGATTAACAAGAGAAAAGCTTACAAATGTATTTAATATAAATTTTACATGACAAGGGAGCCTTCGTAAGGAAATGAGGACCTTAAGAAACAAATAAACCTGTGTATTTTCGTGTGTGTGCTAGGTTTGAGGAAAAGGAGAAAGTACTGGAGATACATTATTAGAGAATGAAAGTGTAGGATCTAATGGTAATAAACTGGGGAAACTTATAAAGTCCTATTTGTTCAGGTTCCTCATGGCATCTATATGTCTTTAGCTCTTTTCTTTCAGGTATAGGGAGAGCATCTCTTGAATAATTGTCTTATGGCTTACTTCAGGTGAAGATCAGAAAATTCTTCCTGGATTTTATGACCTGCTTCAGGGAAGAAGCGTGACCTTCCTGCTTGTGCTGTTTTCTCAAATGCCAAGGTGCCAAGGTGTCAAGGTTCTATATTGTCCTGAACCTCATCATACCTATACTTATGCATAAATAAATATGTCTTAATTTGTTTAATGCTGAGCTTTCCAAAAAGTGTATATCTTCTTTTATCTTTCAATTTTCTTGTAGTGTCTTCCCTGACACATACCTGCTGGCAAAGGTATCGAGGAATAATAGTTTGCAAAGTTCCATGTCCAACGTCACAGAATATAAAGATACAGATTTTAATCTGAGGTTCTATAGATAAGTAAATGGCACTTTCATTTATTATTTCTAATAATGCTTTCATAGAGTCTATTGTGTTGTTTATGTAGACAATCATAAAATTGTCAACATTTGCAATAATTCTTTTCTTTTAATTCTTTATTTTATTTATTTACTTATTTATTTTTATTATACTTTAAGTTCTAGGGTACACGTGCACAACGTGCAGGTTTGTTACATAAGTATACATGTGGCATGTTGGTGTGCTGCATCCATTAACTCGTCATTTACAATAGGTATCTTAATGCCATCCCTCCCCGCTCCCCCCACCCCACAACACGCCCCAGTGTGTGATGTTCCCCACAGTGTATCCAAGTGTTCTCATTCAATTCCCACCTATGAGTGACAATATGCAGTGTTTGGTTGATGCAGTCCATTTACAGTCATTCACCATAATATCAACAGCAGACTGTATAGAAGCTTAATAAATAGCACTTGATATTAACATTGCAGATCAGTAGGAAAGTAGGGAAAATGACTGATATTCAGTAATGATACTGAGACATTTGGTTTACCATTTGAAAAAATATATATTATATACATATAAATAAAAATATATAACATCTAGGTTCATGTAAGTACACTCTATGATGTTCACAAAACAATAAAGTTGTTCAATGACGTTTCTCAAAACATATTCCTATCTAAGCAATGCGTGAATGAATTTTTCTTTTCAAATTGTGTTGCCAAATTCCACCAATAAACCATTGAATAGAAGTGGTGATAGTGAGTATCTTTTCTTTATTTCATATTTTTTTTATAATACTTCAAGTTCTAGGGTACATGTGCAGAACGACCTCACCAGCATCTGTTGTTTTTTGACTTTTTAATAATAGCAATTGTGACTGATGTGAGATGACACCTCACTGTGGTTTTGATTTGTAGTTTTCTAATGATTATTGATATTGAGCTTTTTTTCCATAGGTATGTTGGCCACATGTATGTCTTCTTTCAAGAAGTTTGTGTTCATGTCCTTTGCCCACTTTTTAATGGGGTTGTTATTACAACGTGCAGGTTCGTTACATGTGTATACATGTGCCATGTTGGTGTACTGTACCTATTAACTCGTCATTTACATTAGATATATCTCCTAATGCTATCCCTCCTCCCCCTCCCCCCACCCCACAACAGGCCCCGGTGTGTGATGTTCCCCTTCCTGTGTCCAAGTGAACTCATTATTCAGTTCCCACCTATGAGTGAGAACATGTGGTATTTGGTTTTAGTAGATAAATTTACTGTCATTCTAAATGATTTTTTGTAAGTAGTTTTTTCCTGGATTAACAAATTTATATTTTTACCAACTGTGAAAAATTGCTATATCTTTAGATATTTCCTCTTCTGCATTATTTCATTTATTTCTTTATAGGTCTTCACTTAGAGCTATATCAAAAATACTTGGTCTAGTTTTCTATGTCTTAATCCTTTTTTGTTTTTGTCTCCTTATCTCCTTTAGCAGAGCGCTGCATAACATTTCTGTTTAAATATCTTGTAAGTCATTAATTTTCTTTCTAACTGTAGTTAATCTGCTCTTAATTTATAGAGTTGTTTTAAGTCATATTATTAGTGAACAGAGATAATTTGACTTCCTCTTTTCTAATTTGTTTGTCTTTTATTTCTTTCTCTTGTGTGATTGCACTGGCTAGGACTTCCAGTATTATATTGAATAGACGTGGTAAAAGTGGGCATCATTGTCTTGTTTCAGTTATTAGAAGGATTGCCTTCACCTTTTCCCCCACTTAGTAAGATGTTGGCTATGGATTTGTAGTACATGGTTGATGAACATAGATGCAAAAATCGTCACCAAAATACTATCAAACTAAATACAACAGCACATCAAAAAGGAAATATGCCATAATCAAATGGATTTTATTCCAGGGATGTGAGGATGGTTCAACATATGCAATAAATATGATTCATCACATACACAGAATTAAGGAAAAAACACATGGTGTTCTTAATAGATGCAGAAAAGGCATTTGATAAAATTTAGTATCACTTCTTAAAAAACAAAACTCAAAAAACTAGGCAGAGAAGGAACATAATTCCAAATATTCAATCTATTTTAAATCACCAGGTATTAGTAGCAAGTGCACTGCTTTTATTTAGAAACCCTAACAACAAAAGAGTTAAGAGTGGGCTTCATTTCTGCATCTCAGTGGTTATATCATGTTAGCAGATTATTTTCTCTCCTCAGTTTCAATGTTAAAGTTGTGATGATTCATACTGGATCATGAAAGATGAAATGAACACATATAGGTGAAACTATTCCACAAAGTATAAAGTGCCACATAAATCAAGGATTAATTTTTTATCCAACAAAATGTTTTGAGACCCTCCTGTGTGCAGGCATACTTCTGAGCACTCTGGATTGATCTTGTGGGGAGGAAAAGCATTTGCTTTACTTGTGTGGAATTTTCTTTGGATTGTGACAATATGAATAATATACACACAGACACACTGTGCACAAAACAATGTCAGATTCTAATGAATACTACAACAAACAAAGAAACAAAACTAAAGCAGGGTAAAGTGTAGAGATCAACACGGGGTGCTTTTTTATATGAAATGATTAGCGAAGAACTCTAATTATTTTGAAGAGAGATCATAATTAAGTGAGGAAATGAACTATATCACTAGCTGGGGAACAGGCAGAGATAAATGCACAAAAACCTGGAACAAGGATATATATTTGGAATTTTCAAGAAACCAGGAGACCAGTGTGATTGGAGAGGAGTGGGCAAGAAGTGTGATAAGGGAACATGACCTTGGAAGTTATGATAAAGGTTTTTAAGTTTGATGAGAAGACATTACAGGTATTTAAGATGAGACAGAGCATGAACTGATTTGTATTTTTCAAGACTCACCCTGAGTTTTGTTTGAAAATTAACTGTAAGATTCCATGCTTGAATATTTTCTGAAATCAATTTGGAGGCTACTATATTAGTACAGAATAGAGGTAATAGTAGATTGGACCAATAGTGGTGAGTAGTAAGATTTGTGATATATTTTTAAGATACAGCCCAAAAATTTGTTGATGAATGCTATGGTTTGAATGTGTCTCTCAGAGTTCTTGCATTGAAAATTTGATCTCAAATGTGAAGGTGTTAAGAAATGGGGCCCAGTAGGATGTGTGTGGGTCATGAGGTCATCACCCTCTTGAAAGAATTAATGCTGTTGTTTCGGGAGTGGTTTCCTTATAAAAGAATGAGTTTGGTCTCCTTTTGTCTCTCTCCCTCTCTGTTTCCCCATCTACTATGTTATGATACAAAACAAACAAACAAAAAAGGTCCTTAAAAAATGCCAGCCCCTAAATCTTGGAAGTCCCAGCTTCCAGAACTGTGAGCCAATAAAGGTCTGCTTATTACAATTACCTAGTCTCTGGTATTCTGTTAGAGCAGCACAAAATTGGGTTGAGACAATAGATTAGATATGAGTAAATCAATTCATATGAATTAATATGTCTCTATTCAGTATCCCAAGCTATGAGGGTAGACAATACACAGTTAATGGTTAAAAGCTGAAAGCTTTCCTTCGAAGATAACAGACAAGATAAGTATGCCCATTCTCACCAGTTCTGTTCAATGTAGTACTGGAAATCCTAACCAGAGCAATTAGACAAGAAAAATAGATAAAAGGCATCCAAACTGGGGAAAAGGAAGTAACATTGTCTCTGTTTACAGATGGTGTTTTATACAGAAAATCCTAAACATTCCACTAAAATAAGTGTTAGAATTAATAAACAAATTCAATAAAGTTGCAGGATACAAAATCAACACACAAAAATTAGTAGCACTTCTATACACTAAAAATGAATGATCCAAAAAAAGGTATCAAGAAAACAATACCATCTATAATAGCTTCAAAAATACTTAGCAATTGACTGGGAACGGTGGCTCATGCCTGTAATCCCAGCACTTTGGGAGGCCAAGGCTGGCAGATCACGAGGTCAGGAGATCAAGACCATCCTGGCCAAAATGGTGAAACGCCATCTCTACTAAAAATCCAAAAATTTAGCTGGGCGTGGTGGTGCACATCTGTAGTCCCAGCTACTTGGGAGGCTGAGGCAGGAGAATCACTTGAACGCAGGAGACAGGTTTCAGTGAACCAAGATTGTGCCATGGCACTCCACCCTGGCAATAGGGCAAGACTCCATCTCAAACAAAACAAAACAAAACAAACAAACAAAACAACAAACCAAAAAAAAAAAAAAAAAAACCACTTAGCAATTTAGCAATGAATTTAACCAAAGAAGAGAAAGGTCTGTACATTGAAAACTGTAAAACATTAGTGAAACAAAATTAAGACACAAATATATTAACAGATATCCTGCATTCATAGGGAAAAAATTTAGTGTGGTTACAATGTCTGTACCACCTATTTTAGTCCTGTTTTGTGCTGCTACAACAAAATACTTGAAACTGTGTAATTATAAAAATTTATATATATTTATTTATGTATTTTATATATTTATAAATTTTATTTGTAATAAATTATTTATTGCCACAAATGAATAAATTTATAAAAAAGTAATTATAAATTAAAATAAGTATGTCAATTTTATTTCTTACAGTCCTGAAGACTGGAAAGTTTAAAGTCAAGGAGCTCACATCTATTGAGGGCCTTCTTGCTGTGTTATCTCATGTTCGAAGGGCGGGAGAACACATGCACATGTGCAAGATAAGCCAAATTCACCTTTATAACAAAACTATTTCTTCCAATAATGGCATTAATTCATTAATTTGGGCGGAGCCCTCATGACCGAATCACCTCTTATCAGGTCCCATCTCCCAACATTATTGGATTGAGGGTTAAGTTTTCAACATATGAAATTTGGGGGATGCACTTAAACCATAGTACTACCCAAAAACAATACAACACAATCCATATGAAAATTACAATAACATTTTTTACAGAAATAGAAAATAATTTCTAAAATTTGCATAGAACTAATCAAGATCCCAAATAGTCAAAGCAATGTCGAGCAAAAAGTTAGAGGTCTCACACTATTTGACTTTAAATCTACAGTAACCAAAAGAAAGTGGTACTGGCATAAAAATATACACATAGGGCAAGGAAGCTGAATAGAGAGCCCCAAAGTAAATCCATGATTTTATGGTCAATTAATTTTCAACAAAGTTGCCATGAACACACAATGGGGAAAGAAGACTCTTCTCAACAAATAGTGTTGAGGAAACTGGATATTCACATATAGAAGAATGAGATTAGATCCTTAGTTCATACCATACACAAAAATCAACTCAGAAGTGGATTGAAGATTTAAACATAAAACCTGAAATTATAAATCTACTAGAAGCACACACAGGAGAAAAATTCCTTGACATTGGTCTTCGCGAATATTTTTTGGATATGAACTTAAAAGCACTGGCAATAAAAACAAAAATAAGCAATAGACATTGCATCAAATTAAAAACTTTCAGCTGAGCAAAGGAAACAATCAACAGTGTGAAGAGACAACTTATGAAATGGGAGAAAATATGTCCAAACCATACATCCTAAAAGGACTTATCCAAAATATAATGTATAATACAATAGCAAGGAAACACATAACCCAATTAAAAAATGGGCAACGAATCTGAACAGACATTTCTGAAACAAAGACATACAAATGACCAGCAGATGTATTAAAAATTGCTTAAAATCACTAATTATCAGAGGATTGCAAAGTAAAACTACAATGAGATATTGCCTCGTGCCTGTTACAATGGCTATTAACAAAAAGTTGAAAGATAAGTGTTTGCAAAGATGTGGAGAAAAGGGAACTCTTATACACTGTTGGTGAGAATGTAAGCTACCACAGTCATGACAGAAAACAGTAAGAGGCTCCTAAAAAATTAAAAGTAGAGCTACCATATGATCTAGCAATATCACTTCTGGGTATATACCAAAGGAATTGAAATTAGTATGTCACAGAGTTATCTGCACTCCCCTGTTCATTGCAGCATCATTCAAAATAGCCAAGATATGGAATCAATGTAAGTGTTCATTCATGTATAAATGGATACAAAATGTGGTATATATACAGATGGTCCTCAACTTAGAATAGTTCAGTTTATGATTTTTTGAGTTTATGATGGTGCAAAAGTGATGTACATTCAGTAGAAACTATATTTTGAGTATACGTTCAACCACTCAATTTTTAACTTTCAGTACAGTATTCAATAAATTACATGAGATATTCAATACTTTATTATAAAATAGGCTTTGTGTTAGATGATTTTGTCTATCTGTAGCTAATGTGAGTGCTCTGAGCATATTTAAGATAAGTTGTGCTAGATACGATGTTCCATAGGTTAGGTGTATTCAATGCATTTTTGACATATGATATTTTCAACTCACGACAAGTTAACTGGGACGTAACACCATCATACATCAGGGAACATCTGCATATACACAATGGGGAATACAGTAGAACACTATTCAACCATAAAAAGAAAGAGGTCCTATTTTGGGAATAACAGATGAAACTGGAGAACATTCTGTTAAGTGAAATAAACCAAGCACAAAAAGAAATATACTGCATGATGTCACTTATATGTGGAATCTAAAACAAGTTAAACTCATAGAAGCAGAAAGAGTAGAATGGTGGTTGCTAGGGGCTGAGGGTGAGGGCTTGGTAATTGGGAAAATGTTGGTTAAAGGGTACAATGTTTCAATTAGGCAGGATAAATAAGCATGGGAGATCTATAGTATATGGTAACTACAATTAATAATAATGTATTGTATACTTGAATGTTGCTAATAAAAGCAGATCTTAAATATCCTCACAATAGAAAATTATAGGAATGAGGGGTAATGTGCTTGTTAATTTGCTTTATTTAACCATTTCACAATGGATACACATATCAAAGCATCATGTTGTCCACTGTAAATATATACAATTTTTATTTGTCAAGTGCTCTTTAATGAAAAAATATATTTAATAGATAGATGTTGGTAGATAATCCCATGAATTAAAGTAAATTGCAATATTTTGTGTGATGTTAAAGGGAGTAAAGCAGAAGCAATTGTACTGGAGCTCACCAGGAGAGACCCGCCTCAAGACTGACCTTTGTAACTTGTTCCTTCCGACCACAGCTTCATTCCATTAATGCTACTCAGCAACCATGTCTGGAAAACTTACTGCTAGTCCCTGAGTTTTGTCAGGGCTAAGATGAGGAAATTTACAAACACACATGTAAACACATCTAAGCCCCACTTTATGCCATGGAGCTTACTGAGTTATACACTCTGAGAACAGAGATCTGGTCTCAAATGAGAGTTACAACACTTCAATTCATATCTGATCCTACATCCCAGTTTTTCTCCCTGCCTAAGTAGAAATGTACCTTATACCTATTATTTGAGCTAAAATAATACATAAAGAACATTCCTTGAATAATCTAATGTATCATAACATTTACATTAATGTCCAAATATATGTTATAATTACAATTAGGTCTGCTCCCCAAAATTTTCCCTTATCACCCAAAAAAAATCACCACTCCCTCCATTTCTTCATAGTCTTTCAGGTCATTTATTTCTTCATAGCACTTATTGCTACTGTTGCCATTTCATAGACTGTGTGTTTATCTGCTGATTGAATCCCCTATAAATGTCAACTTTGTTAGGATAAGGATTTGTGGGTCTTGTTCACTGCTGTGTCTCCAGCACCTAAGCCATTTCTGGAGTATAGTAGAAGCTTGATTTTAAGAAAAGTTGAATGAATTAATGGAAAAGGTACAGATGGATGCACAATGAATGAAGGGAGTTGTTAAAAAACACACACACACACACACTTTGATAAATGATTTTTATTTTTTAGTAGATGTTCTTTTTATAATACAGGATATTAACTCTATATGAGAAAGTTCAGAGGAGATATTCTGCTGAAGGGTTAGAGTAGCTTAAGGCGAGTCTAAAGAGATGTTTATGTGTTTCCAAGTGAAAGGGGCATGAGGGGATTCCAGGAAGAAAGGCATTTTCGTAGACACCAGAGCAAATGCAGCTGCAAATTAGTAAGTATGGTTGAAACAATTCAAGCAATTTAATGTAATGCATGATGAGGTCTGACAAAACCTGGTAACAGATGAGTCTAGAGAAGTAACTAAGGACCAAATTGCAAAGGACCCTTGGTGTCCTGGAATGCCTTTTGTGCTGCTCTGAGGAGCCTGGATCACATCCTGAAAGCAATGGTGCATCACTGAACAGTTTTAAACAGAGAAATAATATGGGACCAGGTATATATGTCAGAAAACTTTCTGTAATAATACACTTGATGATTAAGTTAGGCAAAACATGAGAATTTTCAGAAATATAAGTGAAAATTCAGGAAGTCTTGAGATAAAGACTTGGCAGTGAGGCTAGAGAGGGGCTTATTTGAAATGCGATCCATAGGGTAAGGTTACTACTAAGGCTCTTGAATATTTTTAGAACATACTTTTTAAAAAATAGAACATCAGGTGCATTGTAATGGGACAAGACACAAATATAGATGATTCTCTTTGGGCCAATCAAAATTTTAAAGCTACTAGTAGAAGTGACATTTTAGAGCTCTCAAAGTGAGATTAGGATGAATGCATGAGACCTCATTTATGTTGCTTACATTTCTATTTTTTTTCATGTGTTGTAGTGCAATTTTTTATATCTTATCTGGAAACAAAATCTATTGAATATATGAGTAAAAACTAAATATAATTTTCTAGATATTGTTAATGCATTTCGATTCATTTCATGTATTTACAAGTCTGTTTTATAACATTGTCATATATATGTGTGTGTGTGTGTGTATATATGTGTGTGTATATATATGTATACTTCTGGTAGTAAATTTACTTTGCAGTTCCCTTTAAATAAAATGAGAACTTCCTTTTACTTGTGAGTAAATGTTAAGTATTTATGATGGCTGCAAAATCCAACCAAAGAAAAGTCTAAGGCTATCATTATGATAAAATTACAACTATAGAAAAACCGAAATCCAAACTTAAAAGATCACAAGGAAAAAAAACCTCATAGTCTTTTTGAAAACCAACCTTTTAAACTCTTCAGGATTTCAAAAAACATAGCTATTACCAGTTGGAGAACTTTTAACTGAGAAATCAACATTCCTCTTGCTCATTTAGTGGTCTATTATTCATCTGTATTTTTTGTACTTATTAGGGCATGATAATTCCTCACAAACCTCAAAGCCTGAGTACATTATAGCTCTCCTTCCCCATAAAGGCACCAGTTAGCCCTAATTTTTAAATGGAGGTCTTGAGAACAAAACAGAACTTTCCTTATTTTTCCTTTCCCCCCCCCCCCCCCCCCCACGATAAGGGATTACAGTTAAGGTTCTAATGCATCAGTCTTGGGAAAGAAAGAATTTATATGCATTATTTCTTTAATCCACTCATGGAGGACTTTATCCAAAAGGAGATAAAATCAGGATCACTGTTGTTAGTGAGACAGTTGAGATAATTCCTGTTTTAAATTCAACCTGCTGTTGACATTCCCCATGGGTACCTTCTTAAAAATTTCATTGACGTGAACCCTTAGCCATTTCTCTTGATAGAATACCAGTTGGACAACTCTGAAGGGAAAAGAAACTTAGGCGGGTAGGAAGTGTTATAAAGCCAACTCGCAAGCAAGTTTCTTGGAAGAAGTGTCTCATGCTATCTTAATGAAAGCAGCATCTGCATTCCTTGCTTACGGATGAAGAAATAGAGGGCTAGAGAGCTTAAATTAGTTAGAATATGGAAAACATAATATTTATCATCATATATAGATAGATATGCTGTGAAAAGCAGACTACTTTCTATTCTGCCTCCCTAGAAAAGAGTACTTTTCTGCTTTTCAATTACTTGTGATTTCAGTAACTTAATCATAGTATCACACTAAGTTGGTGTTTTTAAAAATATGCAACACTGGGCACTGGTATAAGAATCACCCGTGGATGCACTTTAAAAATGCAAAATCCTGTGTTGCCTAATTCATTAGGTCTGTATATCTGGGGCATGTCTGGTAACCTGGTTGTAGAAATACACCCTAACATGCTGGTTTTATATTTACAATTTTGAAAAACACTACCCTAAATAGGGTGGGGATGGAGAGAGGAGGAGAAAGCTGATAAAAGTTTTGCCAGATTTTCTTGCCTCGACACCTCACTAGGACTGCCTAGTGAGTGAAGGAGCAGGTGGGAATCTTCTGTTCTCCAGCTTTGCCCTGAAAAGATGAAGTCTTCTCTCTGAAAAGAGGAGTTGTCCCTAAACAAGATATATTCCTTTCCCAGATGCTTCCACAACAAAGTGTCACTATGTGCTTAACTTGGTCTTTGTCACCCAACATTAACTATAAAGAGAACTGCTGTTTTAAAAGTCATAGTTTTGCTTTTTAGGCATGAGAATAACATAAGACTTTGGATAGAGAGAAATCGAAGGCTTTTAAAGATGCAGACAGACTGTCAGCTGAGATCTTTTCTCTAAGTAGTATAGAGACAAAGCTCATTTAATTCCATCACATTCTTTCTAAAAGAGAATTTAAGGCACATTATCTACCCTCTACTTGAGAATAGGTTTCCAAGACTTGATAGTGACTTTTGTAAACAGGGAAGAGAAAATTCATTTTCAATTCATCTTCATTATAGTTTTATCGAAAAAAAGTAGATTTTAAGTTTATGCCAACAGATAAATTGAGGCTGCTATCACACTCTAAGGAATTTACCTTAATGTACAAAACTCATGAAAATAAAAAATACACATTGTACCTAATGTAATATCCATCACACACATCTGCCAGTCAACTCAGTCTCAATGATGATCCTTTGATGAAAGGCCACTGTACCATAAGATAGAGTTCACTAAAAGTGGTGTGTTAAAACATTTTACGCTAAGCTTAGAGATACAATTCCTTTATATTAGACACATATTTGACTACAATATGCACTGGTATGGGATGAATAGACCTTTGTCTGCATAACATTTGGCTCCAAACATAGGCTTTATTGTTAGCTAGGTAAAACAGAAGTTATTTTTATAAATTATATGCATAGTATTTATCATTGTATAGAATTGTATATACTCATAGAAAACTGAAAGCTGTTATTACTGGATTATAAACTCAAAACCTATGATCCAGACATATTGGCTTCAAGCCAAAATGATTTTTTAAATATCATTTTCAGAAAATTTTATGTTCATTCAACATCTTTAATCCTGTGAGTTATCCACCATTTCTCGACAACCAAGGAGTGAGTGCTGAGATCACATAGTAGCTTCTTATCTAATAGAATACCATTGTATATGAATCAGTAAAAACACCAGGAATGGGAATAATGACAAATATCTGAGTAAGTTGTGAAATCTCACTACCTATTATAGGTATTTTTAAGAACTCTTTGTAAGCGGATGCTAGAAGTAGACAAATTATTTAGTGGAAAATCCTATGTTCACATCAGTAAAATATTGCAGACTAGAGATATCTTTTGATTTCTAATCTACTGTTTTATGTATTTTATATACAAAATATATAAATTTCACAATAAATCAAACACAATGATGCCGTTTGCTATGTTTTATTTTGCTAGTAGCTTATTAAACATAACATGCAAATAACCAAAGAGAAACATACATGACTTAGAGTGAAAAATAATTCTAGAAAAGTTTCACTAGGTAAGTATGCAAATTCTTAATACTAAAAATACTTCTTTAAGTGCATGAGGCTTCATGTATTTAGCAAAATTCTTAGCCTCAAAATCTACCACCTATTTTTTAACCAGACAAATTTGAATGTATCAAGATAATTTGGTTCAAGACAGTAAACATCTATATGTATTTAATCCAGGCTTTGGGGCACATTAAGATTTAAGGATTATAAAACTTGGCTGATTTCCATGCCACCAGTAAAAGGCTTTGCACATCATTTGACAGTAGAAATAAAAAAACACTGATTTTACAAATAAAGCATTGAGTTTTATGTCTATTCGTGTATATGTGTGTGTTCTTGTGATGAAATAGGCCTGCATTTCATCTTTTCTTTAAAAAAAAATAAATGTTTACAAAATATTTCCCTCAGATTTTAAAATTCATGGAAGTAATAAACAGTAATAAAATATGGATACTATGAAAACTGACACACAGAAAAACATAACCATAAAATATTGTTCCAGGATTCAGATATTAATTAAGAGTGATTTCATTTGCAACACGTAGACATTCATACATATCTGGTGGAAGGCTGGTTTCTGAGATGCGATTACCATCCAAACGCAAATGCTTGATCTTGGAGTAGGATAATGGCCCCAGGATCTTGCAGAAGCTCTTTACGTCAAACCCTAAAAATTAAAGAATAGAAAACATTACTCATTTTTCGGTACACTGGCTCAAAACAATAAAAAATTTATGTTTAAAATAGTATAAAATAGGACCTCTTCCCATTTAGAAAAATCATAATATAGTATATATTTGAATTTGAAACCATTAAAGGCATATTTTAGGCTACCAAAACGGCACAGCAACATTTAGTAAAGAGTAATCATGGTAGATCAAGATATTCAGTGTAATATTTTAAAGAACAGAACTTATTTATTATTAGAAGTTGTTTTTAAAAAGGCATTCAGTAAGTGTGTCATATTATCTAACAACTTTTTTTAAATAGTCTAACCTGAAGAAATATAAATGGATCCTGTTGCTGTATGAACAGTCTCAATGTAAGTACTCTTTGGTTTTGCATCTAAAAATAAGAGGGGTTAACTAGATGATCTATAAAGAATTTTCTAGCAACCACACACCATGACCATGATAAACTTCCAAGGCAAAAACCAAATCATTCCAGCAATCACACACCGTAACAATGACCAAAATTCTAAGGCAAAAACCTAATCATGGCATGTCTACCATCTGAACCCATGTTTTTTGTCTGTTTGTTTATATTTGTCCATGGTCAAAAAGCTGCCACAAGTGAAACACTGATTTACTTTGTAATAGAAGCCAAGAGTGTTACTGAATTGGCTGACCTGTGTATACACAGAAACTATGTTTGCCTATGTCTCTTTCAGATTAACATTTTCAAGTCCTTCATCTTGTTTTCATTTTCAAACTTTAGTTAACAAAGACTTCAGTGGAACCCCAAACACACATGCTTTTTAAAATAACTCATCAGTCAATTCCAGGGATTTTTCTATGGTACCAACATGTGAGAAAGTGAGGAAAAATGGAAAGAATATGGGAATAATCCCATCTTGGAATTCTACCTCTGCCACTTACCCACGTGGGCAACACTGGAACACTTATCTGATCTTCTTGTTAGAAATACATCTATCTTACCGTGTTGCATGAAGATTAAATTAAGGTGTGTAGAGCACTTCACACAATACTAGTACATAGTATGTCCTAAATAATGACTAATATCCTTTTAATTTTGCTGTCTTTCCAAATTACTCTACATTAGGAAGATCTCTGATTAGGCTAATGCTTAGAGTCGCAAATTTGAAATAGAAAATAGTTTGTTTTGGCTATATGTTCCCCAATATTAGAAAAAAAATTAAGGGGAACTTTCTGTATTAAGTGAATGTGAAATGTTGATAGAGATGATTATTATCTGGCAAAATAACCTAAACTGAGGTGATGCATGAAAAGACAATGAGAATACCTAACCAAATGTAGGAAGATAAGGAAGAAAGAAAGGAAACTATTATGTTACCTTTTCAAATGACCACTATGTACTAGGCACTGTGGTTTCTATCTCAGCTTGGCACTGACAGGCCATTGGCCTTTCTCCCATAGATCTCTCTTCCCATCTTCCACACCAGCTCTTCCATCCTTTACTAATACAATGTATACCTTCAAATGTGCCTGCATCTGTATCCTTCTTTGTTTCAGAGAAAGAAGTAGCCCTGCTCTTGTGAATAATTTCTACCCACCAAATCTAATGTATTCCATCATCCCTCAAACATCATAAATCCCTTTAGCATTTTGGTCTGTCAGAGAGTATCCTTCCTCCTAACCGCACATGTTTAAAATGAGGAATCATATATTGCCACATAGTGAATTTTCCACTGGAAACAACAAGAGTGATTTAGCTGTGTTAGCCTGACTGTGTATTGTGTGACAGTCAAACAGGACCAACCCTTACCTTGGCTGCTTTTCAGAAAAAACAAAGAGCCTGTGGAGCTTCAGGGTTGGCGAGCATGGTCTTCTTTATGAGAATATTTAACCCTACTAGGGGTTATATGAAACTGCAGGATTAACAAATGTCATATGCATAAAGCATATTGTAATATTTTCTGACAGCAATACCTTTATTCAGTATGGCCAGAAAACCAATTTTCATCATGTAGAGATGTTCAAATTCAATAGGCTCATTTGCAGACTTTATTACTTTATATGTAAATCAGTGTTTCCTGCTGGATTTTTCATTTAGAAAGTCTTATCTGTGAATCATGGTCTTTCTCTTCTGCCAATCTCTGCCAAAGATTAATGGCAGAGTTATCCTGGTGGGAAATGGTGGATTTCAATTTCCCATTGGAATCTATACTGCTTAAGTTGAGGAATGTCCCTGAAGACCAGATAAATGCATAAACAATCCAAACGCATCAGATCAAACTTCATCCAGAAGATAAATGAAAAATAAAGAGAGGGGAAAGAGAAAGTTTGGAAATATCAAATGAGTTGCAGGATTGTACCTAAGAAAAAAAAAAGCTCTATAATACAATTTTTTTTTTCTTAAAAAAAAAAAAAAAAAAAAAAAGATGTTAGAATCTCCCATCATATTTCTTTTTCTCTTTAATATTCTTCACAGTCTCCCAGAGCACTGTGATGGCCACACACCACAACAGAGATAACAGAGGCAGATGATGATCATGACAGCAGAGTATTTACTACATGTTGAGTCTCAAGTACTTGATGTCAGGGAAGAAGACCATGAGACAATATGGGACCAGGCACAATGACTCACACCTGTAATCCCAGTACTTTGGGAGTCCAAGGCGGATGGATCAATTAAGGTCGGGAGGTCGAGAAAGCCTGGTTAACATGGTGAAACCCCCATCTCTACTAAAAACACAAAAATTAGCCTGGTGGTGGTGATGGCCTGAGGCGGGAGAATCGCCTGAGCCTGGGAGGTGGAGGTTGCGATGAGCCGAGATTGCACCACCGCATTCCAGGCTGGGCGACAGAGTAAGACCCTGTCACAAAAAGAAGGAAGGAAAGAAAGAAGGAAGGAAGGAAGGAAGGAAGGAAGGAAGGAAGGAAGGAAGGAAGGAAGGAAGGAAGGAAGGAAGGAAGGAAGGAAGGAAGGAAGGAAGGAAAGAAGGGAGGGAGGGAGGGAGGGAGGGAGGGAGGGAGGGAGGGAGGAAGGAAGGAAGGAAGGGACTATATGGGCTTCTTTTTTTCTTTCTTTTTTTTTTTGAGACGGAGTCTTGCTCTGTCTATATGGGCTTCTTTGTGGCTATGGAGTTTACCAACTGTGCCACTTTTGAACTCATTTCTTCCTCCCTCATTTAGATCTTGTCAAAAAATAAATGTAGGACACAAATCTAAGCCATAAAGGAGAAAAATAATAAGAGATAGATATGAGGAGGTAACACAGTAGGATAAATTGGTCTGGACTTTTTAATTTGAAGACTTATATATTGAATTCTGTGACCTCAATTTTTCCTTATCTGGATACACCAAAGAAAGGCTGGATATTGGATATATGATTGAGCTAGAATGATTCTTTGTTTGAAGTAGAGGGACATTTTGTTGCCTTTTTTTTTTTCTTTCCCCAAGACAGTCTCGCTCTGTCGCCCAGGTTGGAGTGCAGTAGCAGGATCTCTGCTCACTGCAACCTCCATCTCCCGGGTTCAAGCAATTCTCCTGGCTCAGCCTCCCGAGTAGCTGGGATTACAGGAGTGCGCCACCAGACCTGGCTAATTTTTGTATTTTTAGTAGAGATGGGGTTTCATCATGTTGGCCAGGCTGGTCTCAACTCCTGACCTGGTGATCGGCCCACTTCGGCCTCCCAAAATGCTGGGATTATAGGCGTGAGCCCCCGCACCCTGCCGACATTTTATTTTTTTAATGGACCCAGATGCAATATTTGTGTTGCGCAGCTCAGGTATTTAAACACTTGAGGAAATATCAAACACAGGAACAGCTTTGTACTTACTCTCAAGTTGATTGACCTCCAGGTAATAGTTTTCAAGGTTTTCATTGACAGTTGGTATATTTTTAAGCTTGTTATAGGACAGATCCAGCTCAACCAGGGATGACACATTGAAAGAATTTCCAGGTATTCCACTATCAGCCAGTTCGTTGTGGGACAAACGCAGATACTGCAATGCATTAAAACGCTTGAAATACTCATCAGGGATGTTGCTGATCTTATTGTTGTCTAAGTAGAGAGTTAGAAGAGAGACAGGGAGACCAGAAGGCAGTTTGGCTATCTGATTGAAGCTCAAGTCAAGGTATTCAAGTGATTTAAGACCTTTTAAAGCAGCTGAAACAGCATCCTCTTTCAGCCGATTGTGTTGGAGATGGATGAAGGTCAGGTTTACCAGTCCTTCAAAAGAGCCCAGCTTTGTGATCTTGTTATGAGTAAGCTGCAGATCCTCCAGAGATTTGGGAAGTGGGCCCACAGACTCTGTCAGGTTGTTGTAGTTTATATGCAGCTTCTTCAGTTGTTTCAATTTAGAGAAAACTCTCCCTTTTATCTTGGAGTTTTCTAGAAGGTTGTGATCTAGAATGAGCCACTGCAGATCAGTTACATTCTCAAAGGCCTTTTCATCAATATGGTCAATCTGGTTATTCCTAAGGTAAAGATACTTGATTCCAGGAGGCACCATTGGTACACTTTTCAATTTCAGCTCATCACAGTACATGGCACTTGGGTAGCTTTCAGGGCAGTTACATTCTGGTGCACAGTTTGGTGATGATTGCCCATAAATTGATAGGGGAAAATCATAATCATAGTACTGGCCACTGGTACCACCAATCAATGCCAGGAAGAGAGTAAATGCACTTAGACTCATTTTTGGCAAATGGTTTGAATCCTAAATAAAGATGAAACATTTATTAATAACAAATACATACTTTCAAGAAAAGGATATTCAACTTAAAACATTAAATGCATTATAAAATGTGCATTTTGTTATTCTTATAGCTATTTTTAGTGCATCTAACGGCGTCTCTTCAATTTTTATTTAGGTATGAGGACAAAGGTGTATGTTTACAACTGTGTGGTGAGCAGGTTTCAGGTTAGATTGCGTACACGTGCGCCCCCTTCTGGGCGAGCCAGGCCTAATTGTTCCAGTCAATCTCTTTAGGCTCTTCCTTAATGAAATGCCTGCCTGTAAGAGGTTTCTGGGTGGTGTTCATTGACCACTGAATTAGACTACTGCTTCAGATCATCTCTCAGAAAACGAGAATGAGAAGACAGTTGTTAACTGTATACTCTACCCTACCATTCGACATCATTAAAATGACTCATGAAGAAGATCCTTATGGGAATATGGGCAACCTGAGGTTTTGCTTGTATGTGGGAGGGAAATGGAAGGCACATTCCTTTAAAAGTGTCCGGTTATTGTTGGTTCTGAGGAAGGAGAACAGAATTCTTAGTGCTGGTGTGCGTGCATACTAGTGCACGTTGTGCTTGACATTCCACACTTTTTAAAGCACACTGCAAAACTGTGTTCTGAAACTAATATTTCATAAATTAGCTATTTACTAAATTAAATATTAGTAATATTTAAGAATTACTAATGTTTATCAGGAAAATGTCACACATTCTAAGGGTTTCTCTATCTGGAAAGAGATTCAACAGGTAGAGAAAGATAGTATTTTCCAAGTTTTCAATTAGACTTATAGTCTGTCTCAATTACTCACAAGTTCTCTACTTTCTTCATGCCAAAATCAAAGATGCCATGGTTTGCATGTATCTGGCTTTTAGTGACCTCACAGAATGGAGGTGGGAGAGAGGTGGGACGTTTTTAAAGTTTGGATTTAATACTGGTATTAGAACTATCTAGTAAATTATTCCATTGAGAATATGAATTTAAAATAATGTGTAATAGTTATCTTCTCATAGGAACATGTTTCTAAGGTGAGGTTCAAAAAAGTCCCTTTCAGTGTCTTAAGGAGGTAAAGCAATTTAGATATGGGAAAATTAGAATGTAAGAGTTAGACTTTTATAGAGTGAAGAGTTGTGGCTGAGGCAAAGTTAGTAGCCCTGGGAGATAAATCATTAATGTGAAGAAAGATCTACATTCTAATAGATAACTGAGAATATTGTATCTTCCTATGAAAGTATGATTACAAGCTTTTGGATCAAGGTAGTTTGGGATAAGCAGGATCTCTGGGGTTAGAAACTGAAAACGTCTTTTATTTGTTTTAATTTGAAATTATAAGGCATTTTATTTCAGATCAGATAGAATGTTATAAAACAGTTGTTAGAAATACTTCAATTGCTGACATAATGTAACATGTAGCCAGATTCTCAGTAAATTACTCTCTAAGATTGTAATGGGGGCATTTAATATTGTTGACAGAACTTGCCATAATAATAATTGCATAGCACTAAAAAGAACATGATGACATATTCCCAGAGTTATTTATAAGTTACAGAATGCAAATACTGTAAAGATTTGTCTTGCTTTATTAATAAGCTATTTTAAATTTAGTATATACCAAAATATTTATGGTAACTATAAGGTGAGTATTAAATAGTAATGAAAAATGCTTCCACATTTTTTGGCAAAGTAAAAACAAGGATGCTGAACTGAAAGAGAGTTTGTGACCATATAATGACTCCACTATGAGACAAAAATCACACTGTACTTCCCTCAGTTTTCTCAAATACCTGTGGCTATAGAGAAAATGCTGTTTCCAAAAGCTAAATCATTTCCCAAAATTTCTTTAAAAACTTGTTCCTTAAGGTATATATCCAAGAAACAATTTTTTAAATTAACAAAACAGAAATAAATAATCCATAAACGTCTCTAAATCTTTTAGCTCATGTTTTATAACATAGAATGTTTATTGTAAATTATAACAAATTGCCACAATATACTTATTAAAAGATATTTTGAATGCTGATTAAAATGACTTTTCCTTGCTCCAGTATTAGAGTCCAATACTAACATATATAACTAATTAGCATATATAACAAACATTTTAATTTCTATATTTTTTCACTGTGTCTACTTTAACTATTTTCTCATTCTAACCTTGAAACTTTTTATAACTTCCCTTGCCAAGCAATACAGCATATACTGTATAAAATCTCAAATCTATAAATCATGGAAAACATATTAAACAAAATGTGAAACTAACTGCTCAAAACTGTGGATTTGCTGTTGAATAGCAATTGGCAAAATTGCTCTGGAATTTTTCCTGTTCCTGTTACAAAAAACACTGTCCCAAACAGTTACCATCCCCAGTGCGATAGTTAAAACAGCACTTACCTTACTGTCTTGACACTGCTTTCGTTAATTCTTAAAGCAGATGCACTATGGACAAGAATCCACCAATATATGCTGTAAACTCTGTCAGGACGGAACTGGCTGCCAGATTCTGAGTGATACAAGAGCTGAAGGGGGGTGGGGAGACCCAGCCCAGTCACGCCAGTCTCTGAATGGAGTTATGTCATTGTGGGGATCTTGTGGTGTGGCATGTGAACACTGCTCTCTAACGAAGTGCAGGTGAATGTGGAGAGGAAGGACAGCCCAGCTCATTCCCTATGGAATGGGAGAGAGATACGTGTTTAACTAGCTCAAATACCATAGCTTTTAACCAAGGATTGAGTCCTGCTTCAAATAAGGAAGCTCACTGTGAGAACATTTTTCTTACAAGCCTCTTTACATCTGTGGCTGTGGCAACAATTGAGTGCAATGTGCTCAGCCAACTATCATGTTTATCTAAAGATCTCATAAATCATAAGCAGGGCAAATAATTTCAGGAAAACACAAATGAACAGACTCAGAGGAATTGAATCCCTTTGCCTATCACTTTTGAAATCAATATAGATTTACTTGGACTAACTTAATTTTTTGGTCATGAGGGTAACTTACATTAGTTTTGAAAATGTGAAATATGCTCCATATACTCTTGGATACACATGATAAATATCAACATTTCGAGTTTACTTCTAATGCTAAGGAGACTCATTTTATGTTACTCAGGTCTGGAACCAATCAGCAAAGTCTTGCCTGTTTCTTATTTTGTGGATTTTGTTTAGGAATTCACCCAAAACCTTACTTGGGGATAGCATTCTATAGCTTAATGCCAAAAAACATAAAAGAACAGAGAAAAAAATAAATTTATACTAAAAGTATCACAAGGCAATAATCTTTTATTCTCTCATTGCATGCTATAATTTTTTTTCAAAGTTAAAAGTTATTCAAAGTTATAATCTCCCAAAGACCTGGCTGGATATATCTTTCATTATCAGCTCCTGATGCATGGTTTCAGCACATGAGAGATGTACTTAAATCCTTGTCTATTTCATTTTGTGATTTTATCAGTTATATTTATGCGATTTTTTTCTAAAACGTTTCATTTCCTCATGTTTATAAGAACTTTTACAACAAGATATTTTAGTGTAAATTGTCACATTGTATTTTTGTCTTTAAAAATAACTATATCACATTTTAGCAGTGAAACTTGTGGAAGATTAACTCCATGACTAATACCGCATTTGCCCGACAAAAGACTATAAGAATAAATGCCTTATTTTTGTAATAGAACTATTCAAAAACAAAAAGTAATCTTCTTGAAAGTAACTAATGGAATTGTAAGATGATTCATAAGCATACAATTTTTACTAATATTATTTTAAGAAAATTATTGATAGGCATCAGTTTCAACAAAGTAACTGAATAAATTTATAAGGAATTAAGAAAAAAAGACCAATCAAATATAATTAAGTGATCTTGTTATAAGAGTATTCTTAAAACAATGCTAAGTATTAATTTTGAGTGTATCAAATTCTATAATCTGAGCTGTTGTTAGAACAATTCCACCCATCCATTCCTTAAGATTTTTCTGTATAAAGCAATACATGTGTTGTGGTATTTGTAACAGACCTCAAATGCATTACATTGGATTTAGCTCATTGTAAAGTCTTGTCAACATATACTTTTTAATAAAATCAGTTCTGTGAAACCAGTAATTGAATAATTTTGTGCGTTTCAGAGCATATTTTCAGGGTCCATTAGAGAGAAATGAAATTAACATTTATAGTGGATCTACTATATTCCATGATTTATACTCAGTTTTCACATTTCTTACTTTAAATTTCATACATTAAAATTCCTATGGTATGTTTTACTACTCTATTTTCAGTAGTATAAATGGAGAGTCAGAAAGTCGAATTCATTTGCTAAAAGTCACCTAACATGTAAATCTAAGAATAAAACCATGAACTTCTTCATTCATTGGGAAGAGGGTGAACAGGATGGAACTGAGACAATGTAGTTCACTCAATCAGCTTAAAACACTTTATAGACAATGTTATTATCAGTTGAGAAAAAGCAGAAATATTAAGTGGCCAATAGTTGTTTAAAAAGCCAAATGTTAATTAAGCAATAATTTCTTTCCTTTTACCTCACACACTAACACACACATGCCTAGTCATATCCACACCTCAGAACTTTCGGGTAAGGTATAAACATTCCATCCTGGCAAATGGTGATTCACATCATTGGTGGTAACATGCATTGAAGGCCGAATGTGTTTCATCATAATATAGGTTAAAATGATGGGAGTTCTCATTGTTCACCTCCCACTTATGAGCGAGAACGTGGGGAAGAGTACACACTGGGGCCTGTTGGGGGTTGGTGGGCAAGGGGAGGGAGAGCATTAGGAAAGATATTTAATGCATGCGGGGCTTAAAACCCAGATTGATGGGTCAATAGGGGCAGCAAACCACGATGGCAAATGTATAACTGTGCAACAAACCTGCACATTCTGCACATATATCCCGGAACCTAAAGTAAAATTAAAAAGAAAAAAATGATGGAGTTGCCCTCTTCAGCCCAGGGACTGGATTTCCTGTTACCTGAGACTAGCAAGGATGATAAAGTATGTTATGACTATTTCACCCACCATGTTCTGAACCCAGCCCTGGACTTACAGGGGAAAAGAATAAATTAAGTATTCCCTCCCAGAGATAACTATCTTTTGGTAAATCTTCTTAATGTGTGTGTATAAACACAAACACACAGACAATTTGGTTTTCACATATATCATAACATTATGCTTGTAGTGCCAGATCCATTTTCATATAACAGTAAATCATTGATGTTTTTCCATATCATTAAATATCATTCTCTACTGTCATTTTTATTTGCTACATGAAATTCTGTTATATGGATATACTGTAATGTAGTTGTTAGTTTTTAATATTGAATAGTTGATTTCTCTTAAAATTTGCAAAGCACTATCACACAAAATGGAATTTTAATCTTTAAATTCGTTGTACCTGCTTTGTCTACTCCGCTTATCTCAAAAGATACATCTTAAATGACAACATATTTTGAGTAAACGGTTTATGCTTTCAAATCATACAATAGAGTGGATTTGAATTTTTTATCTTCTCACAACAATCTAATTCCCATTCTTAATTTTGGCACCCTACAAGTCATGAAACTATCTTTTATTTACATAGTCATTATACTCATAGCTGTATGTATTTTTAAACTTACTCTACAATTGCTTTTATTTTTCTTAGTATCTTACATGACAAGTACATTTTTGGAATTATCAATGATATGATTTATTATGTGTTTTCATTAATAAGTGTGTATTATAAGAGTAATACGTATACATTGGAACACTATACCAAAACATTAACCAGCATAACAGTATATAAGGCTAAATGTGAAATAACCCCTGGCTTAACTAACTCTCCAATTTCACTTTCTGTAAGTAATTGTTGTTTAGACTTTATTAATTCAGATGTTTCAGACATGTCTTATATACACAATAGAATTTTATTCCTTTTTCGTCTTTTGTGGCAGCATATGAGATAACTCAGACAGTTCAGAACTCAGATAACTTCTTCACTTAGGTAAGTGCACAATCATAAATTTGCTTTTGGGAGAAATTACTCTTTTCTCATGATAAGCAACGCTGTATTGAGCTAGTTTTGTGCAAGATAGCTTAAGGAAAATCTCAAAAGTAACTGGGCTTTCTGGAGAACACAAATTTGTACACATATTTTAAAATTTTGTAATTATTACCTAATTACCTCCAAAATGTTGTTCTGCTTATCACTTCCATAAATGGTAGATGAGAATACAGTTTCGCCAGTCATTCATGAAGTTTGAATATGATCAAGCTAAAATATCTATGATCCAGTTGTTAAAGTTTTATTTCCTAAATAATATCTGGTAGTGCCAGTCTCCCTTCTTTATTCCTTAAATGTAGGCTTATCAAACCTTAAAGCACCTGACCATGGCTAAACTCCCTGATGCCATTTTCTTTCCTTCTTCTGTGTTACATTCTTGCCATTTTGACCTTCACTCAGGATCTGATATAGGAGAAGTCTGTTCCTACTCCAGGTCCTTTACCAGCTGTTCTCTTGGACTGAAATGCTCTTCCCCCAGACTAGCGGTTGTCAAACATTTTGCTGACAGGACTCTATATACCTAAAGTTTGTTGATGTTTTGAGGACCCCAAAGATGTATGTGGAGTCCATCTACCAGTATATGTCACATTCAAAATTAAAACTGAGAAATATTTTAAAGTGAGTAATTTATTACGATAAAAAATAACAAGTCCATGCCGTGTTAATGTAAATAACATTGTAATGAAAATACTAACATGGTCCAGAAAAAAAAAAAAATGAGAAAAATTGTATTGCCTTATATATTTGCACACCTATTTCAGGTATGTCTGCATGGAAGTTAGCTGGATTTTCATATCTGCTCCCTTGTTCAATCTGTTGAGATATGTTGCTTCGATTGATGTATATAATGAAAAACTCACCCTACGTAAATATTTAATTGAGAAAACAAGCATTATTAGTAGCCTTTTTAGGTAACTTCAAATCAATTTAATTCCATTTAAACTTCAACTCAATTTAATTTTCTCAGAAGTAAGCATTGAATTTTACCAAAAGCCATGGGACATGTGACAATGACATTGTTCTGATGGCTAGTAGAATATCTGCTTGTGTGTTCTGATTTTTTCTAGAATTTTCTATAGTCATGATTTTAGAATATAAATGTGTTTTCAATGACTCAGTTTGTTCTTAGTAACACTACTGTATTCCTATTTATCTTTGTCTATGTCTGCTATTATTTCGGCAATCTAGTTATTGTCCTATAAATCACTATTTTGTAATCTTTATAATCTTGTTTTGGAATATTATTTTTATTTTTTTTCAACTACTCTTCTTTTTGAAGAACAATCAGAACTCAACAAATGGTAGTTTCTCAAAGGTTAGTTGCAATGTGGTATTTAAAACTACATCAAGGAAGGTTTTCTACTATTTCCAAATTCTAATATTTGCTCGAAAGTTTAAATTTTGCCAACTACTGTCAGTTGTTTTCCTTGAAACGAAAAATATACTTTATTTTTTGAGAGTATATTTACCAAATACTCTAATCTGACAAACCACACTTCTAATTAAAAATGGGTTCCAGAAAAAAAGTGGCTAGTTCAACCGAGTCAGCTGCAGATTTGTCCATTTGTAAGGCAAAAGTACAATCCACAGATATGGTATTAATTCAGTCTTCATGTCTTGAGTAAATCTTTATTTTGATTAATTACTGTATCATTGGAAAGTAGCTTGCTGTGATTTATTTTGCTCACTTTTTGTTCAGCAGACATTCAGCAATGATTTTGTAGTCTTCAGCATTTGTGCGTACTTCTCAGACCATGCAATTTGCTTTAGCTAGTAAAATGGTCCGTGGTTTTGCAGTTTCCAGTTTGAAAGCTATAACAAATAATTTTTGGCTTTTAGAGTCCATTACATCTACAGTTAACCAGTTAGCTCATTTTCCTTTAAAATCTGAACGATTGGTCTCAAAATGTTGCTACAATTCAGTTGTTACCTTAAAAATATTTGAAATGTTTTGTTGTATAAGATAAAATAAATCAAATTATTAATATATACAATTTAAAGGTAAATATTATTTTATTATTTATTGCTAATATATATTAATATTATTTACTAGTTTTCATTATATTTCTGTTGCTTATTTAAATTTTCACTTACTTTCTTTGCAGAAGGGTGCTCTTTTGCCATAATTCAGATAACTCCTTTATTTATGAATTTTGTGAAATGTAGCTATGGGTTAAGAAAAAAGTCTTCTATCTCCCTTTTGGAAGACAATGAATTTTTTTTTTTTTTTTTTTTTTTGAGACGGAGTCTCACTGTGTCATCCAGGCTGGAGTGCAGTGATGCAATCTCTGCTCACTGCAGCCTCAGCCTCCTGGGTTCAAGCAATTTTCCTGCCTCAGCCTGCCAAGTAGGTGGGACTACAGGTGCCTGCTACCACATCTAACTAATTTTTGTATTTTTAGTAGTAACAGGTTTCGCCATGTTGGACAGGCTGTTCTTGAACTCCTGACCTCAGGTGATCTGCCTGCCTCAACCTCCCAAATTGCTGGGATTACAGGCATGAGTCACTGTGCCTGGCCTCATTTTTTAAATATAAGAAGAATTTATTATAATTTTTATATTATCATTGAATATAATGTCAAATTCAAAATAAAAATTTTAAATAAACTTTGAACAAATAAAAATATTATAAAACAAGCCTGCAAATATTACAACAGAATGATTTATTGGATAATAACTAGAGTGCACAAATAATAGCAGAGATAAACAAAGATAAATAGGAATATATAGTGTTACTGACAACAAACTGAGTTAATAACTGAAAGCACATTTATATTCCAAAATCAGGACTACAGAAAATTCTAGAAAAAATAAGAATACATAAGCAGATATTCTACCAGCCATCAGAACAATAACATCATCACATGTCGCGTGGCTTCTGGAAAACCCTATTGTTCACTTCTGAGATAATTAAAGTGAAAAATACAAATAACATCTTAATATTATCAGAAAAATAATTTTTTCATTGTGGATTTCCTGAAAGAGTCCCAAGGTTCATGATACACACTTAGCGAATGGTTGCCCTAGACTGTGTTATCATTGGCTGCTTCTCCCTTAGGTCTCTGTGTCCTCAGAAAGGCTTTTGAACCACAAAATCTGAGGTAGTCTTAGAGTCTGCTTCAGTTATTCTCTACCATTTTAATATATTATAATTTCTTATCATTTACCACTCTTGGAAATTATATTAATATTTAGTATATTTATGAGTCATTTATTTTTTAACTTTGGTCCTCATAGTATGTCACTTCCAGGAAGATAAGGACTTGATCTGTCCCTTAGGCTTGACACAAGGTAGGCTCTCCATACATATTTGTTGAAGGAAAATATTCTGGAATATTTTTCCAGAATATTGCTTGTGATTCTTCATTTGTCTATTTTTTCAGATGAATTTTCATATAAATTTTGTTATAGCAAAAACAATATAATAGTATTTGAATGCAATCACATTAATTTTGTAGGTTACCTTAGGAGAAGTCGACAACTTTATTATATTGTGTTCTGACACCCAAGGGTAGATTGTCTTTGCATTAATCTGTGTATTTGTGAACATCTGGCTTTTAATTGCATCTGAATAATAACTTAATTAACTTTTGAAAACTCCATACTATGCCAGAATCATAATGAAATATGGATACCACTTTAAGTATTAAATAATTTAAAATGGTATTTTTTAATCTTTTCTTCAGGTTCAGATTATTTTATTTTAATCAATGAGCTAACCAAACGTGGAAGATATAATCCTATGATGGCTGATGCTGATAAAGGTTTCAATTTTGTTGTACAGGATAAGCAAGAAAAAATTAGACTTCTTTTTATTTCACATAAAAGCAAGTAAAGAGCAAGAAATACGCCCATAACAGTTACAGTCTTCTTTCAAACTTCAAACTTCAAACCCAGGTGTTTTTCTGACACGTGCTTTGAAGCTCTCATAGCAGATAAACACCACCGTATGTGAAGCATGTCTGCCAGATGTTAAGGTCTGATATGCTTTGATTATCATATACATAATAAATACACATAGCCTGAGATTTAATTCAAATTGAAGAGGAAGATATGCAATATATTATTTCAAATATGAGAATAAAAAGTACATACAAATAGCACTATACTAACTACAAAAAGAAAAGTGATGACATCAGACATTCTGCCTTCTTCTGTCTCCGAAGAAGTAATCAGTGAGTGTGTGTGTAATTAGTGAATACATTCTAGCAGTTAAGATTTCTTTACAACATATGTACTGTGTGATCTTAGGCAATCCACTTATCCTTAGTTTGTTTATCACTAAAACAAGAATTATCATGTTCCTACCTCATAAAGCTTTCTTTATGAGCTTAAATGAGTTACTGGATGTGAAATCCTTGAATAATTATTTGCATAAGGTAAGCATTCAACAAACGTTAGTTGTTATTACTGTTATAGAGATCCATCATTTTCAGCATGTATGAAAGAGAATAATAAGGATGGTGTTGCATAGTATAGGACCAACGAATTCCTCGAGATCAGAATCTTTGCTTCTGTGCCTTTCATTGTCTGCTCTGCAGCTATCGCTCTCCATGTATATAAACTCTTTAAACCTCATTTTCCACTTTCAGAAAATAGAATTAATTACTTTTATCATGTGAGTGCTGAATATTTAATGAGTCGATACATTAAGCACTTAAAGCTTTGTAAGCATGTAGTGATTTATTTTATGTGAGCTGAAACATACAAATTACATTTACATAAATTACATTTAATAACATTAATATTTAAAAATACATGCTTGATATTTATACTAATATTTATACTTTAAAAGGTATAAAACCAAATAAAAATGACAACTTATCATAAATGTTATAAATAAAGTAATGAGGAGGCAGTGGGAAAGAATAAAAGGTTGAGAAAGCAGAGGAGGCCTCCCTCTAGGATAAACTAATATTTAAACTGGATACAGATAGGTGAGAAAGTAGAAGAAAAACTGTTCAATGTAGAGGTTTCAGGATTTTGAATGGGGGCCAGATGGTAAAAGCTTGGTGGTTGAGAGGCATGAAAATTGTTGTTAGACATGTAATAATAATGAGTTGATGGAAGTCATTCAGGGCATACTATAGCTATAGATTTTGGATTTTTGTTTAAGTGTTTTAGGATGCTAGTGATTATAAGCAGTAGAGTCACAAGAGGAAGCAGTAAGTCAAAATGGGACACAACAGTATTAGTCCAGGCAAGAAATGAGGATAATGGCTTGGACTAGAGAGGTGACATTAAAGGTGTGTATAACTTAGAATACGCAATTGCATTGTAATCAGGTGTAGGAAAAAATAGGCAAAGCTTCTACTCCACCCTCTGAAGTTTGCTGAAAATGAATTAACAATAGACAGATTAATAGGAGAAAAAGATATACAAACTTGTTAATGTGCAGGGTGGAAAATCACAGGAAAGTAATTACCCAAAAACTCAATGAGGTCCAGTTGCTTATACACCTTTCTTCATAAGTAAAGGAGATGAGAGAAATGTGGCAATTTTGAGAAGTATTGAATTATTTTTAGGGAGAATTAATGGACACAGTAGGCAGACATTTTCTTGGAAATGAATCTCTTAAGAAACTTAATGGGACTGACAAGTTACAGGAAGGTCAGGAGCATAACTGCACTATGAACCAAGGTTGTCTTAGTACATAGATAGTCTCCTAGGTAATCTTTCAGTAATGCCCTCTGAAGAACAGATAAAAACTTAATCTGGGCCTGGTGACCCCTGACTTTAGTTTTTTCTCTTCCCTGGTGGTTAATCTTTCCCAGTTATTTGATGAGCTTTCCAGGGGTGGCAAGTGTCTTAACATACTAACATTTATTTTTGAAAGATGGTTCCTCAGTCAGATAGGGAAATTCCAGAGTGTCCCTCCCTGTGCTTGTAGGGGAGGTCAGACAGAACTTGAGGCTGCTTTTTAGTTCAGCATGTCAAGATATCATATTTTAGGGTATTGTTTTCTAAGCCCCAACACAACGAACAAGATAAAAACAAAAATATTCCCTTGTAAGTTCTCTGTCTTTGTGTGTGTCCTTCTGAGTTTTGTGTTTACTGTAGATTGATTTTTTTTTTTTTTTTAACTTTATGTTCTGGGATAAATATGCAGAATGTGCAGATCTGCTACACAGATATACATGTGCCATGATGGTTTGCTGCACCTATCAACCCATCATCTAGGTTTTAATCCCCGCATGCATTAGGTATCTGTCCTAATGCTCTCTTTCCCCTTGCCCCTCAACCTCCGACACATGGATTCAGAGAAGGGAACATCACACACAGGGGCCTGTTGATTGATTGTACTTTTAAAACATATTGACTTTCTTGTCTGGGTGCGTGTGTGTGTGTGTGTGTGTGTGTGTGTGTATTCACACGTGTATGTTTGGGTTGTTTTTTCCTTTAATTGGCAAGCCATCTTGAGTGGTCATGGACCACTGCTTTTCCCTTTTATGAATTTTTGCTAATTTTTATTAATTCTATTTTTTCATTAAATAAATTTGACTTTCTTTTCTGTAATTCAGGTTTTACCTTACTTTTTTGTACTCTTTTAAAGTTAGTGTATTTTGATATGTATAATTCTTATGATAAAATTTGTACTATGTTTTCAATACATATTTTATTTTCCATTTTTCTATGTATTATTTTATTCTAAAATCAGCTACTTTGTGAAGATACGAGTTCCAGAAAGTAAAGGTGACATCAGAAAAATTATCAAAACCTTTTTAAAGTAGCTATAAGATGATCTTTCTTTCCCACTAATTAAGGGCCTAATTAAGAATGTTAAAGATCCTATGCATTGAATTAGTAAATAAGTAACGGTGCAACTCGAATTAAAATCAGTACAAACCTATAAAATCAGTGTAAGACAGCTTAAAATTTTTGATTTGCTCCTTGAAAAAAAAACAAGCATTTATTCATTTGTTCATACATGAATATCCATGAAGACTTAGGTACCATTTTTCACTAGAAAACAACCCCTGACCTCAAGAAGCACAAACTCTAGTTGGAAACGATGCAAACAAACATACAGTTATGATAACATGGAGTAATGCAGCTTGGATGTTTTCTCAAAATCTCATATTGAATTGCAATCCCCAGAATTAAAGGTGGGATCTGGTGGGAGATGTTTGGGTCATGCGGGAGGAACCCTTGTCTTGGTGCTGTCCAGGACACAGTGAGTGAATTCTCAGGAGATCTAGTTGCCTATAAAACGTGTGGCACCTGCCCACCCCTTGCTCTCTGGCCGCTACTCTCACCATATGAACTGCTGTTCCCCCTTCTCCTTCCACTGTAAGTAAAAGCTCCCTGAAGCCTTCCCAGAAATGGAACCAATGCCAGCACCATGATTCCTCTACAACCTGAAGAACTATGAGCCAATTAAACCTCTTTTATTTGTGAATTACCCATATTCAACTTTTTCCTAATAGCAACACAAGAAAGGCCTAAAACAAGGAAAGTGAAAAAAAAAAAAAAAAAATACATTGAGATCATAAAGCAGCAGCCTCAGACACGACCCTGTGTTATTGGAGGTTTCAAAAAAGGAGATGAAGACCAAGGTGAAGATTTAGAGTAAAGAATGAGCTGATGTTAGCCAGGGGAAAAGTTCCAAACAATTCCAGGCAGATGGAGAGTTTTTAAAGGCCCAAATAAATGAAGGAGCCTAGGCTCTGGGAAATTGACAGGTTCTCTGTGACAGAATTCATGAATAGAAGGTCTGTAGAGGCATTCAAAGTTAGAAGTAAACTCCTTTTTCCTTGAATTAACTTTATAATGGCTCAGAACACACCATTTTTCAAGGAGCTAAAGTAATCAAAGGTTTATCTATGTGTAAGTAACATGTAAGATTTAAAAAAAAAAACTTTTTGTCTGAGATGGAATTTTGCTCTTGTTGCCCAGGCTGGAGGGCCGTGGCACGATCTCTGCTCACTGCAAACTCTGCCTCTCGGGGTTCAAGCAATTCTCCTGCCTCAGTCTCCTGAGTAGCTGGGATTACAGGCACCTGCCACCACACCCAGATAATTTTTTGTATTTTTAGAAGAGATGGAGTTTCACTATGTTGGTCAATCTGGTCTCTAATTCCTGACCTCAAACTATCCACCCGCTTTGGGCTCCCAAAGTGCTGGAATTACAGGCGTGAGCCACCACACCCAGATGATTAAAAATATTTTTAACTTAACCTATTAACAAATGAATACTTTCCTAAGAGTCCAACAGGCATATCCTCATAAAATGTAGTTTTAAAGACTTAAGTAATCCTAATGTGTGTTTTTTAGTACCAATGTCCTGTGGCATGTTTTGAAAGTGACATAATGTTGACTCATTAGAAAATAGATTCCACTAAAAACAAATAGACCTCTAACAGCAAAGGTATAAGTACTCCTTATTTTAGTGTTGAAAGTTTTGTTTCTGAAATTTAATATGTACCTGTCATTCCGAATATCCTTCCTCCGTTATATTTGCAAGGAAATAGGTGAACTTTAGGATTAAGTAGTTAATAAGCTTGTAGATGAGACACATTTTCCAGGGTTATATGGTTTCACCCAAGCTTCAGAAAGGAATTTCAGAAAATAGTGCTGGGGTTTTAAAATGCAAGTTGTAGTTGAGTTATTCATAAACCACAAAGAAATTTTCATGATAATTATTTCAATATTGAAGACTCTAGTATGCTTCTAAGCTTCTCTTCTGCAGAACAAATATTTTTGGATACTAACCCAAGCCTATTATATTCCAACCCAGGCTGAATTTCTTCTTTTCCACAACAATGGAATTACCTTGATGTCAATAAAAGTCCTTCTAAATTTTGGAAGAACAAAAATGGGTGATACGTTATACTAATTTTGACAACAATTCGTTGGTTGAAATATTTCTATTTTTTTAAAGCTATACTTTTTGGTTTCTCTAGTTAGAGTTGGCCATAATTCAGATTTTGAAAGAAGTCAGTGATTTCCAAAGTTGTTTGTTGATCAAAATCATCCAAATAACTCTAAAAAATATAGATACCCAGGAGATTTTCCTTGGAGATCATGATTATGTATGCATTACCAAGGAATCTACATTTTTGACAAGCATTCAAAGTGGCTAGAATAATTAAGTAGTGTAGGTAAGTTATCTTCATCCTTCTATTTCTATCCCTCTGTGTAGTAGAAGATTCTGTTACCCTAAGTTTGGAGGTCTAAGGCCAATAAGGAACAAAGAACTTCCAACTTCACACTATTGAAACGATCTTCTCTTGAGGGCCTTAGATTCCACATCTTTGATTTCTTATGATTTTCGACACCAATTAAAGAGCCCCCCTCATAACTTCTGTGCATTTTCAGTTGTCTTATGGAGACAGTGTCTTTGCCTTATTATTGTTTTTTTTTTTTTTTAATAAAAACAAAATGTGTGACTACAATGAATGAAATTGAGAGTTAAACAGAAAATTCTCACAGGGGATGCAGAGATGAATTCAGTGTGGGTTGACTCTTGCTTACCTATTCTGTCCATATATAATAAAAATGTAAGAAAAGAAGATGTCAAAAGATTCAGGGTCCTCAACAATATTTCTGTTATTCAGACATGGTCTCAGAAAAGACTGAAAGCTGGCTACCCACAGAGTATTGGGTTGGTGCAAAAGTAATTGCATTTTTAATCATTTCAATGGAGGTTTTTTGTCATTTCGATGACAAAAACCCCAGTTACTTTTGCATCAACCCAGTAATTATTCATTTTATGTTGGTTGAAAATTAATAAACTATATTCAGGCATACAAAGAAAATTAGCATATTTATGTTTCATGTTTTATTTGTTCATTCTTCTTTCAACACTGGATGGAAGGAAAGTTGAACTTATAATTGGCATTTTGTTCATTTTTAATTAAACAGTCCCTTTAATTTATAAAGTCACTTTAATCTTTTGGGTTTTAACAACTTCATCATGATCTTCTATGAGACGGAATCTGTGTGGGGGGAAGTTTAGCTTATCCTTCCGGTATAGAGGCCTAGGGTAAGAAGTGGCTACAGGGAACTGCGTGGTAGTTCTTTTGTTCCTTTTTTGTCGTTATTGATTGACTCCTGCATCTGCAGATTGCAAATCATGAGCTTGCACCCTCGTGTTTTAGATCAATCATGAACCCATCAATGTGGTTCTATGATTCCCATCTGACCCTTGTGATGGCTCTGTGTCCCCACCCAAATCATTTTGAGTTATAATTTCCATAATCCACATAATCCCCATGTGTCAAGGGAGAGACCAGGTGGAGGTATTGGATCACGGGGGCAGTTTCACCCTTGCTGTCCTCATCATAGTGAGTGAGTTCTCACGAGATCTGATGGTTATGTAAGGGCTCTTCCCCCTTTGCTCGGCAGTTCTCCTTCCTGTTGTCTTGTGAAGAAGGTACCTTACTTCCCCTTTACCTTCTGCCATAATTGTAAGTTGCCTGAGGCCTCCCCAGACATGCTGAACCATGAGTCAATTAAACCTCTTTCCTTTATAAATTACCCCATCTTGGCCAGTTCTTTATAGCAGTATAAAAACAGACTAAGACACCCTGCTTGGGTGGTTGACTCTGCAGTAACAGAACCAAGGACAGAGTGCAGAGAGCATAGTGAGGGAAGGAGACAACGGACTCAGGTGAGTTCCTGTATTAGTTTATATTGCTCCTACAATAAATTGCCAAAAATGTAGTGACTTAAAACAACACAAATTTATTATCTTATAATTCTTTAGTTTAGAAGCCCAAAATGAGTTTCACTGGGTTAAAATCAAAGTGTCAGCAGGACTGCATTATTTCTGGAGTAGCTAAGAGAGAATCCATTTTGTTGCCTTTCCCAGATTCTAAAGGCCACCAATACTTTGGCTCTTAAATTCATCAGCAATGGCTGTTTGCATCATATCACTCTGACATTTCCTCTTCTGTCTCCTTCTTCTATGTTTAAAGCTGCTCTGATTACATTAGACCCACTCAGATGATGCAGAACGATCTCCTTATCTTAAGGTCAGATGAGTAGAACCCTTAATTTTTCAGCTACCTAAATCCCTTATTGCCATATAATGTAACATATTCACAAGTTCTGATAATTAAAATCTGGCCACCTTTGAGAAGCCGTTACTCTACTTAGGAGAGTATCCAAAACATTTTGTGAAATTACAGGTTCACTTAAATAAAATCTGTAAAATCATTTCATTAGAAGAAACTCTGTTATTTAGATCTCTGACTTCTAATATGTTTGATAACTTAAAAAAATAAATTATAGCCACACTGCATGGGATCTCCTAATACATACTCTAACATTAGAGAATTCAACTTTCTGTTTTTGTGTTTTTTCATATTCAATTAGGAAGGTGACTTGAGATGTGACTTTCAATGAAGTAATTGAGCTGTTAGATCTCCATATTGTTAATCTAGTATTCTTTTGGAAGCCAGGGGAAATAAAATTATAGTGGACTTATTCTGTGTCTGGTTAACATCCTTTCTGGGAATAGACTTTGGATTAACCTAAAAAATACACTGGGAATTTTGCTTGTGGGTATGTGGATTGTTTTTCCCAGAAGTGACGCTGCACACTAGACTGGGCAAACAGAAGAGGGAGGGTGTGAGTGCTGGCAAGTCTGGATTTGGTTCTGTGATCATGACTCAGAGTGGAATCTCAAAATAAATTATAATCTTATTTTGCCACTTTGGAAAAAGGAAAAAGACAAGTACCTGAGTAGAAAAACACACTGTAGTTGTGCTGGATCATAGATCACAACCATTGAAAACACTTTCCCAAATTTCTAATATCACTTTGGCCATGAATGCTATTGGGATTCATATTTATCTTATCTCCCTCCTTTCTCTGCCTTCTTATCAATCCTATTTCCCTTCATTGTTCCTGTGACCACTTGTGGCACCTGCCATTGTACTATGAATATATATGTGTTCAGTACGTATGCTCTCCCCACAAACAGGGACTGAACAGAACAAGAAAGTACAAAAGCAGGGGGTGTCTCATGATTTTTAGATTCACTACCTCATACTTTATAATCCTTTATATATAATTGTTTCTGACATCCACTGTGGCCTAAACTATATGGTTAGAGTATACATTTTGAACATTAATTAGAAAAAGTTGAAAAGGAAGTAAAATATGTATTCTTAAATACAGTTAATACATGGTTTAACTTGAATACCATTCCTCCCTTCCTCAATTCCAAATATTCCTTTATTTTAAAGAATATTTTAAAGTGTAGAAAGGAAAAAAATAACACTGGGAAAGAGATAAGTTAATGAATACATTTTAATTCCAATATCTCCCTCTCCCACCAAATCAAAAGTCTTTCTGAATGAGGTGGTGAAAGATGCCCATGATATTACTTTTTTAAATAGGCTATGACTCTAAAGTGCCAAGTGATTCATGAAATAGAACATTCTTGTATGTATATTGTTTTACTTGATCCTTATTAAAACCCAGAGAAATACAAATTAGTCTATATTAAAGATTAGGAAAGCCAGGCCTCAGGCACAGGAGTGTAGCCTCCAAGATTCTGTGACTTTTCAGTTCTATCAGCCTTGAAATAGATAATATTTTCTATGCCCTCGAGTGGTGGTTTTCCCACCAGCCTTTTCCAACCCACCCTGCCCCAAACTCAACTCAGAGTCTTCCCTCATGCTTCGTTCACATAAACCCTTGGACTCTGCACTTAGTATGCTGCCTACCAGTTTCAGTTACTTTTTTGTTTCTGTCATAGCCCCATCACAATTTACCTTTTATTTACTTTTTCAATTACTTTTCTTACGTATATGTATGGGTGTGCATGTATCCATCATTAGAATGGGCCCATGCCTGTTATTTATTGTGTTGTCACTATGGTACTTTTAGTATCTAACACAACATTCTGCACAGGGTAGGAATTCCAATATTTGTTAAATGAGTCAATGCACAAATGAAGATCCTGGTTTAATCTAGTCATTGTTCGAACTTTTATACACACCAAAGGATTCTGAGTTCTATTAAGTGCCTCTTGAATATTCTGTAAGAATTACACCAAAATGGGGGTAGTGCAGAGATAAATAATGTCTTTGAAGAAAGTGGGAGACACCAGGATTTCCCCCACATTTTCAAGCCATATCACGCAAGCATTTGAGTGTGATTCTTTTATATCGCAGTAGGCTCTTAAAACTCCTCTTTCTCAACCAATTTTTGCTTCAAAAATATTCACATTCTGGATCCCACAGACTTAACAGTCTGTCTTTGCCAATTTAACATGTATTATTAACACTAAAGTTGAGTGTAAATGATAACAATATAGGACTTGAGGGCAAGCAGTAGTATTGGTTCTTTCACTAACTTGGTATTTTTTTCTTTCTTTTTCTGGGCAGTCATTTAACCTCTTTCATCTTTACAATCTTTAACATTTTTAAAAAGCTATTGAAGTGTAATTATGTAAAAAATAACCACAAAAATAATAGCAAGCATATAAAATGACATTAAAATCCCACTGTGTGTCTGGAATCATCCTGTGTTCTGGGAACACAACTAGAAAGGAAGGGTCTCTACTTTTAAGGAGCTTATATACTTGGGAGAAGAAAGGTAATAAAAAAGTAAATAATATAATTTGAATGTAATTGAACCTATAGAAATAACAAGATCAAATAAGTGTACTTTATTTTATTATACTGCTAATTTAAGAAATATTTTGAATTAGCCATATGTAGGAAAATGTTCATATGCTTTCATCCAGCAATCCCACTATATAGATAAAATATTAAGTGATTTAAAACCAGGACGATATATGTTTCAACACTATAAAATAACAGAAACAAAAAAAATTCTAAAATAGAGGATGAATAACACAGATAAGTGACCATATAGTTAATTCAAACAATAAAATATACATTATCAAAATTATATGGTATTATATAATGAAGTGGAAACAATACTATTCAAGGAATATAAATCAGCAAACATGTAATACAAAATTTCATAATTTCTATCTGCAGTGATATAACAATGTACACTTGGATTGCAATACACACCAAACAATGAAGCAAAATACATTTTAATTAAATCTTTGAATTAATTATCTCCTTGAGCTAATGACTTCCTTTAGCTTTTATTTAGTATTATAATTTTGTACAACTCTATCAATAAATAATTCCTGATGCAGATATGGGATTTGTTCTTTTATGTGCCCCTTTTTAAAATTATGATTTAATTCTCTCATCTTATTAATGTATTCTTACTCCAACCAAAAATAACATAAAATATTTTCCTGTTAAACTTATCTGGGCATTTTTGATGAAACCTTGAAATCTTTTCATTTCATCTTTCCACTGGTAGTTATGGTAATTTTCTTAGATGAAATTATACTTTCTGATTTGAGAAAAGAAAATTATAAATCAAAATTATACATTCTATGAATGCCATCACATCTTTATATAGTATGATAAACATTACGATTCATTTTGTCAAGTACTTCTCTCCTCATCCATATACCTATGTTTATTTTAAAGAACATTATCTGATTACTTAGAAATCATTACCTCACTTAAAAACAACACTATTTTAAAACAAATACACAGTCCAATGACCATGACCAAAGAAGACTTCAGACATTTTACCTAGGGTAAACATAAGCAAACCTCAAACAAGACATGGCCCAGTTTGCAAAAAGAAATCTTTGAGGTGACTGTTTTTAAACTTCATTGACTCTAAATTTCCATTTCACCAGTAATGACACTTCATAGTTCCTAAGGATCATTCCCTAAGGACTCTGCCTAGCTCACCAAGACACACAACCCAGTAACTGTGGAGTGACTCTCCTTCTTTTCGCTAGCTGAAAACAATGTGGTGTTCTACCACAACTGTAGTTTTTTGGGTCCAGAACCGAACCAGAGAATTTCATTTGGTTTTCTAATTTGGTCCAGCTGTTGAAATAGATCTCTCTCTTTTCTTTCTTTTCTTGTTTTCTTTTCTTTTCCTTTCTTTTCTTTTTTCCTTCCTTCCTTCCTTCCTTCCTTCCTTCCTTCCTTCCTTCCTTCCATCCTCCCTCCCTCCCTCCCTTCCTCTTTCCCTCCCTCCTTCCCTTCTTTCCTTCCTTCCTTCCTTCCTTCCCTACCTTTCCTTCCTTCTACCTCCTCACCCCTGTTTTTTTCTTTCTCTTTCCTGGAAACATTCTTTGGACGCTCATAGCAAAATGGAAGTAATCTTATTGAAAAATGTAAGTTTTCATTATCAAAATTGCTAGTAGCAGACTGGTTTTATATTGCAGGTATCTGTGGATACTTACAAGAAATCATGACGACTATACTAAATGTGGTAGTGCTATGTCTCCTTGAGATTTCCCTGCTGCCCTCTAGTATCCAAGTTACTCCTTCAGGTTCCTCTTACACTCTGGCAGAACTCAAGTAACAAAACATCCCTTTTAATTTGACCTTCCCTGCCCCCCGCCACCATCACTCCAAATTAAGGAGAAGGAGGTAAATAAAAGCAAACATAAAATAAAAGCATAGTTTTGAATAATAGTTCCATACCTTTTGAATAATTGTTTTGAAAGTGATAGACTAATCAAATAGTCTCCTTTGTTTAACCATTCATTTATTCAATTAGCTCATTCAGTCAATACAGAATGCCCAAGTGTGTGTCTGGAATCATCCTGTCTTCTGGGAACACAACTAGAAAGGAAGGGTCTCTGCTTTTAAGGAGCTTATGTACTTGGGAGAAGAACAGTAATAAAAAAGTAAATAATTTCTTAAAATAACATGTGTTATGAAAAATAAATAGGATAAGAGATTGAAAGTGATTAGTGTATATGTTGTTTTATATTAGTATAAATGGGAGCCAGGGAAAGTGACATGTGACCCCAGATCTGGAAGTATCTCAGGCAGAGAGAAGAGCTAATATAAATACCCTGAAGTAGGTAAGGCTTGTCATGTCAGTGGTAAAAGTGAAGTGCAGAGAGTTGGGCAAAGAAGTAATCCTGTACAGCCTCACCGTTTGTGTTGTTGTCCAAATATAATGGGATATTCTTGAATGGTTTAATCACGGAGTGATATGATTCAATCTAAGTTTTATAAAGGAACTGACACTGCTGAGTGAAGCAGTTGGGTAGAGAGAGAGAGAGAGAGAGACAGAGAGAGAGAGAGAGAGAGCAGAATGGAAGCAGAAAAATCCCTCTGAATATTTCCCAGCCCAGGGGAGCAACTGCAGTGTTGAATTGGGTGGTAGCAGGAGAGATGATCAAAAAACAATATTGAGGACATGTTTTGGGTGGTACACTGATAGTACTTGTTGATGGATTATTAAAATACTTCCTAGATTTTCAATGAATGAATAAATGCTGCTATATTATATAGGTAAGAACCTGTTCATTTTTACAACCCGGAAGTCGTAAAAATCATATGTTCTCCTGGAAGAAAAAGGTAAGCATAATAATGCCAACTAGCAGCAAACACATTTGGAATCCAGGTACACTACTAGTATTTAAAAATTGATAAGAAAAAAATTATACCTCTTGTTTAACATTCAGGGTGTCCACAATCAGTACATTAAGCTGTTCCCTGGTGACTTGAAAAGATGTTCTCTACTCACATTTTTATTATTCCTTTTTTTCACTCATTTAACAAATATTTATTCACTGCCTACTATGATCCAAGTCCCAAGGAAGTAACATAAAGAAGCACATAGGCAGAGTTAAATTTTTTTCTGTTAAAATTCTGACAATATTGCTTCATTTTCTTCTGAGGTTTAGTTCTGTGGAGAAGTCTGAAGTAACTATCATTGTTTTGTTTTTCATTTGTACAGAGTATGTTTCATTCATGTTTGTCCCCATTTATATTTGTGTGATTTTTTTAAATTGATATTTATGTTCATTTTGAAATTGAAATGCTTTACCAGGTTTTATTAATTTTTTAATGCTTCACTTGCCCACTTTTAGCCTGAACATTCAAACTTTCAAATCAGAAAATGTTTTCTTTCCCTGCTTTGTCTTTGATTATCCTTCTGCGCTATTTAGTTTCTTTTTAAAGATCACCAATTAGCCATAAGGTAGACTTCTCTTTTCACATTTTCTTTTCATCACATTAGATTCTTTCATTTTTTGTGTCTTTTCTTTGGCCTCCTAGGAGATAACTAATATCAGAAATGTTGCCCATTTGAATTTCTGTAGTGTTTATTCACCTCTGTACTGTTTCTGAAGCTATACATTTTTTGTTCTCATCTCATATTTCTTTTATTTTAACTCTACCTACCATCCAATTTTCTATTTTTTCTATCTCAATATCTTTTATTTCATACATACAATTTATTTGGCATTAACTTAGAGTAGAAGATAGAGCTGTCAACATTTGTTTCCTAAAAAATGATTTTCAAAAGAGGTCTTTCTTTCCACAACTTCAGTGTTTCTCTTTATGTTACGTAATCTTTTCATAAGGTTGTAACTATTTTGAAAATGTTTTCTCATCTTTGAGTGATTTCTATCCAGTCTGGCATTTTGCCCATAAACAAAAGTTTCAGGTTCTACTTAACATCCTTTTCTTTCTTCCAGCTTTTAAAGAATAATCCTTTTAGATATTAAGTTGGAAAATGAAGTGGTGAGTAACATTTGGTATTTTTACAAGGGTTTTCTTTTGAATGTGAATCTACTGAGCTAACAGGAAGTTTCTGATTCCATTACCTGGTCATCTTATCTTGCCAGACACATTAAAAAATGAAATTTAACAAATAACTTAGAGGCACAAGAGTCTATCTGGTGCTTTCAGGAAGCTTGAAAACAAAAGCCTATGTAAGATATTCTTAAAATGAATTGCCTCTCTATTTCCAACTTCATATTGTTAAATATGAAATACTATCTACAATGCAATTTTGCGTGAACTTCTTGAAGTTCTGATCCCAAAATTAGTGCCAAAAGTAGTTTAATAGAGGCACAATTTAGGGATTTTAAAAGCTTTTGTTACCCTAGAAATTAACTTTAGATAAGTAGTGTTCTTGGTCTCCTCATTTTGGCCAGCAAAGGATCAGTATTCGAGCAGTAAGATAATACAGTGGGAAGTATGCATGGAAGACTCTTTAATTCTATTCCATGTCTCCCCCATTTCATGAACATTATTTTATGGCATCCCCAATTCTTTTTTATACCCGGGTTTGGTTAAGGGAATTCTTCCTGGAGTCTAGCAGGACATTATTCAATAATGTAGTTCATTGTGTTGCTGAAAACATGCAACTTCTGGTAAATAACACACCAAAAGTTTTCTCTGGAGAGCAGCTCCTCATCAGGGATTTCATTTTCTAGCCCTGACTATCACAAAAGGAGATGCCATGATTAATACTCACTAGTGTAATGTGAGTGGAAGTGATGGCTGGCATTTCTAGATGGAGGTGTATGTGAGATGGGGTTTCATTTTTCACACTCCCATCTGCCATTTGCCAGCTGAATGCCAGGATGCCAAGCATCTCAGGGAAGGTGGAGCCACAAGACAGAGGGAGTCTGGACCCTAGCATCAGCACAGGAAGGCAAGTTGCATATCAATGAATATCCATATTGGACTGTTTATGAGCAAGAAATTAGCTTTTATTGTATTAAATCGCCAGGGGGTAGATTATTTTCCCCTAAAACATCTACTGTCATCTTATAACTAGAACTAGTTTGTGTTTAGTTTCTTATTAAGAAGGTGGAAAAAATCAAATCGGTTGTTTCTAACTTTCCAATGTTTCTCAAAAATAATTCCAAATGAGATGCTATAGGTAACTAGATGTCCTTCAGTTTCCCCACCATTTTAAGTTGCCTTTTCCTTCAACACACAAGAAGCATAAATTGCATACCTCATCCTGCATGATGGGGAAATTATTGGGGAATTTCCTATGTGTTTATAAAAAACCACATGAGATGGAATTTCAAGAAATACTTCATGTTGCCTGCACCATGGAATTTCAAGAAATACTTCATGTTGCCTGCACCTCACACCCTGAACTTCTTCGTAAATCTCTTTTGGTCTTTTTGTAATAATGAGTCAATACCAAAAGATGAATTTCTTAGGGCCATCCCTAACTTTACACTCACCCTTCTCTTCAGTCCACAAAACACAGACACTATTTGAATTTAGATATTAGAGAAACCATAACATGTAATAGGAAAATTTAACACAGATGCCATGTATCACGACTTATACAGCCCACTAGATATGTCCCTTCACAACTGTTCCCTCCTGGCTGTCTCTATCTTTACAACCACTACTTTTGCCATGTTGCCCATGTTGCTGGAGACAGATCTCATACGCAGCACTAACATTTCCCATGTCTTGTCTTTTCTTATTTAAATCAATATACCATAACCTGAATACATGCAATGAGTTATGACAGATGTATATACTTGTGAAACTAATACTTTGTATAGAACCTTACCATCATCACCTAAACTTTTTACTTTTCCCTTTGCAGTTCATATCTCCCTTCGTCCTCCTTTTTTACTAAGTACTATTCCATTTTATGAATAAACTACTTTATAAAATAATTTTTTTTTTCATCTGAGAATGGACACTTGAGTTGTTTCTAGTTTTTGGTTATTGCAAATAAAACTGCTGTGAAGATTTATGTCCAAGTCGTCTTAGTACGGACATGTGTTGTCTATGAAAAATACTTTTAAATGGAATAGTTGGGTCATATGGTAGGCGTATGTTTAACTTATAGTAATTATCAAAAATAATGTTTTAAGTGCTTATAATGTTATACCTTGTCACCAGCAATATATGAGAGTTCCAGTTCCTCCACATTATTTTCAAGGCTTGGTATTAGGAGTTTTAAATTTTAGCCATTTTCATAGGTACAGAGTAATATCTTATGATGGTTTTAATAAACATTTCCCTGATGGCTATTGGTATTGATTGTATGTGCTTTTTGAATATTTATTATTTATATATTTTCTTTTTTAAGTTTTATTTATAATTTGTGTAGGTATATAGTAAGTGTATATATTTATGGGGAACGTGAGATGTTTCGATATAGTCATCCCTGTGAAATAAACACCTCATGAAGAATGGGGTATCCGTCCCCTCAAGCATTTATCCATGAAGTTACAAACAATTTTATTAAACTCTGTAAGTTATTTTAAAATTTGCAGTTATTATTGACTATAGTCACCCTGTTGTGCTATCTTATAGTAGTGTTTATTCATTCTTGCTATTTGGTTTTAACCATCCCTACCTGCTTCCCAGGCCCCCACTGACCTTCCCAGCCTCTCATAATCATCCTTGTACTCTCTATGTCCATGGGTTCAATTGTTTTGATTTTTAGATCCCACATGTAAGTGAGAACATGCAATGTTTGTCTTTCTGTGCCTGGTTTATTTCACTTAACATAATGATCCCCAGTTCCATCTATGTTGTTGCAAATGACTGGATCTCATTATTTTTTATGGTTGAATAGTACTCCATCGTGTATATACACCACATTTTCTTTATCCATTGATCTGTTGATAGACATCTAGGTTGCTTCTAAATCTCAACTACTGTAAGCAGTGCTGCCACAAACATAGGAGTGAAGAACTCTCCTTGATATACTGAGTGTAAACCCAGCAGTAGGACTGCTGAATCATGTGGTAGCTAAATTGAAAATTTATATATTCTCTTTCATGAAGTGGATATTCAATAATTTGCTCATTTTCTGAAAGCTATTTGCTTGATCTTATTAAAGTCTGAAATTGTGGAGACATACACACACACATAAACACATACACATAGACACTCTGGATAGAAATCCTTTGTTAAGTACATGTAGTGTAAACATTTTCTCTCAGTCTGTAACTCTCTTTGTTCTTGAGATGTCTTTTGAAGAGCAAAGATTTTTAATTTGATATGGTTTAATTTATTACTTTTTTCTATGATAGTTCATGCTTTTCATATGTTCTCTAAAAAAAACTCTGCCTATCTTAATCTTGCAAAGATTTTCTCCATTGTTTTCTTCTAGAATTTTTTTTTAATTTTAGCTTTTAATTATACATATGCATTTTGGGTTAATTTGTAGATGTAATATTAATATAACGTAATAGTCAATGTGGATATCCCATACCAATATCCAGTTGTGTCAACACCACTTGCTGAAGAGATTTCGTTTCCTAATTGAATTGACTTGTCATTTTGTTGAAAGTCATTTGATTGTTTTTGGGTTGACTCATTTCAGAACTGTTTTCCGTTCAACTGATCTTTATGTCTGTCGTTTTGCCAATATCACTGTATCTTCAGGGAAAGACTTAAAAGTGAAAGTCCTCAACTTTTCCTCTTCATAAAGGGCATTGTATCCATTAGATTGTTTGCATTTTCATAGAAACTTTAGAATCAGCTTATCAATTTCTATATAAAGGCTAATTAACATTATGATTAGAACTGTGATAAATCTATATGTCAGTTATCAATACTGAATCTTTAAATGATGTATATGGTATATGTCTCAATTTTTCAAGTCTTCTTTCATTTCCATTAGGAATGTTTTATATATTTTAATGTATATATCACACATATCTCCTGTTAAGTTTATTCATGTGTCATTTTTTTGAATTTAAGATAATTTTTTTAAAAAATTACTTTCCAGTTCTTTGCTATTAATAAATAAAAATTGAACTGACTGCTATATATTAACACTGCACCCTATGACTTTGCTAAATTCATTTATTAGTTTTAGTGGGTATTTTTTATTCATGTCTTAGTATTTTTGATGAACATGTATATATCATTTTCAAGTGAACATAATTTTATGTTTTCCTTTCCAATTTTCATGCTTTCTATTTATTACTTTTTCCTACTGTGCTATCTAGAACTTTCTATTCAAAGTTTAATAGAAATGGTGACCACAGCCATTCTTGCTTTTCCCTGATCTTAGGGGGGAAAGCATTCTGTCTTTCACTATTTATATACAGTATCTCAGTTAATGGCCCTAAATAACTTGAGTGGTAGGCACCTAATTATTGTTTCTCATTTTGATTTGCTTAATGTCTCACAGCTTATGAACACCAAAAGAAAGACTACCCTAGGTCAGGTTGACCATAGGCTTTTATTCTGTCTCTTTTTAATCGTTATTTTTATAGATTTAGGAAGTTACATGGATACATGGCATAATGGTGAGGTCTGGGCTTCTAGTATGCCTGTAACCTGTAGAGTGAACATTATACGCAATAGGTAATTTTTAAAACTTCACCCCACTCTCATTCTCGCCACTTTTGGAGTCTGTACTACCTATTATTTCACTTTGTGTGTCCATGTGTACTCATTGTTTAGCTCCCACTTCTGAGTGGGTACATGCATTATTTGACTTTCTGTTTCTAGGTTATTTTATTTAGAATAATGGCCTCCAGCTCTATCCATGTTGCTGAAAAATACATGATATTATTCTTTTTTATGGTTGCATAGTATTCTATGGTGTACATACACCATGTTTTATTTATCCAATTATCCATTATTGGACACTTAGGTCAATTCTATGTCTTTGCTATTGTGAATAGTCTATAATAAACATACAAGTGCAGGTATCTTTTTGATATGATAATGAAGACTGGTCCTTTTAATTGACCCAGATGAAAATAAAGAAAAAAATCAAATAAATGAACAAAGACTTCTGGAAATATGAGATTAGGTGAAGCATCCACTCCTACAAGTTATAGGCATTCCTGGGGGAGAAGAAGAAAAAGTAAAATCTTGGAAAATGATAATGATAGAAAATTTCAGGAAAACGTCCCTCGTATAGCTATAGAATTAGGCATCCAGATACAAGAAGCTCAAGAAAACACTTGGAAGATTCTCAACAAGACAAATCTCATCAAAGTATATGGTCGTCAGACTACCCCAAGTCAATGTGAAGGAAAAAAAATAAAAGCAGTTAGAGAGAAGCATCTAATCATTTATAAAGAAAATCTCATCACACTAACAGCGAGCTTCTCAGCAGAAACCTTACAAACCAATAGAGATTGGGGGCCTATTCTTAGCTTTCTTAAAGAAATAATAATGTCAACCAAGAATTTTATATCCTGCCAATCTGAGCTTCATAAGTGAAGAAGAATTAAAGTCTTTCCTAGGCAAGCTGCTAACGGAATGTGTCACACCTAGACTGGTCCCAGAAGAAATGCTCAAAGAAGTTCTAAATATGGAAAGAAAGGGACAATGCTTTCCTTCATAAAAGCACATGAAAATATAGAACCTATAGATACTAAAAAGTGATTACACAATTGAGACTACAAAGCAACTAGGTAACACTAAGACAGGAGCAAAACCTTGCTGGCTTATATTCTTAATGCCTGCTCCGCACTGCCTCAAGAGAAGCTGGATCAGAGTCTGCCGCTAAATTTCAGGCTACCCCCCAGGCTGCTTGCACCAGGCTTAGACCCCCAGGCACATTCTCTCTAAGCTTTGAGACCAGGTCTGTGCTAGACAACAGTTGAAGTCCATTCCAGAAATCTCCTTTCCTGAGCCAGAGCTGTTTTTTATGACCCATTCATTTGGCAAGGGTATGACTCTCTGTGCATGGTTGGGGATGGAAGGCATAAATGGGAAGGAGAGGGAGTAAGGGAGTGCAGCGATAGAGGGCATGCCACAAAGAACACTGAGCCATTAAAAGAAATCGTTTTCTTCCCTAACTCTGTTAGTTCCTCAACTCTGTTTCCCCCGGCTAATGGATTAAGTCTATATCTAATCTCATAGCAGTAGTCACTTATTAATCAAATACCTCTTAAATTATTTATTCCTTGTCTCTTTTTCTTATCATAATATAACCCTATTTCACTGTTGATTTTGAAATAGCAATGAGATTATATCAGTGAATACGCTTGTAAACCAAAAGTTGCCATATAAGTGCAAAGTAACATTGCCATTGTTGTTACTATTGGTACTGAAAGAAACTCAGAGAATGCATACAAAACTGAAATAAGTTTGCTATTTCTGAGAGTCACAAAGGACCAAGATTAAGGTGCCCTTGAAACCTATGAAAAGATTGCTTTTACATTTTATTACCTGATTTTCATTTTTTGCCAACTACGCCTAAGACATTCTTTCCGGGAAAGGAATTTAAAAGTGGATGTTAGTATCTGGGAAAAAATGTAGGCTCTGTGAATATGACAGTCATTTTTAAACCTGGACTAAATTGTACAGTCATTCATGAGTAGTTTGAGTTTTTGCACTAACTTTCCCTTTCAAAAAACTATTAACTCTAGTACTACTAGCATTTATCTTAGGTAGATATATCTCTAGTATTCTTGTCAATAGGAGTCACTGAAACGAGGAAGGAATGATTTTTTAAATCTATCAATCCAGATGGTGTGAAATGAAGAATCATCTTAATCAAAATAACAGCATCCAGAAACATCTGGTCCCATAAGCTTTGTTTATCATTTCCTGAACCTCAGTAAAAGCTTTGTCTGTGATTTGTAGGTGGCCTGGTATTTCTTACAGTTTTCCAGATGTTTTTCCTGAAGTCAGGACAGCCACAGGAAATTTGTTTAACATTATAATTTTTAATCATGAATGAGTATGTAATACTTTTGACTTTCATTTCCTTTCAGAACCTTCTCAGATATTGTCTTTTTGTTCAGTTTTGAAGTTTATTGAAATACCTCACTTTTACATTCCAAAGTTATCTACTAGAGGGAAGAAAATATACATTTTTTGTTTCTATTTTCTCTAGACCTAGCATAGTTTCTGTCATAGTCTAAGTCCTCAATAAATATGTGAACTAGTGGAGTAAATGAATGAAAAGTTAAATTGAAATTTTATTTTCTCTCATATAAACATGTTAAGATGTTAACACACACATATACTTGGTTTTGTGGAAAGAGGAGGAAAAATAAATTATTTCAAGACTTTTTTTATGTTGTTCACATATCATTGTCAGACCAAGTGGCAATATGGGTGCTTTATAGTCATCAATATAAACATTTACGGAAGTAGATGAAGTCATTTCATGCTGCAATTCCATGTAAAAATTGCCTTAGCTATAGAAGTTGTATGTGTTTTCATAATTTTCTAGTTAAACGTGCTAGTATAATGTCTGAGGCTCACTGAGACCTCCTGCAGTTTCAGGAATATGCTTTCTTTACGTTGTAAGACTGTTTGTTTATAACTGTCAAACCACCAGCAAGTTATCAACTCACATTCAATACAGGCACCAAGCCACACTTTTGTTAATGTGAATTCTTGAAGAGAACAGAAACTAGACTGTTTTTATAAGTTTTAAACTCATAAGTCAAAACACAGCGATTAAAAAAAAAAAAAAACAAAACAAAACAAAAAAAAAAACAATGATTTCTTTCTCAAAAGGCTTTTTTCTTTCCTGGGTGGTGTTCAAGCAAGAACTGTTTTGGAAATGCTGACAGGATCATAGCAAAGGCATCCAGAGAGAAACATATAATATGTTTATTTATCTTAGAAACCACAGAACATTGCAAAAGGCCAAATTGGCCCTGTAAAATGTGTTGCTAACATGTACAGTATGATAGCTTAGTTTGGATAAAGTCAAGTCATTTCTGTGCTGATAAAGAAGGATCATTATCTATATTCTGGCATCTCTAGAATTTATGTCTACAGCTCAACCCTTTCCCTTGAACTCTAAAATTCTAGATCTAAATCCTTCTTGACACATCCATATGGAAGTTGAATATGCATCTCAAAAAGAACAGATTCAAAACCAGATATTTGATTCTCAGTTCTTCCAACTCAACCTCCCAGTCATTCCCATCTCAGTAAATGGTGACTTCATCCTTCCAGTGGCCCATGCCAAAATTCCTGAAGTCATCTCTGTCTCTTCTCTTTCTTTTTCATGCCCCATCTGATCATTCAGCCATCCCTGGCCTCTCTACCATAAAAACAAACCCATATTTTCATCCCTTCTCAACAGTTTTTCTACTATTATCCAGGTCAAAGTCTTCCTCATCTCTCAGCTGATTGTTGGACTAGTATCCGAAATACTCTCTCTTGGCCTATTCCTGTTACCTTACAGTCTATACACGCAAAGGGATCCTCTCAAGACAGTTGAATCAGGTCACTCCTCTGCTGAGAGCCCTCTAATAGCTCCCTGTCTTACTCAGAGTAAAAACTCATCTTTACAATGGCCTAAAGAGTCCTACAGGATGCAGTTGTCATTACCTTTCTGACCTTGTATCATATATTATCTCTCCTTGTTCACTTTACTCTTCTCACGTTTGTCCTCTCTGGTCTTGTTGGAACCTGTCATGTATTTTTTCCAAATTCAGGGCCCATTTTTTTCGCTTGCTCCCTTCAGTTCTTCATCTCTCTGCTCAAATGTCACTCCTGATAAGGTCTTTTTCTGACCATCCTATATAAAATAGTGAGTCTCACCCCCTTCACATCCCTTATTCCCCTGTTCTGCTTGACATTCCTCCACTTTAATTGTCATGTCCTGGAATGTCTCCTCCTGCTGCAACATCTGCTGCAGAGAGCAGGGCATTATGCGCTGCTGTGTCTCTGCCACTAGAACAGTGTCAAGCACACAGTAGGTTATTAATAAATATTGGCTGAATAAATGAGGTAATATGTGCTAGTAGATATGTCTGATCAAGACAAAAAAGTTGGATTGTTTTGACATTTTTGAGTGTATTTTAAAATTGATTTGTGGTTTTGTGCTTGTTCCTGATAGCCTGGAAGCATTCTTTCAGCCCTCACAGTCCCTACAGAATGTATGGCCTGGGAAGAGTCTCCTGATCTCCAATGCCTAAGTGATTGATGGCGGTCATAATACTCAGGAGGCAACTCACCCAGTCCTTGTCTGGTTATCTTATACTGGGGTAGGGTGTGCATATGGCCTTTCTCTTGGTTCAAAAATTGTTCAACTTCATTGAAGGTTCTTTTGCTTTCCTGAATGTTTGTGCTTGTATATGGTTTTAATAAGTTTAGTGTTCTCCTTTTCTTGATTTTACTTTGTTTTCCACTATTATATTTTGTAGTGTGAAATTGACAGTCTGTCACAGACCTGTGATTTGAAGTAATTGTGACAGATGGTGTGCTTGAATCCATAAGCAGATCCACTAGAAGGAATGTTTTAGCAATAAGTGTGGGAATTTAAAATTGAGCCATAAAATCAAGAGTGAAACGACTGCAATGTCGACTCAGCAACCTCGACTGTCTGTGCTGCAGGAGCGTCTGAAGGACAGTGAAGTCTTGTGAAGAGCTGTTGTGTGTGTGAAGGGGCAGTCTTGGACCAGGACTGCCTGGAACATTGGATGAATGAGAAATGACTTTATACAACATTTTTAGTTTACTTGAGGGATTAGGCATTTCTTCCTTTGTATAAAGATAAGATTATGACATCCTGCAGCTGCTTCTGCAATAAAATTGTGGAATAAAATGGTTTCTTGAAAGAGCGTTATGGAGAAGGGTAAAGGAAAATAAAAAAGATAATAGTGATGATTCAGACAAATGAATGAGCAGAAGAAGAGGAGATCTAACTTATGTCTAATTTATGTCATGAGAATTACATAGTAACATTTATTGCCAGATCAAAGTCTTTGACGAGAAATGCTTTAAAAGAACATGAGTACTGTGTTCTGGAAAATCTGTGTCACTTGATAAACTAAGATGGCTGTCCTGAAGACAGAAAGTGGTATGGCCTAGGCTAGCATAAATGTACAACAGAGGCTTTTCCAACCGGGGGGGTCAGAGACAAATTAATAAGTTTTCAACCTTTTATGTGAACCACACATAATCAAATAAGAGTTTTACTAAAACAAAAAGATAATTAAACATTTAAGAAGGAAAAAAGAAAGTGGATATGAGTGATTAAGTTGAACAAATATTCCTCCTAGAAGATATGTTCAAGACTGAACCCCCAATACCTGTGAGTCTGACTTCGTTTGGAAATAGAGTCTTTGCAGATATAATCAAGTTAAGATGTGTTCATACTAAATCAGGGTGAGCCTTAATCCAATATAACTCATGTTCATAGAAGAAGAGAAAAGACACAAACACATGAGCGAGAAGGCCATGTGAGGATGAAGATGGAGGCAGAAATTAGTCATGCTGCCATAAGGCAAAGAACAACTAGATCTAACCCGAAGCCTAGGAGGAGCAAGGAAAGGTCCTCTTCTAAAGGCTTTGGGAGGAACCTGACCCTGCTGACACCTTGATTTTGAATTTTTAGCCTCCAGAATTGTGAGAGAATAAGTTTCTGTTGTTTTAAGCCACCCAGTTTTTGGTACTTTATTATAGCAGCTGTGAGTTCCTTAAAGAGGCCAAAAAGCAGGAGACAAAAGACAGACAGGGTACAATAGGAAATGAGAGGACTCTCTGCTGACTAATATTTCTCCAAGTGTGGACCAAGAAGCAGCAGCATTGCTGGAAGTTTGTTTGAAATGCAGAATCTCAGACCTCAATCCAGACCTGACACGTAAGAATTTCCCTTGAGATTATTATAGCTCCAACTGTGTGCCTGTAATAACAATGGCAGTAGCAACAACCATAGTTGAGCCCTTTCCATTTACTCTATGTTTACCTAAAAGTTATACTCTACACTCGCTAACTGAATTTACATACCAATCCATAAGACATGTACACTTAATATTCTCATTTTATGGACAAGGAAATGAGTCACAGAAAGGTTAACTAACTTCCCTTAGTCATGCAAACAGTAAGTGTGGAAGTCAAAGAAATGAGCTATATTTATCTTTATTTCAAAGGAAATAAAGATACATATATGTATATATACAAAAAAATATATAAAGATATATATATGTGTGTGTATATATATAAATATATATATGGGGGGAAGTTGTGTTGACACTTAAGAGTACTGGAGAATCAGGACTGTCTCTCATTTTGATATTGAACCAAATTAGAAATAGCTTGACTACTGGAAAAGTGTGTTGAATCTGCCTTACAGATAAGTGTCCAAAATGGTCTTCCTGTCTTTAGATTTCTACTTATTTCTCACCACAGTTGTCAATTAAGCAGCAAGATAACTGCAGGCTTTTCCTCATAAGAGAAAGGCTGCAACATAAAGGGTGTTCAAGGCTATAACATAGAGTGTGCATCACTGAAGGCTACAACATGAAGGGTGCATAACTCAAGGCTACACCATAATGGGTGCATCATTCAAGGTTACAATAAGAAGGGTGAATCGGTAAAGGCTATAGCATGAAGGGTGCATTATTCACGGTTACAACAGAGAGAAGGATGCATCATTCAAGGTCCAGCTCTGAACAACAACAAAATGTCCACTGACGGACATGCACCTTGAATTCCTGAACGTGTTCCAGTAGAAACCACCTCTTCAACTGTAGTCATGACAGGAGGATTTCTTGGGAGATGAAAAAGAGAAGAAAAAGAGAGGTTCCCCCACTCTTATAAAACATACTGGAAAATTCCAATTTTATGGTCCTGCAAGAATGTGGAAAGATGGAAAACAGTAACTTTCCCTAATGTTAATATTAGCTCGAGATATATCAAATGTAAATGAAAATTATTGCTTCTGTTTCAGAAAAAGAAAAAGAGTTTAAGCTTTCTTTATGCCAACCTGTCAGAGATGTATCCAGACATACCTCTTGGATTTGGAACTTAGTCCCTGTCTTGAATAGTGCCTCCCCATCCAATCTTGCTCTTGGACTATTATGCATCTACAGAAACCCACCTCAACTGTTATCTCCTCAAGTTGTTCGTGTTCCACTGCACTCATTCTGCTATTAGCGGAATTGATTACCCCTCATGTGAACCTCTACTGTAACTTGCATATATTTCTGTGATAAAATTTATTCCACCATATATCAAGTATTTGCTGCATTTAATAAATTATTTAAATTTATCCTGTAGTATTTCAATTATTTTTCCCATATGAAACTATGATTTATAGGGCCTTTAACCATCAAATATCCAACTTCATAGAAGACAAAAACTATTTCCACATATTTGCTTATTAACTGTTGATAGCACAAATGTACAATTTGATAAATGTCTACTCGAAGTAAATCATCCCCAGGCTTATTAAATTGTCTACATTGGTAGCTGTTTCTAAATTCTACAGAAAACATTTCTAACATTGGTGGTTTAACTAAAGAAAATACTTATGTCTAATACATCTAGTAATTGTAGAAATGTTCAGTCTGATTACATGAAGTCACATCATAGTTTTAATATTTATTTAGCAGAGGAGTAAATTGAAACATCAGTTCTCTAGACCAATCAGGAAATGTATGCTTTGTGCTTTATAAGCTTACATTGAACATAGATGACATAAGTTACCATACTCAAATGTAAGACAGAGAGAGGTAGAAGAAATAGCTGAGAACTTGAAAAGATAAACTGTTATTGTCAACAAAGCAATGTCTTCTCTCTTCATAAAATTGTGTTTAGGGAATATTAACAATTAAGCTTGTATACAATAGTAATTTTGAATGTATTTTTAAATTTATTTTTTCAAAATAATGACATTACCAAAAATTTTACATAGCCTGTATTGAATTCACACATTCAAATAAGGCTTACCAGTAATAATGGGGATTAATACAGAGCTAGTGTTTGGCATTTGACTTTATCTCAAAGGAGCTAACTGCTCAATGAATTACAGAAGACTCATACTCTTTTTATTTTTTTCTGGAAATTCAAAAAGAAAAGCTTTACTAAATATTGACATATATATTTACTCCAAATTTTACATTTAGTGAAATAAGAATATCTCTAATAGCTCAGTTAACATCAACAGAAAGCTTCAAAAGATGATCTGAAAATGGCAGGCAAAATTTCTTTTTATTGTAGGCAATTACTTAAACTGGAAATTTGGCTTTATGCATAATAAGTCATGTGGGTAAAACATCCACATTGCAGTTAGGTTTCCAGTATCTAGCTTTTATTTATTTTTTAGCAATGACATTAACAAGATTTTGCCAGGTTATAAAAATGAGGGCTTTCTTGAGAATTACTTGTAGTTTCCGAGTTGAATGGCAGAGCGCACGTAGACACATCTGAAGGTGGATGGCTGTATCTCCCAGTACTGGACCGGGTTGCTGAAAAGACTCACACCCGAATAAGAAGCCTTTTTGGTATTGTGTCCAGGTGGGCAGAAGTCACTTGATCCAACTACAGAGATATTGTTGTTATGAAGGTAGACAACCTACAACATGAAATGACAGAAGATAATTATCATTCTCTAAATATGTTGAGGCCCTTCAGGTAAATATTTTATTCTTTTTATTATTTTTTAATCCTTCACTTTTTTTTTTGAGATGGAGTCTTGCTTTGTCACCCAGGCTGGAGTGCAGTGGCGTGACCTCAGTGCCTTGCAGCCTCTGCCTCCCAGGTTGAAGCTATTCTCCTGCCTCAGCCTTCTGAGTGGCTGGGACTACAGGCACACACCACCATGACTGGCTAATTTTTGTTTTTAGTAGAGATGGGTTTTTACCATGTTGGCCAGGCTGGTCTCGAACTTCTGACTTCAAGTGATCCAGTCACCTCAGCCTCCCAAAGTGCTTGGATTACAGGCGTGAGCCACTGCAACCGGCCCCACTTTGAATAACTGATTACTTCTCAGATTAAACTTTTGATTTCTCCCTTCCTTTTGAAAATTTGTTTTTCCCTTCTTTGGTCTTGTCTTCCTCATCTCAATAAATTGCATGCCAATCATTTCAGATGCTCAAGCTGTATACATTGTCATTATCCTTGAGCTCCAGTTCCCTTATGCTCTCTACATAATCAACAACAAATCTTGCTAGCTTAGCCTTCAAAATGTACACTTAATCTAGTTCTTCTCTCCATGTCTACTCCTACAGCCTTGTCCAAGTCACCATTGTTTCTTTCCAAATGATTGAAGTTGCCCTGATTATTCTTCCTGCTTCCCCTTTTGCCTTCCGAAATTTTATCCTTTTTTTTTTTTTTTTTTTTTTTTTTGAGACGGAGTGTGGCCCAGGCTGGAGTGCAGTGGCCGGATCTCAGCTCACTGCAAACTCCGCCTCCCGGGTTCCCGCCATTCTCCTGCCTCAGCCTCCCGAGTAGCTGGGACTACAGGCGCCCGCCACCTCGCCCAGCTAGTTTTTTGTATTTTTTAGTAAAGACGGGGTTTCACCGTGTTAGCCAGGATGGTCTCGATCTCCTGACCTCGTGATCCGCCCGTCTCGGCCTCCCAAAGTGTATCCTTTTTTTTTAAGCTCTAAGAGCAATTGCTTTAAAAAGTAAACCAAATTATATGTTCTTTGCCTCAGAACTCCAGTGGTTTCCCATCTCATGCAGAATAATAAAATCTAAAGTTCTCAAAGGGGTCTACAAATCCTACATGGTCTGACATCCTTCTACTCTGACCTCCTCTTCTCTTACTGTACAAGTCAATCATCTGGTCTACTTGCTGCTCTTCTAATGCACAAAGCATGATCTCTTCTTAAGTTGTCAACACTATTAACTCAACCTGGCATAATTTCTAAGGTGTCTGCAAGGCTTCCTGCCTCATGTAATTCACTTTTTCTTACCAGACAGACCTTCCCTGACCACCCCATTCTGTCATTCTCTGTGGCAGAATTACATTTCTGCATTTTTCTTCATAGCATTATCAATATATAGCATATTATGCTTATTTGCTATTGTTTGTTTCTCTCCTGTAGAGTAAAAGCTCCATGAGACAGGAATGGTTCTGCTCATTTATGGCTGTATCTCCAGTACTAGAACAGAGCAGGTGTTCAATAAATATGTGTTGAAGGAATAAATGTTATTTCATATATCAGGTCTACATGACTATATTGGGTCTACATGAAATATTATGTTTTCAGGGCAAAAAAATATATAAACCTTTTAACAAAATTATATAGAACAAGAAAGTGCTGTGTAGTGAAAAAGAAAAAGAGAGCGTAAAGTACAGGAATTGAAATAAAGAATCAGGAATTCCAAGAAATTCTTAAATATTTAAATATCACAGCATTTAGAATGAATAGACCTAGGAAGTTTTAACAGACATGTATTTTACATAATACATTTTACTTGACGAATACAGTGCAATAAAATTAATCAGAGATTTTTTTCTGAATTTTGTTTTACAATCATGTTTAAGATAATGGTAATTTGTCCATAGATTTTCTTAGGGTCACTAAATACCAGACTTATACAAAGAACGTTAGAAGTGAGTTTACACTTCACTTTGTGGATATAAGTTCTGTAGGTCAAGAAGCATCTTCTCTGAAATGATACAAGCAAGGTTAAAATATAACGCTAAGACAACAAGGTCTTAAGTGAGCTATGAAACCTATGAAGTACTCCCTTAAAAAAATAACTTGAAAGTCTAGGCGTGGTGGCTTATGTCTGTAATCTCAGCACTTTGGGAGTTTGAGGCGGGTGGATCACGAGGTCAGGGTTCAAGACCAGACTGACCAACATGGTGAAACCCCGTTTCTACTAAAAATACAAAAATTAGCCAGGCATGGCGGTACATGCCTATAATCTCAGCTACTCGGGAGGCTGAGGCAGGAGAATTGCTTGAACCCGAGAGTCGGAGGTTGCAGTGAGCTGAGATCGTGCCATTGCATGCAGTCCAGCCTAGGTGACAGAGCGAGACTCCATCTCAAAAAAAAAAAAAAAAAAAAAAAAAAAATCTGAAATATTTGCTCTACCCACTAGGACATTCACATTCATGTACTGGTGAAAATGGCTTTGTTTCTGTAAGGGCTTAAAAGTAGATGTCATATAAAAACAGGAAAACAAGGAATATTAAAGTGAAAGCAACACTTATATACGTGGTTTATGATTCTCATCTTTTGGAAGTTTCTTGTTGTCATTTACCATCCTCTATATTCCAGTAGTGATTAACAACTATAGGAAGGGGTGTTTGGTGAGCATTTATGGTTAATCTTGAAAGTGAGAGAAGAAAATATCAAGACATAAGTATTAGTCTGTGTAGAGCAAAATAAAAGTAGATTCCAAACTCATTCTATGGGGTCAATATTTTCTAAGACCAAAGCCAGACAAAATTCATCATAAGAAAAAAAAATGTATTCAAATCTCTCTTATGAATATGGACAAAAAATCTCTAACAAAATGTTAGGAAGCTACATTTCACAACATATAAAATGATTTTCTACTATGGGACCAAAAATGATTTATCTCAGGGTTGTAAAATTGGTTTAACGTATGAAAATCAAAGTAATATCAACGTAATACACTATATCAAACATATAAAGGCCAAAACTTGCATGATTATCTCAATAGACGCAGGAAAAACATGTAAGAAAAAAAAATTCATAATAAATGTTTTCAGTAAACTAGAAATAGAAGGGAACTTCCTCAACTTGATAAAGAACACCTATGGAAGACCTGTGGCTAACATCGTAACTAATGGTAAAACGAATGCCCCCTCCTCCTAAACTAACAAATAGGGCAAAGATGTTTAATTTCATCACCTTTATGCAACATTGCGTTGGAAATTCCAGCCAATGCAATGGGTGGGTTGTGGGAGAGGGGGGACCTAAAAGAATCCAAATAAAATAACTAAAGCTGTCTATTTGCAAATAATATATCCTAAATATAGAATATCCAAAGGAACTCACAAAAATTACTGCAACTAAAAACAAATTTGGGATAGTACCAGGATAGCTCAATATATAAACATCAATTGTATTTTTATACATTAGCAGCAAACAAATAAAAAAGATTAACAATGCAAAACAGGCTGGGCGCGGTGGCTCACACCTGTAATCCCAGCACTTTGGGAGGCCGAGACGGGCGGATCACGAGGTCAGGAGATCGAGGCCATCCTGGCTAACACGGTGAAATCCCATTTCTACTAAAATAGAAAAACAAAAATTAGCTGGGCGTGGTGGCGGGAGCCTGTAGTCCCAGCTACTCGGGAGGCTGAGGCAGGAGAACGGCGTGAACCCAGGAGGCGAAGCTTGCAGTGAGCAGAGATCGCGCCACTGCACTCCAGCCTGGGCGACAGAGCGAGACTCCATCTCAAAACAAAAAACAAACAAACAAACAAACAAAAAAGTAATTCAAAACAGCATCAAAAAGAATGAAAAAAGTGAATGTAGTAAAATAATTGCAAGACATGTATGCTAAAGATGACAAAAACTGTTGAGAAAAAGAAAAGAAGATATAAATAACCCTTGTTTGTGACGTGGAAGACTCAATATTATTAAGATAGTAATTCTTTCCAATGATCTGTAGATTCAAAACAATACATTTCAAAGCTTTACAAGAATATTTTTCCAGAAATGAAAAAGTTGATCATAAAATTGATACGGAATGCAAAGGAACCAGAATAGCCAAAATAACTGAAAAAAAAGAACAAAGTTGGAGAACCTACATTTTCTAATTTCAAAACTTAATCCAAAGCTGCAGTAATTGAAAGGTATAATACTGTCATATGACTAGACATATAGATAAATGTAATAGAACTGAAAGTCCAGAAATAAACCCTTACATTTATGATCGAGTGATTTTCAACAGATAAGACAATTCATTGGAGAAAGAATATTATTTCCAGCAAATGGCATTGGGACAATTGCTATCCACATACAGAAAATGAATTAGACTCATATCATATACTAGGATTATCTCAGAATTAGATTATAAAACCAAAGTTTTATAAAATTATAAAATTTATAGATGTTAAAGAATTCTCAGAATCTACACAAAACTGTGGTCTATGAAACAAACAACAATGATAAAATAGATTAATGATTCCCTGTGGCTGGAGATGACATATTATCTCACACCAGTCAGTATGGTGATTATTAAAAAGTCAGGAAACAGTAGATGCTGATGAGGCTGTGGAGAAATAGGAATGCTTTTACATTGTTAGTGAGAGTGTAAATTAATTCAACCATTGTGAAAGACAGTGTAGCAATACCTCAAGGATCTAGAACAAGAAATACCATTTGACCCAGCAATCCCGTTACTGGGTATATACCCAAAGGAATATAAATCATTCTACTATAAAGACACATGCACACATATATTTATTGCAGCACTATTTACAATAGCAAAAACATGGAACCAATGCAAATGTCCATCGATGATAGACTGGATAAAGGAAATGTGGTACATATACACCATGGAATACTATGCAGTCATAAAAAGGAATGAGATCATGTCCTTTGCAGGGACATAAATGAAACTAGAAGCCATTATCCTCAGCAAACTAACACAGGAACAGAAAACTAAATATTGCATGTTCTCACTCATAAGTGGAAGTTGAACATTGAGAGTACACGGACACAGAGGGTAACAAAACACACAACAGGGTGTAGGGGGTGATGGGGGAACTTAGAGGACAGGTCAATAGGGGCAGCAAACCACCATGGCACATGTATACCTATATAACAAACTTGCACATTCTGCAAATGTATCTCTTTTTTTTAGAGGAAATAAAGGAAAAATGATGAGGCCATGCCAAAAAGAGGCAGGAGCTAGACCATAGAAGCTCCTCCTAGTCAATTCTTGAATAATTTGAAAACTAAAATTAATAATGACGGTGAAAAAAAAGAATTTTGATTTTACTTGGGGCTTCAAACTCCCCCTACTCACTATGGCACCACCACCAACACCACCCCTACTGAAAAAAACCAGCATTACAAAAGACTCTAAGTTTCATCTCCATATTTTTAAATCAAAAACTTTATTGAAATCTAGCTAATGTAAGTTGTGCTTCTTGATTTAATTTTTTAATGGTATTTTGTCATAGAAATTCTAACTAAGACACTCTGAAAAAAAAGTTCTAAGAAGAGCTTCCTGCCTCCTAGCATCCTATAAGTGGGATGGGAGTCTTGCTCCCTGGATATTCCTCACATAAGCAGTGGCTTTGCATTACCTGGATGTACTTATGCTCTGCCAGCCCACCAGGTACTCTGGTAAGCTTGTTGTTGTCCAAGTGAAGCTCCCTCAGATGAGGCATGTTGGCCAGAGAGCCATTGTCGACCACAGAGATGCTGTTGAAACTCAATCCCAACCTGCAACAGAAAGCAGAAATGGAAGCAAACACCACACATGGACGCCTTTCTTACATGCATTGTGTAATTAATCAAGTCCATAGGAAAGGACATTTTTTGTTTCTGTACTTAACTGTTCCCAGTTCTTGGAGTGCTTTCTCCAACCTCTCTGAGCCTGGACAAAGCCCATGTATTATTAAAGTCTCGGCTCAAAGTCACTCTCTTTGAGATTCATCTGACAGAACGTGATTGGACATAGTCTCCTATTCCTTACAATATCCTAAGTTATTAATATTATTAGAACATAATATTCCTAATAACTTATTTTTAAAAACCGTTCACTTATTCAAATATTTATTTGTATATTTAATAAACAAATGCTCTTGAAAACTTATTATGTGCATGATATTATGTTAGGCACTGTGAGGGACAGAGGTCTCATGGATCAAAAACCACTTTTCCCATCAAAGAATATTTTATCTAGTAAAGGAGTTGATTATACACACACACACATATATATACATATATATATATTCAAAGATATATTTTATATTTATTTACCCACCATGAAATGTATATATAAAAACAGGAGTGAGTAAATCTGACATGATATTGTGCTTCTCTGTAGGGACAGTCAGTAATATATACACATAAAAAATAACATAGTGTTCCTTGAAGACAAATGAAAACGTTTGCCAGATTGAAGTTATGTTTGAAACCAGGACAAGTACTAGTATCACTTATTTTTTAAAAAAATCATTAAGAAGGGCCAACAACAACAAAAACAAAAGCTTTTCTTTTGTTGATCTACATTAAATGTCCAGAGATATTTTATTTTAAACTTTTCAGAGAAGAGAGGGTTAGAGAATCTCATAACTATTAAAATAGTAATTTGTGTGATGCTCAATATTTCTCTGTCTTGGTAGACTTCATTTTAATGTATTTTCAAATTCTGGAAACTGTGTTATAATTTACTTAACCTTCTGTTTGATGCAACTAAGTTAGAACATACTAAATGCACATACTGATTTAATCACACACTTTGTGTATAAAATATAACTAATCTATAAACAGCGTAGTATTAATAAAATGTGAGGCTGATCTTGGTGGTTTTAGTAAGTGTAACTATTTCATGGGCTTCTTCTCAAGAAATCATTAGATATGCTGAAGTTTGAGATTATTGGAAACAACAGCAGCAGCGAAAATGTAGTACAGTCAAAAATCAATAATCACATTTGTAATTCTTACCATATAAGCACTAATATACCTAGCCATTGTTCTGATAGAATGTAATGAAAGATTATTACTTAGCCAAATTATTCAGTCCTTTCAGGCTAGCTGCATCAACTCTGCTGATTTTGTTGCCATCAAGATGTAATTCAGTAAGGGAAGGAGGAAGACCTGGAATGTGAAGTTGAAGATGTTGAATTAGCAGATAAACATTGTAAGTATGGAATGTGGACAGACTTAAAGAAGACATATGCCATCAATTTTCTAAAAGATACACGGTTTCAAAGAATCAGTTTTACTTATCTTTTTTTTCATCCCTTTTATAATAATGTGTGCTTTTGGAAGTAGTGGAAGCCCTTACTATTTTTCTCTTAGGTTGACTTTAACAAAAACCTGGATTATTTTTATCAAGTAGTCGATTTTTGTTCTTGGAATAGAAGAACTGAAGTCAATGCTGAGTCTCATTACTCTCTTCCACCTTTGTTAATGGGCTAAAATTGACATTGATAAAAGATAGTAACTGTAAAGTGGGAAGGTCACTATTCGAACATAATGAAGAGATTACATATAAATCAAACCCATATACAAACTTAATTGTCTATTTCATTAATGAGCATCATTAAAAATTAACACTGATATGCTATGTTGGTCTTAGCCTTAATTGACTTTTCCATAAAAACATCAAAAACCTCTGCAAAATGTCTGTGTAGAAACAGCTAACGTTTACTCATGCCTATTAAATCCAGAATGTTTATGCAGGAGGAGTGGAGAGGTCTATAATCAAGTGATCTACCATATGTGGAACACTTGGGGGAATAATTTCAGATCCAAAGTACCCACTAAACCTCTACATAGTACTTGCATGGCTGTAATTTCCAAAGATTGAGTATCATAAATATAAAAGTTTAAATATTTTATTTTCATTTCCTCCTAGCGTCTGAGGATGTATTATATTTTATACAGCTTTTAAAATAGCATATTGTTCCACTTAATAGCAATAGATACAGAGAAAATAGCAAATTGGTTATGTGTAGAAAGAGCATCTGATTGGCAGAAAGTCTTGGCTATTTGTCTATAAAGACACAGAATTGAAAAACCATAGGTTTCATTTTCTCTAAAATTTTTATCATATCACACTGAATTCTGTTAATATTGTCCATTTAATAGAATAGTTTAGTCCATATTTGACTTGAAAATGTTTCTTAGTTTCCTATGGTAGCATATTTTGTGTGGTAGCTGCTAGGAAAAGGAACATCTATTTATTGTATGTCTGTTACTCATCGAACATTGACCTTGGCACTTTTCCTACCTCAAATCCTTTAAGCTTCTCAAAATATAAACTATTCGTCACTCGACCCCTTTCACAGATAAAGAAATAAGACTCAAAGTTACAAATTTTGTAGATTATCTTTCTATTAGGTAGGGAATGTAATATGCTTATAGATGGCAAAAAAGAAGTTAAAATAGCATGTTCTTAACTGGAGGAAATGAAATAACAAGTACATTTTTCTTATAAATAAATATTAGGACATCACAATCACTCTGGGAATGAGGGATTTCAACCACTTGATTCTTCTGAGAATAAACAAATATGCTTTTAAATACCCCCATAGTAGAGCAAGTGTGTATATAACAGAGCAAGTTTTATACACACCCTTTCTTCTCTATCGCCATGAAGATATGTGTATTTTTTAATGCAGTGCCTCTAGGACACCAATTGCTATCACATCCATCACCCTTACTTAGTTTCAAAGTGGCTCCCTTTTTGGGATGTCAGTTTCCCAAATGTAAAGTTATAGTTAGGAAGAAGTTTGACTATGGGAGAAAACTTAGCAAAGGTTTGAGATAGACAAATTTATAAAGTGCATCATTAGCTTCTGCCACTGTGGCATTGAGTAAAAGAACCCATACTCTAGTTCTTTTATTTATTTATTTTTATTTTAAATTTTCTTTTTTCTTTTCCTTTTTTAAGATAAAATATATTGAGGTTTATATTGGACCAAGTACTCGCGTGTACCTTACAAGCCTTACTTCTACATAGTAATCCTCACAATAATCCTAGTAGATAGGTGTTATTAATAGCTCCATGTAACAGATAACAAACCTGAGGTTATAGGAATGCAGAATAATTATCCTAAAGTCACAGTACAACTAAATGACTGAGTTAGGTCTCTCACCCAGGTTGGTCTAAAAGTATGATTTTTATAGTCTCTACACTACTTTCTACTGCCTTTCCATTTCCATGAGTGATGGGAGAAAATATCACCAGGAGGTTGCTGATATTCAGGCATAAGTATCCCAGCCTAAGCAAGGTGGAATCATGTATTAGATAGGCGTTAATGATGAATAGAAAGGAGGACTTAATATGCCAACACAGCGAAATAGTTAAACACACGAGTTCTGACATCAGCACCACACAATTCCATCTCTGCCGCTTCCTAACTCTAAGAACTTAATTATAATTGTCTTTACCTGTTTAAGCCTCATTTTCCACTTTTATGAAATGGGAATGATAACACTACTATATAGGGATGTTGTAAGAATCATATAAAAGACTCCATGACAAGCGTTTGGCATGATACACGGAACTAAATACATGCTTAATAAATTGTAGTTACTTAACTTTTCTATTAAGTGGTGGTAAATAAAAGCAAGCTATAAATGATGAGGAAAGAATACCTGGGATAGATAGAAGACACAGCAAAGTAAAGGAAAAGAGATCATGAAATGATAAAAGGTATGAGTGAAGGATATTTTGGAGCATGCATTAAGAGGGACAGCAAAGTCTGAGGCTGTGCTAAATGTAAGTCATCTGGCTGTATGAAATAAATTTCAGCAAGAATTTTAGCAAGATCTATCTATCTAATCTCTCTCTCTAAATCCCCAATTTATATCTATCTGAGATATAAATATTTCATTCCTGCACTGGAGATAGCAAAAGATCACTTGTTACATGCAACAAATTGGAGATTCAACATGAAAGTGCTTTATAAATTATAAATCAGTCTTTATCATCTACGTATCTACCTATCCCAGTAGTTGCTACTAAGGGAGTCAAGAGCATGCTCTGTATTCAAAAGACTAGGGATAGGGCAAGGGGTGGTAAGAAAGCATCCTATGGAATATGTACTTTCAGGAGTCAAAATTTCTATTAAAGAACAATAAAGCACAACTGATGTTTTCTGTGGCCAAATGCCTACATTTTTGTAGGCACTCAAGAACAAGGCATCTAAGTTGAGAAAGGGACAGACTGAGGGTAAAACTAGAGAATATAGAGGGCTTTTGTGAGACTGAAAAACCAAGAGTAGGGATGATGTGCAAGTTAGAGGAATTTTTTTATTGGTGGTTTGATGCCTTTTCTAATTCACAAAGACCGGTTTTTGTGCCTCTCCTGGGAATCCCTTGGAACAATGAAATTACCCTTGTGGCTATGCGGTCATTGCTGTGTATTTGTCTGGCTTTGTTTTAGACAGTAAGCTCCTAAAGGCATGTAGCATATCCTATTCCCTGCCCTGTCTTAAGTGTGTGGTACATCGCCTACACATACTGATTGTTCAGAACATTTTTAATTCATAATAGAGAGTTATATTAATTCCCTACTTATCTATATCCTAAATATTTCTCTAATTATTTATTTAACTTTAAAACAACTTGATGAAGTGGACAGCAGTATTATTTCCACTTGACAGATAAAGAGATAGAGGACTAATGAATAACTTTTTCAAAGTCTTTGAACAATTTGATGGTAATTTGGGCTCCAGCAAACTGACTCCAAAATCTACACTCTTCACAACACACAACTACCACTATCATTCAGATATTAATAACTGGAAAAGAATTCCCTAAGGTATTACAGACCCAAGGTGAAAACTGGATTAATTTCAGAGGTACTCCCATATGTCTTGTTTTTTTTTTTTTTGCAAACACCAAGGCATGTTAATTTTTTAAATAAATATACTTTTTCTTTGTGATTTCACAATATTATAAAATCACTGTGCATTAAGTTGTGTCTTAGAGTAGACATTAACAGGAGTCTACCCATGTCTACAATGAGCCTGGATGGCCCAGTGGCCCCAGACTGAAGCACTGGATGTGACACTAGCAGTAATAGAGAATTTGCTGGAAATGTAAACACTGGATGAAACACTAACAGTAATAGAGAATTTGCTGGAAATAAGGTTGGTCTCTTAAGTGACAATTCAAGTTTCCACAAGATTTTTTTTTTTAATTAAAGTCTTTGAATTTAAATTTTTCAAAATGTTTTGGAGAATCTTCTATCACCTTGAGGAATGCTGGTGATATTGGTATCAGCAATGCGGATGTAGGAGAGCTTCTTCATTCCCTGGAAAGCCCCATTTTCAATTCCTGAGCTCTTCAGCGGATTGGTGCCCAGTTCTACAAATGTAATAAGAGGAAGGTTTTTAGAGGAAATTCTAGGATATTACTAGTCACTGTAGTATCTGTTTCAGCAAGCAATCTATAAAGAAATAGGGATTAATATCAACTTGACTAAAAAACAAAAGTGAAATTAAAGGGCATGCTCCTCAGGAGAATAGCAAAATGGGATAAAAATTTCCCTTATTAAAACAAATAAAAGCCAAACCAACAATGACTTATGAATAATAATGGCTTATGAAAAAGACTATTAGTGAAAGCAATAACAATAAAATTATTTAAGATGAATACACAGGTTTGCCCAGAAATCAACTAAAGCAAGTTTACAATTCCCATCTTATGTTATTACTTTCCTAAGGTGTTTTAAAATTTTGTTAAAGAATTTCAATCTAGCACTTTATAAGCCAATAATAAAATTACAATTTTTACTATATGTTTAGTGAAACATTATAACTTTTGTTTTGTTTTGTTTCGTTTTGTTTTGAGACGGAGTTTTGCTCTGTCGCCCAGGCTGGAGTACAGTGGCGCGATCTCGGCTCACTGCAAGCTCCGCCTCCCGGGTTCACGCAATTCTCCTGCCTCTGCCTCCCTAGTAGCTGGAACTACAGGCCCCCGCAACCACTAATTTTTTGTATTTGTAGTAGAGACGGGGTTTCACCTTGTTAGCCAGGATGGTCTCGATCTCCTGACCTCGTGATATCCTGCTCCAGCTTCCCAAAGTGCTGGGACTACAGGCGTGAGCCACCACACCCAGCCATAACATATTTTTAAAGCAAATGATTTATGAGTGTTTAGAATACAACAGGTCCCCAAAATGAAAACGTATCTCAAAATATCTCTAGTTAAGCACTATTTAAACTCATTTTTGCATATTGTGCATGTGGTAGGGTAACTTCAGCCCCAGGGTTTTCTCCGTATTCTCAGATACTCAAGGACAGACATAAAAACATCACTGTAAGGTCCAGATTCAAAATCCCAATTTCTCTTGGCCCTGCTCTTAAAAATCACATAGGCTCCAGGCATGTAGGTCGTAGCTGATTTACCTTACTGCACCTAAAACCCAGTTGAAATCTCTTAAGGTAAAACTTGAGTTTTGGTCTTAAAGTTATAAAAATGTCTGTACCTATGACAATCATCTGGTTCAGTCCATTGAAAGTAGTTTTTCGCACTTTGGTGATCTCATTCTCATGGGCACGCAGCTCCTGAAGAGTTTTGGGCATTTTTTCTGGCAATTCCTTCAGCTGATTCTTGGACAGATAAAGTCGTTCCAACTTCACCAAAGGTGTAAATGCTCCAGGGCTAATTTTGCTGATTTTATTGTTGACAAGAATCAATGCCTGTAGATAGTGAAGAAAAACATCTCCTTAGATCCAAAACCTTCCACATACATGCAAAATGAGTGCATGTTTGTTCATTCCATTCATAGGGATAGCAGAGAAATCTACAAAATTGCAAGAAATCGGAGAAAAAATTAAGCATTAGTTCTTTACTTAAGAAGTGTATAGGCCAGATGTGGTGGCTCACGCCTGTAATCCCAGCACTTTGGGAGGCCAAGGTGGGTGGATCACTTGAGGCCAGGAGTTTGAGACAAGCCTGGCCAGCATGGCAAAACCCCATCTGTACCAAAAATACAAAAATTAGCTGGGCGTGGTGGTGTGTGCCTGTAGTCTCAGCTACTTGGGAGGCTGAGACAGGAGGATCGCTTGAGCCCGGGAGGCAGAGGTTGTAGTGAGCCGAGATCGCACCACTGCCCTCCAGACTTGGTGACAGGGAGAGATTATCTCAAAAAAAAAAAAAAAAAGTATAATATCAGGACCTGAAAATCAGGAATGAAGAGGAGGGAAATGTAATAAGATGTATAATATATCCATAAACATACATGCACCCTACACACACAGACATGTATGTATGTATATGTACATGTATATATGTATGTAATTTTTAAATAATAAATACTCCTAACAATTGAAATGACCCAAGATACCTGAAAATAATCAATGCCACAGACATCCATCCCACAGTCAGGTTCTAAATCTAAAAGTCCATCTTCATTGATTGTGATCACAGATTCCGCAACAAAAGGATGATACCAATTTATGCTATCATCAGCAATGCAAGGAACTAAACTTTTTCTGCAGCCTTGCAATATTTGATATTATCTTTCTTAAGAGTATGACCAAAATAATATCATGCTGTAGTTCATTGCTTTTCTATTTCCTTGTCATTTAAAAAGGTTAAGCTATTTTTGTAATTTTCCTACCATTTATTGTATTTTTTGGAGAGAGGAGATTGCTTGATCAGAAATACTTCTTGTTTATTAAATTTTAATATATTTTAATAATTGATCTAGAGAATAAAGATATGGTCAATATGACACAGAGAGCCTTAACATATTTTTCTCCTGATTTTTTTTTTTTTTTGCCTTTTTTATGTGTAAAGATATTATATGACAAATACGTTAATATTTTGGGTAATTATTTGATTTTTATTTCTGAGTTCTCCTTATATAAGAAATTACCTCTAATTTATTGTTACTATGCTTATAACAATTGTTAGGCCTATTTTTGGACTATTTTATTCTTTTTCAATTATCTGTATGTCTAAGAAAACCACTTATGATTCAAGCCACTTTGTTAACTAATTATAAGGAACTTAAAATAACTTATTAAGGTCGAAATTTACATTTTCAATTGTAGCATATGTTTTACATATATGAGAATGTGGAGGGGCAGAAGGGGACCTGTAACAGGAAAGCGAGTCTTTTTAGTCTCAGAAATGCAAGAATGTTTTCTAAAGGTAATAGCTGATTAATTAATGTATGTATATCCTCATATAGTCCACATTACTCAATGAATTAAACATTCTTATTAAGTAATATAATCTTTTAACTAATCCTGAAAGATACACTGGTTGATTGATACAAAATCCTAACACATTGCAATTAATAACCAAAAGTTCAAAAACCTGTGGGAGTTAAGGTCATAAAACAGTTGACATTAATAAACACAAATCAGGGAAAAGCCAGTGCAAGCTGAGTGGAGTGAGGTGACATATATCATTACAAGACATTCAAAATTGTGGATGCCTAATGAAAATCGCAAAGGAAATATTCAATTCTTATCCATGGAGGAAAATTTTGAAAGTGTGATGTAATTAAATGTATTAAACATGATCTGAAAAATCTGTATTATGTTAAATGTTTTTAAAACCTGACTTTTAATATCATTTTTTTCTCTCCAAAGCCATTTATGTAGGGATTACACTGTACCAAATATTGTTCTAAGGTCTTTTTTGGTGACAGTTATATTTATAGGCGATTATTAGTGCACATACTCAAGCCAGAATTTTGAGTTTAGAATCTCAAGCTCTGAGTCTTACTTGGCCTGTGACTATGAGCAAGTAACTTAACCTTTCTGTGCCCATTTAAAGGACATATCAAGTGTGACTACTTCATAAGAATAGTTATAAGAATTAAATAAGTTAATGTATATAAGGTACTAAGAACAGTGCCTAGTATATATAGTAACTGCTAAACAAGTGTTTGCTTTTGCTCAGTCTTTGACAATTTTTGTTGATTTTTAATTAAGAAAAGTTCCTTACTCAACTTATTAAGCTTCAATTCAAAGAAAATATAGTAAATGTTGGCATTACCACACTTAATTTTCCATCATTTTATAGAACAATTATGTAGCTTTTCCTACTATATATAGGTATAAAATTACTCTTATGCAACATGTACCACTCATAATGAAGTACATACAGGGAATATGATTCTGTTAAATTCTTTCTATTTTAATCCTTGCTAAATTTTCATTTCTCTCCTTCCTTAAGTGTGGCTTTGCTAGCTGAAATTATGATGTTTATTTGCAAAATAACAAGGACAGAAAGGATCATGAATGAAAGAGTAAGAGAAAAATAGCTGTTTAACATCCTCTGAATGGTTGAAGGCTCTAATGAACTCTCTTTATTCATCTGATGTATACTTTGAAGTAGAAAGAAAGAGATTGTCAAGATGATGGCTGCTCAAAAACATAGTTAGAAGGAGACTTGGGAAAAGAAAGAACACATTATTACAAATGCCAGATTTAATAAGAATGTCACGGACACTAGATGTCACTTATTTAAGGATATAAAGGGTTTTTTTTTTAATATTCAGTTATACTTAAATGTACAGGAAGTTGAGATGAGAGTAAGAATGTTTCATCCTTTAAAAAAGTAGCTAAACGGCAAACTTACGCAAATAAAAGTTTTAAAAATATTTTAGTAATCTAAATTTAGTAATATTCATTTTTTTATGGTCTCCTTTTTAAACTTATGCCAACAGTAGCTTAAACAGTCATTGACAAACTTTGCTGGTTTCACCATCAGCTCATTCCCAGTAAAACCTTAAGGTGAAGGCAGGGAATTGGTGAATAAGTTTCTAATCGGCAGAGAGACCCAAAGGTTGGAACCTCCAGTTTGTCCTTTTCCTCCATTGTTTCAGCTGTTTCTTTCACTCTAGCCAACTTGTATTTTTATTTATCTGCTTATTTTCTTCCGCCTTTGCTTTCTTCTCGTACAGAAAGTCCTTTTCTCTTTGCCTTTCAAACTTCTGCTGATCATCTAACATTCCTTCCTCGCATATTCTCTCAAAACTGTGTCTGGTAATTGGATAAATAATGATGCCTAATTTTTCCTTTTACTTTATGTCTTTAACACTCACTACTTATATCATATTGTGCTTATATTGTTGGACACATCAATAAACTGATCATGGCACTGTTTTATCTATCAATTTTTTTTTTTTTTTTTTTTTTTTTGAGATGAAGTCTCACTCTGTCGTCCAGGCTGGAGTGCAGCGGCGCGATCTGGACTCACTGCAACGTCCGCCTCTCGGATTCAAGTGATTCTCCTGCCTCGGACTCCCAAGTAGCTTGGAATACAAGAGCGCGCCACTATGCCCAGCTAATTTTTTATTTTTAGTAGAGACGGGGTTTCACCAAGTTGGCCAGGATGGTCTTGATCTCTTGACCTTGTGATCCGCCCACCTTGGCCTCCCGAAGTGCTGGGATTACAGGTGTGAGCCACTGTGCCCAGCCTTTCTGCATTTTTTAAATGATTCCTTGTAGAGTCGTAAAATTTTAGAAAAAAAAAATTTTCTTCCTTTAAAAAAATCTGGTATATTTTCTTCTAATGGCTAAATGTTAACTGCTTTTCCCATCTTGGTTGTTGGAAAGTTTGTACTAAATGGTATCTTCATTATACTAACTGTAATAATTATGACAAGTTTATTCTATTTTATATTATGTTATTTCCCTTGTATCTATATTTTTTATGCTTATGTATATCAGATGATTTATATTTATACTTTACTAAGTAGTGCCTATTCTCATGATATATCCTCCTCAATTATCTTCTATAATGACTAAAATAAATAACTAGATATGAAATTACAGTTTGGTATGTCTATGTTCCCAACATTAAGAATGTATTCCTATGACATTCATTATACGAAGCTGTGAACTCTAATCTTCACAGGCAGGTAACAAATCATTAGGTAAGTCTCTCTATTTTCTGAAAATTCTGATTCTTTAAATTTTATTTTTAATGTTGAATAAAAATCTGCTTCTCTAAAATTTCTGCTCACTAGGACGATTCTGTCATCTTGCAGTTGAAGCAAGTAAATACAATCGTTTTTGTTCAACATGGCCCTTCAAATGTGCCATTAGTGACCCTCCACACTCAGTTTAGACATTCACCTCTCCATCCACTGTGCCTGTGAGACCTAATTTCTAGATTCTTTATCTCCATGGTCGTCCTTCTCTAGATGTTCTTTAATGCATTTCTTAAAATGCCAAGAACCAGACTCAGTACTTCAGAGTGGTCTACCAGAATGGAAGTAGACACGGTGAGATTTCTAGAGTATCTGTTTTGGACATTGAGGTCTGGCTTAGTTATATTTCATGTGCCCTCATGTTTTGAGGGAAGACCATGTCACACTCATCCCACAGATAGAGAGCTGGGTGAGAAAATGCATTTTATAGTGATTCTGGTGTTCGATGTGAACAAACGATGCATTTACTCTTACAGAATGTTGTCTTAGCAAGGCTTATCTCTATTTTATTGGGTTGGTCATTTCCCTTGCATAGTATATCCTCTCCCAACTACCACTATATTCATTCTTTGTACTTTTTGGCCCTTCCTCATGTCCTGGGAAGCTGACCTCTGGGCAATGCATTAATCAAATGCCCTTGTCTTTTCGTCCAAAGTAGATTCAACCACAGGGGACACAGGCAGGAAATTAAGAAGTGAAACTATAGCTCCCCACCTCTCCCATGGCTCTGAGACCCTGAAATTCTTCTAGACCTTTGTGGGACTGGGCGCCTCACAGTGCCTTGTTGGGTTCCCATGCCCCTTTGCAAATAGAGGTTTCAATAACATCTCCTCCATGAAACCCCTTTGTGAGTGGCATCTCTTTTCTAATAAAATCCTGAGTGATAGACTGAACATTATGATAGGGTAGAGAGGTAAGAGAAAACCAAAATAAACGTACAGATAAGGACACAGCATGCATAATCCTAACTATAAAGCAAGAAACATACATATGAAGACAGAATTATATTTTACTAAATAAAATATGAATAATTATCTTTTTTTCACTTGATTCCAATCTTTGAAATTTTAGAACATCATTCACACCTCTCTTAGAAAATGCATGGAAACAGACAAAAGAAACAAAGAAATAAAATAATGCTAGGATCAATCCATTTTGTGTTTTGTTCCACTATTAAAATACAACTTAATTTGAAAGACAATTTTTATTCCCGAAAACGTGAGACAGAATTAAGATCTAAAGTATTTTTATGAATAAAATACCTAAGATATATGGGGTATATGTATAAAAGGCTGGGTAAATTGTTAGTGGTTAATGAATATGATGCTTTGCTTCCCTACCACTGCTAAAAAAGTGAGGTTAATAAACACTAATGTGCTTCTTTGTTGGCGCATAGTACTCTTGGCCTTATCTAGGTGGTGTTTTGAAAAATACCTTGAGTCCTATCTTATTGTGATTTAAAAATAAATAGTTCTTACGTGAAGGTTCTTCAGGTTCTTAAAGTCTCCATCTTTGATTTCGGTTATTTTGTTGTTTTGCAGGTCTAGCAGAGTTGTGTCAGGGGGAAGATCCTTTGGCACTTTGTCCAGACCTAGCATAAGAGTAATAGGAGTGTGTGGTGAGTCGAAGGGACACATGGCTACAGAATCAGACAGTATATATTTACTAAAAAACTATTGTTGTGATGATCATGTTAACAACAACAATTCTTCTTCTAAGAATTGCATTCATTGTAGGGTAAAATTTTTGCTTTATCTTTTGCAACCAAGTCAAATGACTCTTTGTATTTAATAATAAACTCAACATGATATTTTCCGCATGGAATTACTCCTCTGCATTAGGGGAACATTTGTGTTTCATTAGGGTGTGGATGAAATCTATATATTTTACCTCTTGTTGTATTGAAAAGTAGTTATTTTGATAAATAGTCAGCATAAGTGATTTGTAAATCTATACATTTTTACATAAATAACGTGTCAATAATTACTCTAGCCAAATCATCAGTAACAAAGATCTTTTTGATAAACCTAACCCTGTCACAGATCTACAGTTAAAATTATATAAATGTATAATCAACTTGTGGCAGGATCTTGAAAATTTATCCAACATTTTGGGATAACGGTTCTTTCAGTTTTCATTAGAATGCCAAAACAATATTAATTTCAGTTGATATTTTATGACCAATAGATATATGGCTACTTAGAATGAAATAAATTTGGTAGTATGATGTATCTTAAATTAATTTTATGAAGGATTACTTTTGGACTTCAGATTTTGGTCTAACTGACTGAATTATTGTTTTTAGGTTGCAAGTGTAAATTCATTGAATAATCAAATGGTCCATAGTATTAAGAAATATTTTAATAGTCATTCAGCTAGTCATATAAGGATGAACCAGAGTTACACAGAAGGCAATTATTTTGAATAAATCATTGTGAATCACAATGGAGAAAAATACTTAAAAAGGCCATTTGCTTTTCATTTTTCCATTGTTTCATATTGAAGTAGGACATTAAGTAAAAATTTGATGTTCTATTAACTCAAATTAATGTGATCATTTCTGTATTTTAAGACAGCATAACATAAATCAGAAATAGTTTTTAACCTTTAGTAGAAGTAATCTCTCCATCATATCTGAAACTGGAAGTACTGAAGGTTGTTTTTTCATCAATTCAACAAGCCTTTATTGAATACCTCCTGGGCAGCCTAAATTTATTAGATCCTGGGTATATAGCAGGACCAAAGTAGACATTGCCCATGATTTCATAAAAATATAATTCAGTTTACCGTTTTCAAGTAAAATAAAATTACAACAGGGTATAATTACTGCCATGTTGAAAAAATCACTTTTCAATTTTGAGTTTTATGTAAACATACTTGTAAACCACCATGGTAGCCATATTTTGACTGTCTTCATTTCTTCCACGAAAATTACAGAAAACATACCTGAAGCTACCTATTTCTGAGTCTTTTCTAAATAATTTTTTCTTTACAATACCACTACTTCATCGATAGTTGAGGTTGCAGGTGGAAGCGTGTTCTTAATTCAGTGACCACCTATCTTCATAAATTTAAGTATCAAAATACAGGTAATTCTGAACTTACGTAAATATGTTACATAAATGTACAACTTTCATAGACACAGTTCCCATCAAAATAACAAGAGTTAAGTGTTTTCAGTGATGAACAGTAAAATACCAGAACAGTTACCTTGTAGGAGGTTGTTTAATGACACTGTACAGTTGTAATCACTGCCATTTTCAGAAATGTCAATTTGCTAATTTCATGCAATTAGGAATAGTAGATTTCTGCCAAATCTTTGATAATTAGTGTTCTCCAACCCAGAAAAGACAAACTTCTTTTCATTTGGAAGGTAGTTACTACATTTTATCATTCTTTCTTGGGCACCTTCATCGAAGTCCTAATTTCCACTTATGCTTACGTTTATTCATTGGTGAACTTAAATTCTAGTGACTCTCAACATTTTGTCAATGCGAAACTGCAGATAAAATTTCAAATGTGTAGGGAAAGAATGATGTGTCTGGTGGCTGACACTTTTGATTACATTGTCATCCTAAAATTTTATAACAATAGGAACTACTTAAGGTAATTTATATACATCTTATTTCTAGAGATTCAGAAAAAAGGAATACCATCCTCAGGATTCTAATTCTTGTATTTTAGTTCTCGGAGAGCCATTTCAATGATTAAAATCATAGTTCCACAACCTGCTCTGAATTAGTAAATTTATGTTTATTTGGGGGATTTCACATACTAGTATTTTTTATTAATAATTTAGTTTTAGAGTTTATTTTTTAAAATGAAAATATGTTATTATTTACCTTACAACAACCCAATGAGAGAGGTAAGGCAGTATGGTAATCTCATACTTTCAGACAATTCTTTTAAGAAGTTTCATAACATGAACAAATTTATCTAGTTAGGAATGACAAAATGTGGAATAGATGACAACTCTCCTGGCTTCCAGCATGACTTTTTTTTCTGGCATACCTATCTGTATCCCCTGAAATAATTGTTCTGACATCAGACCCCGTAATATGCTGTACCTGTAAGGGGTAGATAATGCATTGGAGTGTTAACTAGCTTGCTCAAAGACAAGAGGCAGAGTATAATGGAGAATGGACCCTAGTTGTTATGAGTTCTCTGAATGTCATAAAGGGAAGGGCCCTTAAATATCAGCTCGTCTATGGTTCCCAAATGCTGATTAGGCAGACTCTGTGATGAAGTTTTTAGCAATCTATATCAAAATTTTAAAAAAAATCAATAAAAGCAGTGTGGTTAGTTTAAATTATCTCTCACACACACAGAGACACACCACATACACACACACACACACACACACACACACACGATTTCTGAGACCATCTGAGACCAGTTCCTGCCTTCACGTCCATTTCTACTTTTAAATACACGTTCTTTAAAAAATGATGATGGTAGCAGATGACAGGCTCTTCTTTTGTTAGGTTTGGTATTGACCTTAATGAGAAATTAGCGTGTTCAACATTCAAAAAAGTTTACTTATCCCAGAAATCAGAGAATTTGAAGCCAATCTAATCTTCTCATTTCATAGGTAAAGAAACAGAAACCCAAAGAAATTAAATAGCTTATCTAAGGTGCCTCATGGCTAAAGTAGACCAAGAACCAGGATAGTCTGAGTCCTCACTCCAGAAGTATGTGGGGTTTTTTTTTGTTTGTTTTTTTGTTTGTTTGTTTTTGTTGTTATTGTTTTGAGACAATGTCTTGCTCTGTCGCTCAGACTAGAATGCAGTGGTGTCATCTCAGCTCACTGAAACCTCCACATCCTGGATTCAAGAGATTCTCCCGAATAGCTGGGACTACAGGCGTGTGCTACCAACGCCTGGCTAAGTTTTTGTATTTTTAGTAGAGATGGGGTTACACCGTGTTAGCCAGGATGGTCTTGATCTCCTGACCTCATGATCCGACAGCCTTGGCCTCCCAAAGTGCTGGGATTACAGGTGTGAGCCTCCGTGCCTGGCCGTGGTTTGCCATTTATTCATGCAATTGATCATTGTGCATATTTTCTTATGTTGATCTACAGCTATTCCTTGAGTATATTATACTCATTCCTAGCTACTCATTTTTGTTCATACAATGCATATTTTATTTAAAACTCCACTTATTCATTTATTTCTATTTCCATTCTAACAATCCCTTGAAGCATATGCGTTATCTCCTCACCTCTGTAATATTCATCCTGATAACCCGTGTATAACAGTAATCTTGCACCGCCGAACTTCTTATAGGCTACAGATTTATAAGTTTAAACTATACTGTACTGTATTGCAGGGTCTTTGTTTGTTTTGTTAGTGTATTTATTTATTTTTTTCCTGGTAAGGAGGACTAATTATTGTTTCACATCAGCAATTTGCTCTGGCTGCTTTGAAAACAGGAAGAGCCTTTCTGATTAATTAATTTTCAAGTCTATCTGCCTTGCTGTCCCATGATGAAAAGTTTATGAGTATGGCTTTGAGATCATTTCTGCCGTGTTCTGTTGTAACCATCTCCCTATAACTTGCTATCATAGGAATTTTTAATTTTCATCAGAAGTATTAGGATACAACTGGTTATAATGATTATCTATTTTTTCCCGATTCTCAGTTGGCCAGGAACATTTTATAAATGAATGCTACTTACTGTCACGTATGTCATTCCCATTATCTGCACCTGAAAATTGCTCTCACTTTCTTCAGTGCTTTTGCCATATTTGTGAAGCACGTTTTGTCACATAAATATCTAAAGAAGACTGATTTTTCTGTCTTACAGGGTGACTACTCCAGCAGTAAGAGTTTCTCTACGTGGCATATATTTCTCCTGGGAAAGGATCAATTAGAAGCTTCTAAATGAAGAAACACATCCCCATTCATAGGTTTGTATTGTCAAAAACAATTAATCCCGAATCTGATTAATCCTCTAAATTCCAAAAGAAAACGAAGAAATTGTGAGTCTGTAGTTTAAAGGAGAGTTAAGAGACATTTCAGCTGGGTGCTGTGTCTCTTGCCTCTAATTCCAGAAATTTGGGAAGCTCAGGCAGGTGGATTGCTTGAGCCTCTGAGTTCAACACCAGCCTGGGCAACATGGCAAGACCCCATGTTACAAAAAATTAGCTGGGCATGGTGGCACAAGCCTGTAGTCCCAGCTGCTTGGGAGGGAGGAGAGGTTGAGGCTACAGTGAGCTCTGATCGTACCAGCCTAGGCAACAGAGTGAGACCCTGTCTCAAAAACAAAGACAAAATTTAAAAAAGCTATTTTTAAAAAAGCAATGTATGTACTTCATCTGGATCCTGATTCATGTAAATAAGCTATAAAATATGGTTATTTTATTTGAGAGCTTTATTTTTCAGAGAAACATATTGACATGTGTATTGATAGATAAAATCATATATGTGGAATTTGCTTCAAAATGATATGGAAGTGGGTGGAGATAGAAAAATAGTGGCATTAGTTGACACTGGTTGAAGCTCTGTTGTGGGTACACAATGGGGTCATTTTATTCTGTAGAATTTTCATATTTAAACATGCTCCTATAATAACAATTTTTTATAAGACTGTTATGTGAATTTCAATTCTGGTTCCTCTTCTTGATCTTTAAGATTAGAAGACATATTGAGGTCGGGCATAGTGGCTCACGCCTGTAATCCCAGCACTTTGGGAGGCCGAGGCGGGTGGATCACGAGGTCAGGAGACAGAGACCATCCTGGCTAACATGGTGAAACCCTGTCTCTACTAAAAATACAAAAAATTAGCCAGGCGTGGTGGCGGGCACCTGTAGGCCCAGCTACTGGGGAGGCTGAGGCAGGAGAATGGCGTGAACCTGGGAGGCAGAGCTTGCAGTGAGCCAAGAACGTGCCACTGCACTCCAGCCTAGGCAACAGAGAGAGACACTGTCTCAAAAAAAAAAAAAAAAAAAAAAATTAGAAGACATATTCTTTAAACCCTCTGTCCTCAGTTTTCTTAAGTCTTTCACAGAATTTTTGTGAAAATTCAATAAGTTATGCTACAAAATAATCTCCTACCATAGTGCATAGCAGCGTCTCAAGTATTGCTACCTATGATTATTATAATAAGCAAAATAGAGGGTGTTCCTCTCATTATCTTTCTGAATAATCTTTCTGATTATTCATATGTAACTCCTTCTTTTCTGTACAATCACCATGCATATTATCCTAGAGACTGAAATCTGTTTTTCAGGTATGTCAAACACAAGGTGTTCATCTAAAGATCTTGGTCCTGAAATGTTTTTTTCTTTACAGTTATTTCCTGTTCTTTCTGCATTCATCATTGTTCCCATGAAGTTCAGGGCCTTTGGGGTGGTTGTCGTCCTATCTCTGCCTTTGGATAAGCCTTCAGTTTAGGAAGCATATGATCCGATCCCCACTGAATAGTTAGACCCCTCAAAAACTGCTCCTTGTCAATTTAACCCTACTTTAATGGTGGCAAATGCTACACTCTTGCAAATCTATAAAATACTACTCTTTGTTTGTACATCATTAGAGTCAGAATGGCTTGGGTTAAAATCAACTCGGCTATTAAGGAGAGATGACCGGAATCTGTAAGTTAGCATTCCTCAGGCTCCATTTCCTCATCTGAAAACACTAAGCCTGAAGTCAATTGTGGTAGAAATACACTAGGACTAAAGATTATTTCTGATGATGAAAAATGCTTATTTGAAGTAAACTTAATCTTCAAAACATATAAAAACTGATAGTATTCAATGAAACAGTTATCCTACCTTAATTTTTTAAACTTTTAAATAAATTTAAATTCTGCCTTTAAGCATATCTGATTGTTTCAATTGTATGTGATTTTTAACTCAATAATTCCTATTGATAGTGATGAATTTTATGGTTATTCAGAAAATAATATAGAAAGTAAAATGTTAGCATTTAAAATTGTATGTATCAATTAGCCAGGTTCAATTTACATCCAAAAAATGTTCCATAATGAAAACAAAGTCATCAAGATATGACTTAATACTTTTCTTACAATCTTAAGTAGAAGAATTAAGTAACTATGAAGTTAATTTATAAATTAATGTAATTATAATTATTTAACATCTTAATGTAGTTTGTAATTATTAAATAATGACCTTCATGGGGGACATGTAATATCTGTGGGCTTTCTCTACATAATATATAATTATGCTCAAACTTCTCATTAGAAATGTATATAAATCTAAGTATATATGCAGATGATTATATTTTCCAAATATGCCATACATTAAATTTTGTATCCTACATCCTCTTCTACAATAAGCATTTGTCCCATTACCATTAGAAGGTAGCATCTAATTCCTCTCTCTTCCCTTTGAATGTAGGATGGTCTTTTTATGCCTCTAGGAATCAATAGACTGAAACACCATGACATTTGAGACAAGGTCAGAAAAGATTGTACAGCTGCTACCCACTTCTTCTGGGATGCTTGCTCTGGGACAGCCAGGGGCCATAGAATAAAAGAGAAGCCGCCTGAGGCAATCCAGAGGATAGAACAGTCAAGCTTGTGGGCGATAGTGGTAGCAACTGTCAGTTATGACAGTGAACTGTCTCAGGTGTCCAGCCCAGGCTAGCCTTCTTATGACTATAATCTCGGATAACATTTGACTACAAGTGCAAGAGTGACCCCAAGTAAGAACAGCCCTTCAGAGCCCTTGCCAAATTTTCCATACCTCAAGTCATGAACAAATTAAATTATTTTTAAGCCACCAGGTTTTGGGGTAAAGTTCATTCAGCTGTAGTAATAGGAGCATAGTGGTTTCCTACATTTATTTTTCATTGAGCAGCCTTTATTTAACATAATTCTAAATTTTCCATTAAAACACACTATTTTCAAGGTAGCCTGGATTAGATATTTGCTCTCCCAGTTTTTTATAAGGAGTTTTATCTTCTTTAAAATCTAGTTATTTATTAAAGCAAATAAGATACTACTTAAGACATTACCAAAAAATCATTTCTGAATAAAGACTAGTAAGAAATAGACTTCTTTTTTTTTTTTTTTCTTCCCTTCTTTTGGTTGTCCCAGTGATGAATAGCATTGTTCTGTTAGCAAATGTCAGCAATCTGGTAAACATCATGTTGGACAAAGACCAGGTCGTCTTAAAACATCATGCTTTTTTTGCCATGTGGCAGGAGTCCAAATTCTAAAATTTGTTCTTACTTTCAACAATTTTTTTTATAATTCTGTATTCAACTTCATAATTGGGACATTGGTGGTGTACTTCAGTTTTTGGGCATATGACCAAAATAATATTTAGGAGCTCCAGCCCCAGCAAAAAAACTTTTCTGCTCAAGGCAGACATGTTTCCCTCTTTCCATCTTAAAAATGGCAATCTGACTGTATTATCAGTTAGACCAGGCTTCAGACATAAACAATTCTTCTCTTTAATTCTATTCTCTTTCCAGTCAAACTCAAGGAATTTCTAAGCTTCCTGGTTTTACAGTTGTCCTTAAAGGGAAGGAACAAGGATGCACTGAGAAATCACTTCTGTTTCTCAATCAGACATGTTCCCTTCTCTTTGCAGCTTGCTAGAGTGAGGAATATTGTAGAATATTCATCCAAGCAATAATTCAAGAACCAAGCCACGCATATGTTCGTGTATTCATTCATCAATCATTGATTGATATTTAAAGAGTCTACAAAGTATAAGGCAATTTATTGTGTAGAGGTTGTACAAAGATAAATTATTGCACTACTTCTTTTCTAGTGAAGAAAACAATAAAATAGATACATAAAAAGATAATTAAAAGATACTGTTTAATCATAGATACGTATATATAATTGATTAGTATAGAATAATCACAGCAAATGTAGATTACAGTAAAAAGGCAGAAGTAGGCAAGCTACAGAAGTTAAAGCAGTCCACAGACTAAGTCAAGAGTAACTGAGTCTTGAGTGTTACAGTATATATGCTAAAGGCTTTCTCTTTTTATTAAGACTGAATTGCAAACTCATTTTTTTTTTTTTATTTCTGAGGAACTGTGTAATCTTTTTCCACTCTTTTGAAGGAGAAAAGTGAAGATTAGAGGTCTCATAGTTTTCCTCTTTTACCCAGGGAATTGATATTTTAGCTAACCAATTCCCACTATATCCCCTGGAGCTAGGGATGTTCTTCCAAAGGAAAATGAATCACAGCTGCAGTCTCACAAAATGCCTTGATCCCACACAGCTGCCTCTCTCTCCCTCCTGGGGACTGAGAAGGAAACCAGGGTTATGTTAGTTGTCAGTCAGGTTAAGGAGACAGACGCTTCCTTTGGCCTTCTTGACTCCCTCTCTTCCTCCTCTCCATCTTTTAACCCCTTGATTCGGGAGACTTTGGGTCACATTGAGCATTACTCTTGCTTCATCTAAAGCATACTCCACTCCTACCCAATGTCAGTTTAGGCAATCCAGTGGGCATACTCTGTGCACAGCCTCCTTCCCATATCATGTTTTGGAAACACCCTTTTGCTGCATTCGAAACCCTGAATGAGGAACACCTCACACCCCTGCTGCTGCAGAGCCAGACATAAGTGATAAAGGCAACTGAGCATCTAGCATTCTGTCTGTCCCTCTACAAAACTGTCCTAATTTATTTTTCTGGGTTGATTTCACGGGAGAAGTGTAACGGTTCATTTATCTCTTGTATAAGGTCTGCTTCTGGAAAACCAGTTTCCTCAGCCAAGCGAGAAGCTGTAGTACAATATGTCCCAAGTGGTAACCTCTGACAAAATTTTTCACTAGTTCAAGAAAAATGAGTATGAATAAGAAGCAACTATAGAATTTAAAAGGTTGTACTTTTTCTGAGTTTTTAAAAAATTAAAACATTATTTGCATTATAACGTACATTATTAGAAACCAGTAGTTATTTGTAATGCTTCCATATGGCAAAATTACATGTGTTTCATCTTCTGGCACCATTTCTAGAGGGCCAAGTGTGTGGGGGTGTGAATCATTTATGATTATAAAATAGTCAAATCCTTCATTGTTCTCAAATCAAACAAACTCATTTTGTTCAAAGGAATATTAGTTTGGAGAACATTCAATTGCTTAGTAAATGCACATTTTTTTTATCCTTGTCCGTTTACACTTGGAGATGATGTGGTCCTCTTTAGAGAGGTGGAGAGAGATGGTACTATTTTGTCTCTAGCTTGACAACCCATATACTTATGAGAGACTCTTAATAAGTCTCTAATAAGGATATGGCTTATTTTCAATTAGTATAATATGATATAATTTGAATTGAGAATAATAAGTATAAGTCATTGACAGTCTCTAATAAGTATATGGCCTATACTTATTATTCTCAAAAATAAATAAAAATGAAAGGAAATACCAGAAACAGCCTCATGTTCTTAGCCAACTTTGCCTGAAATGGTAAGTGCAGTGTAACAGTTACTATAATAAGTATTTGTACATATATTTTTCTATTCCTACCCAGTGAAATAAGATATATTTCCATTTGTCAAATGAGGAAACAAAGTTTTGAAAGTTTCAAGGTTACAGGTAGTAAACAGCAAAGCAGAATTTGAGATTAGAGTTGTTTAACTGCACAGCCCAAGTTCTTTCCACTACTAAATAGTTTTCAGAGACACTTCAACTCTTGAAATTTGTTTATAAGAAATATATCAAGAATTATAATTTTAATTTGGAGACTAGTCAAAAGACAATACTTGTTCTTATTTGAGTTGTCAGGACTGATTTGCATTTCAGTAATGAGGTGTTAGTCCATACCAAATTATACTACCTGATGGCACCTGATCCAAAGATGAATGGCTGAGTCAAAGAGTACCTAAGTAAGGGAAGCTGTCTTCCTACAGGATGCCAAACATATAAAATAGAAAATCCAATCAAAATCAGAACATTAAAAAAATTTTTGATTTTTAAAAGACTAAGTTACCTTGTGGATTTATTATTATAAAGTAACTGAAAGACTTCTGAATTTGCTAACTCTACATTTATTTATAATATTACTTTTTGAAATAAATGCTGTAATTAAGAGGGAACTGATTTATGTCTTAATATGATAGATAAAAGAAGATAAGATATGGGTCTCATAAGATTGTGGTTCCAATTACAAGGTAAGTTGCAACAAGTTCAACGAAACAACTTGACCAATATCTATGGGGAATTCATGTTTACTGTCTCAATCCCTTATCCTCTAAAAAAAAAAAAAAAAGGAAGAAAGAAAAAGAAAAAAACACATTTTAATACTACTCTGATAAATTAGAATTAGGGACTAAAACAGTCCACGCATTTTCCAGAGGCCTCAAATTACCCTACAGAGTAATTACATAATTTTAATTTCACAGTTTTTGACTTCTCAGCTTTGAAAGAATTGTTTAAAATTTTGATATTTCATTTTGCCAAGAATATTTCTTAGTGGGAAAAAGTAGTCAAACATTTTAATTTAAAAAATGTATTTGTATTAAACGTTATTTAGATAATAAGATGACAAAGGACTTTTGTCCTTCAACACTGTAGCTTCTCTCTGCTCATTAAATGTCTGCCGAGGATAATCCACCAAGGATAATCCTGAAGACAACATTAGTCTTTGATACAGATAAGCATTAACATTTGCATCCCCAACTGCTCTGCATTTATTTTCTTTTTTATAATAATTCAACCTTCATGCTTATATCACTAGAGGACATAAAACAAATAAAAAATCAACTATATTGCATTTATGGTGAATTAGGTGGTCCATTTCTCCCTGCTTGCTTTCTTTTTTCTTAATCTGTTACTGCATGTAATCATATCATTTTAAAACTGCTTGAAGCTGCTGCTATGACACAGGTACTAAATTTCTAAGACTGTGATTTTTCTACCGATGAAGATGTCAAGGCTCTCAACAGCTTGCCAGCATCATAAAGTAAGAAAGAGTTAGATAATAGTTAAAAATATGAAATGAGTTCATTTGGTTTTATTTAAAGTCAAGCGAATTTCATTTCCCTTTAAGAAATGTATTTTCTTAGAGATATCTGATTTTAAAATTTATAGTATATTTAAATATTCACCTGTAAATTTTAAGATATTGAAAATACATCGTATGAGACCACTGCTCATTGGAACTTAGTTCTCTTAGTTAAATATGGTTTTAAAGACAAATTATTTTTATAATTTTAGCTACTTCCTTAGTATATGAGTCAGTAAACCTAGCCATAATAAAGGGATGATGTACACTTTGAGCTCCTAGAAAAAAGATAACATGTAGAAAACTTTCTCATCTAAAAACAAAACAAAATAAACAAAACAATATCAACAGCAACAACAAAATGATCACAAAGGTCCCAAGTCAGTGAATTTGCTGCTTCCTAAGACTACATTTTGTTGTTGTTGTTTCGCTTTGAACAATAGACTTATGCCCAGTGCTTTCATCAGGGTCAAGCTTTATGAACTATTTTTCATGGAAGCAAAGACAAACTATATTTATGAAAAAATAAAACTTCACTAAAGTGACTGGCCAACTCTGCTTTCCTTAAAAACATCAACCCTTCATTTTTGATAATATATGTAGTGAAAATAATAATACACTCTTTTAACTTGTTCTCAGAGGCAAAGTGAAATTTAACTCGCATCACATTTTTGGGGAACTTCGCCATTTTAGTAACTTCAGAAAAGATTATCCTGTGTATATCCATCAACTGGTGATTTCTTTGTCCAGATTTTTTTCAACCCTGTTATTTTCCTGCCCAAGACAATAATGCAGGTCATCTCTAGATACTTACAAAGTTTCTGAAGAGTAATCCAATCTCCCCTGTGGTGAATACACAATTCAAAAAGTAATAGTCACCACCACTAGAATATAAGATCCACAGGAACTAGGGCCATATTTGTCTTCCTCATCCTTTCCTCCCCATGCCTAGAGCAGAGTTCATCCATGATGGGTTCCCAATATAGCTTCTGAATGAGTGAACCAATCAATCCACTGGAATTATTCTGTGGCCTATTCAAAACCTTTACATAACATCTGTATTTGGGTTTTAAATGGCTATACAATATATGTGTTGAAGAAGCTATTTCGAGTGTTTTTCAGTTGTTACTGCTGAATCCACTTTATGTTTTTCCAGGTTCCTAGAGGTAGTTTATTCCAATTGTAGAAGCTAGAGGCATTTTTCTTCTGCAGACTACTGCTAGAAAGCATGTTCTGAGTAAATATAAGACTTCTGAAAGAAGTGCCTGATCATAGTATGGGATTTCCTCCAGAAGGAAGTACACATGGTGGAATCATGATATAAAGATTTTTTTTTTTTCTTTTCATCTCCAATAAGAAAATACACCCCTTCCAAAGGAGGAATGTGAATCAGCTGCCATGTAAACTGAGTTCATTCCCCTTTGGCCCATCCACTGAGCTTCAATCTTTCTGGAGATTTATCTTCTAAGTGTAATGCTCTTGGAATTTCCAGACCAAATTTTTCTGAAAAGATGATAAATCAAACTGTCTTTAGGGTGTTAGGCTAAAGATATATGTAACATGATTATATTGAATATTTACACCATACCTTAGTGATAAATATTTCCTCTGAAACTTTCTAAAGAATATAAGCAGCTGGATTACAAAATGTCAAAAGTAAAGATAAAACTAAGGCTCAGAGATGAAAGGAGTATTTTGATAATTGAAAGATAAGATTTTGTCATAAAATTTGACAAGTTTTGCTTTTGATAACTGCATATTTTACAATTTAGTAATGCTGAAACTTTGTTGTCTGGGCTAAGTGAAGAGTAGAGAGACTGACCTGATTTTCTTAATATCTAATATTTTATAAAACCACGTTATAGAATTAAGATTAAACCATCACTCTGAAATTTTAGAACATAAGACACTGTTTTCTTCAAAATTTTATTTTGTAGAAGAAGGGATATTAAGCTCAGAAATATTTTTTAAAGTGATTTTTCCAAGATTGCAAAGTAATAGAGGAAAAAAGGAAGAGGAACGGGTGGGGGCGGGGAGAGGGGGAGAGAGAGAGAGAGAACCACAATGCTACTTTTCTTTCTATCCTGTTCTGCTTCCTTTATTCCTCATTAGGTGGCACTGTGTCTCACATTTGGAGAGATTAAAACCGAAAATGCTAAACTCTCAGAGTTGCCATTCCCAAGAACAAAACAAATAAGGTAGGTAAAGAGAAATTGCATCCCACTCACCCAAGTCAGAACACTGGACCACTCGAAGATGGCATTGACAGCGGAAGGGGCACACTGGGCCTAGAGGGGGCTCATAGTCGCGGTCATCAGGAAGTTCTGGGCCTATCCCAGAAGCCTCATCTTCTAGCATAAAGTCAAATAAGCCTCTCTGTTGAAACGGTCCGGCCCAGGAAACTTGTGCAAGCAGAAGGAGGATGATAGTGACCTTCATGACTTATCTCATGTATTTTCACAACCAGGGAACCTAGGAAACAAATGAGAGTTTGAAGAAGAGTAGCACTGCCTAATCTGTGTGTTGTTTCTTATATAGTATGCCACAATAGAGTGAGCACAGAGAAAAGGTGCAATATAATATTTCATTTATTATCAGGAAGCAGTGCATTAAAAATGTATTGAAACATGATCGGGTACATTATAGTATCATTTGCACAGCTATTTACTTAGGATGAGAAATCCAAATATTATTTAAATCTGCTTGTTTTGAATTTTCAGTATAAATTAAGATGTATACTATATATTCAAATTGTTGGCAAAATTGTCACGATAATAAATCATGTTGGACTTTTCAATGCTCACTTAACACAAGCCTTGCCATGGTCAAATAAAATTCTCTCTATACATATAGGAGATCTCCAATTTCTGCTTCAGAAATATCTCTGGAAGCCAGTCACATCTCTCCATCCTACCACATTTATTTTGGTCCAGGCCTTTCTTATCTCTCCCTAAACTACTACAAGAGCTTCCAATTCATCTCTGCCTTGCATATTTCCTCTATTTCAGTCCATCTCCCACTTTGTTGCCCGAATCATCCTCTAAAAATTCAATTTCATCTTATTAATTTCTACTACAAACCATTTACTAACTTCCTTTGACCTATCAATACTGCCCACAGTCCCTGTGCTATATGTCAGACCACTCACAAATTGGTATGAATTAATAGCTCTAGCCACATTCCTTTCATTGTCACACCATTCCCAGTCCTCACCTGAACCCTGACAATCAAAACTACTTGCCATGTAGAATACCGACCTTGCAAGAGTGTTGTAAAGATTAAATGAGATAGTGGGCTTGTCTTCTGTGTCCCCTGGCTCATCCAGGCAGGATGCTGCTTTCTCCCTCTTCTCTGCTCCCAAAGCACGTTGCTCTTACCTCTTTTAAAGAACTTATCACATTATATTGCAATTTGTTTTGCGTGCTTGGTCTGTCCCTCCACTAGACGATGTACTCCTTCAGGGCGTGTCTTATTATTCCTTGTTCTGTACCCGGGCCTTGCACAATATTTTGCACACAAATGACTCAATTGACCATCACTTTATTGACAAGACGATTTACTCCATTTGTTCCAAGCAATCAGTCTGATTTTTTAAAACACAAAATTAGCTTTTTTTCTATATCGAATTTCTGATATAAAAAAGTTAGCAGATTGAAAACCTCAACTTGGTATAAGCAAGATTGGCTTTAAAAAATAAATCAATTTCCTAGTTTCTCAAACATTATTTTTAATAAGCTAATAAACACATATGGAAAATTCTAACTGATTTTTATATGCTGTATATATGATCTCATTTTGCTAACAGGGCATTTTGTAAAAAACTAAGTATTCTTTTGATAAATGTATTCCATATTTATCCATTCATTCCACAAGCACGAATCTATGTTGTTAAATCAACTGAAGTGCACTAAATAAATCTGAGTGACAAAATCGTAATAAATCTGAATAACAAAAGGTACTTGATTATATAGAAACAAAGTCATTTGGGAGACAAAATATTTTTTAAATCGCATTGAAACTATTCTGATATCTCCAAAACATGGCAGATATTTAGCAGATATTTAGTCCCATCATAGTAGATAATTAGTCCCATCATCTCTACCTTGAATTATACACTTAGATGAATCCATATTAAAGCTGTACGTTCGTAAGTAGAATTTTAGAACTGTTTTGAGTCATTATCCAATTGTAGCATATTTTTAAAAAAGGAAAAGAAAGAAAGAAAGAGAAAGAAAGAAAGAAAGAAAGAAAGAAAGAAAGAAAGAAAGAAAGAAAGAAAGAAAGAAAAGAAAAGAAAAGAAAGAAAAGAAAGAAAGAAAGAAAAGAAGGAGACAGAGAAAAGAAAATAAAAAAGAAAGATCTTTGTATGTTCTAACCTTAAGGTATATTCTGGAAATTTTTGCCTAGATTCTCTAGAGAAGAAACAAATGTTTTTCAGTTTCTTACATTTTTGTTCTTAGTTTATATTTACTACTGATATGTGTCTAAGGCAGCACATGTTGAATACAGGCTTGTGGCTTTTGGTTTAACAAAATATCATAAAGATTATTCTTCACACTGCCACTTTAAGTTCAACATTAAGCTTTTTCTAGGAGCTCACTCCCACTCGGTTACTGAGTTTCCCTTTAAGAGAAGACTCTTGTTTTGGCAGCCTGTTCCCTTGAATTGTATCTGAGGGAGTGGTTTTGTATCTGTTTCCCATTAAAAATGCAATGTTTATGGTTTACCACAGGCTTGCTAGCCTTGCATATTTAATGTCTTACAAGCTTAAAAGAAAAATGAAGCCAAGTAATTGCAGATTTAATAAATAGCAACGACAGTTAATGCAGATGTCGCTTTGTAATCTTTTCTCCAGAGCAGAACATGCCTGTTTTTTTCACTAACAACCCACAAAAAGAAAGTGTTGAGTATTAGCTGAGAGAAATAGTATTATAATTTATGTTTGTTTACTTCTGCTAAAATGCCACAAATTCTCCAAACAATATTCTTTTTGATTGAAGCTGAATATAGACAGGCAGCTTATAACTTCAATCACCGATTTTTATTTCACTTGCATTTGCTCATGTGTGTGTGTGCGCATGTGTGTGTGAGAGAGTGTGTGTGTGTGCATTTAACCCTGACTGTACTGTGAAAAAATAATAGCATGTCCAGAAACTTTGTGCAAAATCCTCCATAAAATCATCTGTTTTAAATTAGTGTCATGGTACTTGAAGACCCAACATCTTAAAACATTTCATGTGGGTTGTCAATACTGATAAATCCTTTAGTCATTTCCTTCTTTCCTTAATTAATCAGAAATATAAAGAGCAAAGAGCAGCTGTCCAAGTAGAAACCAAGGAGATTGTTATTGAGATGATATGCTGTTTAAATTTTATTGAAACTGTTTTAAATAGTCTGAAAATGCATGACACTCTCCAAGATGCTAATTACTAATGTAATATCACTACTCCACTAAAGCTAGTTGCCATAGTTTACAAATGTTTTACCAAAAATAATAATTTCTGGTTCCTAAAACTACTTAAGCCCATTAAATGAACTGTATCATTCAGATCAACATTTGCATTATGTCATCTATGCCTTTAGTGTCACTTTCAAAGACAAAATTTAACCCTCAAGAGGTAAGTGAAGCTGTAAATGCAAAAGCAAAATTAAAATCCTACAGCGCTAGATGATTAAAAATTTCAATAATATATATATATAATTTTAAAATAAAGATTAAAAGCAACATTTATCCACAAGCAAGGGTTACTATAGGGGGCATTTGGCTCTTTTTCTGGTTAGAAACAGCAACAGGAAAAAAAAGCCACAGGTATTTACATCACTGGGAGCCCACTTAACCAGTGGTCACTGTGTTACCCTGTTTTAAAATTAGAAAATTAACCCACATCCTCATTTTATAGTGAATGTATCCTAAAATTTCATTTGCAGTGAAGATACTGACTGGGACACTTTACATTTAAGAAATTATACAGCTTCTTTAATATCTTAGGCATTTAAGAACATAAATATTTTCAATGTTTATTTTCACTTCTCTGGTGATAATTTCTATTGATTTCTGGGGTTGAAGAAATATACGTTAGGTATCTTCAGCTAATCACCAGAGTTTAGTTCTTCTGGGCTTTTGAAAGTTCTTAAAGCAGACAAAAATTCAGGAGAAAAATACATTTTTAAATATACAGCTCAATTACAAATGTCCTACTTTAGAACACTTTTCGGTTACCACCTCTTAAAGAGCTAAACATTCATTAATACAAACACAAAAACATTAATACAGAGAGTCATGGTGTTAAGTTACAGTTTTTTAAGAAGCATCTTTGCAAATACAGAAGAGAAAGAAATAAAACAATACATTCAATCATTTTATCAAATATTTAACTTCTGTTTTCAAATAATACTTGTTTAAAATGTTGCATAAAGACTATAAAAGTTTAAGTTTTTTTTTTTTTTTCTTTTCTTTTTCTCACCAAATAATCCCTTCTGCTCGCAACTTGACCGAAGTTTTATTAGTCTGTAGCAGAGTTCAGGACAATTATTGAAAACCATACCTTTTAATCCGGGAATTTGCCACAGGAGCCCTCAAAGCTGAGATGTAATTACACTAAATATTCAGCTCAAGTAAAAGAGTTTGCAGGTGTGGAAAGGAGGAGGGGGTAGGTGCTGCTCTGTGACTGTCACTAGGTTGAAAACCTCCTGCTTCTACTCCATAGCACAGTTAAAAAATAAGGTTTCCCTCAATGAACACAATCCGGCTGACACCCACATTAGATCATATGGTAATGATATGTCTCTTGTATTGTAGCCAGAAACTTTATCGGCCTTTTTTTCCCTCCCATTTGCTTTATTCTTTTTGCATCTGCTTAAAATTCTAAACTGCTTATGTAGTATAGTGGAACAACTTGATTTGAAATTTGTCTTATTGTAGATTCATTTCCCTAAGATATTGTAACTAAAGGGTTTGCTTCCCCACCCCCATCCCATTTCATTCTCCACCCTTTCTAGCCTTGTTTACAAGTAGTATTTAATATACTTCCAAAATGGCATTTTTTTTCTTGCTTTCAGGATGTGTAAGTCCAGAAAAATGGAATGAAATTAATCTTGTAGTTGTTTTAAATGCGGACTGCAAAAATAAATGAGTAGCCTTATGTGAAACTACTTATTCCGATTCTTACTTGCCTTGGAGTGTTTGTGTAAATTCAAGCACTATGCTGTGGAGTTTCTCTGTGTATTTTGGACATATTTCTAAAGTGTCCTGAAAGAAAGCCATGGTTTTATATGAAAAGTATGTCATCTATCACTTTCATTAATCATAGTTTAAAATCTTTCTCATTGTCCACCAGTTTTTAAATGAAATACATAGAAAACTAGTAGTTGATCACAACATAGTTTCGTCATCTATACATGAAAAATTTGATTTTCATAGATTATACTTTTATGAAAACTAGAACTTTGAAAGGGCAATAGAGTCTATGTGTCTTTCCAAATTTCAGTAATGAAAAAAAAAACAAACTGCAACTACAAGGAAAGGTATTTATTTAGCCACTGGAAATATTTTTTGAGCTTTTATAATTCCCTTGCTGGATGCTGTTAGTTGTCTCTGTGTAGATCTCTGTGTTTTGACTTGTATCATTATGCTCTGGCCCCTAGGCTGTTACCAGGTGGAAACTGGAAATCAACAGCTGTGAAACACGAGAGGATCCCCCTCCCATCCTCCAGCCTTCTTCCTTCCCTCCTCCAGCCATCAAAGTATATTCTTCCACAGTAAATATTCTTTTTCCTCAATAAAACTTAGAGAAATTAAATTCTTGAGTGGGTGTCTAAGGAGGGGGGGGGGGTGTTACCACGTTATAGTTTGCCTTATGTCCGAAGCTTAGTCTCCCAGGTAAACAATTTACCCTACTCTCCATCTCTTTAATATTTAATAACCACGTATCTAGTTATTCTGATAGTTTAGACAAAGGCAATCACTACTGTCCCTGGACATTGGTGCGAAAGTTCACGATCCCCTTACCTGGAATTTATTAATTTCCTTTCTGAACTCTCCTTATATTGCATTTATCTCTTTTTGATGACATATAATCACTCCTGCCTCACATTGTAATTATTTATATACATGTCTTACTCCAAGGGAGGAATGACATTGTGTTCATGTTTGTAGAATCCCTGCGCCCAGAACAACCATAGTATATACTAAGTTACCAAGACACATTTACTAAATTAGTAAAGACAATCAAATGATTGGCTATTGACCATACCCGGACTGGTGTTTTGCCCCGATCCTGGTTTACTATTTATCAAAACTTAACTAAAGTGTATATCAAAACCCTACTAAAGTGTATATGACAAATTATGGCAATCATTATTACAAGACAGAGAAAGAGAGAAAAGAAGTATTAAAGAAAAGGTAGAAGAAGAATAAGGAGGAGGAGAAAAAAAAGACATAATGCCTTTTTATGTAGATAATTTTACTTTTATAAAAGCATTATGGTTAAGATTTAGATCTTGTTCCTTCCCCCACCATAGTAAGCTGTATGAACTCAGGCAACTTACTTAACCTCTCTGAATTTCAGTTTCCATATCTGAAAAATGGATAGAAGTTCTTACCTAACTCATAGTGCTGGAGTAGAGGTTAAATAAGGCCATATATATAAAACACTTTACTCAGAACTTAATCCCTATAAGTGAAAATCTCCATAAATGCTAGCTTTTATTATGTTCTGATATATTTCAAAACAATCCTTTGAGTTAGAAAAGATAAGTCATATTTACTATTTGTTTTACAAATGAGAAAATGGAAGCCCAATGACTTGCCCAAGTTCACAGAGCTGGCAAGAAGCAAAGCAGAAACTAGTATCCAGGTCTTCTCACATGTAATCCAGTTTTCATTACTAAACTGTAATATATCTTAAGAAAGAGCAAGCAAAGTCTTATTGTATAGAAAATTAATTATCAAAGTTTTGAGATAACATCTTTTCAGACTATTTTACAAACCATGACCAAGTTACACTGCTTTTAAAACTTTAATTTTTTCAGGAACAAATAAAAATTTCCTTTTCGTTGTTGTTGTTTGGAAAGAAACTCACCTCCAAAATCTCAAGCATTTTACCAAACATCATCATATTTAAAAGCTGCATCTTTAATCACAAGTTACATCTATTGTCACACTAATTTTTCAGTAGAAGAAACTATGTCCCAACAAAGTCATATGCAGTTAAGTCACCAAGAGGTCGTGACACTATGACCAGAAACCAGGCCTCTTGCAATCCAACATGCACTGGAACCATTTTAAGGTTAGAAACAGCACTGTGCACAGATTGCTTAAACTCATTCTGGCTTGGAATGTTTGGGGTAGGATTCCCTGAATCCCTGACTGTCATGTAGATATGTGAAATATTCCAATTCAGAGCACATCCCACATCTACTGTTAGAAGTACTTAAACTTTGGTTTCTATTGTCAACCCACTAGCTAATAGGGTTAACTGTATTCTGCACATTGTCTAAGTTCATTTCAGGACCATTCTCTGTCATTGACATCACATACAAAGTATTTAATTGTACCTGATCATTAAGGATATGAAGAATGCCACAGTTTAGAAAGGTCTCCTTCTGATACCCCTTTCCTTTCTAAGAGGTCTGGAGGCAAGTGATTATCTTCACAATCTTGATGTGACTGATTTGTCTGTGGATTGATTCTTCAAAGTCAGATCTGGGTCTGGTGTGAATTGTCTGGCTTTATACTTGCCACTGTAGACAGAGTTCTTCCCTAGCTGAGAAAGATGGCTAGGGTGGAACTGAGGGCACTTTGAATACAGAATCGCTTTAAAGAAAATTTGGTGTAGAAAACTTTTAGCTTGGCTATCTTCCCATGCCTCTATTCCTCCATCCCTCACCATTGTGTTCTGTGTCCTGGTACCTTGTACAAGTAACTTAACCTCTTTGTTCTCCAGGTTTTTAACCTATAAAATGTGAATAGCCACAGTGATATCTCCTTCATAGGTTTATAGTGAGGTTCAAAGAAGTTCAATACATAAAACATTTAGAACTGTGCCTGACACATCTCAAACAACACATGAGCATTTGTTGTTGCTTCTGCTGCTGCTTCTATTGTGGTTTTTGTTATTACAAACCTTACCTTGGACACTCCAGTACAATAGCCAGACTGCACGTCTTTTATAGTCCAATGGGTTTTCTGCCTAACACCACAAGAAATCAGTTAAGCTCAAGCCTGTAATCCCAGCACTTTGGGAGGCCGAGACGGGCGGATCACGAGGTCAGGAGATCGAGACCATCCTGGCGAACACGGTGAAACCCCGTCTCTACTAAAAAAATACAAAAAACTAGCCGGGCGAGGTGGCGGGCGCCTGTAGTCCCAGCTACTCGGGAGGCTGAGGCAGGAGAATGGCGTAAACCCGGGAGGCGGAGCTTGCAGTGAGCTAAGATCCGGCCACTGCACTCCAGCCTGGGAGACAGAGCCAGACTCCATCTCAAAAAAAAAAAAAAAAGAAATCAGTTAAGCTATGATATAGTTTGGAGTTAGATAAGCTTTGGTTTAAGCCTTGACTTTGTATTGTTAAATAACAGCCTGGCTTTCTTTATGCATAACATTTTATTGGGCTCCAAGTCCAGCTGAAATCCATTCATGGACTTCATAAGGAAACAGACTTCAGGTTAAGAATTTCTACTCTGAACAGTAAACTAGAAATGGGAATAGAGACAGGGACCGGATAAGTAATGAATTAAAATAGATAAAAAAGTATCAAGGAGATATGCAGTTCCTTAATTTGCTGACTCTTCTTGAATGCTCTGGGGCATCTCTTTTGTCAGTTGTAATCAATTAAAAGATTAATTATTATTTTGCTAATATTGATTAGTTTGTACTTGGACAGTAAATCAACGTTTATTGAATATCCATTAGTCTGCACAAGGTACATACCTCTCTGTTAAATACAAGGAAATTTACAATAACTCATCAATCAATGAATCAACAAATACAGACTGAGGAACCACTGTGGGAGGAAGTGTTAATACCAGGCCCCATGGAAGATACCAAGAAATACTAAGTACGAAGTGAAGGGCATAGCCTCAAGGGAAATAGGTTGCATAAGGAGATACGGCATAAACTATAGATTTCTATAATAATATTTTAGTTTCAGCATACCAGAAAACTTATAATGTATAATTCCTGGCCAAAGTAAAGTATGATGTAATTAAAATAATTGTCTTAGAAAGTCAGAGGAGGGCTTCAGGGAGGGATCACTTTACATTTGAGTGGTTAGGTAAGTGTTTATAATGAACAAGGTACAATTTGAGCTAAATCCTGAGGGATGAAAAGAATGTACATGGAGAGAAAAGAAAGAAATGGCTTTTTATGCTGGCAAAATGGCACTAACAAACCTTGGCAATGGGAAAGCAGAGGTCAATAAATAAATCATTGTGGCTTAAGCAGATACTTTCTTTCAAAGAAGCCGTGAGCTCCTTTATTTCTTTGAATATTCAGTAACTCTCATGGTATCTGACATGTCAAAGTCACACAATAAATGAATGTCCCATGTTTATGGAAATAACTAAAGGGAGATAATGAAATAAATGAAGGTAAGGTCTAACTGTGGAAGGACTTGAAATTCTCCCATGGAGCACTTATCCATTTATTCATTCATTTGTTCATCAAATATTAATTTGGTGATGAATATGTGCCAATTATTATGCTTGAATCTTAATGTTATCAAAGGTAATTGAATGAGGTAATAACATGATCCAATTATTATTTTAGAAAATCAAATCTAGCAAGTACAGGTAGGGTGGTGAAACTAGAGTCAAGGAAACTAGTTAGAAGGTTATAGTTTTAGTTTCAGTATATTAATACCTTAGTAAGGGAAAGGAAGATAGATGAGCATGGCGAAAATAGAGCTACTTCTCAGGAAGATGATGTAATACATTAAAAAGAAAAGTCTGGAACACTCATTCTGCACCAGGCATCATGGTACATAGTCAATTTTAAAAGCACAAATAATGTGTGATGAGGCCACGCACTCTAAACACTGCCCTCTGCACCACTCTAACCAACACTTCTGCCATTGTAAGCGATAGCAGGAGCAGTTGACTGCTTTGTGTGCATTTTCATCTCCAAGGAGAATATGCTTCCAATGGAAAGGAAGAACAAACAAAAATGATTACCTTAACTAAAGTTCTTGATGTATGTGAAAATTATAAGAAATTACTCATGCTATGTGAATTCAACTTTACTTTTAGGGTACTAAAATAATGTATCATCTTGAAAGGGACTCTAGTCTGAGCAAAGTTGGAGAATCACACAATCTGAATTATAGAATGACAGAAAGAAGGAAAGATTCATATGGAATTTTCCCCTGATTAGCTGGCTTTTCACATGGGAAAGGACCTTGTGTTTATTGAAAGCTTCTTGCACTGAGTGATGGCAAAAATTTTGACATTTTATAGATTAGATGATCTTTGGAACTGTGTGTACTGGGAGTGAGGGAAAACTACAAAAGAGAATGATAAAAGCCAGACATTACCTGGAAGACTCCTTCTCAGGCCCTGCTCCTGCTTTTTTGCATATTAGTTGAATATGCTGTTGAAACCAGGCCTGCTACCATATACCTGCCAAAATAGACCCTTTAACAATGCTCTACCTCCTTTTCCAACAAAGAAAAATGACCTGCGTGAAGTCAGAAGTTGAGGCCAAGCACAAGATACAATATAATAGAATAGTGTGGAATGCCAGACATATGGAAAACAACAAAGACCCTGCATTTGTTATTTCCTTCAACAAAGATCTCTTCTCTTCACTAGTTTTTCAGGAAAGTAGCATAATGTGGCAGTTCAGCATGCAAACCTGGGGCCAGATTGCTTATGTTTGATTCTCAACTCTGCCACTGGCTATCTGTGTGACCTTAGGGAACTTCTCCATGGATAGTACCTGCTTCAGATGAGAATAAGATGAGTCAGTGTATGTAAAGGTTTAGAACAGAACTAAACCTTCATGTAAGACAAACTCTGTTAAATTAATGACACATAAAGAAAATTTCAGAATGGATTGAAGATTTTAAGAGATTGTTTTCTTTTTCTACTTGACTTTTATTCACACTCTAACCTGAAAGTTATGTCCTGTTTAGTTTGGAGCATTCAAATGCAGGTCATGTCTGTGCAGCATGTATTTACTGTAGAGCCCCTATTTGGTGTGTAAATATTCTCCTTGCAATTTAGCCGGTATCCTAGGAAAAGTAAATGCTCCACCACAGGGTACAGCCTTGCAGAATTTAAGTAGGCAAATGAATGAAAAGTTTTATTCTAATGTTGGTACTATAAAATAATGACTTAGTTTAGCAACTTTTTCTGAGATAGTTTCAGCCCCTTGAGAACTATTTGATTTGATTCAAGCTGCTCCTTCAAAGGCAATAATTCATCCCTTGCAATTTGCCTTTTTGAGATTATTTCTTTAATAATTCATGACATGATTTTTGATGCAGATATATATTAACATGACAACAAAGTAAAACATGCTGTTTGAATCATGAGTGTTTTTATGTTTTGAAACAATCCTGTATCTTGTATAAATCCATTTCCACTACCTGCGAAAATAGACTGCTTGAAAATAATTTATGTGCCCATTCTTTATAGAATAATGTCTAAGCTTATCATTTATAAAAGCAGTAAATCACCAATATGCAAGCTTACTTTATAATTATGAGCCTGTGGGGGCAACAAGAGAAAACTGGGGCATGATCACATTTGGTGTTTCAGGGTTAAATCTCTTTGGAGCTTTCTTCATCAAAAGATTGGCTTCTTATGAAACATCTTCATTCCTGGAGGCCAGTTTCAATAACTTTTCTAGCATTACTCATCGTCCATGACAATTCAAATCCAACTAGAAACAGAGTATTTAATTCTTTCCATGGGCCAAGAACCATAGAAGTCTGTGCTATCAAAACACTCTCCAAATAGGTGATTTGTTAACCCTATGAATGATAAGAACATTATGTGCCTGTCACTGGAAAGTAAAACCACATAGGGAAAGCTGCTGAGAGATTACAGGAAATACTGTGAAGGTTTTTTGTTTTTATTCCATGTAGTTGCAAATCTTGACTGCTGCTAGCTGACAATTAAAACGTGGTAGTATCAATGTTACATTAACTCGTGTTTAATGATGCCATTGCAAATGCGGTGGTTTAAATGACTCCTCTGTATATGTACGCTTTTCACTGTGATAAAAATATACATAACATGAATTTTACTATTTTATATTTAAGTGCTCATGTTAGTGGAATTAAGTATATTTACATCATGCAACCATCATCACTATGTATTTCCAAAAGCTTTACTACATCCCAAAGACTCTGAATCAATGAAACAATAACCTCAGATTTCCTTTGTCTACACCTCCAACCACTTATACCCTCTATTCTACTTTCTGTCTTCATAAATTTGCCTATTTCAGGTACCCTATATGAGTAAAATCATACAAGTTTTCAATTTAGAAAAAAAAATAAGCTTTCTATATTTGTTTCCTTGTTTTGTGCTAGATTTTTTGTTAATTTAAGTGGGAGGAGAGTGAAATGGGAAGAAACTATCAGACGCAAAGGAGGAGACAGCACTATGAGGCTTCAAGGAAAAGACTTCTAGGAAGACAGGCATTACTTTAGTCAATAAGCACTGGGAATTTGCTGTGATTCTTCAAAGGTGCAATTTGGAGAGGCTTAAAATTTTTTTTTTTATTAAAATCAGTACCAAACAGAAACACAGCAATTAAAATGTACAACTTTTCTGTAAAAATAATTCATCAAAGAAGCTTTAATGTCACCAAATGTTTATTTACAAAATATCCACTGTGGACATAATTTGGAGAACAGTTAAGGTATTTGGAGGGATGATACTGACTCCCTATTAACAGGCCCTATTTTAAGTTCTCTAATCAGTATTGACAATAGGGCTTCAGTAACATACCTGTCTTGTCACAGTAGTTTTATGAAAAAAAGGAGAGGATATATCTTGTGACTATAAAATACAGTTTAACTAACTTGTCATAATCAAATAAAAGCTTTAATCTTGGTCTTATGAGAAATATTTTCCGAAAAAACAACTATTTTTATGGAACAACTTAATATCTTCCTAAAATAATAATATCTATTACTGTACAGTGTTGTTTTTATTTTTAAAATACTGAGTACTTTGAAATTAAAAACAAATGACTTAAATGTCTAAATTTAAGTAACAGAAATAATTTAAATATTATGTAAAGAGTTTTAGAAAAAAAAAATCAGTACAAGACAAAAGTTGCCTAAGGTTACCTTCATTTGCAGTTTTAAAACCGTAATTTAGCTCACCGCACAGTTAAATCATGCTAAGGCATCCTAGATATGACTCCCAGAAGGCAAACTCCATAAAAGCAAGGATATTGTCACTTTGGTTCACTTTTGTATTTCGCATGCCTAAAACAGGCATGGCACATGGTAAACCTAAATAAACAGCTGTTGATTATTAGCCCTGTAGGGGTCAAGATTCTTCAAACCCTAAGGCATATACATGCAATTTTTCCATGTTACATCCCATTAAGCAGCTAGAAGAATCTGTCTTTGCTGGCAAAAGCCTGTTGGCTTGGCATTGGTTCAAGTCCAAGCTCTACTCAAGCTGAATCTCCCTTCAGAATGGTAATTTTTGACGTCTCAGTCCACCCAGTGCCCTGCCAGGTTCCAGAGTTGAGATTTCACCATCTCAACTGGCTCTGCTCAAAGTTTCACAAATGATCCCCCAGGCACCCACAAATTAAATTGCAAAACCCTACTTGTCTGTACTTCCTGTTGCCTCTCCACTTTTATTTCCATATCTCCAGGCTTTTGCCAGAGGCAGGATTTCCCCCTAACTGGGTAATCCTCAAAATGCAGTCAGTTGATTAACAACTTCGTAACCTTTTTCAAGTATTCTAAATGATGATAAAATCTGCAAAATCATATCATTATAAAGTAGTTATATTTTATGTGATATGTTAAAATACATGTGTAATTATTATGAAACTATTTATCCATGTATCATCTAAATTCATGTTGCCTACTACCAATTGTATAGATTTTACTTTTTTTGAAAAATATTTAACATCCTTTAACCTGATGCTTTTAAAACCAAATTCCAAGACATTGTATTTAACTTAACATTGGTAACAATTAATTCCTAAAAGACATCAGGCATATAGATATTTGGAAGATTTCTATCTGAAGACCCCTTTAGTTTGTTGGGATCATATCAGACACATATTCTTAGTTCGCCAACCTTGTGAGGTCATTCAAACTTCTGTCTTTAATGTCACAAAACATTCCTAATAACAGTGATATAGTTTGGATATTTGTTCCCACCCAAATTTCATGTTAAAATGTAATCTCTGATCCTGGAGGTGGGGCTTGGTAGGAGCTGTTTGGATCACGAAAGTGAATCCCTCATAGCTTGGTTCTGTCTTTGCCATAGTGAATGAGTTCTCTTGAGATCTGCTCATCTATAAGCATGTGACATCTCCCCCGCCACCCGCATCTCTCCCTCTTGCTCCTATTCCAGCCATGCAAAGTGCTTGCTACCTCTTCACCTCCTGCAGTGATTGTATGATTGTAAGCTTCCTGAGGCCTCCCCATGAGCCAAGAAGACTCCAGCACCATGCTTCGTGGAAAGCCTGCAGAACTGTAAGCCAATTAAACCTCTTTTCTTTATAAATTACCCAGTCTCAGGTATTTCTTTGAGGCAATGCAAGAACAGCCTAATACAAACAGTCATCTAAAGGTTTTACTAACCTTATGTCTTATGTGTTACTTCTACTACATATGGACCCCAAACATTCAAACTTCTCAAAATCGTATAGAGGTTTATCAAAAAACTAAAAATAGAACTACCATACAATCCAGCACTCCCACTTATGGGTATATATCCAAAGGAATTGAAACCAGTGTGTCAAAAAAATGTCTGTATTCTCATGTTCATTACAACACTATAAGTATGGAAGATACGGAATCAATGTAATTTCTCATCAACAGATAAATAAATAAAATGGTATATATACACAAAGGAGTAATATTGAGCCTTAAAAAAGAAGAAAATCTTGTCATTCGTGACAACATGCATGAACATGGAAGACATTATGGTAAGTGAAATGCTCCAGAAACAGAAAGACAAATACTGCATAGTCTCATTTGTATGTGGAATAAAAAATGTTAAATTCGTAGAAGTAGAAAGTACAACTGTGGTCATCAGAGGCTGGGGGTGCAGGTTGTGGGGAGGAGGCAATGGAGGGATGTTGGTCAAATGGTACAAAATTTCAATTGAGGACTACGCTTTTGAGCCATATTGCACAGCAGTGTGTCTATAGTCAATAATGTATTATATTTTTCAAAATAGCTAAGAGAGTAAATTTCAGGTGTCTCCCCACAAAAGTGAGGTGATAGATATGTTAATTCACTTAATTCAATCATTCACATTTTATTCATAGTGAAAACATCACATCACACCACAAAATGTATGGAATTATAATCTATAAATTAAAATAATATAAATTAAAATAAAACAAAACGTCTAGTGCCCTCCCACCATCCCACTTCCCTCTGCATAACCTGGTCCATCCAGGTTGCAAAATGACAAATCTTCTGTACAAAGAGGAGCATCCCTTAGAGGAGCACTGCTCTGAGGGTGAGAAGATCCAAAGGAAATATTCAGAACTAGCAGGAGATAGTAGAAAAGCCTCCCAAAGCTCAGATGGGAAATCTGGACAAAAAGAAATACATGATGCTTTCTCATCTCACAGTTGGTCAGTTCTACCTTTTGATCTGGAAAGTGAACTCATCTCAAATTGGAACTCATCTTATATTCAATATACTATCAAATTACATTGTATTGATAGTATATTGAAATGATAGACTTGGCTAACAGATTTATACATGAATGTTTATATATTTTTCATAGGATATAAATGCCAAATGGACTATATTATAGCATTTTGTTATAAAGTATAATGAAGTGTGATATATTGTAGGGGTTTTTAAACATGGTACCCTTTGAGGGTTGAGTGAAAATGTAGCTGATACTTACCCAAACCTCCTACCACTAAGAAAAGCTCTATAAAATATAATAGTTCTCAACAGTCATTTTATAATATGCATATGAAGAAAGCATATATGAATTTCTCACATTTATAAACATCTCTAAAGGAAGGGATGCAATATAAAATAGAACATATAAACAAAAATGTATAAAATTACATTTATCATGTCAATTTATTTTTATTTGACTCTTAGTTAACGAAGCAATTTTTCTAGTTTCCTCAAGCAAAATTAAGGCTATTAAATGGAGATATTTCTTATTTTCTCATTAAGCATTTCATACTACAAATGTCCTTCTTAGTACCACTTTCACTGCATGCCACAGATTTTTATATGTTGTATTTTCATTCAGATTTCAATACTTCCAATATTTATTAAATTTTCTCTTTAGATACCTTCTCTGACCCAAGTGTTACTCAGAGTGTGTTGTCTAATTTCAAATATTTGGAAATTTGACAACTATGTTTCTGTTTCAGTTCCATTTTAATCCCATTGGGTCTGAGAAAATACTTTGCATGTCATCTAATCTTTTAAACATGTTAAAGAATATTTTATGTTCCAGAATGTGGTCAATCTTGATTAATGTTCCATGTCAGCTTGAGAAGAATGTATACTCTGCTATTGGTGATTGGAGTATTCTATAAATGTCAATTAGCCCAAGTTGATTGACGGTGATGTTCACCTTAAATATATTCTGATTTTCTGCTTGATTATCTATCAGTTATTAAGAGAGAGGTGTTGAAAGTTTCTGCCATAATAGTAGATTTGTCTATTTCTCCTTTCAGTTTTGTCAGCTTTTGCCTCATGTTTTTTGACACTGTTTTGGGATATATACACATTTAGAAAAAATTAGAATGGACTCTATCATTATATAATGCCCTCATTTATCCATGATAATTTTCCTTGTTCTGAAGTATACTTTGCTAGAAATTAAATCAGCTACCTTAGCTTTCCTTTGATTATTGTTAGCATTGATGTATCTTCAACCTTGCCTACACTTTGAACCGATCTATTTATTTTTAAAGTTGGTTTATATTACACAACCAAAAGTTAGCTCTTGCTTTTTTATCCACTCTGACAATCTGTATTTTACGTGGTGTTTTGACCATTCATATTGAGAATTATTATTAATATAGTTGGGTTAAGATCTAATATGTTTGTAACTTTGTCCTTTTTGTTGCATTTTTTTTTTTTTCCTTTCCCACTTTCTCTGGTTTTAAGTGAGCATCTTATATAATTCCACTTAATCTCCTGTCTTAGAATATATATGTATATATATTTGATGATTACCTTAGAGATTCCAACATACTTTTTAACTAATCAAATTTTCATTCAATAACACTATGACACTTCACTTGCAGTACAGGCTCCTTATAACAGATTATTCCCAACTCCTTCTTCCTCTCCCTATGATATTCATTCATTGCACTTTCCCATATGCTATAATCACACAATAACTTGTGCCTATTATTATTTTTAAGGAATGGTTAATTTTAGATCAAATGAAAATAAGAAAAATAAAATATTTTTATCTTTTTTGTTATCTCTGAGGCTCTTCTTTTGTGTATGTAATCAAAGTTTGTGACTCATATAATTTTATTTCTGCCTAAAGAAAAATTTTAACCTTTTTTGCATGCAGGTGTGTTGACCATGGGTTCTTTAAATCTTTCTTTGTCTGAGAAAGTCTTTCTCTCTCATTCACTTTGAAGGATAATTATGCTGGATATAGAACTATTGTCTGAGCTTTTTTTTTTTTTTCCTTTCAATGCTTTAAATATTTATCCCACTACATTCTTCCTTGCCTGCTGAATTAGTCCATCCTCATGCTGCTAATACATACCTGAGACTGGGTAATTTATAAAGGAAAGAGGTTTAGTGGACTCACAGTTCTACATGGCTGGGGAAGCCTCAAAATCATGGTGGAAGACAAAGGAAAAGCAAAGGAACATCTTACATGGCAGACAAAAGAGTTTGTGCAGGGGAACTCCCATTTATTAAAACATCAGATCTCATGAGGCTTATTTACTAACATGAGAACATTACAGGGGAAACTGCCCCCATGATTCAACTGTCTCCACCAGGCCCTGACACGTGGGGATTACTACAGTTCAAGGTGAGATTTGGGTGGGGACAGAGTCAAACCATATCACCTGCTTTGGGACAAGAATTCCACTGTACTCTTGTTCCTCTGTAGGTAGGATGCAGCATGTTCCTCTCAATTGTTTTAAGATATATTTTCTTCTCTGTCTTGTATAGGGGGAAGTAGGGGTTCAAAGTTGAATATGATTTGCCTAGATTTGTTTTTGGTTTTGTTTTGGTATCTAGCCTGTCTAGTATTCTCTGAGTTTCCTGAATTTATGATTTGGTGTCTACCATTAATTTTAGAAGGTTCTCAGGTATTATCACTTCAAATATTTCTTTTTTCTTCTGGTACTCCAATTATGTGTATGTTACACCTTTAAAAATTGTCCACATTTTGAAACTAACTTATTGTTTTTTCTCCTCAAATCTTTTTTCTCATTGAATTGCAGGTTAGGAATTTTCTGTAGACCTATTTTCAAGCTCACTGATTCTTTCCCCAGATGTATCTAGTCTACTGATGAACCTGTCACAGACATTCATTTCCGTTACAGTGTTTGCAATTTCTAACATTTCTTTTGGATTCTTTCTCAAGGTTTCCATCTCTCTGCTTACATTACCTAACTGTTCTTGCATATTGTCTATGTTTTCCAGTAGAGCTTGTAACATTATCATAGCTTTTTAAAAATTCCCTGTCTGAAAATTCCAACATATGTGTCATGTCTGAGTTTGGTTCTGATGCTTACTTGCCTCTTTAGGCATTTTGTTTTTTGCTTCTGCCGTGTCACTTTTTATTAAAAACTAAGCATTTTTTATTGATTGATAGGAATGAAGGTAAATAGGTTTTTAGTGTGAGGATATATGTAAATTTTCTTAGGTATTGAACTGTATCAATATTTGATTTGACTTTAAGTGACAAATTCTTAAATTCCCCTACTGTCCTTGTTTTGTCTCCCTGCTTGGCCTTGACTTTCCTTAAACACTCCTCCTCAGAGAGGGTATGTGCTTCACAGAGCTTACAGCTGTAATCCACTGTTGAGCCTAATAAGAAATAGGGGAGATAAGTCATTCTCTTCTCCTACAATTAATTTTTAGTTTTACTGGTCTTTTCAAGTATGTTTCTCCTGGTATAGCTTCCTACCTCCTTGATGAAACAGGAAGGCTAAAGGAGCTCCAGTGGCAGAATCGAGCCTACCCTCAGCTAGGATACAACCCTGGTAATGACTTCTTCACTGGATAGTAGTTCTTTGTTACAGAGAACACTCCAGACTTATTATACAATGACCTCTGCCCATTCCAGAGCCGTGTGGGACACTTACTTACATCTTCAACTTGAGAACTTGGTAAAATTTCCAAAGGAAAAAGTCATGAAAGTGTAGTCTCCCCGCTAAGATTACAGAACCCAGGAGTTTCTCATTTTCACGTTAGTCCATATTCAACTTCCAGCAACCAATCAAAATTACCAATGAAGTGTTTATACCCAAGTAGGACTCCAGTGACTTTTGCTCCAGTTAAGCAGATCTCAGCGTGACTCTTCAAATTCACTTATCTATCTATATTTTAGGTGGCATTTTGCCCTGAAACGTAAGTTTTCTACTGGAGCCAAGAAAGATTATTGGTATTTCAGTTTGTTTAGATTTCTAAAATGATAAGGATGGAAATGACTTCCAAGTTCTTTACATGCTGTTGCTGAAACCATAAATGCCATTTATTTTAAATTGGTGAACTTTTCCTTTTTAGATTCCAAAATTCTATTGCTATAGTCTCCTTTTCTCTTTTCATTATTCTTAGATCAACAGATAGATGATACAGATATAAATACAGATTACATAGATATAGTGGTAAGAACACGTAATATGAGATCTACTCTCAACAGATTTTTATGTGTACAGTACAGAATTATTAACTATAGGCACAACATTGTAAGCAGATCTCTAGGAATTAATCACCTAGCATAACTGAAACTTATATCTCTTGTATAGCAACTCGCCATTTCTGCCTCCAACTGTCTCCAGAAAACCACAATTCTACTTTCTGTTTCAAATAATTTGATTACTTTAGGCAGCTCATATATATGGAATCAAGCAGTATTTGTCTTCTATGTCTGAACTGTTTCACATACCATAATATTCTCAAGGTTCATCTATGTTGTTGGATATGGCAAGATTCCCTTCATTTTTAAAGTTGAATAATATTTCATTGCATATGTATACCACATCTTCTTTACCCACTCATCTGTCAATGAGCATTTAGGTTATTTTCACATTTCGTTATTTTAAATAATAATGCAATGAACATAAGAATGCAAATATAGTACACAAAGGTTCCAATTTCTTCACGTTTGCCAAAATTTGTTATGTTTTGTTTTTTTGGCAACAACCACCCTAACAAATGTGAAGTATTAGGTTGGTGCAAAAGTTATTGCGGTTTTGCCATTAAAAGTAATAATATAACCACAATTTCTTTTGCATGAACCTAATAATATTGTGGTATTGATATAGATTTTCTTGATGATTAATGACGTTGAGCATCTTTTCATGTATCCATTGGACATCTGTATATTTTCTTTGGGAAATGGTTATTCAAGTCCTTTGCTCATTTTTAAATTGGTTATTTGTTTTCTTACTATTGAGTTGGAAGAGTTCCTTATATATTTTTAATAGTAACATGTTATCAGATATGTAGTTTGCAAATATTTTTTTCTGACTTCATAGGTTGTCCTTTCACTCCATTAATTATCTCCTTTGCTGTGCAGAAGATTTTTAGTTTTATGCTATACCACTTGTACATATTTGCTTTTGTTGCCTGTGTTTTTTTGTCATATCCCAGAATCATTGTTAAGACCAATGTCATGAAGCTTTTCCCCGTGTTTTCTTCAAGACAAGAGTTTCAGGTCTTATATTTAAGTCTTTAAACAATTTGGAGTTGATTTTTGTATACTGTATAAGATAATGGGTCTTATTTCATCCTTTTGAATGTGGGTACATAGTTTTTCCAAGGCCAGTTTTTTTCCCCATTCTGCATTCTTGGCACCTTTATCAAAGATCAATTTAACTTATTTATATGGATTTATTTTTGTACTCTCTATTACATTTCATTGGTTTATATGTCTGTCTTTATGCCAATATCATACTGTTTTAATTACTGTAACTTTGTAATGTATTTTGAAATCAGGAAGTGTGATGCCTTCAACCTTGTTCTTTCTCAGTGGCCTGAGGATTCTTCATGTGATATTTGTCTATTATGTCTTCTTTGTTCCCATTGGCACTCCCTTGACTGAAGTTCTCTGTCACTATGTCTCGAATAAACTATTGTTATAATATGCCTCCAATGTTACCTTCCCCTACTCCATCATCCATAAAGCTACCAGAGTGAAATGTGTGACTTATTAATGTCTTCATAGACCGAGCATGGTGCCTCATGCCTGTAATCCCAGCACTTTGGGTGTCCGAGGCGGGTGGATCATTTCAGGTCAGAAGTTTGAGACCAGCCTTACCAACATGGTGAAATCCCATCTCTACTAAAAATACAAAAATTAGCCAGATGTGGTGTGGTGGCACACACCTGTAATCTCAGCTACTCAGGAGGCTAAGGGAGGAGAATCACTTGAACCTGGGAGGTGAAGGTTGCAGTGAGCCATGACTGTGCCACAGCACTGCAGCCTGCCAGGGTGACAGAGCAAGACTCTGTCAAAAGAAAAAAAAAAAAAGACTGTTCTTATGATATTTATTGCTTAAAATTCTTGAAATGCTGTACAAAGATCATAAATAGAGGCTAAACTTTGGATATAACCTTTGGCTCAATGATTTTAATTTATCTAATTTCTTGAGCAACTGGAAGATCTCACAATGACCCAATAGTTATATATTTATTTGCCTAAAAATGTTCCTACTCTTAAAATTTAAGTCTTAATTCGGATTTACTCATTTTTTATTACTCATCTGATCTCTGTAAGCATTAAAATTTGGGATTCCCATTCTATGTGATTCAGTGCTATTAAATAGAACTTTCTCCAATAATGGAAGTGATTGACATTTTACTGCCCCAAATGTGATCACTTGCAACTTAATCACCTAAACTGTGATTAAGGTGATTGCAAAATTTAGTGTTTTATTATATTTAACTTTAATTAATTAACGTTTAAATTTGAGTGGATACATGTGGCTAGTGGTTATCTTATTGGACAATACTGAAACAAACCACACTACTTGGAATATGAGATTAATGTTAGAGTTTGCTTAGGTTTTTTGTCTTATTTCTTACTATGTTCTTCCATGTCCTACATAACTCACTGGTCATAGTGAACCACCTGAAATGTTCCAAATGCATCACAGTTTCGTACTTCCTCCTAGCTCATGTTTTTCTCTTCCATCAATTAATGAAATTCACTTAGTTTTTAATACTCATTTAAAAATAACTTATCTATAAAGACTAATTTGATGTTTGTCATTGTCTTGATCTTTACAAGTAGCTGTTACTCCTTTTTGACATTTACACCATCAGGTACTTAACACAGAATTGTCTCAAATCAACTATGACATTCCATTGTTTGTTTATTCATATGTCTCTCTCTTATTAAAAGAGAGTGCACTTAATACACTTCTCAAGAATAACGATAGTGCACTATTACCTTTATTACCTAGCACAGTGGGTACTCTATAAGTACTAAACAAGCATATGTGGAATAAACCAACACATGGACAGTTAGGACTCTGATGCTAATCAATTTGAAAACTGGTTACATGATCTTACCAATACCTATTCTAAAACTAAAATAAAGTAAAATAAACTCCATTAAATAAAAGCCATATTATCAGAGTTTCTAAAAGTTTGATAGATAACAATATCTCTTTCATTTTATAGGATATATAAAAATAAAATTTGAAATTAGTTGTGTTGATGCAGAGGTGTGATCATAGTTTCCTTTGAATTCTACCAGTGTATCTCTGTGACTATATATATGAGAGATTATTTGGAGATCATAGTAAGAGTTGAGATTTGGGAAACTGTGAATCTCAAATTCAGTGTTAAATGTTCCTACTACACCTGGCCTCTGTGGTAGACCTTGATTATCATACATGGAAACATAGAGGAAAAGGAATATATTCATCTTTGCACATGTACAATTTGTATTTTTTGAAACTTTTATAGGTTTTAGTGAGAGAATGTAAGAATAGATGGGTTCAGGTGTTTCATAGTACTGTTTTGAACAGTTGTCATTGTAATCTAAGATCTCCAAAATAGATTATCATTTGATCGCTTTTTTACCCCTCATTGTTTTTTGTATGTAATTATTGATAAAACCTGGTTGTTCTCTAAAAGAAATTCATTTTCTTATAATGTGCATGGAATATAGAGCTATGAATCATAAAGACACATAATTTATGTATTTGGAGGAATGCATTACTGCATGTTTTCACTTGTATTAAATTATACCCCGAAGATAACTGTAAATATTATTCAAGCTGCTTTTTTCTGGTTGACATGAAAACACAAAATTCCTTGATTTATAGTATGGATGAAGATTAGCATTCAGAAGTAATTTTTATTCTTAAGAAAAAAATAGCTTGCAGAAAGTAATTCATTTGTTTCAAGAGAATTTCCATCTATGAACATAAGAAATTGCAACAGCCATAAAACAGCTCTGCCAGACACTTAATTAAGTTTACTGTTTTGGAAATTAATTTCTTTAGAGTCTAATTATTCTCGCATTCATTCATTTAAAGCAAAATCTGTTGACAGCTACATATTCTACATGGCATGGTTAACATTATCAATGAAGGTAATATTCATTAATCACTCAAGGTTATTAAATCTGATTTTGTATCTGTTTCCTTACTCTCTTTTAACCACTGCAAGTATGTGTATATTGGTTTTACATGGCTAATGAGGGACAGTTTCTGTGATAAAGCAGAAATTTTCTAGGTAAATTCTTTATTGGAGGCGGCAGGACTTGGGCAAATGTTATTGTTATAACAAATGGCTAAAATATTGGGTATAGAATTCAGGACTAAATAGTGGTAACCAAAAAAAACAGATTTTAAAAGGCTCAAAAATGGAACAGATAATAATACAGAAAGCTAGAAAAATGGCAAACTGTGTTACCCACTTCTAATCAAAATTTACTGCTATAAATTGGAAGATGGTAAATGGACCCAATGAACTTACAGATTTGGGAAGTTGACTTCCGGGCAAAATGTTGAAGTAAGAGCTAATGGCTTTATGCAGCTTATGATTAGTTACTACAAGAAAGATGGTATTTTGTGTTTATCAGACCTGAATATGAATCATAGTTTCACTGCTTCACAGCTGAGACGCTATGAGCAAGTTTTCCTCTCTGAGATTTGGTTTGTAAAATTATGCTTAAAATAAAGAAACTAATACCCCACCCCAGAGAATTATTGTTGGGCTTTGACATTTAGATAGATGTGTCTAGCACCTGAAATATCATAATTCATTAATAGTCTCACACGCCACGGTGTATTAAATGAATGAATATATTTCAGTATGATTGCATGTGGCCTTTACAGTGAAATAGAAGAATCTATTAAGCCCCACGAAAACCTCCACAAACTACAATGTACCTCTCCATGAGGGCAGAAACATATTCTGCCTTGATTATTGCTATATCCCAGGCTCAAAATGATGTATGTAATAGGCACTCGATACACATATATACATTGGGTAAGTGAATCAGAGAAAATTTTAATTTCCAGAATTAGAGAAAAGGGGACTGGTGGGACCATCTTTTTGCTTCAAGATGGCTGATGTAAATGCATTTGCCTCCGTTGAGTTAATTGCAGAGACTGTGGCCACCTGAAAGAGACACATGTATTCTAAAAGAGTCGCTACTACTCACCTCCAACACTCTGGCACTTTTTAAAAATAACAAACATAAAAATCTGAATTTTTATATACAATTTGCCAACTTCACATTTTTGCTTAAAATTCTTGGGGTACACTTGAAAGTCTAAACAAAACATAACACTGGGAACATATGCCACATAGTCCATCAGTTTGCAATGTCTGAACTTTGCCTTTGTATATACTATTACCAGCGTGCGTATTTTGTGTCTTAGAGTCTGCACTTGAAAAATGAGAAAGCAACAACTCCTTCCTACAATTGTTAGGAAGATCTAGTGAAACAGTGACCTCAGAGGGAAAAGTTTTTATACATAAAGTGCTCCACAAGAGTCATTGATTACTGCTGTTCTTCATAGCACTTTTAGTAGGCCCCTATGGTTCACCAAGGCTACCAACACTTACCTCTAACAACACTTATCTCTGCGGTGTTTTTGTATTTTCTTATTTACATAATACTTTACATTTATTGCCTTTCCTTGAGCCAGAGGCTTACCAGCATGTAACAACTTCTGTTTACATGACAAAAGAACAAAGCAAGTACTTCTCAAAAGTCCTTTTAAGAAATGAAAGCAAATAAAGTACTTCCTGAGGGTTTACTTAGCAAAGCTTCTGGTTGCATTTGGACAGTTTAGGTGCTGGCTCAGGTTGTCTATACATGGGTGAGAGAATCTGCCTTTATCAGCCCACAGGGTATTTTTTTTCCCTCTAATTTACCTACCTAAAATGAACTCCTTTTGATTTCCCACCACAGCTCCCTTCACAAAGCCTTGTGCCAGTACTGAACATGATACTACTACTGCTCATAAAGCAACTTATGGCTCTATTAAAAAGAAAAAAAGGCGAATATTTTAGGTAAGTCTAGACAAAATTAGGGTATTACGCTATTATTAAAATAAAATAAAATTTAATTCTGAGACAACTGGCTCTCAGCATTCTTCATTTACTTGAATTAGAAAAAAAAAAAATCTGTAAAAGCTTGCAAAATGATCTGAAAAGCTATGTTCTCTGAAACTGGGCAATACAAGAACAGAGGGTTTGTTGCCAGTAGAGTTAGTGATTAGTGTCAGAGAAAAGACCCTTTGCCTGTATGTAAAGAGATTTCATTTACATAGAAGGAAATCTGCAAGTTAAAGATTTTAAAATACAAAGCCCATGTTTTAAAAAACCTTGAAATACCTAATGTGCCTGGTCTGAGTAAGGCTTTCCTGGAGCCAGGAGACCATATTTAAATTTCAGTTCTTCAGAAATAGCTGTAATTTTGTGAAAACAACCTCTTCTGTTTATTAATACCACCTTTATTTATGCTGCATGTGTTTTTCCTGGATGATTGCTCCAATTTTTTGAAGCGACTCAGTGAATGAATGCATAAGAAAATATTTATTGCTGATCACATGCACTCACTTCAGGGAATGTGCATTTCATAGAAGAGTGTGTTCCAGATGTGTTTTATAAATTGCTTCTCTTAGAAACATTGGTAGGGAAACAAATCTCAGACTCTTAAGTCGCCACCTCAGGACTCCACATCCTGACTGAAGGTGATGGTAGTGGTCTTAGGGGACAGAAGCTCTTTTGAATTCTGCGTAAGTTCTAACCTCAGACACAAAGGAGAGACAAAGGTGGTCAGATGAGAGTAAGTGAGCAGACAAGATGTGTTCTGAGGATCCAGAATTCTGGGTCAAAGCATAGAATGGCATCTTCCATAAACTGGTTCTTAAAAAGTAATGAAAAAAAAAGGTGTCATGGACAAACATAGAATACATTACTATATATTACCATGAATAAAACAAAGGCTGGTCAAAATTATTTATAATTTCCTAATCCCCCCCCCACTTGAAATCCATGGCACTTCACATCCTCTGGTTGGCACTGGTTCCCTTGCCAGGTAGACCCCAAATAAAAGGCCCAATTTACATTAAAAGTAATAGCAAAAACCACACTTACTTTTGCACTAACCTAATCTAATACAAAGTGAAATAGGTGTGCATAAGGCCCTCCAATTCAGAAGGACTGCTTCTGTCCCAAAGGCCATAATTAACCTAAACTGCTAATAGCCATTTTTACTAGTTTCTAAAATAGAACCAGTTAGTCTTAATTTTGGATTTTTTTTTTTTTTTTTTTTTCACAAAATGGTTTGGTTTAGTGTTAGATCGAAAGGTAGAGTTAAATGGACATGATACATTGTTTTGGAGTAATCTTTATTTTTGTAACCAGTTTTTACTGAGGGAGCCACAGAATGACTGTGTGGTTTAAGATTGTCTATGAAGCACAATGTGTTCATGAAAAAATGTTATAGAAACGTTCTTTCTTTGCCATTTTATTCAATTTATCCAAAAGCAGGCATTTCACTGACGTAAGACGGTTCACTTATTCATACTTCAGTCTTCAAAGTCTCCTGTGTTATATTTTTCAAAGTGTATCTGTAGCAAATTACCTTCCATTCCTGCACAACATCGAAGATTTCTGCCACCTCCTCACTTTCTAATCCAGTCCTTAGATCTGAGCCTTTGATTCAATCCTTGTCCATTTGGATACAGGGAGACAGTGCAGTGTTGGGGAAGAAGTGTTTGTCTTTGCAATCTTTATTAGTTTTCTATTCCCCCATAAACTAAGTAACTTGAAACAACACAAATTTATTATCTTACAGTCCTAGAGGTCAGAAATCTGTCACTGGTCTAAGATAAAGGTGTGGGCAGGACTGCATTCCTTTCTGGAAACTAAAGTAGAATCGGTCTTCTTGCCTTTTCCAGCTTCTATAGGCTACCTACATTTTGTGGCTCATAGCCCTCATCCTTCTTCAAAGTCCATGACAGTTATGTCGTCTTTCTCACTGAACATTGCTGTGACACTGATTCATGTGCCCCTTTCTTCTACACTAAAGAATCCTTGTGATTGCATTGAGTCCACCTAGATATGCTTCCTGTTTTGAGGTCAGCTAGTTAGCAATCTTAATTTCATCTGCTACCTTATTTCCCCTTTGCTATGTAATGTAATATATTCAGTTTCCAGGGATTAGAGCATAGGTATCTTTAGGGAGACCATTTGTGTGCCTACCAGAGTCTGATCCAGATTTGAATCCTTATTTATCTGATACTTGGACAAATCACATTATCTATTGAAGACATAGTTTTCTGAATAGAAAAATTAGAACATTTGTGCCTTGTAGTAATAGCAACTACCACATATTAAATGTGTTCCTGGCATTTGCACAGTTAGGAGGAATTCAAGTATTTTGAGTGTATATGCACTGAGAGTGCTTCTCTATTTATTTCATCATATTTCCTTCCCTCTTTACCTCAGAGCTGGAGGAGGCAGTGATCATTGGTAAATGTGTTAGTCCTCTACAGATTTCAAACTTTTTCTTGAGTGGGCTTTTCTAACACCTAAAGTGGGAATAGGAATGGATATAACAAACAGAGAGTATTCTCAAACCTAACTGGTCATTCACTTAAGCCACATCTTCCAATCTAAGTTTTATTGACAATAAATCTGACATGTATGTTCCATCACTTTCTTTTATTTATTATTATTATCATACTTTAAGTTCTGGGTACATGTTCAGAATGTGAAGGTTTGTTACATAGGTATACATGTGCCATGGTGGTTTGCTGCACCTATCAACCTGTCATCTACATTAGGTATTTCTCCTAATGCTACCTCTCCCCCTAGATCCCCACCCTCCAGCAGTCCCTAGTGTGTGATGTTCCCCTCCCTGCTTCCATGTGTTCTCATTGTTCAACTCCCACTTATGAGTGGGAACATGCACTGTTTGGTTTTCTGTTCATGTGTTAGTTTGCTAAGAATGATGGTTTCCAGCATCATCCATGTCCCTGCAAAGGACATGAACTCATCCTTTTTATGGCTGCATAGTATTCCATGGTGTATATGTGCCACATTTTCTTCATCCAGTCTATTATTGATGGGCATTTGGGTTGGTTCCAAGTCTTTGCTATTGGGAATAGTACTGCAATAAACATATGTGTGCATGTGTCTGTATAGTAGAATGATTTATAATCCTTTGGGTATATACCCAGTAATGGGATTGCTGGCTCAAATGGTATTTCTGGTTCTAGATTCTTGAGGAATTGCCACACTATCTTCCACAATGGTTGAACTAATTTACACTCCCACCAACAGTGTAAAAGCATTCTTATTTCTCCACATCCTCTGCAGCATCTGTTGTTTCCTGACGTTTTAATGATCACCTTTCTAACTGTTGTGAGATGGTATCTCATTGTGGTTTTGATTTGCATTTCTCTAATGATGAGTGATGATGAGCTTTTTTTTAAATGTTCATTGGCTACATACATATCTGCTTTTGAAAAATGTCTGTTCACATCCTTTGCCCACTTTTTGATGGGCCCTTTGGTTTTTTTCTTGTAAATTTGTTTAAGTTCTTTGTAGATTCCAGATATTAGCCCTTTTTCAGATGGACAGATTACAAAAATTTTCTCCCATTCTGTAGGTTGCCTGTTCACTCTGCTGATAGTTTCTTTTGCTGTGCAGAAGCTCTTTAGTTTAATTAAATCCCATCTGTCTATTTTGGCTTTTGTTGCCATTGCTTTCGGTGTTTTAGACATGAAGTATTTGCCCATGCCTATGTCCTGAATGGTATTTCCTAGATTTTCTTCTAGGATTTTTATGGTTTTAGGTCTTACATTTAAATCTGTAATCGATCTTCAGTTAATTTTTGTATAAGGTGTAAGGAAGAGGTCTAGTTTCAGTTTTCTGCATATGGCTAGCCAGTTTTCTCAACATTATTTATTAAATAGGGAATCTTTTCCCCATTGCTTATTTTTGTCAGGTTTGTCAAAGATCAGATGGTTGTAGACATGTGTTGTTATTTTGGAGACCCCTGTTCTGTTCCGTTGGTCTGTTTATCTGTTTTGGTACTAGTACCATGCTGTTTTGATTACTGTAGCCTTGTAGTATAGTTGGAAGTCAGATAGTGTGATGCCTTCAGCTTTGTTCTTTTTGCTTATAATTATATTGGCTATGTTGGCTCTTTTTAAAGAGTTTTGAAGTAGTTTTTTTCAATTCTGTGAAGAAAGTCAATGATAACTTGATGGGAGATAGCATTTAATCTATAAATTACTTTGGGTAGTATGGCCATTTTCATGATATTGATTCTTCCTATCCATGAGCATGGAATGTTTTCCCATTTATTTATGTCCTCTCTTATTTCCTTGAGCAGTGGTCTATATTCAAGATGAGTTGAATTTGTGATCTCCTAAAACTTTAACACTCCTTCTATACAGAAATTCTGGATTCACTCTCTAGTCTCCAGCTGGGACTCAAACACAAGCCTGACACCAAAGACCTTATTCGTAACTGTTAATAATCTTCACCTTCATGTTACAATTATCTTAAGGTGTAAATCATTTTATGAGCCAGTGTCTCACAAATAATAAATGTTCAGTAACTGTGAATTTTAACCAATTATATAAGGTAATTGTTAAATTAATTAGCTCTCAATGTGTAGGGCAAAAAATGTTTAGTTTAATAGGTGATTTGTTTGTTCATTTTATCATTGGTCCTTCATTCATATGTATAGTAATTTTAATTTTGGAGAGAAAACAAGATAAAATGGGTAAGACTGAATTTGATTTTGAGCATGGTGTTCATGTTTTAAAATGAACAACATAGGAGAATGTAATTCAATGTGCCCTGTATCTCTCAAAACTCATGTTTCCTTCTTTTCTCCCCTGATACAGAATAACATAATCAAAGGAGATGAAACTGCCTGAAATCTATAATAAAACATTTTTAAACCCCAACTTGGTAGCTATGATTTTTACTGTATTGTTCCCAACACAAAATCATCCTTACATCTTAGAACAACAACATATTTTGACAAGACTCTAACAGACAGTATCTAATTATTACATTGTCTACGGTAATAAGTGGGCAAGGTTAAAGTAAAATTTTACCAGTTTTTTTAAAATACATATTAGTGGACAAGATAAATCTCCAGTATTATTAGACTTTCTTGGAAAAGCTAGCTACTAACACTTAGGAACTAATGACACATTTTTTCTCTTGGTGGTAAGTTTTACAGATCAGTAGATATTTCTCAGAACATCAAATGCAGGACAAGATCAGCATTCCGCGAAGGGATTAGTCGGCATACCTATTGGTGTTTTTGAGAAGAAACAGTGATAGATGTTGTATAATTTACCCTTTTGTTGCTGGGCAGATTTACATAGGCATCACACTACCACGTAGCTAATGTTAAAACCAGAATTGCCACATGCAGAAATATACACTGTTGGTTTAAGAAGTATGAATACCTGCTATATCATCTTATGCTGTAATAGCTAAGCATAATGTGGAAATTTTACCCTTTTGGAAAAATAACTTGAAAAGCCAGTCCTGGTTTGATTTTCTCAAATCAAATTTTTCTAAGCTCTTTCATACATAGGTTCCTTTGATATTTGCTCAAGGGTACTACTATTTTTAATGTGGGATTGTGTCATAATGAAGGGTTTAGGCTCTGGAGTCAGAAAATCTGAGCTTGAGTCTTACTTGCATCCATACTAGATGCAAAGCCTTGGGGAAATCATTCAACTTCTCTAAAATTCAGAATATTTACTGTAAATAATGTATATCAGACAATTTCCATAAATTTTGTGTGAGAAAAGTTATTTTAATTTCTTAACATAATATGTGGCATATGGCAATACTTATTAGCTATTATTATTACATCGTATTTGTTGGGCTTTGAACAGAAACTGCACATTCAATGTATTGAACTTAAAGGATTAATGAAGAGACTATACATTTGTGACCAAACGACAAAGAAACCAGGTTAGCTAGGCGTGGTGGAGTATGCCTGTAGCACAAGCTATTTGGGAGGCTGAGAGGGGAGGATTGCTTAAGCCTAGAAATTGGAGGCTGCAGTGAGCTATGATTGTGCTGATACACTCCAGACTGGGCAACAGAACAAGACTTCATCTGTGGAAAAACAAAGCAAGAGGAAGTTATTGATCATCTAGGAACCTGCAACAGTGGCAAACAATGATCATCTCTGCAGGGAAAAAGAGAAGGGATAAGGGTTATCAGAATCCAGGGAAAGCTATAATCTTAGAGGCGGGTGGTATCACTGAGTAAGTGCTGGTAACAATGGAGTAAGTGCTGGTAACAAAACTAGATATAATTTGAATCACAGTTGCTGGGAAGTTGCTGGTTGAGGCCAATAATTTCCCCCTCTGGCCCTGTTACTTCTTCATAGTGCATCCCAGTTTTTAGACCCAGTGGAAGCCAGAGACTAAGAAAGCACCCCGAAGAAATCCAGAGAGGTCAGCCCTTGGGGCACAGGACAAGACAGATATTACAATGAAATGATTAGTAGGAGCAAGAACAGAACAGCCAGAATGGTTTTGGATTTAGCAGTTTCCTCTTGGTCTCACATCTCCCCATGCATGGATTGGGACAATCTGGGCCTGCTTGCCAAGCAAGCACTTGTTCTATCCTGTCCAGGATGCAGCTGTGACCTCCATTCAGCCTCATTACTTGTGACACCGGACTCTCTCTTAACCATATGGAATTATTCTTTGAAGTCAAGGGCCTTAGGGTCACAAGTCTACACAGCTTCCCTGTACTGAAAACCTTCTCAGCCTGGCCTGACAGTGGAAAACCATTGCCAAATGTGCTTTGATGTAAAGGCAAGGCATAGGTCTACTTGTGTGATTCTCCTGGGTCATTTCCGATACCAGCAACTCTGAGACCAGCATCCAAGACGTCATCACATTCTCCTCTCTACAATCTCTCCCAAAGATACATTTTGGGGAACACAAGTAGTATTTAATTTCTTTTTGGGGGTCTTTAATAGAAAACTCTGAATATAGAAAATATTTACGAAATATAAAATATTTGTCAATAGTTTCCCTCTGTATCAGTAAATTTTATTTACAATCTCCTTTTATGGGAAATGGTTGGTACATTTAAATTGTTTCATCCACCTAAGAATTTCAGATGGAATAAGATAGTGTCATAGTATGTGATTAAACAGAAAACACATTTTCATAACATCTCTTCTTCATTGCTTTAGAGGCAGCTAGGTATAATTTGAAGCAGAAGATTGAAGTAGATTTTTAAGTCGACCACTCACCAGTTCAGAGAGTGCATTTCACTTATTTGAGTGGCCATGCTTTCAATGGTAACATCGATACTAATACTCATCTTGATCTAGAGATAAAATTGCATAACATATAATATTTCTTATGTAAGTTAAAATTTATTTGGTATGCTCATTCTATCTCTTCTCTCTTTCTCTTTCTCTCTTTTTCTTTCTTTCTTTTTCTGGCAACATGAACCCTGCCATCTTTTATTTCAGGGAAGACCTGGAGTTTTGGTCATGAGTTATCTGTTAAATAGCTTTGAGGCTTTGAAGAAGATGCATACCACTAGAAGATATATATATTTAAAAGCATATCAAATAAAATTCATGTTTCTTTCATTTCTAACTCTGTGAAATTTACTTAACTATGATATGCATACTAATTCCTTTTTGAGATATGGTTTTACAGCTCCTTGCTAAGTCAGTAAAGAATGTTTTTATTTCAAATAATTTGATTGATTACAGTAAATGATGTTATGCTGTTAGTATAACTTTAACATTTTACCCTCATCATAGAAGAAAACTGATATAATATACCAGGTGGAAATCCACTTACTTCTTGGGCTTCAGGAATGCAAATAAAATAGCTATGTAATAATAAGGTCCAGCTGCACTTTGGGGTTTAGCAGAGGCCCCAGTTGGGATATGACATCTGAAAGATTTTTCACAGCATATTTTTCCAGCTGAAATTCGTCATGTCCAGATTCAGGATCTGCCAAATTACAAAACTTTACACAGATGCTAGATTTTGAAAAGAAGGGATTTATACAAGCTATGAATTCTTCAGTAAATACCACTCTCCAACCCCCTCCAAGACAGCAATCCAGCAACTGAAAGAAATATTGTTTAATGAACATACAAAATAAGCAGATTATACCTTGCTCTAAAAATTTGTCTTTTTCTTATGAAACACACCAAAACCCTAGAAGAAATCCTAGGTAATACCATTCATGAAATCCTAGGCATGGGCAAGGACTTCATGTCTAAAACACCAAAAGCAATGGCGACAAAAGCCAAAATTGACAAATGGGATCTAATTAAACTAAAGAGCTTCTGCACAGCAAAAGAAACTACCATCAGAGTGAACAGGCAACCTACAGAATGGGAGAAAATTTTTGCAATCTACTCATCTGACAAAGGACTAATATCCAGAACCTACAAAACTCAAACAAGTTTACAAGAAAAAACAAACAACCCCATCAAAAAGTGGGCAAAGGATATGAACAGACACTTCTCAAAGAAGACATTTATACAGCCAACAGACACATGAAAAAATGCTCATCATCACTCACCATCAGAGAAATGCAAATCAAAACCACAATGAGATACCATCTCACACCAGCTAGAATGGCAGTCATTACAAAGTCAGGAAACAACAGGTGCTGGAGAGGATATGGAGAAATAGGAACACTTTTACACTGTTGGTGGGACTGTAAACTAGTTCAACCATTGTGGAAAACAGTGTGGCGATTCCTCAAGGATCTAGAACTAGAAATACCATTTCACCCAGCCATCCCATTACTGGGTATAAACCCAAAGGATTATAAATCATGCTGCTACAAAGATACATGCACATGTATGTTTATTGCAACACTATTCACAATAGCAAAGACTTGGAATCAACCCAAATGTCCATCAGTAACAGACTAGATTAAGGAAATGTGGCACATATACACCATGGAATACTATGCAGCCATAAAAAAGAATGAGTTTGTGTCCTTTGTAGGGACATGGATGCAGCTGGAAACCATCATTCTCAGCAAAGAACAGAAAACCACCATTTTCGCAAGAACAGAACCAAACACTGCATGTTCTCACTCATAGATGGGAATTGAACAATGAGATCACTTGGACACGGGAAGGGGAACATCACACACCGGGGCCTATTGTAGGGAGGGGAGAGGGGGAAGGGATGTCACTGGGAGTTATACCTGATGTAAATAACGAGTTGATGGGTGCTGACGAGTTGATGGGTGCAGCACACCAACATGGCACATGTATACATATGTAACAAAACTGCACGTTGTGCACATGTACCCTAGAACTTAAAGTATAATAAAAAATAAAATAAAATAAAATAAAATAAAATAAAAAATAAACACAAGAAAAGCTCCTGATAGAAGGTATTTGCATATATGAGTGTGCTTGCGTGTCCAGTATGTGTGCATGTGTATATATATATATACACACATGCGTGCATGCATTTGTTTGTGTGCTTATTTTCAAAGTATGAATGATTATTAAAAAGACCAAAAACATTTAGGAAATGCCCATTTATATTTTCACCATTGTTCAACAAAACTTATGTTTGGTGATTCTACATCATTGACTCTTTCATACCATCAGATCAGTCAATTGGTGTAAAAAGTGATAAATTATGAGTCACGTGAACTTAGTTAAATCTACATTCTTACACTTGCGAGCTTTGTGGCCATGGAGACCATCACTCAGCTATAGGGACTTAAGCTTTTAAAATGAAACAAGACACGTATAGAGAATCTTCAAGAATACTTTGAATTCCAAAATGTGTTGGGACTTATTCTAATTTTAGAATTCAATTACTCTTGGCTGACATTAACCAAAAAAAAGTCTCTAAATAATTTGTTTAAATTTTTGTGGACTTCATTTTTTTTTTTTTAAGAGAGTCTCGCTCTGTCACCAGGCTGGAGTGCAGTGGCACCATCTCAGCTCACTGCAACCTCTGCTTCCCAGGTTCAAGCAATTCTCCTGCCTCAGCCTCCCGATTAGTTGGGACTATAGATGTGTGCCACCATGCCCAGTTAATTTTTGTATTTTTAGTAGAGATGGGGTTTCACCATGTTGGCTGGGATGGTCTCCATCTCTTGACCTTGAGATCCGCGGCCTTGGGCTCCCAAAGTACTGGGATTACAGGCATGCAACACCACACCCAGACTGGACTTCATATTTTTAAAAATTTACTTTAGATTCAAGAGGTACATGTACTTGTTACATGGATATTACATGCACAATGGTGGGAATTGGGCTTCTAGTGTATCCACCACCCAAATATCGAACATTGTACCCAATAGACAGTTTTTCAACAATCAATCCTCCTCCAACCCTTCTCCATTTTGGACTCCCCAGAGTCTATTATCTCCATCTTTATGTCAATGCATACTCATTGTTTAGTTCTCACTTATAGGTGAGAATATGCATTATTTTATCTTCTGCTTCTGAGTTAGTTTACTCAGGATAATGGTCTGCAGTTATATCCGTGTTCCTGCAAAGGACATGATTTCATTTTTTTTATGGCTGCATAGTATTCCATGGTGTAAAAATACCACATTTTCTTTATCTAAGCAACCACTGGTGGACATTTAGGGTGGTTCCATGACTTTACTACTGTGAATAGTGCTTTTATAAACATATGAGTGCAAGTACCTTTTTAATATAATGATTTCTTTTCCTTTGGGTAAATATCAAGTAGTGAATTGTTGGGTTAAATAGTAGTTCTATTTTTAGTTCCTTGAGCTATCTCCTTACTCTTTTTCGTAGTGGTTGAACTAATTTACATGCCTACCAACAGTTTATAAGTGTTCTCTTTTCTCCGCATCCATGCCAACATCTTTTGTTGTTTGCCTTTTTAATAATAGTCATTCTGACTGGCATAAGATAATATCTCAGTGTGGTTTTAATTTGCATGTATCTGATGATTAGCGGTGTTGAGCATTTTTCATGTATTTGTTGGCTGCTTGTATTTGTTCTTTTGAGAAATGTCTGCTCATGTCCTGTGCCCAGTTTTTAATTTTTTTTCTTGTTGATTTGTTTGCATACCTTGTAGTTTCTGAATATTAGTTCTTTGTCACAGTTAAGAGACAACCTATAGAATGGGAGAAAATATTTGGACATCTTTTAGTAAAGTCACAGATCAAAGAAAAATTATGTATAGAGTACAGAAAATAAATTCTGTACATATTACTTTATATTCTCTTCCCACGTAGTTTCTCCTGTTATTAACAAGGGGCTTTGATGAATGCCTAACACTATGCATATAGTATCATACAGAATAGTTTGAACATCTTAAAAATACCCCGTGCCTAGGTATCTCCACTTATTCATTCCTGTTTCCCTCTTCCTGAATCTTTGGATACCACTGATCTTTTTTCCATCTCTGTAGTGTTTTGTCTATTACAGGGTGCCATATGGTTGTAATCATTTGATATATAGCCTTTACAGACTGATTTCTTTCTCTTAGCAATATACATTTAAGGCTCTCCATTTCTTTTTGTGGCTGATAGCTCATTTCTTTTTATTGTTGAATAATATTCAGTTGTTTGGATATATGATATTTTGTGTATCCATTATCCTACTGAAGGACATTTGGTTGCTTCCAATATTTAGCAATTATGAATAAAACTGATTTACAAATTATAGGCAGATTTTTGTGTAGACATAAAAATTTAACTCATTTGGGTAAGTACATAGAAGCATGATTGCCGGATTGCATGTTCAGCTTGTGCTTCATTTTGTAAGAGACTGTCAAATTGTCTTAGGAAGTCGACATATCCTTCTGTATTTCCACCAGTAATGAATGCAAATTTCTGTAAACACATCTTCATTTTAAGAAATACAATCTAAATAAAGTCATTCAAAATAGCTTCTGAGTATGATAGTTTAATAAACCTCAATTAAATTATACTTACTTCATGTTACAGAAATTCTCATTTATATGAGAAAAAAATCATTTGATATATGTCTCCTTGTATTGTTTTGCAGACTTCACCATCCATTAAAATAAATATCTAAGGTATTCCATTTACATGTTTATGTTTTTGCATAAGATCCCTTAAAAATACTTAGCTAAATTTGATAATGCTTAATCCTTTTCATGTATATTACTGTAAATTATGTATATTATTGGTGAGTCTCTGAATTTCCATACTTTTGAGATAATCATAAATCATGTTGTTGTTATTTAATCTCTGTACTTGGCCTGTACTTGGTATGAATATTTTCTCATGATCAGACATATCTTAGAGAGATTCAAAAGTTACAGCAGTTAGGATTCCATTTTGTAAGAAATTGAATTTTCAGGCTAAAATCTAAATTTTTTAGCATAAAACCCTTGTATAATATAGCCCATGATTTCCTCTATATCTTCATTTATTTCCACTCACCCTCACATCAAACGCTTCGGATAAAAATAACTACTTAATCTCCACTTACAGTATATTTGCTTTAGTCTCTAAGTTCTAGAGGCCAGAAGAATATAGTGGATTTGAATCTGGGTCCTGTAGTCAAAGAGCTTGTTTTGAGTTCCCTGATTTATAACTTTGATATTTGAAATTGGGTAAGTTATTTCACTTTTATCAGCCTCAATTTCTCCATTTATAAGAAGTACTTCAGAAATTATTGTAGAGATTAAATGACAGTATCTGCAAACATTTCAGCACAGCAAAGACATAAACACAATACATATTGAGTATTATAATTGTTAAGAGCAGACCTGTTTCTTTTGACTGACTGCTCTTCTCTTTCTTTGTCTCACTCATTTTAAAAAAAAGACACCTCAAGTATTATTTCCTTCCAAGATATTTTCCTTAGAAATCCTTCATTAACAGGTCGAGTTTTTGCAAGGTGGATTCTTTTCTTTCCATTATCCTAAAACTCCTTTCCCTTTTATTATTTTATTTTTACTTGTATTTTGTCTCTGCCACTAACATGTAAATTCCTTGATGTTACAGACTGTGTGTTACTCCTTCGTTATGGCTAGCACCAGGCATATAGTAGGTGTATCCCTTAGGAATCTTCAGTAAAAATAACAGAATGCTTGACTCATTCTCGGGCTTAAACATCAGAACTTAATGGAGTAAGTAACTGAAGACCAGAGGCACGTCAGATTTTAGGCATTATGTAACCCAATGTCGTGATGACATCACAAAAGACTCAATTCCTTTTCAAGTCTCCTTGGCACTTTTCTCAGTGCTCTTTCAATCTAAGACTTATTTCTCTTGGGGTTACAAGATAGCGGCTGCCATCTGCCAGTGGTTAAAAGACTTTGCATTCATAGTAAGCAAGAGGAGGAGATTTTTTTTTTTTTTTTTTTTTTTCTGAGGAGCTCACTTGGGAGAATAAGAAAGCTCTTTCTCAAAAACCGTCAGAAAACATCTCCTCCATCACGTTGGCCTGATTTGGGTCATGTTCTCATCCCTGAAGCCAGGAACATGGGTTGTGCCCATTGCATTAGTTCAGTTAGATAATACCTAAAACAGAAATTATCTTCCCCACATTTGTATGAGCTCCATAGAGAAGAGAAAATACTAGAATAAAAGTAGAATTACTATTACCAAGAAAAAGGAGGGACAAGTGTGCTAAATACAAGAACAATATCCTCTCTTTTCAAAGGCACAAAGTTGGACCTGACAATATATTTGACCTGGATGCTATACGGGCTATTAAAGAGGGTGATATACTAAAACATGATTTGTCCCATTTTTATCTTTTTGAAATGAAATTTAAATTATGTGCATGAGGGTTAGCCTTCAGTATGTACAGTCTATGTTCTATATACTATTTGAATTTTAATATGCGCTTTATGAAAGCAGGGTCCTGCTTTATTTTGTTTACTGCTGAATCTCTTAGTCATACAACGGTGCCTGGCATATAACAGACATGCAATAAACATTTGGTTAATGAATTAATATTTCCAGTGTTTGGGATTTACTAATGGAGAGACCACAAATGCAGAAGTTGAGGTAAAAAGAAATTACACTTGTTCTGTCTTATTACTGGGATGGCCAAAGCACTGTGTTTATGAGTAATTTACATGGCACTAAAAAACAGGGAGTAAATAAAGACAATGTGTTCCAAAGAACTTGTTCAAATCATGTGAGCAGCTGCATCATAAGATGACTAATGAAGAAATTAGAAGCACTGAGTCAAGGACTTTAGACCCGTGTGATGGAGGAGAGCAGAGTTAACCCATGCTCAGCTGTTCTGAGTACGGCAATCTGAGTGTTGAAACCTAATGTTCACCATAGCGTTCCTCTGCACAAATACTGGCAATGGCTCCTCATTTCCATTAAAATAAATAAATAAATACATATATAAATAGACAAACATCTCAAAATTCTTAAGAGGCTTATAAGGCCTTCAAGAACATTCTCCAACATCATCACCATCACTGTAACTTCTTCTTCTTCATTTTGTACTACTCCCACACTTACTCCCTCCTGCCATAGTAACTTCCTTGCTGTTGCTCAAACAAGCCAGGTATTCTTGTGCCTCTTTGCACTGGTGATTCTCCTCGACTGAAATATTTTCCCTTACAATGTGCAGTTGTTTCTTCAGCTACCTTTACAGAAGGCCTAACATGACAACCCAGTTTAACACTGCATCCCATCCCTCCCTTCCACCTTGATACTTAATACCCCTTACTATATTCTACCTTTATTTCCGTAGCATGTATTACCTTCTCACATACTACAGAATGCACGTTTATTTTCATTATTTATTTTCTAACTTCCCTATCAAAATGGAAGCCCCAATCAGGTAATAGTTATTATTTGTTCACTGATTTGTTCTGAATGCATAGAACAGTACTTGGCACATACAACAGTCTCAATACATATTTATTAAAGAAATGATTAAATGAGGTTAACTGTTTTAATCATTAATTCAAATCAGGAGTTCAGGTTTATCCTAGAACAGTACCCAAAAAGGCAAATTTAATCTCCTGTACCTTTCCACATACAATTAGTTTTCTAGGTCTCTTGTATGTTAGAGAACACTACTGTCAAATAAAATGTATTTTGAGCATATTTAATACTCTGATTATTTCCCTGCATTTTAATGAAATTTAACTGTCAAATAGAATTAAACAATGATACAATAGGTTACTTCATGACAAATCTTGGATTTCTGAACATTTGTCAAAGTTCCAGACATAGAAACAATTTTGGGTAGAAGCTCAAATATATGTTTAATTACTTTATGGTATGACCTGTTATGTTTGTAACTTGAGTTTTTCTAGAAAGATCCTGCTAGGGCTCGGGGATTGTATGTTTGACTCTAGAATGGCACATGTCTTTTTCTATATTACAGGTATCTCTAAAAACTTATGATCCTACATTTATTTTTTAAATAGCACTAGCCAGTAAGTAACCCCTACTTTTATGGAATACTAATTTATAAAAACTGATGCCCATATAAGAGATAGAATTTCTCCTTCCCGGTTTTTTCTAATGGAAGACTTTCTTTCTAAATTTATTAGCTGGTACTAATGATAGTTTCTTATTGAAAAACTTGTCAACTTTTTCATGATTGATGATTATTCACAAAATCAAATTTTGTGACTTTGTTCTGCATGGTTTTGTTCTACAGAGATTCATTCTCTGAAGACATTAAGTGTTTTGTTTTGTTTTATAGGATTCTTGTTTTTCCTTAGACTAGGCCACCATTTTTCTGGGTCTGGCTCTTGGACAGCTTCCTGTCTTCCCTGTGACAGCACATATTTCTCAGAAATCTCTCACCTGAGTTCATCCAAGCTTTGTTCCTCAACATGGCAAACTTTTAATTGTCTTATGTCAGTAATCTACTTTTTTCCTCTTTATTTAACCAAAATTTTTCTTATTCCTCATATAATTTACTCATTCCTTTACCTAACATTTCAATACATATTTGGAAAAGAAAATATATAGAGAAGTAATCATATTAAGAAGAGACCATACAAGTATTATTCATCTCCATGATACTTTATATATTCACATAATCATGTGTATATGCATTTATTCTTTAACTCATTTAATATTTATTTTAGTAACAATTGAGAACTTGTTTTATGCCATGCACTAGGCACATGAAATACATTAGTGAATAAGATGTATTTTACAGAAACTATGAAAGATAATACATATTTGCAGTGTTATGATACTTAGTTATGCAATTTATCTCTGCTGGCCATGATGCTAGCAAGGGTGGCTCATTTTGTGGTGGGGGAAACAATGGAACATACGCTTCCCAGATGGCCTCACTCACATGGTTGCTTTATGGGGCTAGGTTGCCTTTATCACAGCACATGGTGGTTTCAGGATATTTCAAAGCCTTATGTGGTGTGGAGCTTTCCCCAGAGCACCACAGCAGAATTTCCCATCTTTCTTAACCTTTAGACCGACACTGGCATAGCATGACTTCCTTCCACGAAGTCTTGGGTAATTTGTGACACAACAATAGATGACTAATTGAGGATCTCTACTTCAGACTATTTCCTGCCAATTCCCAAACTCACATTGCTGCCAGTCTCAGGACCCACAGACAACTTGGTGGCTCATAAAACATGAAGTCTGAAATAAGATAGACCTGATTTCTAGTTACAGATTGATAACTTTCTAATCATGTGTCTTTGAGCAAGTCAGGCCAGTGGGCAGTTTTGAGCAACCTATTTCTTTATCTCAAGAAAGTTAGGCCAATGATGTTTCTTTCATTTGGATGCTGTGAGGATCAAATAAGACAGTAATAAATGTAAGCTCTATTGTCACTTCTGTTCACATTATCACATGACCCTTTAGAAGAATTTCTCTACCTGCTAAATTAACAATAGAATTGGGGAGTGGAGGCAAGAGCTGATGTGAGAAGACAAGTTATTACCTGCTCTTGAAACCCAGAGAGGTCATGATAGTAGCTCGGAAAGAGAAGGATTAATATAAAATATATTGTAAATTTAAAAACACAGAAATTCCCTTTGATGACATCCACAGACACATGACTTTTTATATTTTTTTATTTATAACTTTCATATCCTCTTAACAAAATTCCACATCTCTAGTTTAAATATTTCTCTTTAAACATTTCTCATATGCGATGTTGTGTTATTCTTTTGTAAATATATTTTAATCCATCTAATTCCTTCTAAATGAAGGTACTCAGACCTGAAAGAAATAGTCCAAGAATTTACTAACCACTACAGCGTTGGACTGTGCCACCCTAATTTTACCTGTGACACTGTCCTTAATGAAGATGGAAATGAGATCCTTTTGGTCATGAAATCATCTGATATTGAATGTGCTGATAACCACAAAAGCTGCTAAGATATGATCCTTATTTTGTGACAGTGAATTCAGTTGACTCTATATGAGCAAAGGTGTCATAGTTATCCTTGATCAGTTTCATCTCATAATACATCCTATCTCAGTGTATTGGGAACTTTGTGTAATTTTTTGCTTACAGATTTTGTCCACAGACATATTTATTCATCTTTACAACTTCCCATTATTTTCAATCGACTTAACCTTATGAAAATCATTGCTAAATGCATGTAAGCCTTTATCTATATCTAAATGGAAAGACAGAGATAGGTATGATATAATCAGCATCAAAAATATATTAGAACATATGTGAAAAATCATATCAATATGTCTAATAGACATGATTCAAATTTATTGTATTTATGTTTTGTTCATAGCATACACTGATCTGAAATTCATTAACTCATAAATTTGTGTGTGTGCACTATATACTCTGCTAGGTGGTGGGAATAGAGCGATGGACAAGGCAGAGTAGGTATGTGGCATTACAGGGTTAATGACAAGCAAACAATGACAACTCATGACATGAGGGTGATTCAATTTCACTGGCTTATTTTTTGCATGGATTCTACATGTGTAATCTATTTTAATTGTTAGATTTATTGAAACTTCATCATCTTAAAATGAATTTCATAATATTTTGTTTTACCACCAAGATAAAACAATTTTTAAAAATAACTTTAGGTTGCTTTTGAAATGCCATCAGCCTATTTCAGAATATTTTGTTTTTACAGCCCATGTATAATATTGGAAGTTTTGTTTTTCATTGATTTTATATTTATATAAAATATATAAGCAATTTAAATCTAGCCTGTACCTCTTACTGTACATCAGCATTTTTTAAATGTTGACATCATTATAATGGTTGCATAACTGTGGCTAGTAGAACTATTCCATTGCAAGTTCTACTTTCTTTTTAAGTTGGTTATAATTTTGCTTTTGTGGTGTAGGTAGATTATACCCAAGTGTCTATTTATAAAGAGAAAGGTCACTGAAGATGCAGAGTGTGTGCACTGGACTACACTGACCCAAAATAGACTACTACAACTTAGTGTGTAAAATAAGATGACAAAGAGAGATTACAGATATTTGGTCACACATGCCCCATGTTGTAGGGGATGTAAGTGAGTTATGACTAAATTTAAGGGCTTCCACACGATAGAGCAAAGACTCAGACTCAGACCTTCTGCCTTCTGTTCAGTGGTGTTTCTACCATCTAACGTTTATACTAGAAATGCATAAAATTAAATAAGTGGAGAGAGAGAGAGATGAAACAAGATTGACTGTGTGATGTCCCTGGGTCACAGTTTCATGGGTTCATTATGCTATTCTCACCTTTCATCTTTGAAATTTTCCAAATAAAAGATTCCATACAAAAAATTAAGATATAAGCAGAAAGAGCTCATTTAAAATTTAGTATACCATTATAAGTTATCACAGAGGTAACAGAACATAATATATTTTTGAAAAAAATAAGTACAGGTTACAAATATTTACCAACTAAAAACCTCCATAATCACTCCAGGATTAAGAAAGCAGAAGCTATTCTAAGAAACTGTATGCTATAAAGTCACCATTTCAGCTTTTAAACAAAGTTATTTTTGTTTTTTATGTTGGTGTAATTTCAATACTGTTAATTGTAATATTTATATAAAGTTAACATATGGACATGTGTGATTTTTTAATATCCTGTATTGGTTTATTTTATGCTTAAGCTACTAAAAGAGCAATCCAACAGAATTACCTAACTGGTACCCTACCTGGGCAAGAATAGAATGAACCCAAACAGATCAATAGAAAAGACATATTCATTGAAAAGTAAATTAGAAGATATGTTTTGTGATATCTACAGATTTGGTACAATCTCTTACAAAAACTTCCAAGAACTGGTGGCAAGTTGGATGGTTCTAAGGTTCTACATCTCTAAGGAAAGCTCAGGCTTTTAGCTACACTAAATTATGCTAAGGCCACAGATAATATTAATGCATTTTAGAAAGTTGCTAGAACAAAGTTAAAAAAAAAAAAGAGGCTTTTGTATATTTTAACCAACTAAAAATTTTAATAAACAGAACTAATTATCCTCCATGAATTAGGTTTACTCAATTCATTTCAGTATAACAATACTGTAGAAGAAAATACCTGACTCACACAAATCCGATGCTAATAATAGTCCTGAACACTGATAACAGTAACAGAGTTTTCCTCATGTATCATCTGATGTCTATGGTTGAGAACAAAGGAATGGAAAAGTTTTGCCAACAATTTTAAAGACAGTGTATTACCGACATGTCTTTTTCCCAGAAAAATGACTATTCTCGTGGTATAAGTCACCAGCAATTCATATTATTCTAATTACTCACTTTTAAGAACATGATGTGTCATGAAACCTGTGGCTGTAACTTTGCAAACTTATTTTTTCACCAGAGTTTACAAAATGAGCAAAAATAGTCAAAGCCACTGAACATTACTGACTTTGACTTTCCAGAATTCTTCTTCAGAACCACAAACCCTCTGTATGTCATCTGAAATGATCCAAAGGTTGCCTGCCAAGTATACACATCCCCAAATTCTCAGTCGTAAACACAGATATTTCATGAGGAGCCAAACCTGGGACAGCACTTCTGGGTTCTTTAGAACATGGAATCGCCTAGAATTGAAACTAATTTATGCAGGGACTCCAAAACAGGTTACAGTTCTTTTACTCTTCTGGGTTCTCTAACACATGGGATAATAATTATGTTTATTCAACCATTCTTTTATTCATTTTATTCTCCTAACAAGTGCTTATCCAGTCTGTCTTCTATGCCAGGTGCAGATAATAAAATGGAGATAAGGCAGAAGTCAAGGACCTTTGTCTTCATGGAATTTATATTCCGGTGGGTGTGGCAGAAAAATAAGCATGTGAACAAATAAATAAGATTTCAATTAGCAGTAGGTGAAAATGCAATCTCAGCTTCCTTTTTATCAGTTGAGTGAACTTGATAATGTTTCTTAACCTTTCTGATATATTAATTTTTAAGACATCAATAAAGCAACATTGATCCTAGGCTTTGTGTGAAGATTAAGTCAGATTATGGAGCAAAGTGCTTGAAAAATAATCAATGCTTCACCTGCATGTTTGCATAGGATATGTGCTGAGATGTCTGACTTGCTATTTGCAAAGTGGAAAAAATGAAAATAACCCAAATTCTCTCAGAGGGAAATGGATTAATAATATACACTATGTTTATTTCATCTAATGCAGCCCAGCTGTTAACAGACAAACCCTAGATTTTACAAATATAATTTGAGTAAAAATAAAATGGAAGAATACATATATTATGATGTGATGAACAGTGCAACATTCATGAACATATATGTATGTATGCAAAAATATTTTAATGGGACAGGAAAGAGGTATTAAATTCATGATCATGAATGTACCCTCAGGGAAGGAGGAGGCAATAGATAGAACTGGAAAGGTGCTAGAAAGCTTCAAAGAATACGGCATCTTTATCTATAATGTGTTATTTTATATTAAAAAATAAGGCACATGAAAAATCAAATGAATGATACAGAGAATGTGCTGGAGGGATAATATCAATTGCATGGATAATTGAGATTCTATATTAAAAAATGTGTGTGAAGGGGAAACTTTCTGTACATTTGTGGCTGTCCTTTCTACATGGCCATTACTTTAAGTTTGACAGTTCATGTTCCCTGGCTCAGCAAGCAGTCCTGTAGAATGCATATGCCATTGGCTTTCTGTAGCTCCTGCTTTGGGGGAAAAACACATTTACTTAGAATAATCAAGTATATTTTCTAAATAGTTCAGGTCTTCCTTTCTTTTTCTTTTCTGTTACGTTTATACATTTTTTTTCAGTGAGGGACTTCTTCACATCTGGTCACATCTGGGATACAGAACAAAATTCCTGACCGCTGTTTTTGAGCTTAATTCAAGACGTCAGGCTGGCCCAGGGCATTGCCACAGAATAGCTGACAGGATCTTTCCCCTCCTTACATACTCCAAAGACTTGATTGACTTTTACAGACACCAAGGGGTTGTTTTTGGTGGGCTCTTTAAATTACTAAATAAACACATTTGTTCAACGTTGTAAGCCTAATTTTTTTTCAGTTCCGATGGTTTTTAACTTTCACTGAATATTCACAGACTGTGCACACAGTCACTAAATGAGGTTAAGTTTTCATTTTCCGTCTCATATCAATAGCTACTCAAGTAGATGTGGACTGGGATGGGTGTCCCCCAAACCAAAGCTATTTGGCAAAGATCTGATTTTTCTTTCACAAGCAGAATGAGAGGCTAACATCTTAACGTACCATATTTACTGCATGAAAATGATATCGTAGTTTAAATATAAGTTATTAATCTCTGGTAGCTGTTCAAAGTAATAATGAAATTAGGCAAACAAATCATTTTTTGGTGCAATATATTTTCCTTGCTGGGTTCTTATCAATATCCAATGAAATATATTTTTTCTCTTTTAGGGGGACACACGTTGCTTATATATATTTTTGATATATCTCAAAAGATTCAGGGAAAATAGGAACATCACTAGAGCATATTCATTTATTAAAGCAAGTTTATAATAATCTAAGAGGAGTGAAAAACTCTTCTCTGTTATCTTCCAATAACTACAAGACAGCTTCAGACTCCTGACTGTGGAACTGCTTGCAAAAGATTAAGGGCAATGTTTAAAAGTATTAAGTTTATTTGCTTGCATGGTTTTTCATTCCACCTCACCAAGTCACATTAGCCGTGCCACACCCAAGACCATAGTTTTGCAATCACTTAACTCCTGATGTAGCAATTAAGATTATAACACCCTTGAAGAAGATTCCAGAGCCTTCTGAAACCTCAGTTTCAGACCCTAGTTTTGCAACACTTAACTCCTGATGTAGCAGTTAAGATTATAAAAGCCTTGAAGAAGGTTCCATTGCCTTCTGAAACCTCAGTCGCACGTTAGTCACTGCAATAGAATTCACTATTAGAAAATAAGCAGAACTCTCTCTCTCTCTTAACTCCCAGAACTTTTTTTTTTTTTTTAATGTTCTATTGAATGCTCATTTCTATCTTGCTGACCCCATATTTTGTTAACTTTCAACATGACTTCTCTCATCAGGCCAAATGACTTTGCTTGTTCTTCCTTATAACTCTTTTGGTAATTCTTACCTTCTTGCTATAAACCCTCATGGAATTCCCTCTTCATAGTTTTCCAGTAATCCTGATTCAAGAGCATTTTAAACCCACGCCTCATAGAAAATTCTAAATCTTCCTCACTTCTCTAATAAATTCAATGTTTTGTATGCCCACAACACTTTATATGTACAGATTTCTACACATTGTCTGATATTTATTCATCTTATCCTTAATAATTGTTCTGTAGCTTAACGAAGGCATGTTTGGTTCAACCTCTTATATCCTCATTGTCACCATTAACTTGAGACAGATAGAATGTATTTTTCTTCTGCATAATGCCATTCAAATCACAATTATTGAACACTGACAATCTGTGAAAGAGGCAAAGAAAAAAATCATTAAAATTATGAAGAATTTTAAAACTTATAGTCTGAGGAAACAAGATATAGTCTTTATTTTAAACATAAAATATTTAAATATTTCCTAATAAATATAGAGAACAGAATGTGGCCATACAAATCTTCTTAAAAATAAATATTTGAGGGATTCAACACAGGGAGAAATTACTTCTAGATGGAGATGAGGACATAACATATGAAGAAAGAATTTGACTTGGGAGAAGTTTTAACTTATTCATTCAACACATGTTAAGTAGCTAGTATTCATCAGACACTATGATAAACTCTGGGCTGAACAGAATTTTGCTAGATGGTGAGAAAAGAATGACAAATTTATGAGCAGACATGTAGTTTATAAAGGTGCTTGAACAATGGTAATGGAGCCAAGTCTAGCATCCATTTATCCATCAAGATATTCAGCAGTTATATTATTTCTATATGCTGGAAAATTTTAATTATAGGATAAAGAGATTGTGGTTAGAGGCTAGACTACAGAAGAACACAGGAGCCAGGTCAGGGAGGCCTCATGTGATATCATAGGGAATCTGAAGTTTGGGATACATCTAGTGGGGAATCTTTGAAGAATTTTAAATTGGTCTGAGATTTGATCAGAATGGTCAACTTCAATGGTCAACTTGATCCTTGAAGTAATGAAGATGAAGAATGAGACAGTTAGTTAAAGTTAAAAAGTTAGCTTAGAAATAGAGTTAAAATGTAATGGAGGCTACCATAAGCATTAGACTAAGCTAGGGAGTCAACAACTTGCTGAATACATGATTCAATAATTCTTTCCTGGTTTCTTGCCTTTGAGGGGAAAAGCATGAAACTTGAAAGATTATACTTTTGTGTCTTCATCCAAATTCCTCTGAAGAGGAGCAGTGACACAGGAGCCAGGAAAGGCTCCGGGCCATACCACATGGGCACCTGCTGTCTGCAAAGCTGTGGCCATAGCTTTGCCCGGATGGACAAAGGGGAAATTAGTTGGCCTAAAGTGATTATAAATTGGCCCTGGAACTACTTAGTCAGAGTTAAGTAATAATTCTCTTTTGGGAAATGTACCTGTTATTATAACTAAAACGTAGTCAAGTTCTACAAACAATGGCTCATAGATTTCACAGTGAGAAGTTCTGTTCAACATTTAAGAAAGTTCTGCTTTACTTTTCCTGTACTTCCATTATAGACAATGTTGAGAGGTAATCGGGAGTTGTGAAATCTGCATTCCCAAATTCCCTCTTCCTTAGATTTACTGTGAAAACACTGGCACCTCAGATTGTGTTCCCTTTTCTCCTCTGAAAGTTTTTATGTCACTTTAAGTTTTAATGTCTAATAAGTCTCTTAATATAATACATCATAACCATTTAATTTGAGAAATTGAGTAACCCTAAAACGTATCTTTTGTATTGTTATTTTATCACCTTGATTTCATTCAACCTAACTAGTCTATTCAGTTAGACTCATAACTCTAGTCTTTGATTGTTTACCTCTTGCTTTTGCCTTGTTTGATTTGTAATACCGATTTCCCTTCATCACTGACAACCTCTTTTAATTACTTTTAGTATATATTGCATTGGGTCTCAAATCACTGTTTTTTTCTTTTCCCTTAAGTCTTAGCAAAATTTTATCCTGTTAAGTAGGTAGTTCCTAATTTTGTATAACCATGTAAAACTACCTACAAAAACATTCCACCTGATTCATTCAATTTGACCCAGTTAGGCCAAATGTATTATGCAATTAAATATATAATCTAAAATACAAATGCATACAAATATATCTGATATATTTGTCATCAATGGCCTTGTTTAATCCATAACAGTATTACCTGTTTAAGGAAAGTAATTATATCTATTTTAACTATCTTAAAATAATGTAGCACTGATCTATATTGAAATTTCTTATAGATGTAAACTAAATATGAGATGAAGATGATATCATAACTTGGTACAAGACTTGTGTCTCTTTTTCAGTTATTGAGCTAGCTAAGCTTTTGTCTAATTGCTTCTGTAAACTAGATAGGATTACATTTATGAAGGAAAACTATATAGCCAAATTAATACATATAAATATACAAAAAGTCTCTGATGCTACAAATACATTTTTTTTTTCTGAAAAGAATAGCATTTTTTAAAGGAATATCTGATGAATATACATTGAATGAGATGAAAACATTCAATTTAGTGTTTCAATGTAAATATTGTAGCACTAAAGAACTACATAAAGTTTTACTTATAACATCCATTTGAAGAAATACCATTTTATTTTGTTGTACCTTATAGATGTCCAAGGGGTTGAAAAAAATGTGTCAGCACAATGAGGGAGACATTAACATTTTGTGCCAAAAATAGACTTTTCCCACTAACACTGGGTTAGTGGAACTCAACATGCCAACATCTATCTCCAACTACAGATTTGATCTATTTTATTTGTTTTTCTTTTTGGTTTTATTTTTTGGAAGATAAAGTTGTTATTGACCCCAGCATAAGTATACATTATTGGGGTTTGGTTCCTTCCAAACAACATACACTAAGCTTTGCTAAGTAGAGGTTTAACTTGAAAATGATGTAGAAATGCCACTTTGGTTATAGACACGTGGGAGAAAAAAGAAGTTTCTGCCTTTCCTGTGACAGTGCCTTCCACATCAAGGGCAGTGGGTCAGAGTTTGCTGGTGTCTTTCCTTTTTTGTTTTATACTTCAAAAAACTCCCTCTCATCCTCTCCTTTCATTTTCCACCATTAATAAAGAGGGTCAAAAAATCACAAATTTAAGCCGTTTTAGTTTGAGTAACTGTAGGCTTAATCTGTGTATGTGTGTGTAAATCCAAGAAGAGGTGTGGCATTTGGTAAGACACCCTACATAGGCCTGATTTACTCATAAGGATCATGATAGAGTCATCCATCCTGCTGAGATTGTAATCTGTGTTTTCTTTTTGTTCAATATCCACTCCATTTGAAGAAGCTAGGCAGACACTTCATACTCTGGAAAAAGCCATGCAGTGTATTTTGCCCCAAATTTCTCTTTCTGACTTTCTTTTTGGAACCTAAGATATGTCAAAATAATATGGTGGGCATAAAAAAAAAAAAAAAAGAGGAAGAAGCATCCAGACAGAGGGGAGATAATTTTGCCTCAATCCAAAGTAGCAGCTAGAGGTTCATTGGCTCTGTGAGAGGTGCAGACCAAGAGCCATGAAGTACCCAGGGAAATAAACAGGAAACAGATCAAGAAAGACTCTACATTGGCGCTGGTACTCCCAGCCCTATCAAATATCTCTTTGTTCGGGAAGACATTGAAAAAACTTTTGGGCAGCAAGGAACCCTGGGATCTCGGACAAGTGATATCTAAATGGTAACTCAGAATAGACAAAGGGCCCTTGGACCTTGAATTATCTGAATGAGAAAAGAGAAATAAGCTAATAACTAAAACTTAATTTTTTGCCATAGACAGAGAATCAATGTCAGACTTATTCTGATTTAAAGGGAAACATGATATATGAGATTTCTTAATGTCCAATTGATGAATAAAGTATCACATCAGATACAATAATAATATGTATGTCTATGCTGAACCCATTGGTAAAATCAGAATACTTATTTGCAATTAATAAAGAGCAGAATAATTATTATTATAAATTTTAGCATTAACTCATTAGTTCAGACTAATCATCCAGAATTTTTTTAAGAAGAACAAACACCATGATCTTCTAATTTGTCCCATGTTAAGGTAGACAATGCTGATATGGTGCACATTCCTTATGGTAGATACAACACATATCCTGCTTTGCTGGAGGCAGTCCTAGTTCATGCAAATTGTCCTGGAATAATTATTAATAGTATCCACTTTCACACTCAAAAGTGTCCTGCTTTGAATGATAAAAGATTTGGTCATCCTACACATAAAGTATTCTGGCTTTGGAACAGTTACTCTTTTATTCATTTTTTTGTTGTTGTTGCTGGACATATGAAGTTGTTCCTACTTCTTCATAGGATGTCGTTACTATATTCTAACTCTCCCTTAAGTAGGAAATGTGTACTAGTCTGTTCTTAATAAGTTTAGATATTTATAAGACACAATAAAAAACAGCCAGAATAGACAGGCAAAAATGTTGTTATAAATTTGTTAACCTACTTTTTAAGTTTAATAAGAATTAATTTTCTGATCTGTAGGAGAACACAGAAAAATTAATGAGAAACTTCAGCCTAGCATATTTTCTGATTTTGTAAAAAAATGAAAAAAGCTTGAAATATCATTTGATACTATGCACAAATTAGTACAAGATATTGTACAAATTATTTGTATTTCTCAGATAACATAGAACTTTCAGTTACTTAAACAAACAAAAGTAATGGGTAGCTTTTTAATGTCAGTGCCAAAAGTGTTGGATGCTGATATCTTGTGCTCCCATTATTAGGAGTGAAAATGATGAAACATAAAATAATACTGTTTAGAAGAACTATTAACCAGAGGTATACACAAATTTAACCAGAATGATAATCATGCTTCATGAAAGCTCTTGGGGAAAATAAAGAAACATTTAATCATTGGTGGTGAAAAAAGGCATTATAAAACAATTTTACAAAATAAAGCACTTAAAATAATAAAACGTACCAGAATATTTTATCAAAGAGTGTTGAAAAAACAAACAAACAAAAAAAAAAACTACTACTCTCAGAATGTTTTCCACTATTAATTATAAAGTTAAAAAGAATACCAATCCAAATGTGTCATCACAGTCTAGATTCATAGTTTCATTTGAACTAGTTTCTATGGAATGAAAATGCATTTTGCAGCAAACTTTTAAAATGAGGAAATAAAATGTTGATTATCATTGGCAAAACTTCAACTGTTCCACATAATAATGCTTTAATAATTGATTTTAAATGAAAAATTCATGATTTGGAAGATAATAGCTTTGTTGAACTTGTGAGCTACAAGAAGCAATATCTGCAATAATATATCAAACTCAACTCATCATTAAAGAAACAATGTTATCAGTGAAACATGGCTATAGGAAAGCCACATTCTTGTCTGTAGAGTGAAATGTATAATACTCTGGAGAAAGTCTGGAGCTTTGTCAAATTTTTGAAAATAAATTATTGATGTTTTAATTTCTACTGACAAAATTATTACATTCAATTATAGAATAATATAATAAAATACATAAATCAAGTAACTCACTTCAGCTCCATTTTTGTTCTGTGAAAAAACTTGTATGTGTACTTGCTATTATACATCAAATAAACAGCAGAGATAATTAAATAATGTATTTGAAGAGGTGAGAACTGAAATAATGAAAACTGAAAAAAATATTAAAATCTGACAGCCAATGATCTCTTGCTCTCCTGAACTCTACAGATTACTATTTATTTGGTTCTAATCATTTATTACCTTGCATAATTCATAATGCATAATATCTTGTTCATTGTATTTACCAATACCAGTAGGGTAAAGTACAATTTATAATAGAAATGCGATTCCAATAGCTCTTCGATATAGTAGTATCATGTTTCATCAAAGGTCCTACAAAATTACTTTGCTGATATAAATGTAACTCAGTAGAAGGTGGGTATCATCAAATATCCTGAAAAAAAGTCATCTAGGAAATGTGTAATTCATATAGGTAGTCTTGCACTTGACACAAATGGGGAGAAGATCTTCAATTCAAAGGTAGCCATGATGCCACTTACAATATTTAATAGACAGAAATTGGAAACAACACACATTTTCTTTTTTTTTTAATTTATTTTTTATTATTATTATACTTTAAGTTCTAGGGTACATGTGCATAACGTGCAGGTTTGTTACATATGTATACTTGTGCCATGTTGCTGTGCTGCACCCATCAACTTGTCAGCACCCATCAACTCGTCATTTACATCAGGTATAACTCCCAATGCAATCCCTCCCCCCTCCCCCCTCCCCATGATAGGCCCCGGTGTGTGATGTTCCCCTTCCCAAGTCCAAGTGATCTCATTGTTCAGTTCCCACCTATGAGTGAGAACATGCGGTGTTTGGTTTTCTGTTCTTGTGATAGTTTGCTAAGAATGATGGTTTCCAGCTGCATCCATGTCCCTACAAAGGACACAAACTCATCCTTTTTTATGGCTGCATAGTATTCCATGGTGTATATGTGCCACATTTTCTTAATCCAGTCTGTCACTGATGGACATTTGGGTTGATTCCAAGTCTTTGCTATTGTGAATAGTGCCGCAATAAACATACGAACACACATTTTCAATGACAGGGTTGGGTTAAGTAAATTGTGATAAAGCCATACAGTACAACAACAAACCCCCTTGACACAAGTTTATGTATGTAAAAAATCTGAACTTGAACCCCTGAACTTAAAATAAAACTAAAAAAAAATAGATGACCGATAAGAATATTTTATAAACGTTTTAATAACACAGGAATATGTTGCTACTCTATGATGTCAAATTGAACAAACTAAGATACAAAGTCGCATATACAGTATAACGTTACTTTTATATATAAGTGGGTATGGGGGCATGTGTTTAGTTACAGAAAAAGTTTTCAATGTTAAAGTGAATGTCCTATAGCTGGTAGTTATCAGTGACCATATTATTGTATTTTTCTGTTTATGTTCTCTTTTATTTTCTACCTTTTCTACAATGAGTATGTAAAATTCCTAATCAGAAATACACATTCATTGGTCATGGACTCTTTTACACACCTGTTGACAAAGCTGGAAAATGAGATGTATGGTAGGCTGCCCAAGGAGAATCCAACACACAGGCCAAGGTTATAATTAACAATACAGTTAAAACCTACTAGCCACTGTTACCACCAATCATTATCTCATTGCCAACAAGAAAAAATATTTGACCCAGTTCAAAATGTCATCATAGGTTTGAGAGCTTGACACTGTAGTCTCAAAATTTAATATGTATTTTCTCTATTGCTAATTAGATACTTATTGGTGATTGGAATCCTACCTTGCATATTTTGTTGAAAAGCGTAAATAAAAGAACACAGGAAACACACATAGCCAGTGGCTGCCTTATGACAGATGATAAATAAGTGTTAGCTAATCAATGATTTTCTAAAATTTTTGCTTAATTGCAGAAAGCTGTCTGATCTCTTAGGTCTGAGACCTGGGCCTTCAACAGATAATACGTTTAGTACCTTTTACATTTCCATTGATATTGTCTTGGAGTTCTACTGGATGATATATATCAAGCCTGAACACTGATTAGTCAGTGTTAAGATTTTGTCAAATCAGAGTATTTTAGCAGAAACCTATCAGATTGTGTATCTCCTGAGAGTAGTGAGTAGAGGAAATTTCAAGTAACCTCCAAAAAATAAGGCAAAATGTAACCAAAAGTTAAAGCAAAACTTCTAGTAAAATAACAATAGCAGACTGTATAGTTCTGAACTGTGAAAATTAAATAACCATAGCATACTTTATCTCTTCATTCATTCATTCATTAATATTATGCATTTTACCATTGATTAAACAACTATTTAGTAATTCTCTATTAAAAGCGAGGAACATTTGGGATATATTACTGAACAAAATGGACATTGTTTCTGACTTTGTGGCATTCACAGTCTAAGAGGTGAATTATCAATAATAAGGTACAATTTTGAGCATGCATAAGAACATTTAAGAACCATGAGTCCAACAAAAAATGATGACAAACTGAAAGAGCAAAGAAGAACGTAATATATTCAGAACAACAATGCTTGTTTGGACATTGAACTTTTGAACTGCACCCACAAATAACAAACAGTAAACATTCTTTATGCAAACATTTACTAAATCCTAAAAGTGTACCAGCTGTTATGAAAACAAAAAGATAGAGTTCCTCTGTATTCATCCATTCTCATGCTGCTATAACGAACTACCTGAAACTGGATAATTTATGAAGAAAAGAGGTTTAATTGACTCACAAGTTCTGCAGGCTTAACAGGAAGGATGGCTGGGAGACCTCAGGAAACTTACAATTATAGTGGAAGGATGAAGGGGAAGCATGTACCTTCTTCACATGGGGTGGAAAAGAGAGAGGGGGAAGGGAGGTGCCACACACTTTTAAACCATGAGATATCGTGAGAATTCACTCTCTTCACAACAAAAAGGCAGAGATTCACCCTATGATTCAATCACTTCTCAACAGGCCCTTCCTCCAATTCCACATGAGATTTGGGTGAGGTCACAAATCCAAACTATATCACCCTCCGATATAGACATAATGGGCATATGAAATAAGTATGATTGTTACTATTCGTTTTGAAGATCAAGAATAAAGGTGATGTAGAAAAGAAAAAAAATACAGAGAAAAAAGGGAAACCACTTTGTATGCATTGAATACCTTGGGTCTGATACTATGCTTAGCACTTTACATATTATTTCACTTAATACCTATAATGGCTAAGGAAGGTATATATAACTATTCCATATTCATGATGAGAAAACAGGATAAGAAGACACGTACCTTGCCAAAAGCTATCAGCTAATTAGTCTTAAAGCTAGAATTTGAAGCCCAGGCAGGATTATTTTTTCACTTACATTTTTTTTTTTTTTTTTTGCTTTTTACATTTCTATTTTTATTTTACAATTAAGCAAAATAGAATGCTGTGTTGATTGCACTTCTTTGCTTATTAGAAAGCTGAAAATTTTTGAAATATGCTATCAGCCATTTCTACTTTTTCCAATGGAATTATTTGTTCATATCCTTAGTCTCTCTTTTATTGGAGTTGTTATGGGTTTTGTTTTGTTTCGTTTTGTTTTGTTTTTTTAATTTCACTTTAAGTTCTGGGATACATGTGCAGAATGTGCAGGTTTGTGACATAGGTTATATATGTCATGCTGGTTTGCTGCTCTCTACCTCATCTAGGTTTTAAGCCCCATGTGCATTAGGTGTTTGTCCTAATGCTCTCCCTCCCCTTTCTCCCTACCCTCCAACAGGCCCTGGTATGTGTTGTTCCCCTCCCTGTGTCCACGTGTTCTCATTGTTCAACTCCCACTATGATTGAGAACATGCGGTGTTTGGTTTTCTGTTCCTGAATTAGTTTGCTGAGGTGTATATTGACCACATTTTCTTTATCCAGTCTATTATTGACGGGCATTTGGGTTGGTTCCATGACTTTGCTATTGTAAATAGTGATGCAATAAAAATACATGTGTATGTGTCTTTATAGCAGAAATGATTTATATTCCTTTTGATATATACCCAGTAATGGGATTGCTGGGTCAAATGGTATTTCTGGTTCTAGATCCTTGAGGAATTGCCACACCGTCTTCCACAATGGTTGAATTAATTAACATTCCCACCAGCAGTGTAAAAGCGTTCCTATTTCTCCACAGCCACCCCAGCATCTACTGTTTCCTGACTTTTTAATAATCACCATTCTAACTGGCATGAGATAGTATCTCATTGGGGGTTTGATTTGCAGTTCTTTCATGATCAGTAATGAGGAGTTTTTTTCATATGTTTGTTGGCCATGTAAATGTCTTCTTTTGAGAAGTATCTGTTCATATCCTTTGCCTGCTTTTTGATGGGGTTGTTTTATTTTCTTGTAAATGTATTTAAGTTCCTTATAGATGCTGGATATACTTATATCTTAAACCACAGCAATTATATCATTTCCTTTGTGTCTTGAAAACATAAAAATAGTTTAGTGTAATGGAGTGAAAAATTACGTATGTTGTAAATACTATGGATGAAAATTGCCAATACATATTCAATTTCAAAATAATATTATCTGGGAAACATAGGATCTGTTATAAATCAGTGGACAAAGTAATGAAAGAATAATTTAATGAATAAATGAATGACCAAATACTGAAATTTAGGTAATTTAAAAATGTCTCAACATCTCCCAGGTTAGTTTCACATGGGTTGTCTGGTTTTCACATAACTTTATACTATAGTAAGGCAATTAAAAATATAATTAATAGCACAATTTACACATCTTAGGGCAAATCAAGTATTATTTAATGACCAAGTTAAGAGTTACATTTTTAAATCTAAAAAAATATACACCCTTAGGTTATCACTTCCCTTGGAGGAAGAGAAATTAAGTTAACTCCTATATAAACTAAATCTGTTTTATAATTATCCTATAATTTTCACCTTTTATGTATTTTATATTTCAGGCTTTAAACTGGATAAATGAAGATATGTCAGTGGTTAAGAGTTTGAAGAAATCTAAAATTTTAGAGCCTGTTAGTTTAGGCGTAGAGCTATGCAAAATACTTTTTGCTCCTGGCAAAAACAATGGGAAAAAAAGCATTAGTCTCTCCAGTGTGATTTTTTTGGTACTTTACACTCTAGGGAAGTCCAGAAACACAAAGTGAGATCAGAATTTTTTACTAATTTCTTGCCCTTCTGTTTCTCTCCATTCTGGCAATGAGCTGTGGAAAACATATTTGTGCAAGGGCAATGTGAACTTTTTCTGAACCTCTCAAGACATCCACTCTTACTCACAAAAAAAGAGTACTTTTTGGTTCTTTTTTAACATAAACTATTGAAGCCACGAATGAATTGTACAATGACCTCTCCCAGTCCCTGCCCAATCAAAATTAATTTTCTTTTCTTTACTTATCACACTTTAAATACTATTACACTAACATCTAGATTTACAGGAAGCTTAACAGAAGACATGAAATCAGTTTTGTTGTCAGAATTAAATGGCTGATACTCCTAAAAATGTTTCTTTTCTGTCTCCCAAGCTATTTATGCCAAAACTATATTGAAATAGAATGATGTTTAATTGATTGAATACAGTGAATTCTTTTTTAAAAGGTCAATGTCTTTTATCATGTTTATCTTTCTTAAATTCCAAAGTTTTTTGGTCATTTAAGAGTGGCAATGCAGAAGACTTAGAGATTGTTTATTTTATTTTATGAATGGAAAAAAACTGAAATGAAGACAAGAGGCAGTATTTGTTTGCACTATGTTTACTAGAATCCCAGGAGTTTTTCAAAATTTAATTTTTTTTCTAATACAGTGCTTCTCAAAGACCAGTTCGGTTAATAAAAGTGATAATCTGCACAATAGCTAAAGCAAAATAATTTACTCACATATAAACTGAAAAGAAGGATCCTTCTAGGAAGAGAGGAATACACTGAAGGCAAACCAACAGTATCTCTGAAATGAAGGAAAGGGCAAAGAAAGCAAAGAGGAATTACTCTCCCATCCATCTCTCCACAAATCCTCTGCTTCAGTGCTTGAAGGGATGCTAAATAGTTTTAAGGGATTATCTCTTGACGTTATGAGTTTCAACTAAGGGTACTATTATGCTCTGGAAAAGAGAGGCTAAGATATAGGAACTGTTACTTTTTTCCACTAAATTATTTCATAGAAACCTTGGATTTTAAAATTTTATTTTTAGAAGTAATGGGCCAATAGATAGCATTATAGTCAGCACAGTTATTTGTTTGGAATATTTTCAGAAATATCATCTTGAGATTTATATTATTCTTTGATTTTTTTTTCTAAACAAAATCAGTTTAGAGCTTAACATTATAGAACATAAAACGTAAGCTACATGACTTGGGCACCACTGATCCAGACCATATGTTCTACTCAGCTTAAATGTGATATGGGCTGCTGTTTCCATTGTGCTGTGCCTTGAGAAACATCAGGTTTCCATTCCAATTTCCTTATATATTTTCCAGTGCTTACAAGTACAAAGAATAATCACTTTAGAATTTTTTCTGAAGCTCTCCCGTTTGCTTTCCTATCTTCAAGAAATCTCTAAATTCATCCCTTCCTGATACAGGAGCATATATCTTATTTTACAATGCATCAGAGAAGATTCCTTTACTTCCTAGAATAGGACATTACAAGGTTGAACATTTATTTATGCAGTTCAATACTACATGGAATATCATAGGGCAGGGATTAGTAAACTTTTTCTGTAAAAAAAATATTTTAGGCTTTGTTACCTCATATAGTCTCTGGTGGGACTAGTCAACTATTTGAATGTCATGCAACTTTCACATATCATCAAACATTATTTTTTAATTTTTTTAACCTGTAAGTGTTTAAATATATTACAATCATTCTTAGCTCATGGGTCATACAACAAAAGCCTAAGGCTATATTTTTTCTTGAGTTGTAGTTTGCCAACCACTGACCTGGTACATTGGTTAGAAACCGAGAGACTGAAATTAGCCACTCTTGATTAGAACGAAAATTCTACCATTTATTGTACAGCCTTAGGCAAAAAGAAGAAGAAGAAGAAAAAAAAAAACCCTTGAGCCTTAATGTATCCTTTTTTAAAGGCAGGACATTGCGTATTTCATAATGTTGAGTTAAATAAATTTAAGTTCTTAACATGTACTCATTGAAGTCGCTTTATTGTTGTACTAAAATGTTTTCAGGTAGAGACGTTAACCTGTGTCACCTTGTTTCTTTCTCTGTATAAACAGACAATAGCCAATTCCTACCTTTGGTTAACAACTTTCAACAAAACTTGAAGCCTCTTTCTATCATTCTCTTTTCTGCCTCAAACCACACTGATTCTTCTAGCTTTCACTTAAAGAGATGTTTTTCTCCAACTCTTTAATCATAATCTGAGATTCTTTTAAACCCTCTGAAGTGTTTCCTATTCCTCTGAAATTATGGTGTCAAGAACAGACTGAGTTTCATGACAAAGTCTGCAGCTGTGTATTCAAAGTTTTTACATGACCACATGAAACATTCCCAGGGTAAGAATCTCTGATTAATATTTTCTGAAAATATGAGTATCATACCTAATAATTTCTCTTTCCAGGGTGGTAAGATGCTTTGCATATTATTAAATATTCATCTTGCTATTTATGATTATAGTGGTATTTACTGTTTTATTTAATTCAAAGTCCTGTTGATGTTTTATAGGCTATACTGTTTGATTTTGTATTTCTTCAACAACTTACCTCAGCCATAATCTTAAGAACTGCCCTTTAGACGGGGTGGTAAGATGGCCAAATAGGAACAGCTCAGGTCTGCAGCTACCAGCGAGATCAATGCAGAAGGTGGGTGATTTCTGCATTTCCAATTGAGGTACCCGGCTCATCTCATTGGAACTGGTTAGACAATGGGTGAAGGCCATGGAGGGTGAGCCAAAGCAGGGTGGGATATCACCTCACCCAGGAAGTGCAAGGGCTTGTGGAACTCCCTCCCCTAGCCAAGGGAAGCCATGAGGGACCATGCCCTGAGGAATGGTGCATTCCAGCCCAGATACTATGCTTTTCCCACTGTCATCGCAACCTGCAGACCAGGAGATTCCCTCAGGTGCCTACACCACCCGGGCCCTGGGTTTCAAGTACAAAACTGGGTGGTCATTTGGGCAGACACTGAGCTAGCCGCAGGAGTTTTTTTTTTTTCATACCCCAGTGGTGCCTGGAACTACAGTGAGACAGAACCGTTCACTCCCCTGGAAAGGGGGCTGAAGCCAGGGAGCTGAGTGGTCTAGCTCAGTGGATCCCAGTCCCACAGAGCCCAGCAAACTAAGATCCATTGGCTTGAAATTCTCGCTACTAGCACAGCAGTCTGAAGTCAACCTGTGATGCCCCAGCTCGGTGAGGGGAGGGGTGTGAGCCATTACTGAGGCTTGAGTAGACGGTTTTCCCCTCACAGTGTAAACAAACTGGCTGGGAAGCTCAAATTGGGTGGAGCCTACCGCAGCTCTGCAAAGCGGCTGTAGCCAGACTGCCTCTCTAGATTCCTCCTCTCTGGGCAGGGTATCTCAGAAGGAAAGGCAGCAGCCCCAATCAGGGGCTATAGATAAAACTCCCATCTCCCTGGGACAGAGCACCTGGGGGAAGGGGCAGCTGTGGACACAGTTCAGCAGACTTAAATGTTCCTGCAGCCTCTGAAGACAGCAGCGGATCTCCCAGTACAGTGCTTGAGCTCTGCTAAGGGACAGACTGCCTCCTCAAGTGGGTCCCTGACCCCTGTGCCTCCTGACTGGGAGACACCTCCCAGCAGGGGTCGACGGACAACTCATACAGGAGAGCTCTGGCTGGTATCTGGTGGGTGCCCCTCTGGGACGAAGCTTCCAGAGGAAGGAACAGGCAGCAATCTTTGCTCTTCTGCATCCTCTGCTGGTGATACTGGGACAAACAGGGTCTGAAGTGGACCTCCAGTAAACTCCAGCAGACCTGCACCAGAGGGGCCTGACTGTTAGAAGGAAAACTAACAAACAAAAAGGAATATCATCAACATCAACCAAAAGGATGTCCACACAGAAACCCCATCCGAAGATCACCAACATCAAAGACCAAAGGTAGATAAATCCATGAGGATGATGAAAAACAAGCACACAAAGGCTGAAAATTCCAAAAACCAGAATGCTTCTTCTCCAAAGGATCACAACTCCTCTCCAGCAAGGGAACAAAACTGGACAGAGAATGAGTTTGATGAATTGACAGAAGCAGGCTTCAGAAGGTGGGTAATAACAAACTCCTCTGAGCTAAAGGAGCATGTTCTAACCCAGTGCAAGGAAGCTAAGAGCTTTGAAAACAGGTTAGAGGAATTGCTAACTAGAATATCCAGTTTAAAGAAAAACATAATGACTTGATGGAGCTGAAAAACACAGCATAAGGAAGCATACACAGGTATCAGTAGCCAAATCAATAAAGGGGAAAAAAGGATATCAGAGATTGAAGATCAACATAATGAAATAAAGCAAGAAGAAAATATTAGAGGAAAAAGAATAAAAAGGGACAAACAAAGCCTTCAAGAAATAGGGGACAATGCGAAAAGACCAAATCTATGTTTGATTGGTACACCTGAAAGTGATGGGGCAAATGGAATCAAGTTGGAAAACACTCTCTTCAGGATATTATCCAGGAGAACTTCCCCAACCTAGCAAGACAGGTCAACATTCAAATTTGGGAAATACAGAGAACACCACTAAGATACTGCTGGAGAAGAGCAACCGCAAGACACATAATCTTCAGATGCACCAAGGTTGAAATGAAGGAAAAAATGTTAAGGGCAGCCAGAGAGAAAGGTCATGTTATCCAAAAAGGGAAGGCCATCAAACTAACAGCAGATCTCTCAGCAGAAACTCTACAAGCCAGAAGAGAGAGGGGGCCAATATTCAACATTATCAAAAAGAATTTTTAACACAGAATTTTATATCCAGCCAAACTAAGCTTCCTAAGCAAAGGAGAAATAAAAATTTTTACAGAAAAGCAAATGCTGAGAGGTTTTGTCATCACCACACCTGCCTTACAAGAGTCTTGAAGGAAGCACTAAATATGGAAAGGAAAAACCAGTACCAGCCACTGTGAAAACATACCAAATTGTAAAGACCGTTGACACTATGAAGAAACTGCATCAACTAACAGACAAAATAACCAGCTAGCATAATGACAGGATCAAATTCACAAATAATGATGTTAACTTTAAATGTAAATGGGCTAAATGCCCCAATTAAAAGATACAGACTGGAAAATTGGATAAAGAGTGAAGACCCACTGGTGTGCTGTATTCAGGAGACCCATCTCATGTGCAAAGACACACATAGGTTCAAAACAAGGGGATGCAGGAATATTTACCAAGCAAATGGAAAGCAAAAAAGTGCAGGGGTTGCAAAAAGAGAAATCAAAGGCCTAAATAAATGATGAGAGCTACTCTGTTGATGAACTGTGATTCAAGATATGAACAGTCTTCTAATCGATCTATAAGTTTAATGCAATTTCCAACAAGATTTGTATAGACATAATCAAGCTTATTCTAAAGTTTATATGAAAACACACAGATTCAAGAATAGTTAAAACAATCTTGACAAAGGATACAATGGAAGGAATTACTCTACCTTGGAACCAACCCAAATGCCCATAAATGTTAGACTGGTAAAGAAAATGTGGCACATATACACTGTGGAATACTGTGCAGCAATAAAAAAGGATGAGTTCATGTCCTTTGCAGGGATACGGATGAAACTGAAAGCCATCATTCTCAGAAAACTAACACAGGAACAGAAAACCAAATACCACATATTCTCACTCATATGTAGGAGCTGAATAATTAGAACACATGGAAAAAGGGAGGAGAACATTACACACCGGGACCTGTCGGGGGGTTAGTGGGTAAGGGAGAGACAGCATTAGGAGAAATACCTAATGTAGATGATGGGTTGATGGGTGCAGCAAACCACCATGGCATGTGTATAGCTATGTAACAAATCTGCATGTTCTGCACATGTATCCCAGAACTTAAAGTATAATTTTAAAAAATATGCAAATAAAAAACAACTGCCATTTTACTTTTTTCTATTTTTTAATTATAAACATTTATAATTTATAAATTATCACTTGTAAGGATACCTCTGATTATACTTTTATAACAATATCTACCTTCCTTTACCTGTCCCCCCATTCATAACATCTGGTATCTCCTAATGTGTTCTTTGTCTCTACCATTTTGTCAGTTCAAGAATATTATATCAATGGAATCATATATTATGTAGCCTTTCAGCATTGACCTTTTTTACAGAGCACAATTTCCTTGAGATTTATCTAAGTTGCTTTGTATCAATAATATAGTTTGTGTCTTTTTATTGTTGAGTAATGTTTCATGGTACAGTTGTATCAAGTTTGTTTATTCAACAGTTGAAGAATATTTGGATTGTTTCCAGGTTTTTTGCTATTACTAACAAAACTCCTGTGAACATTCATATATATATTATTGTGAGCATTACTCTTCACTTCTCTAGAATATACACCCAAGGATTCAACAGCTGGGTCACCAAGTAACTATATGTATTTAGTTTTATAAGCAACTGCTAAACTGCTCCCCAGAATGGTTGCACCATCTCACATTCCCAGCAACAATGTATGAGTGATCTAATTTGTATGTCTCCTGACCAGCATTTGCTGTTGTAACTATTTTTTGTTTTATTCATTCTGATAGTCCCGTAGTAATGTCTCATTGTGATTTTAATTTGAATGTCCTTAATACATAATAATTGTGAACATCTTTTCTTTTGCTTATTTGCTATCTGCATATCCTCACTGGTTGAAATCTATTTGGCTATTGTCCATTTTCTAATTGAATTGTTTTCTATTTAATATTGAGTTTTGAAAGTTCATTATAAATTCTAGATACTAGTTCTTTGTCAGATACATGGTTTGCAAATGTTTTCTACAAGTCTGTGGTTTGTCCTTTCATACTCATAAAGGTCATTGTCAGAGGAAAAGTTTTTCATTTTGATGAGGTTCAATTTATCAATCATTTTGTTTTACATTTAAGTCTGTGATCCATCTTGAGTTCATTTTTAGAATAACATGTAATTTAAATCAAAGTTCATATTTTGCCTATGATATACAACTGTATATCAGTGCTCCAGCACTGTTTGTTGAGAAGGCTATCCTTCATCTAGCAAGTTTTTGAACTTTATTGCAATCATGTCGGTATTCCTTTGTGTCTATTATTGGATTTTCTATTCTTTACTATTAGTATTTCCTTGTATCCCTATGCCATAATATACCCTCTCATTTATTATAGCTAGATAGTAAGCCTTAATATCAGGTAGAATAATTCCTTCCATTGTATTCTTTGTCAAGATTGTTTTAGCAATTCTTGAGTCTGTGTGTTTCCATATAAACTTTAGAATAAGCTTATGTCTATGCAAATCTTGTTGGAACTTACATTAAACATGTAGATCAATTAGAAGATCGTTCATATCTTGAATCACAGTTCATTAACACAGTAACTCTCATCATTTATTTAGGTCTTTTATTTCTTTCAACAATATATTGGAATCTTCAGTGTAGAGATCCTGTATGCATTTTCTTAAGTTTATACATAAGTTTCATTTTATTTGGAGTGATTAAAAACGGTATTGTGTTTTTCAGTTTTCACAGATTATTTGTTAACATATAAGAATGAGTTGCTTTGTGTTAGTTTTGTATCTTTCAAACTACTGAACTAATTTAACAGTTCTACTTTTTAATTTTTATATAGATGTCTTGGAATTTTCTTCTAAGACAATCATGTCACCTGTAGATAGGGACAATTTTATTTCTTATATTCCAATCTGTGTAACTTTCATTTCTTTTTCTTGCCTCACTGGAGTGACCAGAATTTGCAGTACTATGTTAAATACGGGAGGTAAGAGTAGATGTCTTTAATATGTTCTTAATCTCAGGGGCAAAGCTTTCCGTATTTCACTATTACACATGCTATTAGCTATAAGCAATTTTTTTTTTTTTTTTTTTTTACATTTTGTTATCATGTTGAGGCAAATCTTCTGTAATTAGAACTTTCTGAGAGTTTTTATAATTAATGGGTGTTGGAGTTTTTCAAATGCTTCTACTTCAATTAATTTAATTTTATATATATATATATATAAATACACACACACACAAACATATATACATATGTTTGTTTTCAGCATTTTGATATAGTCAATTACATTGATTGATTTTTGAATTTTGAACCAGACTTTCATTACTTGAAATAAATCTCATCTATTCACAGTGTATAATTGTTTTTATACATTTTTAAATTCAATTTGCTAAGGATTTTTGCATGTATACTCCTGAGGGATATTGATCTGTAATTTTTCTTTGTTATTTTGGTATCAGCGTAATTCTGACCTCATAATATAAATTAAGAAGTTTTCTCTCCTTTTCTTTTTTCTGGAAAAGACTGTATAAAAATTGGTATTCTTTAAATATCTGTTAGAATTCTTCACTGGAACCATCTGGGCATGTAATTGTTTTCTTCAGAAGACTTCTAACTATGAATTGAATTTCTTTCATAGTTAAAAACTAATCAAATGATACATTTCTCTTTGGTCGGGATTTTATGGTTTGTGGCTTTCAGTGAATTGATCCATCAGTCTACTTTGAATTTATGAGTAGAAGCTGCTCATAGTACTGCAGCTTAGTCTTTAAAGGGCTGATATTTGTCCCTTGTGTCCTCTCTTTTTAAATTTTGGTCAGTCCTGCTAGAAGCTCATCAATTTTATTATTTTTTCCAAAGAACCAATTTTTGTTTTGTTGATTCTTTTCTATTGTCTTCTGATTTCCAATTACATAGATTTCTGCTCTTTTACTTATTATTTCACATTTTACCTGCCTTGCATTTATTTACTCTTGGTTTTCTAGTTTCCTAAATTTTGCACAGAGGTAATTGATTTAAGACCTTCACTCTTTTCTTTTTGCTAACATAAGCATTTTGTGCTATAAATTTCTCTTTCATAACAGCTTTCTCTACATCTCACATATTTTGATATGTTGTATTTTTTATTTTCATTCTGTTCTATGCATTTTTATTTCCTCTGATACTCCCTCTGAATCATGGATTATTTAAAAGTATATTGTTTAATTTTCAAGGTGCAGAGATTTTCTTCTTATTGCTATTAGTTTTTAATTACGTTATGATTAGAGAACATACTCTTATAAATTCAAATTTTTTTAAGGCGTTGAGGTTTGTTTTATAGCTAGGACTTGATATATCTTGAGGAACGTTCCATGCATGCTTGGAAAAATGTATATTCAGCTGTTGTTCAGTGAAGTGTTCTATAGATGCCATATTTTTATGGTTGATAATGTTGTTCAGATCTTCTATACTTTTGCTGATTTTGTTTTTACCTAGCAGTTCTATCAAGGTTGACAGAAGGTTTTTGAACTTCCCAATTATCATTGTTGTTTTGTCATTTTATGAACATCACTTAGATACTATTTTAATCACTTCACAATCAGAAAACTTAGTGGAATGTGATCACAAAAGTTTTTCTTTCACTGTTGCAAATATCCTTCTCAGAAAATAGAGTGAAAAAGTAAAAGAAACGTGATATATTCCACATAGTTAGTGACAAAGTCATTTGCAAAATTTGGAGTTAACAGTAAATTTTGATGAGGGGGAGAGCATTTGGAGGTTTCCTGGAGTCCAAGAAAATGCTGAACAATTAAGTTCTGTGTAGTCCCTCTAGTTCTCTATAACATGCACATATTATGTGAAAATTGCACCACATCTCTTAATAGACAAAGTTGGCTTCACTTTATGGGCTAAGTATTGAGTAATAGTAGTTTTACTATGGCATATAGTGAAGCAATCTAAATTATGAATGGAACCCAGTTTATCTAACTTTGACATTCTGTTTAATGGGTCCATTGGCCATATATATATATATATATATATATATACACACACACACACATACTATTACCATTTAATTATAGATATATCTATTAAATTTAAAATGAGAAAGTTTTTTTTTTTTTTTTTTTTTTTTTAGTTCAGGCCTGTATGTTTTACAGCCACACACACACAAAAAAACCACATTACTAAGGGATAACTTAGAGCACATTCTTCCTGATAGTGTTGTTATCTAATGAATCACAGCTGACTTTTTTCTTGGCTAAACAGTCTCGGAAGAAAGTTTTATAATGTGTCCAGGGTTCAATAATTGCTGAATCAGTTAATCTTTATATAATAGAAAAATAAGAAAACTCTGCTGTAAGGATGTTGAACAAGGTTTTAATTAAAAGCAGTTCTACGGTTGGCAGCAGCCTCTGTCCCAACTGTGATTTTACAAAATCCTCCAAAATATTTTAAAGTAATCTCTATCTTTACTTATTATAAAGAGAGTTATAATCTTCTGACTAATATGAACAAGAATTGTTTTCAGCTCACATAATTAATAGGGTAACAGATTTCTCACATGCTAAACTCAGCCAGCAATGGGTGTGTGTGAAATAAAAAGTTCACCCCTCTCTCCCTAGTGTATGACCTCAGCTTTGGACAAGATAATAGAAATGGCTTATGTAAAAGATTAGTTCCTGATGTTAATGGACCTAAAATCTACAGAATGTGTTGTTTGTTCAAAAACAGACATGGAATTTGGTCTTATATTCAGTGTGTTATTTACTTGTATACATTGTGCTATGTTTTCGAAAATGACCTTAAGCATAAACTTTATTAGTATCATCCAACTTCCACTCCACTGTTGTCTCTGGCAACATTTTCTTTTCATACTCTCTTACCTATATTTATGGTAAATGACAAATTGACTTTTTAAAGAATTGACCAATCAAAAAAAAGACTGCAGCAATTTCAGTTTCCAAAAAGAGAGCACTAAGTTTGAGGTTTTACAACCATGGTAAATGTCTTCAGTCCTGGGGTGACTTTGATAAATTACTTTAAAGGAGTTTCGTTATAAAGAAACAAATCCCCAGGATATATAGTTCTCTCATTGCCTCATATCCTTATTTTCCACATGATTGTCCTGGGACTCTTTGAGAACATCTGGGAGAGCTCTGATTACAAAATGTGAGCTGTTTTGAGCACAGCGCAGTTTGTAATTTTGATTCTCTTTCATGCTCAAACTTGTTGTGCTCTCATCCCCTTTTTAATCCATTCAGATAGATAACGTGTGCTAATATCTCTTTTAAATGGGTTAAGTCAACTTCAGTTCCATGTAGAAAGGTTTTCTCATCACATAAGGGAAAGTCTGACATAACAGTTTTTATTACAACACAGTTGATGTACAGGGCAAGGAAATTTAATATAAAGAAAGATGAGATACATTACAGGGATCTTGAGTTGCACAGGCATTTGTTTTTTACTTTATTAATTCTTTTATTGTGGTAAGAACACTTACATGAGATCTACTCACTTAACGATTTTGAAATGCATAAGCTTTTACTGTTGATGTTGTATAGCGGATCTTCACAACTTATTCTTCATGATTAACTGAAACTTTACCCACTGACTAGTAACTCCCCATTTTCCCTTCCCCCCTCAGCTCTTTACAGCCACAATTCCACTCTTTAATTCTGTGACGATTTTAGATAACTCATATAAGTAGAATCGTGCAGTATTTGTCTTTTTGTGGTCGGCCTATTTCACCTAGCATAATGTCCTCAAGGATCATACATGTCGTTACATATTACAGAATTTCCTTCCTTTAAAGGCCAAAGAGCATTCCACTGTATGCATATATCAGATTTCCTTTATTCATTTATCTGTCCATGGACATTTAGATCCACATTTTGGCTATGACAAATAATATTGCTATGAATATAGGCATGCTAATATCTCTTCAAGATCCTGATTTCATTTCTTTTGGATAAATACACAGAAGTAGAATTGCCAGAGCATACATTATTGCTACTGTTTTTTCAGAAACTCCCATTCTGTTTTCCATAATGGCGTCACCATTTTGCATTCCTTATTACAAGGACTTCAATTTCTTCACATCTTTGTCAACACTGTTGTCTTTTTCAATTTATGTAATAGGCATTCTAACAGGTATGAGGTGATATTTCATGGTGGTTTTAATTTGCATTTTGCTGAGGATTAGTGACATTGTGCATTTTTTTCATAAACCTGTTGACCATTGTCTGTCTTTTATGGAGAAATGTCTATTCAAATCCAAGGCAATTCCTTAGCTGTATAGTATTGTGCCATGAGGTATAGTTCCTGTAGAAGTTGGTTCATATACTTATTAGAATCTTTTACTCAAAATCTCAACTTGAAATAGAGACTGGATCTATTTATTACTGTATGGATTTCCAGTGCATGCCACAGATATTATTACACATTTCTCAATAAATTTTTCTTCAACTTATGATTGAGAGATAAGTAGGAGATAGATTAATTCTTAGTAGGAGATAGATAGTAGTAGGAGGTAGATATTTTTAGATTGGAAGCTTCGTTACCATTTCCAAGATATTTAGTAAAATTTAAACACCAAAAGTTAAATAGGCAAACATAATTGTTAAGAATCTGTTTTTGGCAGTTATATATGATATTAAGGAAACGTTACTATTACCAGCTTGATATGTTGCATCCCAGTACTGACTGGTACAACAGTAATCATAACTCTCATTTATCTTTTTTCTGTGTATCTAGAACTTTACCACTAAGACAATGAGGCAGCAGCCAGCTCTGTGCATTCTCACTTGTGGATTATATACCAAATAAGCAACTTATATAATAAGGCACTTTTAGTTGTATAGGAAATAAATAAAGTAAAATAGATTTTGGGAAGTAAGAACCTAAGAATTCACCCCTGATTTTGCAAATGATGAGGTTTTGGTCCTAAAAAATTATGACTTGCCTAATCTATACGGTTATTTTGTTGTCAGAGATGGGACTACATCCAAAAACCTTAGCATGTTATTCTTTCTATAAAGCAACATTGATTCCCTTCATGAAGATCTTAAACTTAAAAAGAAGGAATATAAGCCAACATGTTGGTGCATGAAAGCAAAAAACACTGAAAAATGTCTATCCAAAACCAACTCAGTTTATTTGTGCATTCATTCAGCCAGAAAAATATTCATTAACAATCTCAGTGTCAAGACTGCTTACACAAACATTGTTTCTGGCAACAAGAGCTTCCTACTTAGTGAAGGATGCAGATAAGTAAATAGACCGTTACAAAAAAGTCGTAGCAAATTTTCTGATAGAAGGAAACATAAGATGTACAAGACAGCACATCTTATCCAGATTGGGTGTTTAAAGCAATCTCCGATCTTTTTTTTTAATAGCCTCTACATTTGAAAAAATCATGTACTACCTCACATATTTTAATTTTCATATGTAAAATCAGCAACATGGAGTCTTCATTTCATATCAGTCGGTTCTGCATCCATGGAATAAACCAACTGATCTAAAATATTCAGAAATAAAATCAATAGTTGTATCTGAATGGAATATATGTAGACTTTTTTCTTGTAATTATTTCATAAACAATACAGAATAAAACTATATATCATTTACATCATATTAGGAACTAATAAGTAATGTAGAGGTGACTTGAAGCATACAAGAGGATGTGTGTAGGTTATATGCAAATACCGTATTATTTTATATCAGAGACTTGATCTTTGGGATTTTTGTGTCCTTGGATTTTTGTGTCCCTAGGGAGTCCTGCAACCAATCCTGCACAGCTATTGAGGGATGACTGTGTACAGACCCAAAAGATTTCATTTTTAGTCTAATACAACTTTAAGAAAAATAAAATTATTATATATCTATTTTAAATATTTCCCCTGAAATTTAAGCTTTAAAGCAATTCCATATCACCACCATTTATTAAAATATATGTAAACAAGCTCATCTTTGGGAGGCAGAAATTGCCTATCATTTATTTTAATCCTTGAACTCATCTTTCCATTTCAATTATAATACACTTTAGCCCTTGAAAACATTTTATTGATTGTCATAACATAATTTGTGTGACAAAAATATTTATATAGATAATATAAATTTAAAGTATAATTTAGACATACAATACATACATAGACTTTGATATATAATATGTAATATAATTAAGTGTAACTATACAATTTATATTAATAATACAAATAAATTTAACTTTCTTTTCTAATTTCCTGGAATCATATGACTCCAGCTATTAAAATATTTTGTCTAGAGTTATCATTGTAATGTGTATTACCACCAACTGACAAAACAAGAGAAATATGTGGCTAAATGAATGAAATATATGAGAATTGTTTTTTATCTATTTTTAATGAACACTGTTATTTGAATGAAGCAGATTACAACATTAACTTTATTCCTGTTTTTAAAACTATTTTCATGAGGTCAAAGCTTATAAATTATTTTACATAAACATGTATGTGTGAATGAAAAGAATATTCTAGAACAAAAGTACCAATTTTTAAAATTTCTTTTAGTTTAATATGCCGAAAATTATGTAATCGTCTTCCATCAAATATTTTTAATGAATCAGCAGCTCAAATAGGCATTTCCTCAACTTTGTTTAAAGCAAAAGTTTAAAGCTATCAGGCATAAAATTGATTTGTTACCAAGAGCCATTCTCTTTCTGAATTTCTGAAAACTATACATATGAGGATTATTATTAATTTTGCTTACTATCCTTTCATTTAGAGGATTTATAAATTAGGCCTTACAAATTAGGAATTGGGCCCCTAGTGTCAAGTTTATAATGGTTGTATTAATAATTGTTTTTAATTGTATTAATGGTAGAATTTACAATCTATAAATAATTAATAGGAATGAATAATAAATATATATCTGATGGCAAGGAATTGGGGAATATGGAAATTTCCCTAAATTTATCAGAGAAGATAGCGAGAATATGCTTACTTTTATAAGAAACCTCAAAACTTGTTTTTCAAGGGACTCTGGCAGCTTGCATCCCACCAGCAGTACATAAGAGTTTCAGTTATTCCAAGTCCTTGCCAACACTTGCTATCATCAGTTTTTTAAAATTAGTCCTATTGACTTTTTTAAATTAGCCCTTCTAATAGATGTGTCATATTTTATATCATATTTCAATTCATATTTTTCTGATGACCTGTAATGTTAAGCATATTTTATAATTTACTAATAATTTATTCATAATTTATTTTCCTCTCACATGCCTTATTTGATCATGTATGTGTTGAATTATTTTGCCCTTTCTAAAAAAGATCAGGCTATCTTATTACTGAATTTCAAGAGTTCCTCATATATTCTAAAGAGTTCTTTATCAGATGTATATTTTGCCATATCTCCTAGTTTGCAGTATGCCTTTTCATTTTCTTAAGCATATCTTTTGAAGCACAAAAGATAGCTAGTTTTTATGAAGTCCAATTTATCAATTTTTTAGCAGTCCACAATTAAGTGCTTACCGAAGAGTTATGAAAAGACATTACAATGACTTGTACTTAAATGTTGATAGCATTTTATTTATAATAGACAAAAATTGGAAGCATCCCACATGTCTACCAACTAGTAAATGGATAAACAAAATGTTGCATATTCATACAATGGAATAATACCTACTAAGAACAATAAATGAACTACAGATATGTGCAATAACAAATGTATTATGCTAAATAAAAAATGTCCACCAGAAAAGACTACATTCTGTATTATCCTATTTATATGAAGTCCTGCAAAAGACAAAACTATGTTACAGGAAGAAGACAGATTATAGCTCCTAGGGGCCAGAGGTAGGGAAGGGAGATTGACTAATAAAGGGCACAAGATAACTTTTTTGAGGAGATGCAAATATTCTACATCATGACTGTGGAGGTCATTACATAAATGTATATATCTGCCCAAACTCATTGAATTATATACTGAAAATTGGTGAATTTTATGTTTGTAAATTGAAAAAGTTTTTAAAAACTGGTTAAAAAATTAGTATAGATTTACATCATTTTTTATGAATTTTAATCAAAAACACATATCTTACTTTCAGTATATGTTCCCTTTAATCAAAAAATAAAATTGGTGGAAGCAAATGTATAAGGAACTAGAGGCAAGATCACAAAAATACCAACTTTTTCACTACCCCTAGTCTACTATATATTAATTTAAAAAATTTCATAGCCCCACTTTGCCCAGAAGAGAAATTTAAAATAAAAGACAAGAAAATTAAGCCCTATATCAGGTATTAACCTTGACTAAGGAGGCTTCACTAACATTAACTCTTGTAATAGGTTTTTTTGGTGTTCTAAAGAATCTTATGTCCTGGAGCAAGATGAGATGGATGAGTGACTGAAATTGTCAAAAGCTCTTTTACTAAAATTACTTACTGGACATCAGATGTATAGAATATCATTGCCTCTGTAACATGACGGGGCACAACCAGAAAGACTGTGTGTCCTGTTGAGGTGAAGCACCCTGACCTGAATGTCGATTTCTAAGAGCTTTCATCTGAAATGACGCATGAGAAAGAAGGAGTACAGAACCCTTCAGGATGTCAGCAGAGGCAGAGCTGAAACCACATAAAGCAGGTGAAGAGAAGAGGAATGACATCTTACAGTCTTCAAAAAACTAGCTGCTAAGATGTTTGAAAGACCATGAGGATATACAATATTCAGCAGAAGATGATACTTTATACTCATATTATTTTACTGAAAAAGCATGTATATTCTTTCCTACAGTCATTAATCAGTAAAGAAAAAAAGCCCTCCGAATGATCACTAAGGGAGAAGGAGGAATTTCAGCTAAGAACATCACCTGTCCTATATTCTCATGATTTCAGAGTCTGATCAATGACAGTCATGTCAAACTCCTATAAATCTTAATAGGGAAGGTACCAGGCTCAAGAGGCTGAGAGACCCAGAGCCAGCAAATCATACATGGGGAATTATTAAGGATTTACACACAGGACACAGAGTCCAGTGATGACAGGTCAGATAGGAGAACTGCCTTACATACAGAAACGGTCCAGTGGCAGTGTGCTGGTCAAGACATCTGCCTTCCTACAGTTCGGTGGCAGCAGGTTACGCAGGAAAATTAGAACCGCTTTCAAACAGCATAGTTTATATAGCCTTTTTGTTTAGCACCTTCCCCTTAACGACTTCCACCTGGCAACCTTTATTTAACCCAAAACTCAGGGCCTCAATCCCCTGTACAGCCCACGTTCCATGGGAAAAGCCAGAGGTTCAGATATTCCTCATAGACAAGGAACAAATCTCCGGGCTGACCATTCCCAGATTCCCTAGCTCAGAACAAACATTCAGATGCGTCTACTATACAGGGTCATTCTAAGGGTATGCTTGTTATTGCTTTCAGATGTGTTTACCCTACAATGACCCACATAATGCTGCATTGCTTCCAACTTTATAAACAGAGCAGCCTTTTCTACCTATATCATGGCCATCTTCGGGCCATTTTGAATTAGCTGCCTTAGGGGTTTCTTTCTGTCTTTCAATTCCCTGAAACAAAGCAGTTTTTCTGACAGTCTATGCCTTCTGTTCTTTATGTCCTTTAATGTGATCCTGTCTCTTAAATTCCTGTCCTGAGAAGCTTAGACAATCTTGTCTTCCCCAGATTCTTTTTCACAGTTATCACAGCATACATGTACTTGATATCTGAGGTCAGCTTGTACTATTCTTACACCTTATATCTCTGTTTTGTTGCATATTATTAGGAAGTCAGTCGATCCCTTTCCAAGTTGAATCTTTATCAGTTGAACACCTGCAAGGGTAACAGTTGTTTGCAATTAACCAATTTTGAAGAACTCTTTCCTCCATGTGTTAGCCTGCTAGGTGAACATGAGCTCAGTAAGTTTAACCCAGCGGTTATATCTTTCTACTCCCTACCCAAGGTTTGAATCTGTATCTTCTCCATATTTTCTCACTTATATGCTGTGATTACTTAAGTTAATTTCAATGATTTTTTCCTAATATTTTGGGGATTAAATGAACATTAACATTAATGAAGAATCTCATTTGTCAAAGATTCCATAACCATCTAATATGTGTAGGATCTGGGTTATACACTGTCCAGGATATAAAGATAACTAAGATGGAATTCTAATTTTCCAGGAAATATCTAGTACAAATTGGAGAGGACATGTCAAAAATAATTCTAACATGAAATAGGTGATGTATGTGGTAAGTGAAGTATGAAATTCCATGTAAGCAACTAAGAAAAAAGACATCAGAGCGAGGGCTTGTTCAAATACAGATTTCTTTGTCCCATCTGCAGAATTTCTGATTTAGTAAAGGTGGGATAAGTCCTGAGAATTTGCATTTCTAACAAGTACCCAAGTGATGCTGATGCTGCTAGTTCAAGGACCACGTTATGAAAACCTCTGATCTGGTTTATTATACAGATGAGAAGATTGAGTCAGAGAGAGTGAAAACCTGCCCAAATGTGCAGAGCTTGTTATAGTGGAACTGGAATTAAGATCCAAGTCCCTTGGTTACAGTTGAGGTTTCCTTTTCTTACTACATGCTTTTTTGGAACGGAAGGAGGGAAAAGATTTCCAAAGAGTAAAGAAGGACTTCCCATGCCTGAGGAACATGGGTTTTGCTGCAGGTATGCCAAGTGATTCAGTTTGGCTAATGTGTCAGCTATGGGTAGAGGTGGACTGTGAGCTGCAACAGCATTGATCAGTTCAGCTGTTGCACATTGAGTGAACTTTGGGAAGAAGGCCAGCAGACAGCTAGGATGTTGCCATAAAATCCAATTCAGAGGTAAGAAAAGTCATAGCTGGTGTTAATGGAGTAACAATGAAGTAACAACTTGTCTACTTGTGAATAGGAAGTAATCAATTGTCTCCCTTTTTTAAGCTAGAAAATATCCTTACTAATAAACTCAGAATAAGGAACTGAAATTCCTGACTGCAAAAGAACACAAGTGGAAAGGACAGAACAAAATATATATACATCCCTATTTTCATTATGAGGATTAACTCTTTAATGTTGCATTAGAAATACACTGTGAATATTCCAGCATCACAATGAGTTGGAATGATCAATAATTTGAAAAGGAACATTAATTTTTAAGCAAAAATCTTAAACCTCCTTATTAATAACTCAAAACAGATAAAAATCATATTCGTATCTTCTGGCTCCTGATAGCCATCTTAATAAGTTACCTGAAAAGAAAAAAAAAATTAACGAATACTGAGTTTAAAGATTTAAATATATTCTCATTAAGAGGTCAAATATTTTTTTTAAAATTGTCAGAGACAATTTTTAGTGAATGTATAAATTTTCATGTTTATGCTTTGGCTGAAACTACACAAAGGATTTTGTCCGAGAGGAAATTAAAGGAGGATTTTGTTCAAGAATTTAATTTCCTAAATCTGACTTTTATTCATTATTTTTTTGCCCAGAAAAGGCCAGCAAAAGATTTCAGAATCAGACTCATCTGGCATTTTTTTCTGTGGAAAAACTAGAAACTAAAGGATCCATTGTGTAACTGAAAGCCTATTTACTTAAGGGGCTTGAATTCATGCCTGCAGGATGGCATCTTAATATTCTATCCCATATTTTGAGAAAGATCAAGGAGTCAGAGGGAGTCATGAAATGGAAATAAGTATCTCTAATATTCCCTAAATTTAACTAATAGTTTTCAACTTTTCTGCAAAACTCATATAATTTCCACTTGCTCTATGGATGAGGAAGATTTGGGATTTGTCTTTTGGGTCAATTCAGATCCTCCAGGTAGAAGATGCCAAAACAGAAGTGCAAGAGATTTTTTTGAGGGAAATACTTGTGAATGATAAAGGGTAGATGGAGCAGGAGTAGGCAGGTAGAATAGGCCTGATACTTGGAAAAGGAGAGAGTAGAAAGAGCTTCACCTTATAGTACAGATCTGAGAAATTCTCAGTCATCATGATAGGAAGTCCCAAAGCAAAGATTTTCCATTAGCAGAATTCTGCCTGGGTTAGAAATGGCCCAGCATCTGACATTCTCTGTTACTGACATAAGCCGGGTAGAGTATTACTTTGGTGTGATCCTTGTTACTGATCACAAAGGTTCAGCAGCTGAAACAACGAATTAACTATACTTTTAGCAGGTTTATCACCTTCAGAGGTGCCCCAGTACAACCTTCACTTGACACAAATCTTCTCCACATGTATTTGGGAGTAGATCCTCCATGCTGTTCTTGTTTCTCTCAAACTACATCTGTTGCTGCAGTGATCTCAGGGTTGTAACTTATATATATCATCATTTCCCCTCTACCCTCTGTTCTAAATTTCCCTCCACCTCAGCTGTTGCCTGAGTATGCCGTAGTGAAATCCTGGCATTGTAACCTAAACCCTAATTCTTAAGGCGGCTGAGCCTCTGGTAATCTCAAACTAGTATTGCTTCAAGTGGATAATCATAGTTACAATTAGACATGGGAATATGCAAGTGAATCACCTGAGTTCCACACATATTCCTCTCCACCCTCACTATGTGAAAGCAGACTTAACTCCTCCTGCTAATCAATTACCCCGGCCAAGATGTTACCCCCTCTCTTCACCTACTGGACCCTGGACACAAGGAGTTCAAACTGCACAAGGGGCAGCCATAGTTTATAATTCAATGGGGCAGTGTTGTATGCCTTGGTAAAATATGCCACCTTAAAAGAAATCAACATATCAAAGGGATAGCTGAGCTTGGTTTTTATTGCAGCACTATCCACAGTAGCAAAGATGTGGAATAAACTAAATGCCTATCAACAGATGAATGGATAAAGAAGATGTGGTACATATCCATAATAGAATACTATTCGGCCATAAAAAATGAAATCATGTCATTTGCAGCAACGTGGGTGGGACAGAAGGTCATTATCTTAAGTGAAATAACACATGCAGAAAAAGACAAACATCACATGTTCTTATTCATATGTGGGAGCTAAAAAATTTGAACACATGGAAGTAGATGGGAAAAATAGGTAACAGAGACTGGCAGAGGTTAGTGGGAGGGAGGATGAAGAGAAGTGGGTTAAAGAGTTACAGGTAGGAGGAATACATTCAATGTTTGATAGCAGAATAGGATGGCTATACTTAAAAACATGTATTGTACTTGGGTGATGGATGTCCTAAATACCCTGACCTAATCACTACACATTATATAGGTGTAAAAATTTTCTCATGTACCTCATACATTTGCACAAATAAAAAATATTCCACCACTGGGAACCAAGATTTATAATTGCAGACTCAAGAGTTACAAAGACAGGGTACACAAAGTTCCCCAGTTGGTCACTGGGAAGAATTTTAAGTGGGGTCACTCCTTTCTTTTATCCCTCAGTTCCTGGACATATATTTTTCCTAATGGAAACATAATATAACACATGAGACTCTAGTGTGTATGCTGCATCTTAGAGAATGGCACCCTGTGTTCACAGAGAATTTCCTCCAAGTTGGTGCTTCAATTGTGTGTTTACTCATCAATTTCAATGCTCTGTCAGGCTAGCCACTTCTACACAGTATAGGAGTGGTATGTGATTCAATGCACACTATGTGAATGCCACAGTTACTCCTGTATCTATTTTGCTACAAAGTGGGCCTCTTGGTCAAATGTCATTCAGTGTGAAATTCCCTGTTTGCAGATCTGGCTACATAAGCTTCTGGATAGTCATGCTGGTTGAGGCTCCCCTGGGAGATAATGCAAACTCATATCTAGAGAATTATTTTATTCCTATAAAAATCACCACTGGCTTTTCCAGAATAAAGGGAGACCAAAGTAGATGAGTAGCTACCAGTAGCCAGCTGGTCTCCTGAAAGAATAGTGCCATACTGAAGTCTCAGCATTAAGTCTGGCTGGCAGTTTGGGTGATTAGGATTATCTGTAGCCTTAATAAACGGGAGTCCATTGAGCTAGTGCAGTTTCTGCCTTTGTCACCATGCTATTCTTTTCTGTGCCCATTTGACCAGTTCTGGGTTAGTTGAAGACAAAGGTTGGCTGAACCATTTTTTCTATTCAGTTGTTCACTACTTCCTCTAGCGTGGATGATTTTTGATAGATAGTAACATGATGATAAAAACCTTCACACTTCATGCTGATTCCCCTGTGTCCATTCACATGACCCCACTCCAGACATCTCTGGCCTCCCAGTTCTTTTCCTTTCACTGTACCCATCATATAGCCCCATTTATTTTTGGCTTGTACCATAGACCATGATAACCTCTACAGAAAACAAGCTTATGTTTTTTCCTCTTCTTTCATCTGGATGTACACTGACACATATATGGTCTTAGGTGAAATGTAAACTGAAAGAGGGTCACTGATGCAATTCTGGCAGATACCATTGGGATTTGAGCTGCCTGTCCATGAAGGTTACTCAGGTCTTCTGATTCTGCTCAAGTTCAATTCCATTTTCTTCAGTGAACAGCTACTAGGACCTTCTGATAATATACTTGGCAAGTCAGCAGAACTCAGCTTATAATGAGGAGTTGCAGAGACACAGTCACTGGGTACCATGTAGTCAATTGTTCTATGTCTTCCAGGGCCCAGTATTTTCCCAGGAGCTATTTTTCAAAATGAGTGTAATTCTCTGCTGATGACATGGCCGTAGTCCAGAACCCCAGAGGCCTCTGTTAGGCTTCTTCCACTGGGGCTTGTTGTAAGGCCACATTGCATCTCTTCTGACAACTCTTCAAATTCAACTGTGCTGGATTACATGACCCAAACGGCAGAGCTGTTTGCACTGCAAACTAAATTCAATTCAGAACCTTTACTTCTCTTGGCTCACTGGGAGGTGGTGGCCTTTCATGCCATCCGGTATATCAGCTAGAGAAGCAAACCCTGGGGTCAAATCTGTTGCCTCTGGAACCCATCAGCCCTTCCAAGCATTGCTTCCTTCTCTGTGATAAGGTATCAAAATACAAAAAAACTATCTTTTACTCTGTAGTTGTATCAGCCTGTCCCTGACCACTGGTCCCTTGAAAATGTTACCAAATTTCCTGGAATCTTCATAGAGTTTATCTCACTCCGTCTGGAGTACCTGGGTCTTATCAAAGCCTCCAGAATCTTCATAAACTCTTGCTCATGCTGACTGAACAGCAAACTATTATCAATATAATAAATCAGTGTGATGTGCTGTGGAATACCAGATGGTCTGTATCTTTCTGGACTACATTATGACAGGTTGAGAGAATTAGCATAGTCCTGCGGCAAAATTGCAAATGAGTATCATTGTTTGTTTCACATGAATATGAACATTCTCTGTTGTTCTTTATTAATTCATGTAGAAAAGAATGCATTTGCCAAATAAATGACCGTATACCATATACCTGGGGCTTTATTTACTGGCTTTTGCAAGGATTACATGTCTAGTATAGCAATTCTGATCAAGGCAACTGCTTTGTTGGACTTTTAGTAGACTACAGTCATTCTTTAGGACTTGTTCAGATTTTTGCAGAGACAAGAATAGCACATTAAATGAATATATGAGGAGCAACATCATCACTATACCATTTTAGATCTTAAAGGATAGCATAATCTCCTTTTCACCCCCACCCTGGGACACAATCTATATATTTTTAATTGAATAATTTTGTGTGAAGGCAGGGAGGGGTTGTGGGCTTTCATGTAGCCTCCCTTGCTATCATAGCTCTTATTTGAAAGGCCTGAGACCCAGTGTGAGGTTACTTTAATTGTCAAGCATGGCAATCTCAATTATCCATTAAGTAACCAGGAAAATAAACTCAGAGGTCCTACTGAAAGCAGTAGCTTATCAAGACTTGATACTTTATTTCCTGGTCCCTGTATGTCACCTCTGCAATGGGGGGCTGCAATGAGGTTTCAGATTTCCAGGTATCATATCCACCCAGGATATTTTTCTTAGATTGATACACAGACTCCCGAGTAAATGACCATAGTTCACTTTTCAGACAAATAAGAAATGGAAAGCATACAAACAAAAGCATAATAACTATTCCGATATAAATGGAATAATAACTCATGTTACTTATGTTACTTACCTTAGAAATTCATTTATTCATACAGAAAACAAAACTGAGAGTCTAATTTGGAATAGGCTCTGTGATAGATACTTGAACTTATATAAAAACGATGTGAAAAAGTACAGACACAAGGCCAGGGGGTCCTGAAATTTGTCAAGTTTGTCATTAGAGCATATAAGTTTAAGAAATAATTTTTTAAATAGTTTTTGATAATTTAAAAGGATAAGAGCATATTCTATTTATAATGTTAGTTTACATTCTCTTAAACTGTAGCAATTTCTCACTTATGTGAATATGTATTTTTTCTATAAAAAAGGACTGATGCTAGTCACTTTATAAAAATCAAGACAAAGATATTTAAATAAATGAATTAAAATAATATGGATATTTACTTGTGGCTACTATATATGGCTCTGCACCACTTCATGAAGCACCATTCACAGGAAAAGGACTACGATGCACTTAGTACTACTCCCTATGGTTTGCAGTGGCCTGCCTGCACAATTATATGTAAGAGCCGTACAATTTTGTTGCCTGAAATCATGGTGTAGTCAGAGCCTATTGCAGAAAATAGAGAGAACATTTGCCTCATTCTCACATTATAAAGTCTGAAATTTAAAATTTTGATAAATCCAGATGAGATAATATATGCCAATATGGTGACATATGAACTATAAAGCATTAATTTATTAAATGTAAATATTTAAAACTCATAAGTTTTCAAAACATTACTATTGTGATCTTTAATAGAATATAAACAAAACAGAACATAAACAAAATTAAACAAAGAAACAATAAAAAAAACAGAAAGGGTCCAGGCTTCAAAGCATGCCAGTGAGGTAGAACAATTATTACTATTACTATTTCCATCCATCATTTTAAAAATCAAGTCGATTACTTAAGACCATACGCTAAACCACAGAAGCAGATTTTTTAATGTTAGGTGGAGGGCAAATTACATCTCCATGTAGAGATAAAGAAAGAAAACAAAAGAGTGTTCTATCCTGACAAGGAGGATGCCAGTGTGTAGTTTCATTCGTCCTTGTGATGTAGAAAGGCAATTACCCCCTTTTTCATGAGCTTCAGACTGGTGAAGGAAGATGTAGTAATTAATTATAATTTTAATGTATTATATACATAACATCTATTATATACGCTGTGCAGTATCATGATTGTATGTGCCTACATAAATCACATGTCCATGAAACCAGCACTGCATGGGGGAGTCTTCCCTGAAGATAAGCTGAGGATGAGTACCATTGAGCCTATGGTAGCAGGCATCATATTGGTGCCCTAGCATTCATCCTAGCCCATCTGCTTTGTATAGGATCCATTTTTGGTTGAAGTAGAGCTGACCTCTTCTTCAGATCTAAATGGATCCTACTTGATATAAACCAGTTTGTATGATCTTATCTCCATCACCTCAGTGAGATACGCAATAACCCAAGTCTAAGCCAAACAGGGTGAAGACCAACTTCTAGATTAGACTGATTTGTTCAAATTAGATCGAAGCTCAGAGCTCTTATTAATTTGGGAAAGAAAGCCTTTCTCTTGGTGGTATGGTATTTGGAGGTAAAGCTTGGAACTTCTGTATGCCATTTTTCTACCAAGAAAAATATGAGGTCAACCGGCCCTGAAAAATGACCATGATCTACTAAAAGCTCAACAAAGTAGTTGCTCTGATCAGATTTGCTATGCTGCACATGTAATCCTCGCAAAAGCCAGTAAATAAAGCCTCAGAGGCCAGCTTGGGGACATAGCTCTCATATGTCTGCATGGCTAACTCATTCAAATCTTTTGTTTTAGGCCAACAAAAATTCACTATGGTGGCCGGGCATGAGGAAAGAGATGAAAGCGTAAATTGGACTACTAAGCATTTTAAAACAGGATTTCAGAAAAAAAAAAAAAAAAAAAAAAGAAAGAAATGAAAAGGCATAGTATTGGACGATCAATGTAGATACAGGGCATGCAGATGTAATAGAAGAAGGGAAAAGATGCTCTAAGAACAAAACAGGAAGTGACAACTCTTATCTGGCCATTCTCAGGCCTGAATATTCCCATTTGACCCCTATTAGGGACTTGCTGAATGTTAACTGTTGAAGAATTTTGAAGAAGAGGGCAAACAGGCAGTCCTAACATTTGAGGCAGTGTGGAAAAGGACAGAGGAAAAAAAGAAAGAAAAAAAAATAAGAAAGAAAATGACAAACAAGAGACTACTCGGTTATTTAAATATACTTCTATAAAACATAGGGATAAAAAATGACATAAAGATAGAAAAATTTATAATGAATTTGAAAAGAATGTTTTCTCTATTCATCATTGATAAACTTTTTTTTTTTTTTTTAACAGTCTTCCATTAGATATTCCAAATCTGTGCCACCTCCTTAAAACCCCATTCAGTTCAGGAGTTGCCCACTGGAAGCAAATAGTTTCTTCTAACGCAGAAATGTGAGACCATTGGAGACCAAAAGACTCAACATTCCACAATTCCAATTTTAATAGTGCCTCCCACAAGAATCTTACGTCTCTTCTCTTAAGTCTCTAAAGAGAAATTTCCCCACATCTTGAGGCTAAAACCCTCATCTGCTCTTTTCATTTCATGTCTAAATCTTGATTTATCCATTTTCCTTTCAAACTTTTATTGTGTATAAGATACTTTTCTTTAACTTAGATATATGGTTAATCTCCAGATTTGAGAACTATTCCCAATACACTATATTTCATTCTACCCAGCATTTTGGGGGGAAAAAAAAGTCTTCACCTACTTCTTCCACTCATATAACATTACTGAAGCAACACTGGCAGGGGTAATAAAGGATCTGATGGCTAACTCTAAAGGACTTGGCCTATTATTACATTTTGTTTTTTAATTATTTGTTCTATGCCTTTGGTTTCTATATTTTTGTTTTGTTTTGTTTTCTTCTTCCATGTCTGATTAATTTGCTGAAAATATTTTGCCTACTTAAATTTCTGTTTCTGAATCCAGATCTCTTGAATTTCCAAAACCTATACGCTAGTAATTTTCAACTTTGTTTCTCTACTTTAGAGTTTTCTACAAAGTGCCTGACCCATAAAACCTATTGCCTACTAGGTATTTACAGTCTAATACTAGGTTGGTGCAAATGTAATTGTGGTTTTTGCCATTACTTTTAATATCTCATTGGAAGGTATGTTGTCTCCACTCATCACTGAGCTTCTGTCTCTCATTTTCTGTCTCAGGGGCACTTAATCTCCCCAGTGAGAAATTTAGGAATCAAATAAGCATCTATTCCTCATCACCTATCTTCAGTTAGTTACTAAGCTTCTATCATTTCTTGCAACTTCTACTGCAATACCTTCTTATACAGCTGGTCTTTTAGTTTCAGCCTTACCTTCCTCCATTCTTTCCTTTACAGGCTGCCAAGAGAAATCTCTCCAACAAGTGTAAAATATAAGTCTGATCATGTCATTTCCCATTCAGAATTCCCCAACAACTTCCCATAAATGAAGAATTGAAACCACATTCTTGCTAAACATCTCTGGCAGGCATACAAGAACCTGCATGCCTTGGTTCTTACATACCTGTCCAGCCACATCTAACATATTAAATAAACTGCTTAAAATTCTCCATGTACTTAAAGTTGCTTCAAGCGCTTAAATTCTTGTGCATGCAAATCCTTCTGGAAAAAAACTGACCACTTTTCTTTTTCTTTTCACTCTTAGAAAACTTCAACACATCTTTCAAAATCCAGTTAAACTCATCCAAATATGTGTGATGGTTGTCCACTTTCCCCCCTAACTGTATTATCACTGTATCTTAAACCTACTTCCAGTACTTTTCACATAATATTGCAATTTTTCTGCATTATCTTTCTCCCCTGCTACTCCATGACCTTCTTGAAGGTAGGGACTGTGTCTTATCTAGTTTCTATTCCCAGCACCTATAATAGTTTGATCCATATTTCATCTTAATAAATATATGTTGCAATCAATTCAATTCAATGCATTCAAGATTTCTTTAGAAGAAGATACACTATAGGAATCTACTCCACTTATTAAAGGAAGGAAAGAAACTCCCCAGTAAAGGTTTATACAGGGACCTTGATTTATTGTGTCACACAATTGAACCAAAGACCCTATATGTGGACCAGTGAATATTTTATGTAAGCTTCCAGGGAAGCTTTTTTTTTTATATACTTTAAGTTCTAGGGTACACGTGCACAATGTGCAGGTTTGTTACATATGTATACGTGTGCCATGTTGGTGTGCTGCACCCATTAACTCATCATTTACATTAGGTATATCTCCTAATGCTAACCCTCCCCCGTACTCCCTTCCCACAATAGGCCCCAGTGTGTGATATTCCCCTTCCCATGTCCAAGTGATCTCATTGTTCAGTTCCCACCTATGAGTGAGAACATGCGGTGTTTGGTTTTCTGTTCTTGCGATAGTTTGCTGAGAATGATGGTTTCCAGCTGCAGCCATGTCCCTACAAAGGACACAAACTCATTCTTTTTTATGGCTGCATAGTATTCCATGGTGTATATATGCCACATTTTCTTAATCCAGTCTGTCACTGATGGACATTTGGGTTGATTCCAAGTCTTTGCTATTGTGAATAGTGCCGCAATAAACATACCTGTGCATGTGTCTTTATAGCAGCATGATATATATTCCTTTGAGTATATACCCAGTAATGGGATAGCTGGGTCAAATGGTATTTCTAGTTCTAGGTCCTTGAGGAATCGCCACACTGTTTTCCACAATGGTTGAACTAGTTTACAGTCCCATCAACAGTGTAAAAGTGTTCCTATTTCTCCACATCCTCTCCAGCACCTGTTGTTTCCTGACTTTTTAATGATTGTCATTCTAACTGGTGTGAGATGGTATCTCGGTGTGGTTTTCATTTGCATTTCTCTGATGACGAGTGATCATGAGCATTTCTTCATGTGTCTGTTGGCTGTATAAATGTCTTCTTTGAGAAGTGTCTGTTCATATCCTTTGCCCACTTTTTGATGGAGTTGTTTGTTTTTTTCTTGTAAATTTGTTTGAGTTCTTTGTAGGTTCTGGATATTAGCCCTTTGTCAGATGGATAGATTGCAAAAATTTTCTCCCATTCTGTAGGTTGCCTGTTCACTCTGATGGTAGTTTCTTTTGCTGTGCAGAAGCTCTTTGGTTTAATTAGATCCCATTTGTCAATTTTGGCTTTTGTTGCCATTGCTTTTGGTGTTTTAGATATGAAGTCTTTGCCCATGCCTATGTCCTGAATGGTATTACCTAGGTTTTCTTCTAGGGTTTTTATGATTTTAGGTCTAACATTTAAATCTCTAATCCATCTTAAATTAATTTTCGTATAAGGAGTAAGAAAAGGATCCAGTTTCAGTTTTCTACTTATGGCTAGCCAATTTTCCTAGCACCATTTATTAAATAGGGAATCCTTTCCCCATTTCTTGTTTTTGTCAGGTTTGTCAAAGATCAGATGGCTGCAGATGTGTGGTATTATTTCTGAGGGTTCTGTTCTGGTCCATTGGTCTATATCTCTGTTTTGGTATCAGTACCATGCTGTTTTGGTTACTGTAGCCTTGTAGTATAGTTTGAATTCAGGTAGCATGATGCCTCCAGCTTTGTTCTTTTGGCTTAGGATTGTCTTGGCAATGCGGGCTCTTTTTTGGTTCCATATGAATGTTAAAGCAGTTTTTTCCAATTCTGTGAAAAAAGTCATTGGTAGCTTAATGGGGGATGGCATTGAATCTATAAATTACCTTGGGCAGTATGGCCATTTTCATGATATTGATTCTTCCTATCCATGAGTAGGGTATGTTTTTCCATTTGTTTGTGTCCTCTTTTATTTCACTGAGCATTGGTTTGTAGTTCTCCTTGAAGAGGTCCTTCACATCCCTTGTAAGTTGGATTCCTATGTATTTTATTCTCTTTGAAGCAATTGTGAATGAGAGTTCATTCATGATTTGGCTCTCTGTTTGTCTGTTATTGGTGTACAAGAATGCCTGTGATTTTTGCACATTGATTTTGTATCCTGAGGCTTTGTTGAAGTTGCTTATCAGCTTAAGGAGATTTTGGGCTGAAACAGTGGGGTTTTCTAAATATACAATCATGTCATCTGCAAACAGGGACAATTTGACTTCTTCTTTTCCTAATGGAATACCCTTGATTTCTTTCTCTTGCCCGATTGCCCCAGCCAGAACTTCCAACACTATGTTGAATGAGAGTGGTGAGAGAGGGCATCCCTGTCTTGTGCCAGTTTTCAAAGGGAATGCTTCCAGTTTTTGCCCATTCAGTATGATATTAGCTGTGGGTTTGTCATAAATAGCTCTTATTATTTTGAGATACGTTCCATCAATACCGAATTTATTGAGAGTTTTTAGCATGAAGGGCGATTGAATTTTGTCTAAGGCCTTCTCTGCATCTATTGAGATAATCATGTAGTTTTTGTCTTTGGTTCTGTTTATATGCTGGATTACATTTATTGATTTGCATATGTTGAACCAACCTTGCATCCCAGGGATGAAGCCCACCTGATCATGGTGGATACGCTTTTTGATGTGCTGCTGGATTCGGTTTGCCAGTATTTTATTGAGGATTTTTGTATTGATGTTCATCAGGGATATTGGTCTAAAATTCTCTTTTTTTGCTGTGTCTCTGGCAGGCTTTGGTATCAGGATGATGTTGGCCTCATAAAATGAGTTAGGGAGGATTCCCTCTTTTTCTATTGATTGAAATAGTTTCAGAAGGAATGGTACCAGCTCCTCTTTGTACCTCTGGTATAATTCAGCTGTGAATCCGTCTGGTCCTGGACATTTTTTGGTTGGTAGGCTATTAATTATTGCCTCAATTTCAGAGCCTGCTATTGATCTATTCAGGAATTCAACTTCTTCCTGGTTTAGCCTTGGGATAGTGTATGTGTTCAGGAATTTATCCATTTTTTCTAGGTTTTCTAGTTTATTTGTGTAGAATTGTTTGTAGTATTCTCTGATGGTAGTTTGTATTTCTGTGGGGTCAGTGGTGATATCCCCTTTATCATTTTTTATTGCATCTATTTGATTCTTCTCTCTTTTCTTCTTTATTAGTCTTGCTAGTGGTCTATCAATTTTGTTGATCTTTTCAAAAAACCAGCTCCTGGATTCATTGACTTTTTGAAGAGTTTTTTGTGTTTTTACTTCAGTTCTGCTCTGATCTTAGTTATTTCTTGCCTTCTGCTCGCTTTCGAATGTGTTTGTTCTTGCTTCTCTAGTTCTTTTAATTGTGATGTTAGGGTGTCAATTTTAGATATTTCCTGCTTTCTCTTGTGGGCATTTAGTGCTATAAATTTCCCTCTACACACTGCTTTAAATGTGTCCCAGAGATTCTGGTATGTGTTCTCATTGGTTTCAAAGAACATCTTCACTTCTGCCTTCATTTCGTTATGTACCCAGTAGTCATTGAGGAGCAGGTTGTTCAGTTTCCACGTAGTTGAGCAGTTTTGATTGAGTTTCTTAGTCCTGCGTACTAGTTTGATTGCACTGTGGTCTGAGAGACAGTTTGTTATAATTTCTGTTCTTGTACATTTGCTGAGGAGTGCTTTACTTCCAACTATGTGGTCAATTTTGGAATAAGTGTGATGTGGTGCTGAGAAGAATGTATATTTTGTTGATTTGGCATGGAGAGTTCTGTAGATGTCTATTAGGTCCACTTGGTGTAGAGTTGAGATTAGCTCCTGGATATCCTTATTAACTTTCTGTCTCGTTGATCTGTCTAATGTTGACAGGGGAGTGTTAAAGCCTCCCATTATTATTGTATGGGAGTCTAAGCCTCTGTGTAGTTCTCTAAGGACTTGCTTTATGAATCTGGGTGCTCCTGTATTGGCTGCATATATATTTAGGATAGTTAGCTCTTCTTGTTGAATTGATCCCTTTACCATTATGTAATGGCCTTCTTTGTCTCTTTTGATCTTTGTTGGTTTAAAGTCTGTTTTATCAGAGACTAGGATTGCAACTCCTGGGAAGCTTTTATGTAAGCTTCAGATATGGGAGATCATGAATTTATTTTTCCAGGCTATACAAAAAGATTAGGATTTCTGCTACAAATAAATCAAGAATATAGGCCTCTGTTGCTCATTTTCAGTAATGAAACAGTACATGAAGGCTAAGGAGTGTCCTGGTAAAAACGTATCAGAATACATCAACAGTTACAGGAAAAGTAGCAGATGAATTAAGAGTTTGAGCCAGAGACAAAGTATAGGAAAGAGATTTGTTATAAGGAGAAAATGATGCCTATATCACAGATTCCAGTTATTGTTTTAGTCAACTGATAGTGAGCAATTTTGGTAGAAACAAGAACTAACTTAAGAAATCCTACAGATACTGTTAAAGGAGTATACACAAAACAAATTAAGTGCAGGGACTTTTACCTTGTATTATAAAAGTGTTGCCTTTGGGAGTAAATTCCAGCTGAATTTTGGTAAAATTTGATAGGACTTAAAATAACAAAATTACATATTATATAAGCAAATAGAAATTAAGGACTTTTTTCCCTTAAAGTCCAGAAATTGAGGATTTGGATAAATATAAATTTTAAAATGTGGAATTTAAAAAGACACCTGCAACAATATTTATTTTGTACAGCCATGCGCTAAAACCCTTTCCTATTTTTGGTCATTTCTATGCCTGGTGGGTTTCGTTGGGACAGAGACTGACTTCCATAGAAATGAAAATCTTTTTTCCTGGCCTCCCTTGCAACTAGAACACTGGTTCTGTTAGGAAGATGTAACCTCACCACGCTTTGACTCTTTGACTCAAAGATATTTAATGCAAATAAGCAATACTAGTTGGAAATCCATTCTTGCAAGAGTAGGGCAGCAAGTGAAGCTGCATCAAATTCCAGAAGAGGCAATGGTGGTGATTCTGCCAGCCTGTCCAACCTCCAGCATCCATGGTTTGCAGGGTACAACAGCTGTGCCCGTGTCCAATGGTGACTGCATAGGGATTTGTATGGAATCAATTATCTGACATCATTTTAGAGATTGTTTCTGATGATGTGGCCTCTAAACACAAGTTGTGTAAGTATTCTAGAATACAGTTCTTTCCTGCGTAAGTTAGTCTGGGTTAGTACATGATGCTTAAAATTAAGAACTTATGACTAGCCATCTATGTTTCTAACAAATCCAAAACTTTAACTTACTGATATTCACTCAATGCAAGAAACTATGCTATGTGCTTGAGTGAAGGGATAGGCGCAGAGGTAAATACCAAAACGTAAGCCACAGGCCTCCTCTCCAGGGGCAAGCAGCATAAAACAACTGTGAACTGAGCAGGATGATTTCAGGGCTAAATCAAAGCACAAGCCTTGCAGTACAGAAGAAGTAATCATTTTTCACTGATGGGGTATCACATAAGGCTTCATGAAAAAGGTATATCTTTTACTAAGTCTGGAAGGATGAATAGGATTTTTGGTAGGGCAATGCATGGAATGAAGGAAGTGAAGATTTCCACTGAGGGATGCTAGACTTAAGGGACGATATAATCAAAAGCGAAGAAGAGGAAGTAAAAACTGACAGGACAAAAATATAGACTACTGCTTCACTCAACCCTAATGAAGTACCATCAAACATGGTCCACTTTAAAGACAATTAATTGTCCAATTATTTTTAGAATAAAGAGAGTTCACAGGCACACACATGGGGGGTCCTGGGTGTCTTCCACAAACTTGAGTACTGAAAAAACATTACAATGCTTCTGGGAAGTGAAAACACTTTGATACTAACCAAGCTCTTTGGTAAGTAACAGGTGTGCTAAGCCTGCCTCAGCCAGGCCTTGTCTCATATTTTCCAGAGATACAAAAGTCCATGGGTCAAATAACTATTTTCCACTTTTTCCAGTGTAGACATAATTTCTTCAAAATAAATAATATTAAGGATTCCAGTACTTAGAACAAGAGAATCTTCTCTGGTGGGAGGGGAGGCAGGGACTCTCACAGCCTTGACCTCTGGGTCACCTCTTCACCACACATAAATTTAGACACTTTACCTTGAAACTTCTAAGAATTGTGAAAACCAAAGTTCATAAAACACTGGGTTATAAAGAAAAAAATGAAATAGCATAGCAAGAATGAGAGCTTGCCTTAGAAAGAGACATGATGAAGGAATCACACTGCTTTCTAAATGGCTAGGTTGAGGACTCTTCAAGTCACCTCATCTATATTATGATACAAAGGGGAGCAAATATGCTATATATATAAGGAGTTATGGAGCCTAATTAAGCTTAAGAAGGAAACATAAAATATATGTTATAATTTGGGAGATAAAGATATTTTTAGACATTAATTATTCAGATTGAGGTAAGGACTTCTCTGAATAGTAATGAGAAAAAGTATGACATTATTTAGTTTATGGTTAAAAACCAAGATAGAAATGTGGAAAGTTTGTTTTCACTGGTTATGGAAGAAGAATTAAAAGTATAGGCTTGAATATATTTTTCTTTCATCATAAAAAGTATGGTAATTATAACAGAAACAGTACTTTTTAATGATAACTATGTAATAATATGATTTCTTTGGGTTCAGGATGCTATGAACACTATGAACAATACACTGAGCAATGATTTTGATGATTCTAGTGCCAGACCACCCAGGAGCTATTTGGACTCAGCAAAGGGTGTGTTCTGTTTGGATGATATGCGTGCATTTTCTGGGAAAAATAAGTTTTCAGAGTGTGGTATCCTAATCTATACACATTTGCCCTGAAGCGTGTAGAGTCCAAACATGTTTATTTGCTCTTCTATGCCAAACCAGGGAGGGCAAGACGTTTCTAAATCTCCTTTAAGGCAACAAATCCAAGTGCTTCCTTGGGAAGGATCCATGGGGAATGGTGATCTAGGGTCTTAGATTATCACCCAAGAACCACACACAAAAAAACTAGCTGTGCATTTTCCTCCTTTGCATTAAGTCTAAGTTGTTGTTCTGCTCAATTCTACAAGAAATTATGGGACTAAAATATGATGGCATAGGAAAAAAGTGTGTCAAGATGACAGGGATAAGAGATACTGGTTTTCTCACTGTATTAGAAGAATTCTATTTTTAAAAAAGCCCGTGTTTCATGTATACCTATATAACAAACCTGCACGTTCTCACATGTATCCCAGAACTTAAAGTATAATAAAAATAAAAGAAGAAGAAGAAAGAAGAAAGAAGAAGGAGGAGGAGGAGAAGGAGGAGGAGGGGGAGGAGGGGGAGGAGGGGGAGGAGGGGGAGGAGGGGGAGGAGGAGGAGGAGGGGGAGGAGGGGGAGGAGGAGGAGGAGGGGGAGGAGGAGGAGGAGGAGGAGGAGGAGGAGAAATCCACTCTTCAAGGACCAGTAAGCATCCCATATTGTCCATGGCATTTTCATTACTTAAAAGAATTAAAAGAAAAAAAAGTACATGTTTATTCAATCTTCTCATCATGTTGCCAAGCAATGTTTCAGACCCAGTCAAAATCCCTACCTTCTAGTAGGGTGAGAAAGCCAGTAAACAGAGTAACAGCTAAGGTAACCTTAGACTACAATAACTATTACAGAGAAAATAAACTGAGTGATGCAATAGTAAGTAGGAGAGGGTTTTCTTGTTTCTAATGTTTTAGCTAATATAATTTTACCTTCCTTATAAAGAGGGTTGCCAGGGAATGCCTTTCCAATGAGGTGCTATGGGAGTACAGTGCTTAATGAAGTTAAGTTTCACGTCATGTGAAAGTTCTAGGAAAAGAATAGTTCAGGCAGACACTTGGGACATATAGAGCTCTGAGCAGGAAACAGTTGGACACGTTTGAAAGAAGAGAAAGGAGTCCAAAGTAGTGGTGTTGCAAGAAGGTGGGCATAGAGAAGTGGGCAGGGGTTAGACCATGCATGACCTTTTGGCTGCTGATAAAGGGGATGAGTTTAATTCTTAGATTATTTGGAAGACACTTAAGAATTGTAGTTGGGCAATGACTTAGCCTGACTGACTTTTTAAAAGGACGCTTTGGTTGCTGTGTAGAGAATGGAAAATGATAACTGAACACATGGGAGCAAGGAGATTAAATAGAGGGTGCTGCTAGAGGCTCAGTGAGAGGTGATGGTGGTTTGGATTGGGAGTGGCAATGGAAAATGAGGTTTATTCCAGAAGTATAATACTTTGAAGACGAGCTTGAGGGACTTCCTGGAAGCTTACATGGGGCAAATGGGCTAAGTAAGGGTCCAACAGGGGAAGGGAAGAACTCTAAAGTGACCACAAGAATTTTGTTTCAAACAAGTACGTGTACTTAGCTACTATTTACTTAAATGGGAAAAGCTATGGAGGAGAAAAATGTTTGTAGAAGAAATCAAGAGTTCTGTGTTAAGTCTGAAGATGTTCCGGAACATTTACCTCAAGATGTCAAGCATACAGACAGATACCTCGCTCATATACTCATGCAGTCAATTCATAACACAGAGACACCCAGCGTCATCCTTGTGGCTCACACCTGTAACTAGGGGGTACTGCTAGAGGCTCAGTGAGAGGTGATGTTGGTTTGGGAGAGTGAAACTCCGTCTCTAAACAAATAAATAACACAAATATTCAGGACACGCTAGAAGCAGTGCTGCCATGATTTGGGTCCAAATTTTGCCTCAATACTCGAAGTACTTTCCAAACCTAAACTCCACTGATAGTCTCTAGGACTTATCAACATTAGATTTTTCCTCTTTTCACGCACTCTAATCGATAACATGTAGCACAGTACCATTATGTCCAGTTGGAGCTACTTTATTCCTTACAATTCACCTCAGGTGGCCTGCCTGCTGTTATTTTCAAAAGATTAATCCTGGGGGTTATATTGCATAAGACTGCTCTTTATTTGACCTGAAACATTCCTTCAACTCCTGACAGACAGACAGGATGTGGCCTAATAGGAAAGGGTTCATGAAGCTCCAGCCCTAGTACAGCTGGCGTCCATCCTCTGCCTGTCGCTGCCAACAGGGCTGGGAGACGGCCACTCTCTTTAGCACACTGGACTCTGCAGCTGGGAAGGTGCAGCTCTCTGGGAACAGTCAGAGTTGAGCCCCCATGGTGGGTGGCATGTTTATCTTTTCCCTTGAAAAACAAAAGGTCAATGAGGAACACAGGTTTCTATGACAACAAGAAATTCAAAGGGGATGCTCAATCCAAGCAAATGTGAATGCAGGGGAAGAGGAAGAGAAAAGCTGGCCCAGTTTGAGAGGAAGTGATTTGGTAGTACATTGAGTCTCTCTTTATTTCAACTTAATTCCCATCTGAATTTACATGTGATGAAAGGCTGGTGAAGAAAATATGTGAAAATAGGAATCATGCTCTAAAGAATATAGTCTGTACACCATTGATGAGGAATGTCCAAATTTGGTAAAACTAGTGGTCTCAGGTTGGTAAATAATACTCTCAGTTTTCAAAATAGGTATTTTGTTTGTTAGCATTGGAAATGGCTTAATCTAGTCTGCCTTCTGCCCTGTTGAAAAATCACATTTGCAAATACTATACTTAGAAAAAGTGTATTTTGTAACCTGTGTTTTCAATGGTCCCATCCATTTTATCCTTGCCATGATTTTGCCATGTCTGAGTGTAGGACCATCAATGTATGACATGGGGGAACACCTCACTGACATTACATAGTGAGATGGGAGAAGGAGAAAAGAAAAACAGATTAAAACTGAAAAAATCAAATGGAAGGAATGTCCTATTCATAATACTTAATATTTAAAAGGAACAGGGAGTGTGTTATAAACATGAAGAAGAGTAACACCCCCAGAACAGCATTTGGTGTCATTTCTTTCCATGCATAAAAATGGAAATAAGTACTCCACAGAGTATTTAAAAATATTATTCTCTAAACTACCTTAGGAGTAGCAAGAAAGGACAGCAAATAGAATTTTGTTTTTGGTTTTAAACATCACAAATCCAATGTGTACTTATTGTGAAATATTAAAAGAATTCACACACAGAAAAAGGAAAAGTGAAATTCCTTTCACTTTTGTGCCCTCATTACTGCTCTAGAGAGGTAATCTCTGTTCAAACTTTGGTGTGTCACACAGAGTTATTCCAATTGCACTTTACAGGAACGTGGAGAGGAGGCATATGAGGTAGTGGAATAGTACCAGGAAGGAAAGGTGCATCTTAGGTCTGCCATTCTGTGGCTTTTGGAAAATCTATTAACTTCCCTGGGACTCTGATTCCTGATGTGTAAAATGAAGTGGCTCCCAGGAAAGGTGGAGTAGAATTTACCACCATCTGAGCAATTGCTGGAAATCTGGAGGGATATTTTGACAATTTTGTCACAGAGACTATGAGAGCTTTCCGACGTCTGATCCCTCAGAATGGGAATGCTATACATCTCCGAAGCACAATGAAGAATTATCCCACTTCAAGTGTTAGGAGTACCCCTACCACAAAACGAAAAAACAAACAAAAAACCTGGAACATTGCTACGGTCTCTTCCAGCTGACACGACCTCACAAAGTAAAGTTGTTGATGATATTGACCAATACTAATATTTACAAGGCAAATTTTCTTTTTAAAAGAAAATTGTAAATCCCACAATTATCTAGATTAAAATGATTTTTCTTTGTGCACTAATTCAATAGAAAAGGTAGTTTTTAAGTCTGTAAATGGCTTTATTATTTTGGTGATTTTTCAGCTTACATTTTGCTATAATTTGCATTATTAAAATATTCTGCTGTGGAACCAATTTTGATGATTTCCCTTTCTTTCTTTCTTTTCATATTATGTACATCTTATTAGTTTCTGAATTTGTCATAGAGGTTTGTCTGTTTTATCACACACACAAATACTAAAGAAAACACTATAATAATATATATAAAGGTACACTGGAGCCTAGAAGCTTCAAAGCTGATGTTGCGTCCAAGTGATTTTTAAAAGATTGTTTAATACTCAATTATTTTCTAAATTGCTTCACATGTTCCAGGGAGGCCCAGTAGCCAAATCTGTTTCTATTAATTTTATTTCAAAAAAGCCAGGTTTGTACATTGGCCATATGATAGTCATGATAATAATCAAAATATAAAAAATAATCAAAATATAAACTGTTTGTACAGTATAAATGGAAAGTTATAACTTATTTCTTAAGATGCTTTCACAAATATTATTATTTTCTATGATCCTCTCAACAAATCTGAGAGATTGTGTAGGCCAAATAGTATTATTTTAGATTTATACATGAAGAAAATAGTATTATTTTCAATTTGTACATGAAGAAAAAGAACACTGCAGAGTTAACTTGACTTCCAGAGAATCTTCTGGGAAAACTCATTTTCTTCAGGGGTTTAAAAAACACTCATGTAAACTTTATTTATTTATTTTTTTCAGATACATTTAATCTGGCAAGGTTCTTTCACACAGCAATAAATAGCATTTGCTATCTTTGAGAGAATGCCAGCTGGTCTCCTTCCTAGTCCTGAGGTAAACAGAAGGCTGCCTGCTTGCCTTGAGTCTGCTCTTGCTAATTAGAGGATTTGTGTTCTGTTTCCCTTTAAAAGGCCTTCTGGAAGGATGGTAGTTCCCTTTTTTCTCAACCTTCCACGTAGTTCAGTGTTAGAATCTTCTCCTTGAGTGTCCTTCTCTCTTCTATGGGCATAACAGTGAGAAATTCCCTAAGAGCTACAGAGCAAACTCAAAAGAATATTTGGATAAGAAATTAATCCATATATGGAATGAGAGCCATGAGAAGTTTTCACTTCTATTTCAAATCTAAACTAAAGCAAAGATCCAACAAAATCTTTTAACTTTAGAGACTTCATGTAAATATTTTTTTTTACTGGTGTTTTTAGTTGGAAATCCTGAAGATCAAATAAAGATTTTTCTTTCTCACTCACATCTGCTCAACCCCTACTACAACTTATTTGGCCAGGGCTAAAATATTACAGCTTGAGTTTTCACAACCCATTGTTTTCCCATTTCAGCTAAAGAAAGTTTGGTCTTGCCAAGAGATTTCTGGACAATTTTATGTAAATGGATGCCGCAGCAGGTCAGGGGATAGAAAAATGGCAATGGGGAAAATATGTGTAAGATCAACATAACCAAAGGTCAAAAGAGAGTTTGGAGCAGTTTAGAAAGGAAGAGGAGATAGATTTGGGATAGCCACTTATTTGTGTGAGATAGGTAAAGGTAAAACATAGAAGGAAAAGTTACGTATTTCTATGTGTTAATAATATATTCTTCATCTTAACCTGTCTGGTAATTTCAAGAGAGGCTTCATTAAAGATGCAAATTACTTTGAATTCCTTGAATAAATAGGCCGTTGCTTGTTTGAAAGTGATATTGGCACTAAACGCTAAGAAAGCTTGGTTTTATGTGTATTACATTTGAAGATTGACATTTTCTTTGTGGAAGAGTCATCGGTGTATTTATCATATCTGTAAAAACATTAACTGCCAGATTTTCGAAGTTAGATTTTTTTTTTTTTTGCATGACTGCTATCAAGCAAGACTAAGAAGTAAAATACGTGACAAAGAAAGACAAAGACAAACCACAAAAATAGTTATTATTTTTTCTTTTTACCTTCTGAAATTTTTTTGGTACTGGTAATCACATGTATTTAAAAATGGAAAATTTGGAAAACAAGAACTATTCGTTTTTTCAAGCTAATTCAACATTTGAATATTCATTCTGTTTCCAAAATGTGGATAATACAAAGGTAAGCATGAAACATTCTCTGCCTTTAATAAAAGAAGTTGTATAAAAATTTATTCGCACACATTTTATAAGATAAATATGGAAAATGCCTGTCACACGCAAAATAATATATGTCTGCACAGGTAAGAGAGCTCAAATAAAAAACCCTTCTGAAATCATGTTGTTACCTTAATTATTATTCACTGAATACTGAAAGAGTTTGGGAAAACAAGACAAATGCCCATTTCCCTCTTACTCCATGAGAGTCATCTTTAGGTAATTAGGGTTTTTCCAAAACATAAATTATTTATTTCTTCCTACAGTCACATATGCAGACCAGAAGTCTCAAGTATCCCAGAAATGAATTGGCTTTCAATCATCATCATTTCTACTAAGAAAACTTCCTGGAACGTAGGAAAATTGGGGAGAAACTCTCCAAAGTCCTCTCTGTGTCATTTTTTGTCCTGTCCAGATGGATATTCTTGATGAGCATTTTTTACATCATTCCCTCAGGCAGTTTGATCCATTGTTGCTTTTATGCCTGCTATGGTCCCTATTCTGAAAAATGAAGTTAAAATGATATTTATAATTATTCCCATAATGGGAACAAAGCCAGAGCTCTGTGTATTTCACATTTAGACTAGTTACAAAAACTTGGCATTGATTGAGTCTCTACCTCTAAATTTGAACAAATAAGATAAGTGATTAGCAGGTATGGTTTCAAAATTAAATCTTAAACGCCAAATCACAAAACACTTTTTGAAGTTGACAAATCATTGAGTATTTTGTAACTGATTTTTGATGACTATCAGTCATCAGCAAAATTCCCTACCTTTAACTTTGGCTCTCTGCCTTTATTTTATTGCTTTAGTTGAATTGAGTCTCACCTCTGAGAACACTGCTTACTCTGCAGCCTTCTCAAGTGATAACTGTCTCTCCCCACATCCCTCAAAATCCTAGACCCGGCTTCTTTCTCTCCCCATCACTCCAGCCAGTTGTCCTCTCTGCTGTTCTAGAAGCTGCTCATTTCAGGCTGTATTCCCTTTCTCCTACAAGAAAACACCTTCCTTTGAATGTCGTTTTATCAAAATATAAACATACAATCAGATGTAAGGATTTCTGATGTTCAATAGCACAGTAGGGTGACAAGAATTAGCATATATATTATATATAATATACAATATATATTATATATAATATAAATATATATAAATATATATTATATATAAATATGTATTATATGTAATATAAATATATATTATATATAATATATATATATATTTTTTTTTTTTGATAAGGAGTCTCGCTCTGTCACCCAGGCTGGAGTGCAGTGGCGCGATCTTTACTCACTACAAGCTCCGCCTCACGGGTTCACGCCATTCTCCTGCCTCAGCCTCCTGAGTAGCTGGAACTACAGGCACCTGACACCACGCCCAACTAATTTTTTTGTATTTTTAGTAGTGACAGGGTTTCACCCTGTTAGCTAGGATGGTCTCAATCTCCTGACCTCGTGATCCGCCCACCTCGGCCTCCCAAAGTGCTGAGATTCCAGGCATGAGCCACCGCGCCCAGCCAACATATTGTATATTTCAACATGGTTGGAAGACACGATTTAAAATGTTCCCAACACAAAGAAATGATAAACGCTTAAGGTGATGGATATTCTAAACACCCTGACTTAATCATTATACATTATGTGCATGTAAAATATGACATATAACCTATGATTTCAATATCCACATCCATACCTGTTTAAATTTTCTGACCTCTTTCTTGCCTGACATGCACTCCTCCATTCATGTTGCCCTTCACACTATCTCAGACCCTTATTATCATCATACTCAGGCTAGCTTCCTTACAATTTCCCAAACACATTAAGCACAACCTCATCTCTGTGTCTTTGTATTTGCTCTGTTCTGCCCTTAGAAATGCTCTTCCTCCTTATATCTGATGGCCACAGTCTTACCACTTCAATTTTCATCTAACTCATTCAAGCCTTCCTCACATTCTTTTTCAAACAACAACTCTTCCTACCCACTTCTTCTGCCCTACTTAGTTACATTGTTTTCATACCACTCAAGACTCTCTGATTTATTTGCGTATTATTCATTTCTCCACCCAAATTAGACTGGAACTGCAGAAAGGCAGAGATGTTTATCTATTTTGTTCACTGCTGTATCCTTAGCAATTGAAATATACAATACATATATGCCACATAGTAGACATACAGTAGATATCTGATGAATAAATTATTTCCCCTTTTTTGAAAAGTGTGGTATAATATATTTTCATGGTTGAATTTAATATTTAAAAATTGGTCTAAAGGTGTGATAATTATAGAAACAATTCCAACCTAGAAGTGTGAGTGACTCTCTAAGATATTGTTTACTCAGATTCAATTGAACATGGTTTTTGCCCTTCGCCATGTAAATCCTGATCTCAGATTTGAAGTAAAGTGGTACTTCAATTGTGTCAGATATATAAAATTATTTCAGCATTTTTGCCAATTTATCCTGTTTATAAAATAGCTAAAATTCTGTCAGTTTTTTTGTTTGTTTCCACAAACAAGTATTGTCTTCTTCAAGAAAATAAGACTGTCCTTTTCCATATTATGTATTGTCTTCTTAAAGAAAGTAAGACTGATTATTTCAGAAGAAAACCAAGCATACACCCCATTGTCCCTAAGGCTACATTTCTCGCTGAATTCCGTAAAATAGGATTTTGCTTTGAAGTTGTCTTCTCAAATAAAGAAAAGCATGGATTCCTAGATTAAGATACTCACTATAATCAAACCATCACTGTCCAGGTAAACCACTCCCCCACTACATCTATGTATTCTCAAAAGAGCACACAAGTATATTTTGTATCTTTCTGAGCATTCAGGATATGTGCGTCACTACAGGGCCTGTTAATCGTTGCAAACTCTCAATAAATAACAAATCCCTGGTGTGACAACCGTTGGCCAAAATTTTTTAAAAGAAAATAGCAAAGTTAGCCAAAAAAAAAAGCAAAACAAAACACTTTCATGTCAAATTTCTTAATTACTGCTTGTATACCTTGATTGTGAGTCAGATGTGGCTTAAAACTAATAAGAACTTGGTTAATACTCTAGAATCTCCTTCATAGCTCAAGAATAAATTTTTTGCAAAAGCAAAACATATTTCCCTCCATCATTCTAAGTATTACATAAAGATAACCACTACAGCAATAATAATATTTATTTTTATTGAGTTTATACTATGTACCAAGAACAATGTTATTTATATATTGCTATAATGCTAATCTTTATTGGAGTACTATGAAAAAAGACTTTCAGAAGAATGTAAGATCTAAGCTGAGATGGTGGTTTAGCAGAAAACAGTTCAATCACTGGTTTGAACTTTGGGAAGGGAGGAATGATCCAGGCAAAAGGAATAGCAATTTAAAGGCCTAGTAGTCAGAGATAATATAACAAATAATACAGATTATTTCCTATGCAATTAATGCATACAGTTTTCCAGGGCTCAGGTGTAGGCTATAGTGCAACAAAGTGTTGGAGTGGATGTGGACCAATGGCCAGAAGAGATCTTCAAACTTAGTCAAGGGGTTAATGATGTGTACCTCTTAGTCAAGAGGTAAATCATGTGTAATCATGGTAAAGCATGTTCAAGCATGTGTAAGCTACAAATAAATTAAAGACTTTGGATTTTATCTAAGAAATATGGTAATTGTTGCCCTCTGTATTTGTTTTTATGTTTTCTTTTTCTGCCCCTCCTTTTGTTTCTCTTCTTGTTCTCTCCTCTGGTTTTTGGCTCTTCCTTTTTTTCCCCTTATCTCTTCTTCCCCTCACTCCTATATTTCATTTACGCACAATAAGTGTTATTAACAGATTCAAGAAATCATTATTGGACATCTACCTCATGTAAGCCACTCTGCTAGACACTGAGGAAGTTTATTCAGCAAGACAGACCTGATTCCATTCCTCATAAAACTTACAGTCTGGTGGACAAGATTGGCATATTCAGAGAATTGAAATAAACACAGTGTTACTTGGAGTTCAAAGTAGGGAAATGGTCATGAGATGAGTCAGAGAATAAAGCAGGAACAGGTCAGAGGGGGTGTTGTAAATTAGATAAGGAATTTTGGTTTTTATGCTAAGAGCAATGGGAGGACATTAAAGTACTTTTCAAATTTCCTCTCCTCTTATTCATTCTCTTCAATATGGTTTCCATTCGTCTATGTCACTAAAATGGTTTTTAATATGGTTTCAAAAACTTCAATAACACCCAAACTACTGGACATTTTCTACTCTTGACTATGCAGCATCATTAAATTGCCTGTTTCCAGAACACTCTATTCTGTTGACTTTCATGACACTAGATTCTCTTGCCACCTCTGTGGCCACATTTTCCTTGTCTTTTTTGCCAATTTGGCTTGCACTTCTCCGCTTAGCCTTTAAGTGTTGAAACTAGTCATGGTTGCACCCTAGGCTCTCTTTGATTCTCACTCTATACAATATTCCCATGCTATCTTATCCAGAATCATGCTTGTTTTACTTATAGCTCCATTCCATACAACTTTTCTGAATTTCAGTCTCAAATCTCATTGCATATGGTAGATCTCTATTATAATTTTGCACAAACACTTCAAACTCAACATACCTGTCCACAGAAAGGGAAGAGAAGAGGAGGATCAGGCTGGGGTTGGGTAGATATGTGTGACTGTGGGTGTCAGTGGCTTATATATAGTGGGAAAAAAAGGGTCTGTGAAAATGCTTAGAAACACCCTGGAAGCCAGGGGATTAAACACATTTTCCATGAGAACACTGAAGCGACCTAGTAAAGTGGCAGAAATTGGGTGTTAAAAAAATCTTTGAGCTAGATACAAGGTTTGATATCATATATTTTCTACTATTGATCATTTTGAGATGAAAAAAGAAAAGAGATGTGGCTGACTGCATTTGAGCACTAAGAGAGAAAACAAAATAAGTGAAAAATAAAAACAAAAGTGTTTAAATAGACTATTTAAAACAAGACATAGGGTAGCAAAATGATCAAGCTATCTAACTTAATATTTCACTAGTTCCATCCATTTAATGATCAACAGAGAAATTAATTTACAAACTTAAAAATGAGATTTTAAGTTTATACTACATTAAAACTAAATTATAAGATTTGGAGAAAGTAGCTGATTTCCTAAAAATGTAATATACTATTTTTAATTCAGGTAGGAAAAAAACTTGAATAAATCAATGACCATAGAAGAGGACAAAGAAGAAATTTTAAAACAACTTTTTTTGAAAAAGTCACTTATTGGTCCAGTTGGTTTTATATCTTATTTCTTTTTCTTTTTTTCTTTCCTTTTTTTTTTTTTTTGAGATGCAGTCTCGCTCTGTCGCCCATGTTGGAGTGTAGGGACCCGATCTCTGGCTCACTGCAAGCCCCGCCTCCTGGGTTCATGCCATTCTCCTGCCTCAGTCTCCCTAGTAGCTGGGACTACAGGCTCCCACCACCATGACTAGCTAATTTTTTTTTATATTTTTAGTAGAGACAGGGTTTCACCGTGTTAGCCAGGATGGTCTGCATCTCCTGACCTCATGATCCACCCACCTTAGCCTCCCAAAGTGCTGAGATCACAGGCCTGAGCCACCACACTGGGCCTACATCTTATTTCTTAGTAACTGTATTAGTGAGAGGTGACAACATGCTATCAGCCGTCGCTCATTCTTGGCACCTCCTCGACCTCGGTGTCCAATCTGGTCACGCTTGAGGAGCCCTTCAGCCTGCCACTGCACTGTGGGAGCCCCTCTCTGGACTGCCAGAGGCCAAAGCTGCCTCCCTCTGCTTGACGGGAGGTGTGAAGGGAGAAGTACGGCAGGAACCAGGAATCCACGGGGCACTCACGGGCCATCACGAGTTCTGGGTGGGTGTAGGCTCAGTGGGCCCCACACTCGGAGCTGTCGACTGGCACTGCTGGCCCCAGCAGTGAGGGGCTTAGCAGCCAGGCCAGCAGCTACGGAGGGTACGCCAGAGTCCTCCAGCATTGCCGGCCCACCTGTGCCACGCTGGAATTCTCACCAGACCTCAGCGGACTCCCCACGTGGCAGGGCTCAGGACCTGCAGCCTGCTATGCCAGACACCACACCCCCCCCCGCCCCGCCTCCTGTGGGCTCCAGCAGGGCCCAAGCCTCCCCAACGGGCACTGCCCCCTTGGGTCCCATCTACCGCCCAAGGGCTGAGGAGTGTGGGCACCCAGCATGGGACTGGCAGGTAGCTCTGCCCATGGCCCTAGTGTGGGATCCACTAGGCTCCTGAATTGGGTAGGGACTTGGAGAACTTTTATGTCTAGCTAAAAGTTTGTAAATGCACCAATCAACACTCTGTGTCTAGCTCAAGGTTTCCAAATGCACCAATCAGCACCCTATATCTAGCTCAAGGTTTGTAAACAGACCAATCAGTGCTCTGTGTCTAGTTAATGTAGTGGGGACTTGGAGAACTTTTGTGTCTAACTAAAGGATTGTAAAGGCACCAATCAGCATCCTGTGTCTAGCTAAAGGTTTGTAAATGCACCAAACAGTGCTCTGTAGCTAGCTAATCTAGTGGGGACCTGGAAAACTTTTGTGTCTAAAGGATTGTAAATGCACCAATCAGCAAAATCTGTGTCTAGCTCAGGGACTGTAAACACACCAATCAGCACTCTGTCAAAACAGAGACCAATCAGTTCTCTGTAAAATGGACCAATTGGTTCTCTGTAAAATGGGCCAACCAGCTCTCTGTAAAATGGACCAATCAGCAGGATGTGGGTGGGGCCAGATAAAGGAATAGAAGCAGGCTGCCCCAGCCAGCCACGGAAACCCGCTCAGCTCTCTTTCCACACTGTGGAAGGGTTGTTATTTTGCTTTTTGCAATAAGTCTTCCTGCTGCTCACACTTTGGGTCCCTGCTGCTTTTATGAGTTGTAACACTCACCGCAAAGGTTTGCAGCTTCACTCCTGAAGCCAGCAAGACCATGAACCCATCAGGAGGGATGAATAACTCCAGATGCACAGTTTTTTAAGAACTGTAACACTCACCGCGAAGGTCTGCAGCTTCACTCCTAAAGTCAGTGAGACCACGAACCCACCAGAAGGAAGAAATTCCAGATGCATCTGAACATCTGAAGGAACAAACTCCGGACACACCATCTTTAAGAACTGTAACACTCACTGCAAGGGTCTGCGGCTTCATTCCTGAAGTCAGTGACACCACAGACCCACCAATTCTGGACACATTAGTACGCTCAGGCTTCCATAGCATAGGACCACAAATTGGGTAGCTTAAATAACAGAAATTTATCTGTTAAAGATGAGACCAAGATCCTATCAAGTTTGGTTTTTAGAGAGGCCTCCCTTCCTGGCTTGCACATGGCCACCTTCTTACTGTGTGTTCAATGACCTCTGCTCTATGCATGTGTAGTGACACATCTCTGATGTATCTTCCCCTTCTTAGGACACCAGTCCTATTGGATTAGGATCCCACCCTTATAACCTCATTTAATCTTAATTATCTTACCAAAGGGCCTTTCTTCAAATACACTCACACTGGGGGTTATGAAATAAACATAAAACTTTGGGGGGAAATAAATGAATCTGTAACAATTGCCTTTATAAACTAGGTAATCCCTGTTACTTACACTACTATGACCCACAAAAGAAAAAGGGAAAAAAGAAGGAACGACTGTATCAAATAACAGAAAAAGAATGGTTCCCAGCTTCTTTTATAAGGCCAGCATGAACTTAATAGCAAAACCTAACAGTCATTAAAGTAAAATGATACTACAAACCAATCTTAACGCATAACTATCAAAGCAAAATTCGACTCCCACGGAAGTAGCAAACCACATTCAGCAATACTTTAAAAACATGCTCAAAACAGTGCAAGATTAGTTAACATTTAAAAATTTGTAATAATTCATTTCATTGAAAATAAAAAATTATCAGGTCAACAGATGGAATAACAGCATATGAAAAATTTCAACATAGATTTATGAGTTAAAAACTCAGCAAACTATAAATGGAAGGAAATTTCTTACTCTGATAGTGATTATGTAGTTGATGGAGAAATGCTTAAAGCTTTTCCTTTGAAATTGGAACGAAAGGACAATAATTATTTAACATTGTTTTGAAGATCTTGGCAAATGCAAAGGGCAAGTAAGTAAAATAAAAAGCATAGTCACCAGAAATAAAGAAATAAAATGTTCATTATTCATGGAGAACTTGATTGTATTGTAGAAGATCTAAAATAATCTGCAGGAAAACTGCCAGAATTACTAAAAAAAAAAAATTGACAAGGTCACTAGATACATCAATATGTAAAAAATCCATTATATTTTTTAGTCTAGCAACAAACAAATGGAAAAAAAGTAATAAGATTTATAATAGTATAAAAAAGACATAAATCTTTAGAAAAGTGCAGTATCTGTGAGAGAAACCAAAAACAGTACTGACAAAATTGAAAGAAGGCCTAATAACATAGAAGGATACAGGAGACTTAATGTTGTTATAATGTCAATCCCTGAAATTGATTAATAGATCTATTTGATCCCAAGAACATTCTTTTTTTTTTTTTTTTTTTTTTTTTTTTTGAGACGGAGTCTCGCTCTGCTGCCCAGGCTGGAGTACAGTGGCCGGATCTCGGCTCACTGCAAGCTCCGCCTCCCGGGTTCACGCCATTCTCCTGCCTCAGCCTCCCGAGTAGCTGGGACTACAGGCGCCCGCCACCTCGCCCGGCTAGGTTTTTGTATTTTTTAGTAGAGACGGGGTTTCACTGTGTTAGCCAGGGTGGTCTTGATCTCCTGACCTCGTGATCCGCCCATCTCGGCCTCCCAAAGTGCTGGGATTACAGGCTTGAGCCACCGCGCCCGGCCCCCAAGAACATTCTTAACCAATTTTCTTTTCTGAAATAGATAAGCAATTTTCATGAGTTTGACATGGAATATAAAGGGCCAAGACACTCAAAACAAGCATGTAAAGAAGAACAAAGAGAACATGAACTAGGTATGAAGTCTTATTACAAAGCTACTCTAATTAAGAGTTGCAATATTAGAGCAAAAATAGACAAATCAACAGATGAAACACAATGAAGAATACAGAAATAAACCTACACATTTATTATTCATTTGTTTAACAAATGTAGCATATATACATATACAGATAGATACATAAATATACACATATATCTATACATCAATACAGCTAGATATGTCTGTGTCTGTGTGTGCGTATATACATACACATATGTGTGTATATGTGTATATATACACACATATAAACATATATATACACACACATAGAATGCTATAAATTTGTAGATATAGATATATCTGTTTCCTATTGGTTCCAGTTCATAGAGAACCCAGACTAATACATTTATGTTCCCATTTATATCAAATTTAATATTATAAAAATTCTTCCTACAGGGTTATAAGTCAGTTAATTAAATGAGAAGAGCCCAGCATATGTGCAGGTCATGTTTTTGTTTTCTCACCTAGAATTAATTTTCACATTATTCTCTTTGTGATAATTAATCAAGATGTATACTTATGATTTATGACTTTACCATATGCACATTTACTTCAACAAGAAATATGTCTAAATATATAACTAATGGAAATTAATAATCAAAACTGATTTTATTTATTGTGTTGTCTGGTGTATAGAAAATCTAAAAAATCTGTAGATACAAAAGAATATACAAATCGTTTATGGAGTTTATTGGTTACAAGATCAATATATAAGATTTTTGTTTTTCTAAAATAAATATCAGCCTGGGCGTGGTGGCTCAGGCCTGCAATGCCTGCACTTTGTGAGGCCAAGGAGGGTAGATCATTTCAGGTCAGGAATTTGAGACCAGTCTGGCCAACATGGTGAAACTCCATGTCTACGAAAAATACAAAAAACTAGCCAGGTATGGTGGGGTGCACCTGTAATTCCAGATACTAGGGAGAGTGAGGTGGGAGAATTGCTTGAACCTGGGAGACAAAGGTTTCAGTGAGCCTAGATTGTGCTACTGAACTCCAGTCTGGACAATAGGGTGAAACCCTGTTTCAAAAAAATTCAGTCATAATAACATAAAAATTATCAAATATATCTAGGAAAATGCAACCAAGATGATCATGACTTCTTCACAGAAAAAATATAGCATTACTGAAATAAACTAAAGAAGACCAAAATAAATAGAGGGATAAATTATACATTGGGAAACTCAGTATTTTTAAGATTTCAATTTTTCTCAAACTGATCTATAAAAGCAATGTTATTCAAATAAAAATGCCAATGAGTTTGTGTGTGTACGCAAATGTGTGTGTATGTGTGAAGCCAGTTCTAACGTATATGTGGAAGTGAAAAAGGGCAAGAATTGTCATGACACTCCTGAAGTGGAACAAGGTGTGAAAATTTACTGTTGGATATCAAAAGTTTGTGTTAAAGCTTCAAAATAAAGACAGTGTGATACTCTTGCAAGGAAAGACAGACACGCTGACGAACCCAATGGAATAGAGTCCAGGAAACGAATTATTCACATATAGATACTTGGTTTATACAGAGATGACCTGAAAAGTACAAAAACAACTATCTTTTCTTTAAGGGGTAATTGTCAAATGTGTATCCACTTGATCCCTAACAAATACCATACTACCAATTCTAGATGGTTTGAAGATTTAAAAGTGAAAGTAAATTAATAAAGTTTCTCAAAGGTACTGTAGGAGAAAATTCATCAGTTTAGAATAAGAAAAGATTCTTCAAAGAGAACACAAAACATGTAGTAATTATTGATAAAATTGTCTACATAAAATTAAGAATTAATTTTCATCAAGAGACAGAAAATAGAAAGGCAAGTCATGGGGTGAGAGAATGGACTTCAAATATATGTAATCAATAAAGGAGTGGTTTTTAGCATACACAAAGAATTCTAGAAATCAGTAAGAAAACACAATTGAATGGACAAAAGTGCAAACGAACTTGAGCAGGCCCTTCAAAAAAGAAGGTATCTAAATGGCAAAAAGGAAAAAAGAAAGAAACTCACCTAACATACAAACTAAATAGATATGAAAAGGTACTCAACCTCATAAGTAAACCAAAAAATTCCCATTAAAACCACAATTAGACTTGAGGAGTCTGGGAAGATGGTGAAGTAGGAAGCACGATAATTCAGCCTCCTCACCTAGACAACAATTACACAGCAGAATCTGTCTGATACAATTATTTTGGAACTCTAGAGTCTATTGAAGGCTTGCAATATCCAAGGGAAGGCTTGCTTGGTAAACTGCAATTGATTTTGTTTAACTTCCAAAGACATAAATAGGTTGAAAATGAAAGTATGGGGAAAAAAATTCTGTGCAAATAGTAACCAGAAGAGAGCAAGTGTGGCTAGACTAACATCAGACAAAACAGATTTTAAATAAAAAAAGATTATAAGAGATAAAAAGGACATTATAAATTAATAAAAGATTTAAGACAGTAAGAAGACAATTATAAACATTAACACACTAATAAGAAACTGTAAAATATATAAAGCAAAAATTGACAGAATTGAAAGAAGGAAATAGTTCTACAGTAATAATTGGAAACTTCAGTGCCTCACTCTCAATAATGGATAAAACGACTAAACCAAAAACAAGTAAGAAAATAGAGGACTTGTACAACACAATAAACCAACTAGATCTCACAGATATATATAGAGTATCCTAATTAAGAACAAGAGAATACACATTATTCTCAATTGCACAGGGTAATTTTCCAGGATAGAGCATATATTAGGTCACAAATTACATCTCAATAGACTTAGAAAGATAGATATCATACAAAGTATCTTCTCCAAATACAACAAGATAGTTAGAAATAAATAACACAAAGAAACTGGAAGATTAACAAATTCACAGAAATTGAACAATGCACTCTTAAAATTAAGTAACCAGTGTATCAAAGAAGAAATCATAAAAGAAATTAGGAAATATGGGTAGCAGTAAAATATTGTTTATTACAAAATAGCTAGAAGAGAGGTTTTTGAATGTTCCTACCATAAAGAAATAATACATGCATGAGGTGATGGGTACATCAACCTGAATGGATCATTATGCAACATATATATGTATTGAAACATAAAATTGTACCCTATAAGTAAATATAATTGCAAAATGTCAATTGTTTAAAATTAATTTTAAAAGAGATGTGTATAATTTCATAAAATGAAAAAAATACCAAAATTTGTGAGATATAGCAAAAGCAGTCCTAAAATGCACTTTTATAGCTATAAACATTTACATTAAAAAATAAAGAGGCAGGTGGATCACTTGAGCTCAGGAGTTTGAGACCAACCTGGACAATATGGCAAAAACCCTGTCTCTCCCAAAAATACAAAAAAAGTAGCCAGGCGTGGTGGTGTGATCATGCCTGTAGTCCCAGCTATTTAGGAGGTTGAGATAGAAAGGATTGCTTGAGCCTGGGAGGCGGAGGTTGCAGTGCGCTGAGATCACTCCACTACACTCCAGCCTGGGTGACAAAACAGAAAACCAATAATCAAGAAAGATCTCAAATGAACAAACTAAGTTGACAACTTAAGGTACTAAAAAAAAAGGAGAAACTAAACCCAAAGCTAGCAGAAGGATGGAAATAATAAAGATTACAGCAGAAATAAATAAAATGGAGAATAGAAAAACATTGGATAAAATGAATAAAGCCAAAAGTCAGCTCTTCAAAAGAGTCAACAAAAATTGGCTAAACTTTAACTAGATTGAGGAAAAAAATGCTAAACTCAGAAATATAAGAGATTATAAGAGAGTACTATGAACAGTTACATGCCAACAAATTGGATAACCTAGATAAAATAAACAACTCCCTAGAAACACACTACCTACCAAGACCAAATCATGAAGAAATCAAAAACCTGAATAGACCTATAACTAGTAAGAAGATTGAATCAGTAATTTTTAAAAAATCCTGACAAAGAAAAGTCCTGGACCTGATGGCCTCACTGGTATGAATTCCACCAAATATTCAAAGAAAACAACTAACATCAATTCTGTTCAAAATTTAATCAAAAACTGAAGAAGAGAGGATACTTCCTAACTCATTCATGAGGCCAGTATGGCCCTTGATGCCAAGTCAAAGACAATACAAGAAAGTTAAACTGTAGAACGATATCCCTTATGAACACTGATGCAAAAATTCTCAACAAAATGCTAGCAAATAAAACTCGGCAGTATATTAAAATGATTATAAACCATAACTAAGGGTTTTTTTTTTTTTTTAGTGCAAGGATGGTTCAACATATAAAAATCAGTCAATGTAATACACATCAGCGGAATGAAGGAAAATAAACCACATGATCATCTGATATATAATATTTTGTGATCCTAAATTTCTCAAAATTGAGTCACTTACGATAAGTGACTCAGCCTAAAGTGAAATTACTGACCCCTCTAAGTGATATGCATATGTATGGTAGACTAAGGTTCTAAGATAACATCTGCCGTGGACAGACACCCCCAAGGCTTGACAAGAAAGCAAGGTAACTGAGATCATGGCTATGGAAATTCCTGCAGAGGGCCATAAAAACTTCACATAAATTGACCATAGCCTAGACGCCTGCAGAAGCTCTTGGTGGGGGTAGAATTGTGAAGCCTCTTTTCTATGGGCAGCAGCTGCTGGAAGTTCTGCTGAGCACTTGCATCCCTGCATCCTCAAGCTACTCCCTGTGATTGGTTCTCCCCCTCTCTTATTACCGCCTATGTATGTTGAATATAATTTGCATGTTTGTTGACTTCTGACAGCCTCATAGTGAACTATGAATTCAAAAGCATTTAATTGGCCATGGAGTCATTATAAAACCTCTGGCCCTGTGGGTCAGAATTAGCACAGCTAGGCTGATTTCAACCTGACAAACTATCATCTCATTTGATGCAAAAAAAAAAAAAAAGAACAAAATGTAGCACCCTCCCCTGATAAAAACATGAAACAAAACAGGAATATAACAAAAGTACCTCAATATATTAAAAATAATAAGTAAAAACCCACAGCAAACATGATGAAAGTTTGAAAAGTTTTCCTTTAAAATCAGAGACAAGGAAGAAAGTCTGCTTTCCCCACTTCTATCCATAATAGTACTGGAAGTCCAACTCAAAGCAACTAACTAGATTCATGCAATACATGAATTTAAAACACATAATGTCCCAGGCAGCTAAACACAAAATAATAAACATTATATTATTCATTCTATATGTTGTTTAACAAAAGAAAAAAATACATAAAAAGCAAATATATAGAGAGAGTTTGAAGTTAGGAAAGTGGCTACTTTGGGGAAGGATGGAGAGGTAGCAGTTGGAGTTGGCATGGGTTTTTGGTAGCGGGCGCCTTTTTACAGTGCTGGCAATGGTAAATTTTCTAAGCTAAAAGTGGCTACTTGGGTGTATACTTGGTGCTAATTCATTGAGGTGTATATTTACATTGTCTAACACTTCTTTAGGTGTACTCTACTGCTAAATTAAAAAGAAAATATACTAACTGCAAAAAAAATTACAAATATCTAGTGACAAAATTGGTAACACAAGTAAACTGCCTATATGAAATGAACTATAAAACAAAGTCTAAATAAGTTGAGAGATGACCTAAGTTTCAGAATATATAAAGGCATTCTACAAATGACGAAAAACAACTAAAAAGGAAAAAAGTTCATAAACAGTGGCCAAAAAGATGAATCAGCAATTCACAAGAGAAACAACAAAATGGATAGAAACATTTATTTAACAGCTGTCACCCACACTCCAAAGTCACAAAACTCAGGGAAAAGCAAGTTAAAACAACAGAAACATTTTATTAATCGTATTTGGAAATTTTTATAAAATACCTATAATATTCAGATCTAGTTACATGAGGAAACTTTTTTTAACCACATTGGTCATGGGAGAATGTGTAACTAAAACTTATCTTCAAATAATGTGGCATTATCTAGTATAATTAAAGTTCCATAAGTCTTTTATTTGACTCTACTGAAATGACAGCATTATATATAAAAATACACATAAAAGATTTTTGTTTCTTTGCACCATTGCTTATAATGACAAGCAGTGGGAACAATCTGAGTGTCCATTATTAATAGAATTTTTTTTGTCTATTCATCTGAAGGGTTGCCCATGATACATTACAAAATGAGACTATAAAATTGCAACAACAACAAAAAAAAATCATGGTAGTATATTGGTTCTGTAAAAAAACATCGCCACACAGCCCCATTTATCTGTATAATGATTTGCAAAAGACACAAATCTGTTATTCTCAGGCGTACTGGAGTGGAGGACGCTGGGAGTCAGCTGGAGTGATTTTTTTTAACTTGTTTTCTTCCTCTTCATTTCATTTGTTACAATGAGCAAGTGTTTACATTTCTTAAATCCAAGAGTATTTAACAAGAAAAATGTTTACTTCATGGATCAAATAGATGGCACTTTTCTTTCTTTTCCGTGCAACCTCATTCTTTCAGCTTCACTGATTTAGAGTTCCTGATACCAGTTGTTTCTTGTCTACTTCATTAACTTCCCTTGAAACCGATCTAACCATGCCAGCTTTTCTTTTCTTATAATAGGTATTTACATCCTACAACTATTTAAGACATGTTAAGATGGCTCTGCAGCCCATGTTTAAAGGGAATTCTGGTAAATCCTTTCCACTTACAACACTTTTATCTGCTAATTTGCTGTAGTTCATTGCTCTACTTTTGTGTACTTAAATATTTCATCTAGGTTCTTTATGCTTTGCCAGCACCCAAAGGCACACTTTTCCCTTGATGCATTCCAGTTTCCATAGTACTGTTTGCTGACTTGATTCTCTAAGAGACAGTCCATTTATTGAATCACAAAGATTCTAGATTTAACCCAAGATAAATGTTGAATATTGCTTGGGGTCCTGGAAAACATTAGATGCTCTGTGAATGAGTGGCCCTACCTCCAAGTTAAAAGCAGCCTGTTTGAACTTTCAAATACACATTCCACTTCAGTGTACTCTGTCACCATAAGATTTCTGTACCCGGGGCTCACCTTGACAACCTAAATCCTATTCTTACTGGATCAGCTCCTTTCCTCTGGGCTCTGAGATCACCCGTTTTTCTCTTTCCGAAAGCGATATTATTACTTTCTATTTTTTTTTTTCTTTCCAGCTTTTATTTTAGGTTAAAAGGGTACATGTACAGGTTTGTTACATGGATAAATTGCATGTCATAGGGGTTTGATGTACATATTATTTTGTCACCAACTAGTGAGCATAATACCCAATAGGTAGTTTTCAAATCCTAATCCTCCTTCCACCCTCCACACTCAAAGAGGCCCCAGTTTCTATTGTTCCCTTCTTTGCGTCCTTGTGTACTCAATGTTTAGCTCCCACTTATAAGCAAGAACATGCACTATTGGGTTTTCTGTTCCGTGTTAATTCACTTTGGATTATGGCCTCCAGCTCCATCCATGTTGCTGCAAAGGTCACAATCTCATTTTTTAATACCCGCATCATATTCCATGGTGTATATATACCACATTTTCTTTATCCAGTCCACCATTATTGGGCATCTAGGTCCATTCCATGTCTTTGCTATTGTGAATAGTGCTTCAGTGAAGATACTTGTGAATGTGTCTTTATGGTAGAATGATTTATATTCCTTTGAGTATATATCCAGTAAGAGAATTGCTGGCTTGAATGGTAGTTCTACTTCAAGTCCTTTGAGAAATCTCCAGACTGCATTCCACAGCAGCTAAACTAGTTTGCATTCCCACCAGCAGCGTATAAATTTTCCCTTTCTTATGCCACCTCACCGGTGTTTATTATTTTTTGACTTTTTAGTAATAGCCATTCTGACTGGTGAGAGATGGTATCCCATTGTGGTTTTGATTTCCATTTTCCTAATGATTAGTGATGTTTAATATTTATTCATATGCTGTTGGCCATATGTACGTTATCTTTTGAGAAGTGGCTGTTCATGTCCTTTGCCCATTTCTTAATGGAGTTGTTCATTTTTTGTTTGTTAATCTGTTTAAGTTCCTTAAGATTCTAGATATTAGACTTTTGTCAGATGCATAGTTTTCAAATATTTTCTAACATTCTGTAGGCTGTCTGTTTTGCTCCTTTGATAGTTTGTTTGGCTGTGCATAGCTCTTTGGTTTAATTAGGCCCCACTTATCAATTTTGGTTTTGTTTGCAATTGCTTTTGGGGTCTTCATTGTGAAATCTTTGCCAGTTCCTATGTCCAGAATGTTATTTCCTGGGTTTTCTTCCAGGGTCTTTATAGTTTCCAGTTTTAGGTTTTACATTTAACTCTTTTATCCATCTTGAGTTGATTTTTGTATATAGCAAAAGGTAGGGGTCCAGTTTCAATCTTCTGCAAATGGCTAGTCAGCTATCCCAGCACCAATTATCGAATTGGATTTCCTTTCCCTGTTGCTTCCTTTTGTAAGCATTGTTGAAGATGAGATGGTTTTATTTGTCAAAGATCAACAGCTGTATTTCTAGATTCTCTAATGTGCTCCATTGGTCTATGTGTCTGTTACTGTAGTCCTGTAGTATAGTTTGAAGTTGGGTACTGTGATGCCTCCAGTTTTGATCTTTTTGCTTAGCATTGCTTTGGCTATTTGGGCTCTTCTTTGGTTCCAAATAAGTTCTACGTATTTTTTTCTAATTCTGTGAAAAATGTCATTTGTAGTTTGATAGAAATAGCATTGAATCTGTAAATTGCTTTGGGCAGTACGGTCATTTTAACAATACTGGTTCTTGCTACCCATAAGCATGGAATGTTTTTCCCTTTGTTTGTGTTGTCTCTAATTTCTTGCAGTAGTGTTTTGTAATTCTCATTGTAGAGGTCTTTCACCTCCTTGGTTAGCTGTATCCATAAATATTTTTGTTTGTGGGTTTTGTGAATGGGATTGCATTCTTGATTTGGCTCTCAACTTGGATGTTATTTGTGTTAGAAATGCTACTGATTTTTGTACATTGATTTTGTATCCTGAAACTTAGCTAAAGTTGTTTATTAGATCTAGGAGCCTTTGGGTAGAAACTATGGGTTATTTTTTAGGTTTATAGTATCATACCATCTGTGAAGACAAATAGTTTTACTTCCTCTCTTCCTATTTCAGTGTCTTTTATTTTCTTCTCTTGCCTGATACTCTGGCTAGTGCTTCCAGTACTATGCTGAATAGGTATGGTGAGAGTGGACTTCCTTGTCATGTTCTGGTTCTCAAGAAGAATGTTTTCACCTTTTGACCATTAACTATGATGCTGGCTGTGGGTTTGTCATAGATAGCTCTTACTACAATGGCTAGTTTGTTGAGGGTTTTTAACATGCAGGAATGTTAAATATTATCAAAAGCATTTTCTGTATCTATTGAGATTATCATGTAGTTTTTGTTTTTAAGTCTGTTTATGGAATGAGTTACATTTATTGATTTGTATACACTGAACTAACCTTGCACCCAAGGAATGAAGCCTACTTAATCACGGTGGATTGGTTTTTTGATGAACTGCTTGATTTGGTTTGCTAGTATTTTATTGAGAATTTTTGCCTCTATGTTAATCAGGAATATTGATCTGAAGCTTTTTTTTCCTCATTGTTTCTGTGCTAGGTTTTGGTATCACAATGATGCTGGCTTCATAGAATGAGTCAGAGAAGAAGCCCTCCTCCTCAATTTTTTGGAATAGTTTCAGTAAGATTGGTACTAGCTCTTCTTTATACATCTGGTAAAATTTGTCTGTGAATCCATCTGGTCCAGGGTTTGGTTTTTTTGTTTGTTTTTATTTTTAATTAGTAGGTTTTTAAATTACTGATTCAATATCAGAGCTCAATATTCATCTGTTCTTGTATTCAGTTTCTTCCTGGTTCAATCTCAAGAGGTGAAATATTTCCAAGAATTTATCTATTTAATTTAAGTTTTCTAGTTTGTGGGCATGGAGGTGTTGGTAATAGTCTCTGAGTGTTTTTTTCTATTTCTTCAGGGTCAGTGAGTATGTCTTTTGTCATTTCTGATTGTGTTTATTTGGATCTTCCCCATCTTTTCTTTATTAGTATAGCTAATGGTCTATCAATCTTTTTTTTCTTTCAAAGAACCAACTTTTGGTTTCACTGAACTTCTGTATGGTTTTTCTTATCTCCGTTTCATTAAGTTCAGATCTGATTTGGATTATTTTCTTCTGCTACCTTTGACGTTGGTTTGCTCTTGTTTTTGAAGTTCCTTGAGGTATGATGATAGGTGACTAATCTGAATTTTTTCTAACTTTTTGATGTCGTTGTTTACCACTATAAACTTTTCTCTTGGGGGAAAAGTCAAGATGGCTGAGTAGAAACAGCTCTGTTCTGCAGCTCCCACTGAGAAGAATGAAAACGGTGAGTGACTTCTGCATTTTCAACTAAGGTACCCGAGTTTTCTCATTCAGACTGACTAGGTGGTTGGCACGACCCAAGGAGAGTGAGGAAAAGCAGGCTGGAGTGACACCCCACCTGGGAGCTGCAGGAGATAAAAAAAAGCTCCCTCCCCCAGCCAAGGGAGGCAGTGAGTGATTGTGCTACCCCACTAGGGAAACCATGATTCCCACAGATCTTTGCAACCCGTGGATCAGGAGATCCCCCTGTAAGCCCTCATTACCAGGGCCTTGGGTCCCAAGCACAGAGCTGTGCAGACTCACAGCTGCCACTCAGGTCAGTGGCAAATCTGGCAGGCACTGAGAACGCAGAGATTTTTGTGGACTTTAGCTCTAGGAACTCCAGTGAGACCGTAGATCCATCCACTCCTGTAGGATGGGGGCTGAAGACAGGGAGCCAAGCTGCCTCATTCAGTTGGCCCCACTCCAACAGAAGCCCTCAAGCTAAGACCCACTGGCTTGGAATCCCCACTGGCCAGTGCAGCAGCCTGTAGACTGTTTAAGACAACTGAGTTTATGCTGGGAGGGAAAGCCACCATCACTGTGGCTCCATTCAGGCATTTTCCCATGCTAGTGCCAGCTAAACTGGGTGGTTTGGTCTGGGAGGAATTCCACACAGTGCAGCACAGTGACTATGACAGATCATGTCCAGACTGCCTCTTTAAGTGGGACCCCAACCTATCCCCTCTCACTGGGCAGGGTCTCCCTGCAGAAATTTCAGCATCCCCAGCCAGGAGTTTAAGGACAGAACTCTGATCTCCTTGGGATAAGCCCCTAAGGGGAAGGGGCAGCCAGGGTATCCAGGAATCAGCAGTCTTAGTCTTTTCTTCCTGCTGGCTCTGGAGATTCAGGGCAGTCCAAAAGAGGAGGATTCCCCCCAATTTGGCATACATGCTCTGCCAAGGGACAGCCAGACTACTTATTTAAGTGGGTCTCTAATCCCACTTCTCCTGACTGTATGAGACTTCCCAATAAGGGTCTCCAGGCACCTTATACAGGAGTATTCCTTCTGGCATCAAGTTGGTGCCACTCTGGGATGATGGAGCTCCCAGAGGAAGGAGCAGACAGCCATCTTTGCTGTTCTGCAGCATCCAGTGGTGATATCTCCAGGTGCAGGAAGGACCCAGGTGAATAAAGTCTGAAGTGGACCACCCCAGAAAACTGCAGTAGCCCTATGGAAGAGGAGTCTGAATGCTCTAAGAAAAACAGGAAGCAAAAAAACAAAATCAACGGAAATAGCCCCACAAAAATCCCAGCTGAAGGTTAACATTCTCAAAGATTGAAGGGAGATAAACCCAAGAAGACGAGAAAGAATCAATGCAAAAACACTGAAACCTCAAAAAGCCAGAGTGTCTCTTTTTCTTCAAATGATTATAACACCTCTCCAGCAAGGGAAGAGATCTGGGCTGAGGCTGAGATGGATGAATTGACAGAAGGAGGCTACAGGAGGTGGGTAATAGTGGACTTTTCTGAGCTAAAGGAGTATGTTCTAACCCAATGCAAAGAAACTAAGAACCATGATAAAACATCACAGGAGCTGTTAACCAGAATAACCAATTTAGAGAGGAACATCAATGACCTGATGGAGCTGAAAGTGCAGGTTTGTTCACAATGCAAATACAAGTGTCAGTAGCTGAATACACCAAGCAAAAGAAAGAATACAAAAGCTTGAAGATTATCTTAGTGAAATAAGGCAGGCAGACAAGATTAGAGAAAAAAGAATGAAAAGGAACTAACAAAACCTTCAAGAACTATGGGATTATGTTAAAAGACCAAAACTACAACTGACTGGGGTACCCAAAATAGATAAGGAGAATGAAACCAAGTTGGAAAACATACTTCAGGATATCATCCAGGAGAACATCTCTAACCTAACAAGACAGGCCAACATTCAAATTCAGAAAATCCAGGGAACTACAGTAAGATACTCCATGAGAAGATCAACTCCAAGACACATAATCATCAGATTCTCCAAGGTCAAAATGAAGGAAAAAATGTTAAGGGCAGCCAGAGAAAAAGGCCAGGTCACCTACAAAGGGATGCCCATCAGATTAACAGCAGACTTCTCAGTGAAAACACTACAAGCAAGAAGAGATTGGGGCCCAATAATCAACATTCTTAAATAAAAGAATTTCCAACACAGGAGTTTGTATCTGGCCAAACTAATCTTCATAAGTGAAATCCTTTTCAGACAAGCAAATTCTGAGGGAATTCATCACCACCAGGCCTGTCTTGCAAAATTTCCTGAAGAAAACACTGAATATGGAAAGGAAAAACTGTTACCAGCCACAACAAAAATACACTGAAGTACACAAACCAATGACATTATAAAGAAACTACACAAACAAATCCGCAAAATAACCAGCTAGCATCATGATGACAGGATGAAATTCACACATAACACTATTAACCTTAAATGTAAATGGACTAAATACCCCTAAGTAAAAGACACAGAATGGGAAGCTGGATAAAGAGTCAGGACCCATTGGTGTGTTGTATTTGAGAGACCCATCTCACATGCAAAAACACATAAAGACTCAAAATAAGGGGATGGAGACAAATTTACCAAGCAAATGGAAAACAGATAAAAGCAGGGATTGCAATCTTAGTTTCTGACAAAAAAAAGACTTTAAACGAAAAAAGATTTAAAAAGACAGAGAAGGGCATTACATAATTGTAAAGCATTTAATTAAACAAGAACTAACTACCCTAAATATATATACACCCAATACAAAAGCACCCAGATTCATAAAACAAATTATTTGAGATCTGAAAAAAGACTTAGACTCCCACACAATAAAAGTGGGAGACCTTAACACTCCACTGACAATATTAGAAACATCAAGGCATTTTTTTTCTGTTATGAAGACTTTTTTACTTTAAGTTCTGGGATACATTTGCAGAAGATGCAGGTTTGTTATATAGGTATACATGTGCCATGATTGTTTGCTGTACCTATCAACCCATCATCTAGGTTTAAGCCCTGCATGCCTTAGGTATTTGTCCTAATGCTCTCCATCCCATTGCCACCGACCCTCCAACAGGTCCCCATGTGTGATGTTCCCCTCTCTGTGTCCACATGTTCTCATTGTTCAACTCCGGCTTGTCAGTGAGAACATGCGGTGTTTGGTTATCTGTTCCTGTATTAGTTTGCTGAGAATGATGGCTTCCACCTCCATCCCTGTTCCTGCAAACGACATGGACATGAACTCATTCTTTTTTATGGCTGCATAGTATTCTAAGGTGTCCAAGGTGTATATGTGACGCATTTTTTTTTTTTCAAGATGGAGTCTCACTCTGTCACCAGGGTGGATTGCAGGGCATGATCTTGGCTCACTGCAACCTTTGCCTCCTGGGTTCAAGTGATTCTCGTGCCTCAGCCTCCCAAATAGCTGGGATTACAGGCACACACCACCATACCCAACTAATTTTGTATTTTTAGTAGAGACGGGGTTTCACCATGTTGGCCAGGATGGTCTTGATCTCCTAACATCATGATCCACCCACCTCAGCCTCCCAAAGTGCTAGGATTACAGATGTAAGCCACTGCACCCAACCCACATTTTCTTTATTTAGTCTATCATTGATGGGAATTTGGGTTGTTTCCAAGTCTTTTTTTTTTTTTTTTTTTTTTTTGAGACAGAGTCTCGCTCTGTCGCCCAGGTGCTGGAGTGCAGTGGCATGATCTCTGCTCACTGCAAGCTCTGCCCCCTCGGTTCATGCCATTCTCCTGCCTCAGCCTCCTGAGTAGCTGGGACTACAGGCCCCCGCCAACACGCAAGTCTTTGGTATGGTAAATAGATCTGTAATAAATATACACGTGTATGTATCTTTATAGCAGAATGATTTATAATCCTTTGGGTGTATACTCAGCAATGGGATTGCGGGGTCAAATGGTATTTCTGGTTCTAGATCCCTGAGGAATTGCCACACTGTCTTCCACAATGGTTGAACTAATTTACACTCTCACCAACAGTGTAAACGTGTTCCTATTTCTCCATAGCCTCACCAGCATCTGTTGTTTCCTGACTTTTTAGAATGATCACCATTCTAACTTGCGTGAGATGGTATCTCATTATGGTTTTGATTTGCATTTCTCTAATGACCAGTGATGATGAGCCTTTTTTCTTGTTTGTTGTTTGTTGGCCACATAAAAAGGGAAGGACTACTTCTTTTGAGAAGTGTCTGTTCATGTCCTTCAACCACTTTTCGGTGGGGTTGTTTTTTCCTTGTAAATCTGTTTAAGCTCCTTGTAGATTCTGGATATTAGACTTTTGTCATAGGGGTAGATTGCAAAATTTTTCTCCCATTCTGTAGGCTGCCTGTTCACGCTAATGATAGTTTCTTTGGCTGTGCAGAAACTCTTTAGTTTAATTACATCCCATTTGTCAATCTTGGCTTTTGTTGCAATTGCTTTTGGTATATTCGTCATGAAATCTTTGCCTGAGCCTATGGCCAGAATGGTATTGTCTAGGTTTCTTCTAGGGTTTTTATGATTTTGTGTTTTACATTTAAGTCTTTAATTCATCTTGAGTTAATTTTTCTATAAAATGTAAGAAAGGGGTCTAGTTTACGTTTTCTGCATATGGTTAGCCAGTTCTCAAAGCCCCATTTATTAGTTAGGGAATCCCTTCCCCGTTGATTGTTTTTGTCAGGTTTGTCAAAGATCAGATTGTTGTAGATGTGTGATATTATTTCTGAGGTCTCTGTTCTGTTCCATTAGTCTATATATCGGTTTTGGTACCAGTACCATGCTGTTTTGATTACTGTAGACTTGTAGTATAGTTTGAAGCCAAGTAGCATGATGCCTCCAGCTTTATTCTTTTTGCTTAGGATTGTCTTGGCTATATGGACTCTTTTTTGGTTCCATATGAAATTTAAAGTACTGTTTTCTAATTCTTCAAAGAAATTTGATGGTAGCTTGGTGGGAATAGCATTGAATCTATAAATTAATTTGGGCAGTGTGGCCATTTTCATGATATTGATTCTTCCTATCCATAAGCATCCAATTTTTTCTTCCATTTGTATCGAGGCAGAAAATCTAACAAAGATGGTCAAGAATTGAAATCAACTGTAGATCATGTGGATCTGATAGACATCTACTGAACTCTCCACCTCAGAACAACAGAATATACATTATTATTGGCACCACACGGCACTTACTCTAAAATTGATCATATAATTGGAAGTAAAACAGTCCCCAGCAAATACAAAAAAAGTGAAATCATAACAGTGTCTCAGACCACAGCACAATCAAATTAGAACTCAAGATTAAGAACCTCACACAAAACCACACAACTACATGGAAACTGAACAATCTGCTCCTGGGTTAAGTAATTAAATTAAGGCAGAAATCAAGAAGTTCTTTTAAACTAATGAGAACACAGAGACAACATACCAGAACCTCTGGGATGCAGCTAAGCAGTGTTAAGGGGGAAATTTATAGCACTAACTGCACATATCAAAAGCTAGAAAGATCTCAAATCAACACCCTGACATCACAACTGAAAAAATTAGAGAACCAAGAGTAAACGAATAGTTCAGTCTCCTTTTTGAGTTGAACCATCCCCAAGACAGCTAGTCATCAGAGTCTCCAAGATCAATGTGAAAAAAAAATATTAAAGACAAGTAAGCAGAAGGAGAAGTTCACCTACAAAGGGAACTCCAGCAGTCTAACAGTAGACTTTTCAGCAGAAACTCTACAAGTCAGAAGAGATTGGGGGCCTATGTTCAGCATCATTAAAGAAAAAAAATTCCAACTGAAAATTTTATATCTAGCTAAACTAAGCTTCATAAGCTAAGGAGAAATACAATCTTTTTCAGACAAGGAAACACTAAGGGAATTCATTACCACTAGACTTGCCTTACAAGACGTCCTAGAGTATGCTAAATGTGGAAATGAAAGGCTGGTACCTGCCACCAAAAAAACACGCTTAAATACATAGACGACTGAAACTAGAAAGAAAATATACAATCAAGTCTACATAATAACCAGCTAACTACACAATGAAAGGATCAAATTCACACATATTCATGTTAACCTTTAGTGTAAATAGGTTAAACATCCCACTTAAAAGGCACAGAGTGGCAAGTTGGATAAAGAAGCAAGGCCCCACTGTATGCTATCTTCAAGAGAACCATCTTACATGCAAGGACATCCACAGGCTTAAAGTAAAGGGATAGAGAAAGATCTATCAAGCAAATGGAAAGCAAAAAAGAGCAGGGGTTTCTGTTCTTATTTCAGATAAAACCTGTAAACCAACAATGATCAAATTACAAAGAAAGGCATAAAATAATATTATTTTAAATTACAGGCTTTTGAAGTTGCAATGGCCCCCAAGTATCCATAGGTTCAAGCACAGATTCCTTTTATGACTCTCCTGATGCAACAAAGATTGATCAAGCTAGTGAAATTCCACCTAAAATGCTCAATCCAACCTGTAGCCCAAATGAATCTGCCTCCTAGCATTCCTCTTCAGTCAATGATTTGAAGAGTCCTATAGAAAAAAGCCCAATCTAAACCCTACTTTCCTCCTTTTCTCAATGATCACTAGCTTGCTTTGACTATTTTTATGTTTCTTCTGAATAATACAGTAGACTTCTCTCCAGGCTTTTTATCTGTAGTTTTCCTCATAACACTAACCCTTCCAACACATTCTGCCAAAGTTATTTCTTCAAATACAAGAATCCAAGCTTCTCAATTTTCTCTTTAAATAATTTTGATGTTTCCTTAACACCTACAAGAAAAAGCCTAAAGGTCTTAGTGTTATAAAATAATAATGTCAGGAAAGTCTCTCTGTCACAAGCTCTGAAAAGTCCTTTAGGCAATAGCTGTTCTTCATTTTTGCCTCCACAGCACTATTCAGAATTCTATTTAGCGTGTATCAGATTGCATTTTACCCACCTCACTACACACCTGACTTCCCCCTCAAGTTATGAATTCCTCCAGGATAGGGATGATAATCATATACCCATAATGTCAGGTTCATTTTCTGGCATGGAGTTCAGTGTGCCCTTATTCTAGGACTGCAAGAACAACTGAATAAATGGAGTTCTTCCACAGAAATAAGGAGTCTTCACATTCCTGAAAACCTCTTGTTATAACCTAAGTAAGATCACAAAATAATCATGGAGATGCTTCTTTTGCTTTGTTTAAAGAACATATATCATGAAACTCTGTGGAAATTCAGTGAAAGATGACATTCCATTTCCCTCATTTCAATAGTGGGCTAAATAGTATTGCCAATACTGTCTACACTTGAAAACTGAAAATTTGTTTTTCAGACTGCAAAATATCTCAAATTCTTGACTCCTTCTACTGTTACTAAATCAAATTGCATTTTGTTTTCCACTTAAATTTTCATTTTACTCCAGGAGTTTTTAGAGAAGCCACTTGTATTAGTGAATTTGTGTTCAAAGTGCAAATTCTGCTGCCCAATTTGTTATATCATCCACTCCTATAGCTGTGATTTATCTATTACATTCATGGTGTATCTTCTAGATAATTAATGTTTATAGGTAGCATAGTAGAGTATATATCTACATATATAGAGAGAAGGAGAGATATATTTGAATCTTATCTCATAGATATAAATTTCAGGTAAAAGACCTGATGCTTAGAAAGTCTAATCCACTTATTAGGGTTGACAACCTTCTTGGTTTGCCTGAAATAAAAAGAGTTTCCTAGATGTAGGACTTTCACTTTTAAAACCAAAAAAAATCCCAAGGAAATCCAGCAGAGTAGGTCACTCTATTACTAATTTAAGTTCACACAATAAGTAGCAAATACAAAGGCCAAACTGAGTCCTACATATGCCCCAAATTCTATATTTATTCCACAGGCTGCCACCTGGATTTTTATTTTATCCATAACATTAATTTCCACATTGTTCATCATAAAATGCAAAGTTTTTAAGATCAATACACAAATGGAAGGGTCTAGTGAAATATTTTGACAATATTTTAAATTATGATTTAGTAGCACAGTTTGCTTTCAGATGTAGATGTCATCTTCCATTTATATGCCACAATAACTAGCTAATAGATTTATTTTGCAAATGACTACGTTATAAAACTTAGAAAGTCAAAACATAACAATGCGGACAAGATTGTGGAGAAAAAAGAACACTTATACACTGTTGGTAAGAGTGTAAGTTAGTTCAGCCATTGTGGATCACAGGGTGGCAATTCCTTAAAGATCTATGGACAGAAATACCGTTTGACCCAGCAATCCCATTACTGGGATTTATATACCCAAAGGAATACCAAGAATTCTATTATAAAGACACACATGCCTGCACATATTCATTGAAGCACTATTCAAGAGAGTCAAGACATGGAATCAACATAAATACCCATCATTGATAGACTGGATAAACAAAATGTAGTATATATATACACCATGGAATACTATGCAGCCATGAAAAAGAATGAGGCCATGTCCTTTGCAGGAACATGGATGGAACTGGAGGCCAATTATCCTTAGCAAATTAACACAGGAACAGAAAACCAAATACCACATGTTCTCACTTATATATGAGAGCTAAATAATGAGAATGCATGGACACAGGGAGGGAACAACACACACTGGGGTCTACCAGAGGGTGGGAGGTGGGAGGAGAGAAAGGACCAGGAAAAATAACTAATGGGTACTGGGCTTAATGCCTGGGTGATGGAATAATCTGTATAATAGACCTCCATGACACAACTTTACCTACATAACAAACCTACACATGTACCCTGAACTTAAAAGTTTTTTTAAAAAATAAAATGAAACTTTTCTAGTTACTAAGAGACTAGTTGTTAAGACTCTCAAATTAGACTATCACTCTCCTATGAAAATAAGTAGTTCTTAATTCTTATGAACCTTCATAAAGTTTTTAATGTCCTTCAATGTGCTTCCATTTCTTCCCCAAACCCATCCCTCCAATTTCAATTTTAGAAATATTTAAGACATATGGAGGAATGGGGGGAAATTATTGCACTTTCATTGATTTGAAGAGAAAGTGAACAAGTTAATGTTTGCGTTATGGGACAGACTGTCAAGACAGGTTGGATTAAGAGATGATAAAGGTTGAAAGAGGATGTCTTGTATCACTGAATTATTCTAGTAATATTCTCCAAAAGATTATCTGGGCTAATGAATTTTCTCTTGTGAATGTTTTTCACCAACCTCTATGCATTTTTAAAGAAATATGGTACTCTTTCTTGCATATGATTTATAAATCTTCAATTTTTTATTACTTTCTCTCAAAGTATACTTGATAAAATGATACTGATGTGACTATATTTCCAATTAGTTTTTGACAATAATGCAGAATTCAAGTGTCTTAATATTTAAAAATTAACATAAATGAAAAAATTGGTAAAAGATTATACATTCATTCAACCAACAAAAGCACAGTAATGAAACACATTTTAAACCAAGGGTTAAGGACCTTGTATATGTGTTTTTATTGTACTTGTGATTATCTAGGTGACTCTAAGAAAATCATATAATTTCTCTTCAGTTTTTCTGTTAGTAAAATGGTAAATAAAATAATTGCCTTACTTTGCCCATAGGCACGGGAAGAGATTCAGCTACGCGATCACAATGCATATTGGGAAAGAGAGTATTTGCTAAATTTGAATAAGGAGAAAGAACATAGAAACTGCAATACGTCATGTATAGGTATTTCAAGAGAAACAGCTACACATGAATTCCAAGAGACACTGAAAGACTTTGAGGCAACACAATTTGGGCACAGATCACAAAACACTTGAACTCACTGAGGTGATTTTCATGTATCCTCCAGTTTTCATATATGTAGTTTGCCAGTGCCTCTTAACACTTTACTGTGTAAAAATATTACCTAGAGATCGTATTAAAATGCAGATTATAATTCAGAAAGTCTGCAGTTCAACTTGTCTGTGTGCATTTTTTAAAAGCACTAGAGTGATGTTAATAATGCAAATCAAGGAACCACACTTTGAATAGCAATGTAGAAGGCTATTTAATCTCACAGTATTAGAGGGATGATGAAGATGAACAGCCCTATGACATAGTCCAGAGTCACTGTGACATACTAGACATTAAAGCAAGAGACTGGTTTGAAATTTGGATAGGAGGTGTCCTGTTCCATTCAGCTTGCTATTTTTTTAAAGGCCATAAACTAAGTAGTTTATAAACCATAGAAATGTATTTCTCACAGATTTGGGGGCTATGAATTCCCCAGAAGATTCAGCATCTGATTATGGCCCACTTTCTTACTCATAGATGGTGCCTTCTAGCTGTTCCTCAAATGATAGAAAGGAGGGGTGAGGGGAGGTCTCTCTGGGACCTCTTTTGTAAAGACACTAATCCCATTCATGAGGCCTCTGTACCCATGACCTAATCACCTACCAAAGGCCCCACTTTCTAATTACATCACCTTAAGGGTTAGGATTGCAACACATGAATTTTTAGGGGACCACACAATGTATACCATAGCAGGGGCATATTAATTTGAGGTAGTAACATGACAAGGGAGTCCCCCACAAAAAAAAAAAAACCTGGTAAGAGATAGCCAAGGACAGATTGGAAAAAGCTTCAGATAATTTGTAATTGAAAAAAGTTCAGGGTATATAGAAAATGGGGGCAATTTTTTAAATGAAAACACCAAGACAGAGAGTGCAGTGCACAAAATTTGGAGAAGAATAAAGTTGAGCAAACTTCTCAATAATAAATCAAAATGAGTAGAGACAGATGCAGCTGGGTCAGTTTCAAGGGCTCAGAATGAAAGGGGAACTTTAAAAACTGAATGGTAACATCTGTACGATGCAAAGACCCAAAAACTATTAAAAGGAAGGCAGACAGGATGAAAAGCTTTCTCAAGTGAGAAGTAAAATTAAGACATTTTCTGGTGGTGGCAAGACAAAAAATAGAAGGAAAACAGTCATTATGGAGGTTGCAAGTTATCTCTTCGGAAATGGGAACCCTTTCTCAGTAGAGCAGACAGAATAGGAAAGTTCATCAGAATTCAGTGGGAAGGAAAGAAGAAATGGGTGGAGTTATCTAGAGAAGTAATTAAGAAAAAGGCTATATAAAATAAGTGAATGCCTGCTGTGTTTTGAACTAAAGCAACCAGAGAAATCAATAAGGAGGCGAGGAGCGACAGATCCTGAGTCAAAGGAGAAATGGAGACACAGAAGAAAAGCATCACAAGAGAAAGAGAAATAGCATTTAAAGGGTATCTTTATAAATTAAGTTATAAATTATAATTTATAAATTATAAAATTTAATTTATAATTTATAAATTAAATTATCACAACGTTGATCATTTTTTTATGATTTACTACGAAGAAGAAAAAAGGTGACATCCATTCAAGTACTGACAAATTCTAACTAACTCTATGAAATACTAAAAAGAAGGACTGAATTACAAGAATAAATTATTTTTTAAAGTTGGAAGTAGCAACATAAGTAATGAACATAGTAAAATAAAGTGGCAGGTAAACAGTGAAGACCAATGACCAACCAGTCGGAAAGTATCATATAGAGAGCAGAGCAAAGGACAAGGAGGATGTAGATGTAGAAATAAGAACTCCACTCATCTGGGGAAAGATAAAAAGTGTCCACTTCTCTATGGCACACCCAGTTTGGCTTCATCATTTCTCTAAGACCTTTTTTTTTTTCATCATTCCAACAGAATACTAAGATTTTTTTCTTTACTCCTTTTCCTCCAGGTTCTCATAGATAATTTATTAAGCAATCTGATAACTAAATTTGAGTTATGAAAGTCATGCTTAATAGTATTTTCTATTTCATTTCTTCCAGATATGTTGGTAAGACCAGTTCATATTTGTTTCCAAGTCATAAAAACCAAGTCATGTTTACAGGGTCATGAAGGAGATAACTTCATTTTGAGAGTATTTTCAGTTGTGTGTGCTCTCTGAAAAGAAGATTAATCCTATGTGATAGGCACCAGTATAATTTTTAAACATCTAATTGGGCTTGGTCCATATCCAATTCTGCCATTACTCAATGTTCTCAAATTTATTTCAGAGTTTATCAGAGGAAGGGAGGGGAAATTATCCAAAAGCAAATGACTACTGGAATCATTACTGATTATGTTGTATCTCATTAAAGAAATGTTTGAGTAATGCAGAAAAGTAGGTCAGAAGTATAATGGCTGTCATGTTTAGGACATGAAGCAAGATGATCAAGCATGGATATAATTTTAAAAGTAATAATTTTAGCAGAATGTAGGCATGGAAATAGCTGGTATCTTTTACAATAGTCATTATAGTAGATATCACAATGATGTTAGTGCTCAAGTCATTTTTGAAACACTTTCAGAAAATTTTCATCAGGATCAGTTCACAAGTCACGCAAAAGATATTCTTCCCATAAAATCACGATTGCCTAAATATTTGTATATTCTCACCATAGCATCTCAATCTTTATTTTTAAAAATAAACAAATAAAAATGCTTATTGTTGAAAGTACACCCGAGTAAACACAGGTGAAGGGATCAATTTGAAGTGTCAGAATAAAAGTCTAAGTAACATTGAACAGAGTTTTTAATGTGAATTGCTTTAAGGACCACCTTTCTTAACTTCCTACTGGTAGTGCTGTCTATTGCAAGACTTTTACAAGGCAAGAAATAAAAAAAAAAAAAAACTTGATTCATGATTTATTTGAAATAAACAAAATAATATATTTCCTTGGTCATGCAAAGGAAATATTCTGCAAAATATTTTGAAACAAACTGTTAATTTAATGCACCGACTCGTCAAAACAGAAAGTTGTATAGTAAACTACATTTCTGACAATTTTAAACAGTTGTTGTTCAAGCTTGAAATCACAATATGTTTCCCTCTCAGCATGAACAAAATGGAATTCTTGTATACGCTTATCACTCTGATGCCCACTATAGTAGAATTTGGATATAATGTTGCATGTCTATCATTGTGTTAATTAACATAATATTTTTGTGTTCTTTCTTTCCAGTGTGAATCAAAACCATTTGATATGAAATGATTTGCCTTTACATAAGAAGTATTGATCATAACCACATGTGTAAATGATTACATCTTTACTATAAAACTTTAATTACAAATTTCCTGACTGATTAAAAATTATTACAAGCTCAAATTAAGAAGATGTCAATAAAATGTTTATTTATTCAATAAATTCACTTTAAATATTTATATGATATGTCCTTCTGACTTGTATTATACAGTTAAGAATTTTTTGGCAATTGTTTTGGGACAAGCCAAGGAGAAATGGAATAGTACTAGGTTTTTAACAAAACTGCTGTCTTTGTATTTCATCTACAAATACAGAGTCTATGTAATATTCATCCCTGGGAAAGAAGTTAACATTCCCTAGAAGAAAAAAATATTTAAGTCTTTAATTCATCTTGAGTAGATTTTTGTATATGGCATAAGGAAGGGATCCAGTTTCAATCTTCTGCATATGGCTAGCCAGTCATCCAAGCACCTTTATTGAATAGGGAGTCCTTTCCCCATTGCTTGTTTTTATCGCCTTTGTTGAAGATAAGATAATTATAGGTGTGCAGGCTCCTTTCTGGGCCTAAAACCCAAACTATAAAAACCCTGGAAGACAACTTATGTAAAACCATTCTGGACATAGGAACAGGCAAAGATTTTATGATGAAGATGCCAAAAGCAATTGTAACAAAAACAAAAATTGATAAATGGGATCTAATTAAACTAAGCAACTTCTGCACAGCAAATAAACTATCAACAAAGTAGACAGATAACCTACAGAATGGGTGAAAATTTTTGCAAATTATGTATCTGACAAAGGTCTAATATCCAGCATTTATAAGGAACTTACACAAATTTCAAGGAAAAACAAAAACAAAAAAACACGCCCATTAAAAAGCAGACAAAGAACATTCTTCTTCTTTTCCAAAAGAAGAAAAATATGTGGCAACAAATATATGGGAAACAACCCCTCACCATCACTGATCATTAGAGAAATGGAAATCAAATTCATAATTAGATACCATCTAATGCTAGTCAGAATTGCTATTATTAAAAAGTCAAAAAGTAATACATGCTGGTGAGATTGCAGAGAAAAAGGAATACTTATGCCTACTGGTAGGAGTGTAAATTAGTTCAAATATTGTGGAAAACAGTGTGGCAATTCCTCAAAGACCTAAAAACCAGAAATACCATTTGACTCAGCAATCCTATTATTGGGAATATAAATTATTCTATCACAAAGACACATGAGTGCATATATTCATTGTAGCACTATTCACAATAGGAAAGACATGGAATCAACCTAAATGCCCATCAGCAGTGATAGACTGGAAATAGAAAATGTGGTACATACACATCATGGAATACTATGCAGCCATAAAAAAAGATCATGTCCTTTACAGGAACATGGATGGTACTGTAGACCAATTATCCTTAGCAAACTAATATGGGAACAGAAAACCAAATACTGAATGTTCTCACTTACAAGTGAGAGTTAAATAATGAGAATTCATGGACACCTAGAGGGGAACAACACATACTGAGCTCTATCAGAGGATGGAAAGTGGGAGGAGAGAAAGGATCAGGAAAAATAACTAATGGGTACTAGGCTCAATACCTGGGTGATGAAATAACCTGTACAACAAACCCCCATGACATGAGTTTACCTAAATAACAAACCTGCACACGTACCACTGAATTTCAAATAATGTTTTTATAAAAGGTGAGATGAATAGATCTGGGTGTGTGTGTATAATTTGGAGGAATGAAAAAGGTATGTCCTGTCTTTTTGAGGAGGTGATGCAGCAACGTGGTTGACTACTGGTTTTTGATTTACAGACCTGGTATCAGGCCAATACTTTCCCACTGAGGAGCACTGTGGCTTTGAGAAAGTTATTTAAACTCTTTGAGCCTTGTTTCTCAAATATCAAATATGGGCAATAGCACCTTCCTCAAATTGTCATTATAAGTAATTATTAAGATAATACATGAAAAATGCCCACCATAGTACTATGTCTTACCTTTAGTAGAGGCTACAAAAAAACTAATTTCAGGACTTACTGAGGGAGGGGAGAAAATAGTCCCACACACCCTTGTCTCTATTCCTACCTTGGCGAAAAGTGGCATATGGTTATGAAGACCAAACATTACTATGACAGGATTCATTCCTTCAACAGAAAACAATTAAGGTGAGGTTTAGACTCCATATAAAGGAGGGGTCAGATTGCATTTTATTTAGAAAATAATAAAGGATTGGAAGCACTCAAGTAGCATGCTATGTTTATAATTATTTTGGTTTCTATGTGTAGAAATATTTGAAGGACAGCAAGACTGGAAAAAGGAAGGTAAGTTAGGAAACTACCACAGTTGCTGAGGTAAATGATGAAGGCAGTCAGCAGGAAGAGACAAAGGTAGACTGGAACATGTTCTGGATGTAGAGCTGACAGAAGTTACCGGCGATACAATATGAGAAGAAACATGTGCATGTTCCAGGATAATTCCTGAATTTTTAGCGTGATCCACTGGAACAGATAATGATTTTATTTAATAAAAATGGAAGTGACAGAGAGAAGCAGGTTGAGGAAGAAATTAATTAATACGAAGTTTGAGATGCTTACTGGGCACCCAAAGCTGTCAAGGAGATAGTTAAACATACATTTAGGAGGGGGGACAAGCTGTAAATAAAAACAACGGAGTCATCGAAATATAGTTGGCCTTTTCAATCATTAAAAAGTCAGGAAACAACAGGTGCTGGAGAGGATGTGGAGAAATAGGAACACTTTTACACTGTTGGTGGGATTGTAAACTAGTTCAACCATTATGGAAAACAGTATGGCGATTCCTCAAGGATCTAGAACTAGAAATACCATATGACCCAGCCATCCCATTACTGGGTATATACCCAAAGGATTATAAATCATGCTGCTATAAAGACACATGCACACGTATGTTTACTGCGGCACTATTCACAATAGCAAAGACTTGGAATCAACCCAAATGTCCATCAGTGACAGACTGGATTAAGAAAATGTGGCACATATATACCATGGAATACTATGTAGCCATACAAAATAATGAGTTTGTGTCCTTTGTAGGGACATGGATGCAGCTGGAAACCATCATTCTCAGCAAACTATCGCAAGAACAGAAAACCAAACACCGCATGTTCTCACTCATAGGTGGGAACTGAACAATGAGATCACTAGGACTCGGGAAGGGGAACATCACACACTGGGGCCTATCATGGGGAGTGGGGAGGAGGGAGGGATTGCACTGGGAGTTATACCTGATGTAAATGACGAGTTGACGGGTGCTGACGAGTTGATGGGTGCAGCACACCAACATGGCACAAGTATACATATGTAACAAACCTGCACGTTATGCACATGTATCCTAGAACTTAAAGTATAATAATAATAATAATAATAATAATAATAATATATAGTTGGCCTTTTAAAGCTACTCAATTACTTGAGCTAAACCAGGAAGCATAGAAGCAAGTAGGAAATTCAGAAGGCTCAGACGTTTAGAGGTTGACAAGTTAAGAAAGGGCCAACAGAGGAAATGAGAGAGAAAGTGGCTGGTAGAGTAGGAAAGCCAGAAGGGCAAATGGTGTCACCAAAAGCCAGACAGGAAAGTACCTCCTAAAATAGGGAATGGACATTAGCCTCAGTGCCATGAAAGGGCAATAAATGAGATGGTATGAGAGAAAGCACCTATTGCACTTCCACACATGTAGCAGGGATTCAATAAATGTTACTTCCCTTAACTTTCTGTTTGCTTTCTAAGAGGTTAGCAGTGTTTAGTGGTAAAGAGTGTAGGCATAGGAGTTGATCTGCCTGAGTTCAAATTCTTCCTCTGCCATTCCATAACTGTGTGATCTTAGGTGCATCATTTAACTTTTCAGTACCTTAGTTTCTCTATTTTATTTTATTTTCATTTTGGGGGGATGGAGTCTCCCTCTGTCACCCAGGTTGGAGTGCAATGACACCATCTTGGCTCACTGCAACCTTGGCTCACTGAACCCTCAACTGGGTTCAAGCAATTCTCATGCCTCAGCCTCCTGAGTATCTGGAATTATGGGCACACACCACCATGCCTGGCTAATTTTTGTATTTTTAGTAGAGACAAGGTTTCACCATGTTGACCAGGCTCGTCTCAAACTCCTGACTTCGAGTGATGCTCCCTCTTTGGCCTCCCAAAGTACTGGGATTACAGGCGTAAGCCACCATAGCCATCCAGTATCTATATTTTAAAATAGAGGCACCGATAGTGTTTAATTCACAGGGATGCAACTAACACGTTGCAGTCAATCAGTAATGTTAATTACTCTGTCCTTTCGTATTTTTTTTAAAGTATACAATAATAGGCATAATTTGTTTTCAATTTTCATAATTTTTACTTGGCTGAGTGTCCTAACTATATTTTCATGGCCAGTGAGATAATAAAGCCCTCCCTTTCTTTTCACATTGTACAGATATCCACTTTTTAAACATTTTTAATTGACATATACTAATTCTATATTTTTATGGGGCACAATGAGATATTTTGATGTATATGCATAGAGTGTATACTGTAGAATATTACAATTAAATTAAACTAACATAGCTATCACTTCACCTATTTTTTATTTGTAGTGAGAACACTTAAAATCTACTCTTTGAGCAATTTTGAAATATACAGTATATCACTATTAAGTATAGATATCATGCTGTTCAATAGATCACTGAAACTTATTTCTCCTCTCAAACTGAAGCCTTGTATGCTTTAGTCAACATCTCTCCTTCCTCTATTTTCCCACTGGCTCTCCCATTCCCCAGCCCGTGGTAACCACTGTTCTACTGTACTTCCGTGAATTTGAATATTTTAGATTATACATGTAAGCGAGATCATGTAGTATTTGTCTTCCCATGCCTGGATTATTTCACTTAGCATAATGTTTTCTAGGTCATCAGTGTTGAAACAAATGACAGAATTTCCTCCTTTTTTAAGGCTATATAGTGTTCCATATTGTACATAGTGTACATATATAACACATTTTCTTTATCATTTCATCGATTAATGGACACTGAGATTACTTTCCCATCTTGGCTATTGTGAACAATGCAGCAATGAACATGGGAGTACAGATATCTTTTCAACATACTGATATTGATTCCCTTGAATAAATAGCCAGAAGTGGGATTGCTGTATCATATGATAATTCAATTTTCATTTTTTTCAAAATCCTGTTTTTCATTATGGTTGTACTAAGTTATATTCCCACTAACCATTTACCAGGATTCATTTCTACACATCCTAACATTTATCTTTTATTTTCTGAATAATAGTCATCCTAATAAGTGTTAGGTATATTCCATTGTGGTTTAATTTGCATTTTTCTGATGATTAGAGATGTTGAGCATTTTTTCATATATCTAGTCACCTTTTACATTTTTTCATTTAAGCAATGTCTGTTGAGGTTTGTCTTAATCCATTTGTGCTGACATAATAAAATACTACAGACTTGATCATTTATAAATAACAGTAATTTGTTTTTCACAATTCTGGAGCTATGAAGGTCCAAGATCAAGGCATCAACAAGTTCCATGCCTGGTGAGGGCTGCCATCTGCTTCCAAGATGGCACATTATTGCTGTGTCCTCACATAGTGGAAAGTAAAAGGCAAAAGGGCTGAATGCTGAATAAGCTTCTTTTTAAGGGCCTTAGTCCCATTCAGAAGAGAGACGGCCTCATGACTAATCATCTACAGGCCACACCACTTAATACTATCACACTGGTGGTTGTTTCAGCACATGAGTTTTGGGGGACAGCTAGACCATAGCAAAGTTCTTTGCCCATGTTTTAATTAATTGGGTTGTTTTCCTGTTACTGAATTGTTTAAGTTTCATATATTTTGGATATTTGCCCCTTATCAGCTATATGGTTTGCAAGTATTTTCTTTTAATCTGTAATTTTTCTTTTAACTCTCTTTTGTTGTTGATTTTTGTTGTTGTTGTTTGTTTTGTTTTTTTCTGTAAAGTTTTTCTAGTTTGATGAAATTTCATTTGTCTATTATTGCTTTTGTTGACTGTGCTTTTGGGGTATTATCAAAGAAATCATTGCCTAGAACAATGTTGTGGAGCTTTTCCCCTAACAATTCCAGGTCTTAAATTTCTTTCTTTAATCCATCTTGAGTTTACTTTTGTCTTCAGAGTGAAATAAAAATCTAATATTATTCTGCATTTGGATATCTACTTGTAAAGAATACAGTTATTTTTATTGTCTGGAGTCCTGACAAGAAACAGAACTCACTTCAGACGGTTCAAATGAAAAACAAAACAAACATTAATGTACTGTACTTTCTGAGGTATAGGAACAGCAAAAGGAGTAAATCAGGGATGGTGGAGCATGCAGAGACTAGCAACAGTCAAAAGTAATTTCCTCTCATAGGACCAAAGAGGCATGAGGAAGAAATGGTTTTACCAGCATTCACTGAGGATTAGAATTGCAAAAATGTTGCTTTCTAGTGGGAAAAAGGAATAAAAGGTATTAACAAGGACAAGGTAATGTACAACTTCCTCTCCTCCCACCTTCCTATCTCAGTGCACTAGGACCACTGGCTGGTTAGAAGCAGAAGCCAACTGGCAAAGAAATTACAGTGAGGCAGTTTGCAGAAAGTAGCTAAGGCCCAGATGGAGCGGAGCATGGTGGAGCATAGACTAAGGAACAAAGAAAGACCATGGATGCTTTGATATTCTCTAGTGTCATGTTCATACTCAAGTTCCAGTAAATAATACTCAGATACAAATGATTCTTCCAAGTGTCAATATGCTCCTTTCATGCTGGTAGCCTACTACAGGCAACACCACCAGCTTCTAAGCTGTGCTTTATGTCGTCAAGATTTTTACAGTCATTAACCTACATGGTGTCTCCTTAGCACTTTACTTCTAACTAAAATATATATATTGATATATGTTATATATATTCAGTTGCAAAAGTGTTTACAAATCATTAAAGTTACGTGCACGATCCAAACTCTTCTGCAAAATAAGCCAAAAATCTTGTTTGTGTTCAAGATCTGGACAGAATTCCTTGATTTGACTACATCCCACAAGAATGCTTTCATTCCTGCTTTTTACTGGAAACTTTTAAACTGTTGACACCACAGATTTTAAAAAATAAACAGATGGGCATAGCTTCATGACTTCATTTTATATTGTGAATATAAATATTCAGAGAGATAAAAGACAATGTCTCTATTTTTTAATGTTTATAAATTTAAAAATTTACAATGTCATTTTATCCATCTATACTTTGCTTGGCTTTTGTCCCTTAATAGATCTATAACTGGGTGGGGAAGTTGTTTAATCATAAGTCATTCTAGGTAAATTAGAGGTTTAAAAAAACAAAAATGAAAGAACTTAAAAAAAAAAAACCCTGATGTCAAGATAACTAAAAATGTGAGATTAGTAAAATTGGTCACAGTCATGGCAGAATGAACATAAATACTTTTCAATAATTTTTTTCTGTATTAAAAAAAAAAAACCTTTTCTCACTTTACAGGGGAACAAGGGAGTATTTGGCATAGAGTAGTAACTGGATGTTATTCAGAGAAGAGTTTTTTTCAGAACTTGGTACCTTTTCTAATCTGAACAGGTTCAAGCTACAGCAAAATTACAGTTTCCCAGTCTTCCTTTAATTTACAATTTTTGTTGAAAAGTAACCTCAGAAGATACTGACTTCGTACTCCTAAATTTGAGACAGGGCAGGTTAGAAATCTTTGCAATTCAACTAATATCAGTAACCTAACAGTGATGAACAAAATTTCTATGTAGATGGAAAATTTTAAGCTAGTAAACACTATGTTGTCATTTCAAATTGAGATGGATTTTTACACGTTCTTGTTCTAAATGGATAATTACCATCACCAAATGGATAACTACCATCACCAAATGGATAACTACCATCACCAAATGGATAATTAACATCACCAAATGGATAATTACCACCACCAAATGGATGGTAATTATCAATTCCATTTTGTCCAACATGGAACCAGAAAAAAGAAAAGACTTTTCATGATGTATCAATAAATAATGATTATGTATCAGCTGAGCGCAAAATCATGTGGTCAAAATTAATAAACACAAATAATTTATGTCTTCATTTTCTATGTATCAGATTTTGTTGTTGTTCAAGAGCAATTTGTCCAAAATTTGTTTCCACATAATTTGATTACATTTATATTTTAGGGAGAATTCTTATAGTCTGGTTGGTGCTTTGCTGATGTCAAAGACATGTAATAAGCAAGTCATACACTTTGGGATCTCACAATTTCTCCATAGAGAGTGGACCCTAAAAGGGATAAATAATGAGACGAATAGTACTATAACGCTGAGCAACAGGTGTGATAAGTATACATAGACTAGTGTGAGCCCACATATTCAGTAAAGTTTCATGGATCTGAGACTTCAGATGATCCCACAATGAGACTGAGTGAGCCAGTATACAGACTACATAAGTAAAAATTTTTAAGAAAATTTTCTAAGGTGATGATCTGACAACTTTGGTTTCTAAAATATTTTTAAAGTAATAACTCCGATTTAGAATCTGTTTCTTGTACACACAATTTTCTTTGAATACTAAGAGCCACACATCTCAGTGTGATCAAGATACCTACTTTTTCAAAAATGTGAAACTGGCTATTTAAAATATGTGATGTGGTTTGAGAGAGAGAGAGAGACCTGTGAGTTGGAAGCTTGGTCTAGAGAAAGTCTGCTCTGTATCCCTTCTCTCTATGGAAAGATTCTCAAGCCACAGAACAAATATGAATAATTCCAGCTGAAATAACTACAAATAGCATTCTAATTATGCATCCAATTTCCAGGCAAACATTATTTAAGAATATTGCAGTATTTTCTAATGCTGTATAACATAGGTTGGGATATATTTTAATAGTAGAAATTTACTCTTCAGCTGAACAGGTAAGTATTTTCCCTTACTTTTATAGCCAGTATCAGAATTTCTTTATTTTGTAAAATTTCCAGGTCTAACCATTTTAGCAGTTATAAAAATCCTCAAGAAAATGACACATTTTATCTTTAACCAAAATATTTTGTTTTCCAAAACTGTTTTCACTAGTGATAACATATTATAGCAAGTAATATTTTAATCAAAGCTTTGTCACATAACCTATTGGAAAAAAAATTACCAACTACTATGTTTTTCTTACTAGACACTTAAAGAAAACTGAGAAAAATAGAATATCAACAGTATAGTTTTCTTTTTTATTTTCCACCTAATTTTTCAGATGAGAGCATTAAAGTCCAGTATAATAAAGTCATTTGCCCAAAGCCACACAGCTAGAAAATATTTTCTTATGAAGAAGTCCATTTGTTTCACTATACTGGGCAGTATATGTTCATCGAATACATAAATGCACTTTTGTTATACAAGAATAGTACATTTGAAATGCATGAATAGAGCTTTTGTGTATGAGAACCTTTCAATTCTAAGATGCTAGAGGAAATCCTTAAAAGAGAGGAGCAAATGAACTATAGATATAAAGGACAAAATTCTCCAAATTAAAATTGATGGATTGGTACTATCATTCTACTCAATTTCTATAAGTTTGGCTTTTTAAGATTCTACATATAATATGCTATTTGTCTTTCTGTGCCTGGTTTATTTCACATAACACAATGTCCTCTAGGTTCACTTATACTGTCACAAATGACAGAATTTCCTGTTTCAGGAAGGCTGAATAGTATTCCATTGTGTATATATACCACATTTTAAAAAACCTACTCATCTTTTGATGGACATTTAGATTGTTTCCATCTGTGGCTGCGGGAGGAGGTGATCAGGGAAAGGGGAGAGGTTGGTCAACAGGTACAAAGTTAGTTAGATAGAAGAAATAAATTCAGGTGTTCTATTGCACAGCAAAGATGACTATAAAAAGACATTAACCTGATAATTTTCTATGGCTGGTTGTAAATTTTCTTATGAACCCAAACAAATTATGAAACAAATATTTTTAGCTATTACACACTGGATTAGCCTATCACACTATGTAACTCACTTTGTGTTATACCACTCTCTTTATACTCTCTACAATTAATGATCAATCTGTAACACCGCTGTCCAAGAGAACTTTCAGTAATGATGGGAAGTTCTACAAGCATATCTTGGAGATACTGTAATTTTCATTTTAAAGCACATATTACAGGAAAGCAAGATGGACAATTTTTTCAGTTTTCCAGTGCATATACAAGTTTTTTGTACACTATAGTATAGTCTATTAAGTATGAGTAACACTATTCCTAAAAAATGTACATACGTCAATTTTAAAACACTGTATTGCTTAAAAATAATCATCTGAGCCTTCAGCGAATATAAACTATTTGCCAGTGGAGGATCTTGCCTCAGTGTTGATGGCTGCTAATTAATCAGGGTGGTGGTTGATGAAGGTTGACATGCCTGTGGAAATTTCTTAAAATAAGACAGCAATGAAGTTTGCTCCATTGATTGACTCTTCCTGTCTCAAAAGATTTATCTAGCATGCGATGCAGTTTGACAGCATTTTACCCACAGTAGAACTTACTTCAAAACTGGAGTCAATACTCTCAGACCCTGCTGCTGCTTTTTCAATTACGTTTATGTCATATTCTAAGTCCCCTGTTCAACAACATTCATAGCATCTTCACCAGGAGTAGATTCCATCTCAAGAAGCCACTTTCTTTGAACATCTACAAAAAGTAACTTCTCATTTGTTAGTTTTATTATGAGATTGCAAAAATTCAGTCACATCTTCAGGCTCTACTTTTAATCCTAAATATCTTGTTATTTCTACCACATCTCTAATTAACCTCCTCCAATGAAATCTTGGAACTCCTCAAAGTCCTCCATGACGGATGGATGAATAAACTCCTGTTAATCTTGACATTTCGAATTATGAATGTTCTGAATGGTATCTAGAATGATGAGTCCTTTCCAGAAGGTTTTCAATTTATTTTTCCCAGATCCATCAGAGGAATCAGTTGATGGCATCAACGGCCTTAAAAAATGTGTTTCTTAAATGATAAGACTTGAAAGTCACAATTACTCCTTGATCCATAAGCTACAGAATGAATGTTGTGTTAGCAGGGATAAAAACAACATCAATCTCCTTGTACATATTCATCAGAGCTCTTGAGTAACTAGGTGCATTGTCAATGAACAATAATATTTTTAAATAAATCTTTTTTACTGAGCAATAGATCTCAACAGTGGGATTAAATATTCAGGAAACCATGCTGAAAACAGACGTACTGCCATCCAGGCTGTGTTGTTCCATTTACAGAACACAGGCAGAGCCAATTTAACATAATTCTTAAGGGCCCAAAGATTTTTGGAATGGCAAATTAGCACTGGCTTTAAATTAAAAGCGTAAGATACATTATCTCCTAACAAGACACTAAGCCTGTCCCTCGTAGATTTTAACCATGCATTGACTTCTCTCTTGCTATGCAAGTCCTATACAGCATTTCTTTCAATAGAAAACATTCATCTTCATTGAGAATCTGTTGTTTAACATAGCCACCTTCATGGATTATTTTAGTTGATCTTCTGGATAAGTTGCTTTAGCACTGTGGCTTCACTTTGTACTTTTATGTTATGGAGATGGCTGCTTTCCTTAAACTTCATGAACCAACCTCTGCTAGATTCAAACTTTTCTTCTACAACTTCCTTACCTCTCCCAGCCTTCATAGAATTGAAGAGAGTTTGTACCTTGCTCTAGATTAGGGAGCAAGGGAATGACATGGCTGGTTTAATCTTCTATCCAGACCACTCAAATCTTTCCCATACTAGCAATAAGGCTGTTTCACTTTCTCATATTTCTGTGTTCACTGGAGTAGCACTTTTATTGATTGACTGATTGTTTTTGAGATGGAGTCTCACTCTGTCATCCAGGCTAGAGTACAACGGCGCCATCTCGGCTCACTACAACCTCCGCCTCCTGGGTTCAAACAATTCTCCTGCCTCAGCCTCCCAAGTAACTTGGATTGCAGGTGCACGCTGACACACTCGGCTAACGTTTTTTTTATATTTTAGTAGAGGTGGGGTTTCACCGTTTTGCCCAGGCTGGTCTCGAACTCCTGAGCTCAGGCAATCCACCTGCCTCGGCCTCCCAAAGTGCTAGGATTACAGGCGTGAGCCACCATGCCTGACCTGGAGTAGCACTTTTAATCTTCTTTAAGAACTTTTCTTTTGCATTCACAATTGGGCTAACTGTTCGGCACAAAAGGCCTAGCTCTCAGGCTATCTTGGCTTTCAACATGCCCTCCTCACTAAGCTTAATCATTTCCAACTCTTGATTAAAAGTGAGAGAGATGTGACTTTTCCTTTCACTTGATCAGTTTAGAGGCCATTTTAGAGTTATTAGTTGGCCTAATTTCAATATTGTTGTGTCTCAGAGAATGGGGGGGGGGGGCGGTGCAGAGGCAAGGAGAGAGAGAGAAATTAAGGAGAGGAAGAAAGATGAAGGAAGGGTCAGTTAGTGGAGCTATGGCAACATGCACAATATTTACCTTTTAAGTTCACTGTTTTATATGAGTGTGGTTCATGGCACTCCAAAATAATCACAACAGTAACATCAAAATTCACCGATCACAGTTCACCATAACAGAAATAATAAGTTTTAAACATTGTGAGAATTACCAAAATGGGACACAGAGACACGAAGTGAGCACATGTTCTTAGAAAATGGCACCAATAGACTTGCTCCATGCAGAGTTGCCACAAACTATCAATTTGTGAAAAATGCAACATCTGCAAAGCACAATAAAGTGAAGTGCAATTACGCCTGTATATGTGCCCTGTTTAAATAGTAGCCACTAGCTACGTGCAACTGCTAAGCATTTGAAATACAGCTAATGCAATGGATGAATTAAATTTTTCATTTCATTTCATTTAAATTAGCTTAAAATTCAATGAAATACTCACGTGGCCAATGGCTACGGTATTGGACAGCACAGATCTACAGCTTAATGGCTAATGAATGACCATATTCATCTGTGGAGCAGAGGATAGTGTCTAAAACAGCATAGTGACCAAAATAATACACGCCTAAATAAAAAAGAATCATGATTTAAAAGACGCCCATTTTCAAAACAATTAAGTCTTGCTTTCTGCAACTTGTGACTTAACACATCTCTTTGACAGATCCTTGTATTCTTTCACCAGAAACAGAAACAGAATTCAGTTGTGTTTCACTAAATACATGGCTTCATCTTTTGGGACTTGGTTTCCTCATCTGTAAAGTGAAGTAGTTGGACTTCGTTAGATCATATTTAAATTTTTCTTTCAGCTACAGAGTTTGGAAGCACATTTAAGTGAACTACTGGGAAAAACTGTGTGTTTGATTTTAGGTCTCGTCTGTGAATTCCTGTCTCATCATCAGAATCTCTCCAACATGTTTTCCTTTCCCTCTGTGCTTCTGAATCCCTCTTATCTGCCCATAGTTCAAAAGATTTCTCCTGTCTGATAGATTTATCCTTCTGCATTTGTGCTGTCAAAGAGCTTTGTTTGTAGACAGAGTCCAGACATACTTGTGTGTTGCTTATGAATTCTAATTAAGAAGGACAACTCCACATGAATCAAGGTTATCTTTTAAAAAATAGAACTTTAGTCTAAGATCAGAAAGGAATAAAAACATTATAAAATAAACTTGGCATAAAGAACTCCAAAGTTCAAACCAAACTAAGATAGGAAGCATAGGAAGCATGTTTTTCTTTCACAAAATCAGATTACTTCTTATTTGAAGCGTTCTTTGAGCATAAAGAAACCGCCATTGTGGAAATGCAGATTTCTGATGTGGCCACCTTGAGTTTGTTGAAGAAAAACAATTCCTAATATTCACTCAGGTCCCTCTGGCTCCCCGGGTTCTTTGCACCCTGATAAAGAAAAAGATTACACAAGCGCCACCTTTTGGAGAAAATGAGAATAGCAGCAAAGAGGTCAGATTTAAAGACCATTAGCTCTACTTCACCCTCAAAGGGAAACAGTCAAATATCATTTATTTTTATTAAAATATTTAAAAGTAATATCTCCCAGAGGTTTATTAATCATGTAACATAGAACTATTAGTAAAGCCTGAATTAAAACTTGGATTTGGTTTTTCTCGTTTTCAAAATGGTAATAAGTTGATTCTGCTTTAAAATGGTAAGTCTGAAATAACCACAAAATAACCAAACACTGTCGCAAATCCTAATGTCATAGTTTTCATTTATCCTTGGTCATGGATATAGATCTATGTGGAAAATTAACTATTTGTTTCTATTTATTCTATCTTAGTTACAATAATCCTTAACTTTAAGTATTGTGCCTCCCTTTTTCTTAGTATTTAGAGTGGAAAACCAGAGAGGCAAATTCATTTATTTTACTAGAAAACGAAATTCTTATTTGTTTTATCTAGAACCATGAAAAAGAAGTGGTATCACAAATCTGCTTAGGTTTTTTGGACTTGAAGCGTAGAGTCAAAAGCTTTTGAGATTTCACAGAGCTTGGGAGAAAATGTAAGTAAAATACTGGTTACTATGCATAAATATCTTTTACATATGTTAGGCATTAAGGGGTGCCCTCCAACATTATAATGACCACTGAGCAAAAGATTATGCGACTAAACAGTAGACAATGCTGACGTATAAAATGCTTCCAGGATGGAGAGGGGAGATAGCTGAATTTCTTTTTAAACTGTATTGACATATCCATAAATTTGACTCAGAGATAGTTCTCACTGGATTTGTATATTGAAGTCACAATCATAAAACAATGCTCTTCAATTAATGTCTTTAAATTATCATCTCTCTCTAAAGACCCTTTCAAATAAAATAGAATTAAAAAGCAGAGGCAAATCTAATAAATGACTGATAGCTTCTATGTTTCTGAGTTCATTCTCCCAACATTATTTTGTTCATACAACAACCTACATGTACAAGAATTAAAGAGATTTTTAAAATATTTAACTTGAGTCATAATCCAAATCAGATTTTTCATTATTTCCCAAAAATAAAAAGTGTCACAAAAGCTGCTGTGATTTTAAGTATGAAATGAATGCTACCCTTGTAAATAGCAGCCATAATGTTTTAGAAAAATAATTCTCATTGAATATAAATGTACTATGTTGATGTTTATATCACTTCTTTTCCCACTCTGTAAGTTTTAATGAAATTATTTCTCCTTAAAGTAAATACACGAAAGATTGATTACTAAAACAGCATTATGTGTTTTATGTTCTGCCAACAGGGAGATGATAGAGTTGGGTTTAAATTCCTCAGCACGCCCTGCTGTGGTTGTCACTCATGGCTCTCCCTTTCCAAAAACCTCAAAATAGCTTATAATGCCACGTACTATATGTGGAGTAATAATTAGGCTTTCCAGCATACTTTCTGTTGGACAATCCCTTTGGCACACACAAAAGACATAAAATCCAGCTCTTCACACAGTTTTCCAGCTTTTTTTGAATGCTTTAAAGATCATAGCTGTGATATCACTTGACAACTTGGCAGGGTGAAAGCTGACTAATGGGCACTTTTGAGTATGGAGTTTGATGCTTTTCCTTTTCTTCTTTTGGGGACATCTACCAGGATTTGAGAATCAAATTGATAGGATAAACCTACGATTCACAGTCCTTGAAGCCTGAAAATTAATTAAGGGCAGACATGTTAAAGGTTTAACTCAAAACCAATTTTTGAAAAAGGAATTTGGGTCTTCAAATGAAAAGAAAACATAACGACCTTCCAAAGAAATTTAATATTTTGAATGAGCTTCCAGAAGCCTGCAGCTCATTCCATAATATACTACTTTTCTAATTAGAATCCCTAATTATCTGGTGTATTCCTGTGGATGCACAGAACTTTGTAATCTGGCCATGCGCCCACTCCATTTGGGGTTGCTCTTGTGAATTTAAATTGCACCCCAAACAGTCACCACCAGATGCACCTAGACATGTGTCTTCAGAGTCTACCACACTGTCAGTATAGAGGAATTATCAGAAATGACTAGAGAAAAGAAAGGAGATTTAAATATTTATAGAGTAAAATCAGATTGGCTTAAACCCAGGTTTTTCCAGTCAAGAAAAGGGGATAGACCTTTTTTCCTTTAGAAACATACAAACACACACAATAAAGTATTTTTGTAGGCCAGGCGCGGTGGCTCAAGCCTGTAATCCCAGCACTTTGGGAGGCCGAGACGGGCGGATCACGAGGTCGGGAGATCGAAACCATCCTGGCTAACACGGTGAAACCCTGTCTCTACTAAGAAATACAAAAAAAAAAAAAAACTAGCCGGGTGAGGTGGCAGGCGCCTGTAGTCCCAGCTACTCGGGAAGCTGAGGCGGGAGAATGGCGTGAACCCGGGAGGCGAAGCTTGCAGTGAGCCGAGATCGCACCACTGCACTCCAGCCTGGGCAACAGAGCGAGACTCTGTCTCAAAAAAAAAAAAAAAGTATTTTTGTTCATATAAGCAAATCTAAGACAAGGTCCTTCAGGACTGCAAGTTTATAATGGTGCCCTGCAGAAAATAAGAAAAAAGCTATCATAATTATTTGTTAAACTCACTTTATCTGACCTGTAACTTCCACTTGTTTATTTTGATATATATTTAAATAATTTTTTTGTTTGTTTTTTTCAGATGAAGTCTCACTCTGTTGCCCAGGCTGGAGTACTGTGGTGGAATTTCGGCTCACTGCAACTTCGGCCTCCCGGGAGCTGGGATGACAGGCGTGTGCTACCATGCCCAACTAAGGTTTGTTTTTGAATTTTTAGTAGAGGCAAGGTTTCACCATGTTGGCCAGGCTGGTCTTGAACTCCTGACCTCAGGTGATCCTCTTGTCTCGGCCTCTCAAAGTGCTGGGATTACAGGCGTGAGCCACTGTGCCTGGCCATGATATATGTTTACTTAAAATTAACAGAGGCATGAAAAAACAAAACAGTCATAAATTACTCATTGAACCTCTGTACCCATAATGTTCCCAGTTGTTTCCAGCTCAGTTTAAAAACTGATCTAATTTGTAGCTAATTTTTATGTACTGGCCTGCATATGTTTAAGTAGTGGAATAAGCAAACATCTAAACACGACATTTAAAATCTATTTTGAAATGTCTTGTTCTGCTTTTTAGAAAATGATTGGATATATGTACAAGCATATATATACACACACACACATATATGCATACATATATATATGCCTGCATGTGTGCATGATGTATGCGTATATGTGCATAATTTAGGGTTCTCATATTTTTCACATTGTGGGCAGGAAGGGTAGGATTTAGACAATCTTGTGGCTGTTACCAGGAAATGTAGCCCTTTTTGATCTTAGTAAAACATTTTACAAATCGATGCATAAAATTAAAAATCATATTATCAAAGCGGAAAATGTCAAAATACAGAGGTTACTTATCTTCTCATAATTTTACAAAATAGAAAAAAAATTAATTCTTAAAATTATATAATGAAAAAACACAGGTATAAAATAAGAGAGTTTGAGATTTGAATCTTGTTTCTAACATCTTGTGTAATATCCAATATCCAAGAACCTGTGAGCTTGGAAAGTTGTAGAGCCCCTGAAGCCCCAGTTTTCTAGTCAGAAACTTCGTTGTTACTTTTCAATAAACACACACTCCTTCCTTCCAAAGCTTTGCAAAAAGGCACTTCCTCTAGGAGGTCCTTAGCCATAAACTCCACCCAGCTTAATTAATCATATTTATCCTAACGTACAGTAAATACATTTAAAGTTCTCAAAAGAGCAAGTCACTTCTAAGATTCTACAGAACCAAGGTATTTTATGATAGCAGCTTTCATTCATCCATTCATCCATTCATTCATTCATTCATTCATTCATTCATCATTCAGTTATTTATTCAACAAATGTTCATTAAAGCTTGTGTGTGTGAATGAGTGTTGAATTTCTCGGGCAAGGCTGGAGCAAAGTAGAGGATGCCAGCGTGCATACTTGTCCTACTGAGTATCTCAAAATCTTGTCCAGTTTTCTCTCTTCATTTCACAGGACCGCATATGCACCAGGTAGTCAGAGGTGAAGAGAATGATACCCCTATAGCTCTGGGGTGTTTCACTGTTATAGAAGGGACTGAACTCATTTGAAATTGGCAACTGAAGGAAGTCATTATTCTCAACTCAGAAAAGCCCAGAAACAAGTCCAGGCTGGTAATAAACAAAGCTATCTTCAATGTTCGTGCCTCAGAAATAGATTTTCTCAAAAGACATTGTATCTAATTTTGTATTTGTAATTTTTTATTTTATTTCATAAAGAGAGCCTCAATATTTATAGGCTTCAAGCCATATAAACTGAATTTGTCCCTATCTGTGCTACTTCTTTTTATTTCGTTTTGTTCGTTGCACTATATTTTGAGGCCATTACTTTTAGGAACAGTCTTCCAAGTGTATAAACCAGTGGTTCTCAACTATCCTGTTCATAATAGTTGTATGGAGGGATTCTATTAAATGTGATCCCCAAGTTTCCACACTAAGGAGCTTCTGTTTCAGTAGTCTAGTTTGTAACTATCAGAATGAATACGTGTGTGAGTGTGTGTGTGAGATTCCTGTCTTTAGATCACACACTGAACATCAAATACAAGGTAATTTTTTTTAAATTTAAGAGAGCTTCAGAATCTTTATCTGCTATTGTTGTTCTTCATTTTAAGATGAGCTGAAGTTTTTTTCTGTTATGTTGGGTGGCTTTCTATTCTGAAATGATGGCAGCTGCAGGGGATTAGGGGTAGGGTAGAAGGCTCAGTTTGGACCCTGTAAGCAGATATTTGGAAGTATTAATCTTACTCCTTATTGACCTTGCCATTGATATGGCTGGTCATTTAGAATAGCTGACATTAAACTTCAGTTCCAATTCCAAGAGGCTACAATAAAAAATGTTGAAGTCATATAGATTGGGCCCAAAATAAACTGTAAACAGTCCCCACATCTCCGTGTTGTAGATTCTGATATACAGCACTTTTAATTATATTGCCAACTCACTCTATTTCTTTTTAACCTCTGTTCCTTCCAGACGACCCCCTAATTCCTGCCAACCACCTGACTCTACCTCATTCCAACAGTTCCCAGCCACCTGTCTCTCCACTCCTCCATTCCATCTGCCATAAAGCAGGCTCTGCAAACAGTCATTAAAATCTTTAGAGATGCCATCTGCTGCCTAGTATTGTCTGTGAATCATTTGAGGTTATAAATATTACATTTGCATTGTGTGACCTAGGACCTCTGAAAAACTGACTCAACTAATTTAACATCACAATTATCATCACGGCCTAGAGGACTACAACATCCAAACAGTATTTCACTAGTAAGAGCGATGGCTTTTAAAAGAGTGAAATAGACTCTTTCCTTATCATCCAATGAAACCCATCATCCAATGAAACCCAACCCTAGATCAAAGATTCTGGAAGATACTACCGTCTTTAAGTTTGACTTAAACCAATTAAGAGCTAAAAGTGTAGCCAACATTCAAAATAAATTACTTAGTGACATTGAATGTTGAAGAATAGGAATAGGAACATGGATAGATGAGTAACAGAAAATGCATAGTACATTGTAGATTTAGCAGAAAGTGATTAAAGATAATTATTGTAACATCTAGAAATTAAAGAAGTGAAAATAAACATTTTTTGTCCATTCTTTTACTAAGTAACAAAGAGTTGTTCAGTCCCTCCATTTAGCACTATTATTTTTCTAATAATTATAAATTTAGAGTATATTTGATATAAATATTTAATTATCAAGATTAAATCATATTATCAAAAATACGTAATAAAATTATTTATATAATTATATGAAGTTCTAAACTGTTTAAATGATTTAAAGGGTATGTATTTTGTATGTATCCAATCATTTTCTATCTTCTAAAATGATTTATGAGTATGTAATTTTTTCAAAGATGTTATCATTTTATAAAGTAAATAATAAGGTAATATAAATGCTTCCAAAATCAAAGTACATGTTCCACATCACTTTCAACAACACAGTAGTATCTGTAATTAAGTCCTAAAACTTGATAGAATAACCCTGCACCACCACCTGCTGTTGGAAACAAAAAGTTTAATTTCATATGTTCAACTTATAGCTATGTATAAGCTTGGTGCTAGGTATAAATCTTGATGCTAGGTATAAATCTTCATGGGGATAAAGCAACATTATCATTATTATGGCATTTATGGATTTTAAGGCTTCGAAATAATTTTTTGAGCATGTGTGTAGATTTTTAAGTATACTGATTCTGCAAAGGAGGAAAGCAAGAAGTGGAACTAAACAAATAAAGCCAAATCAAATAAACAAACACCTGCAATTTGAGTACTCTGCTGCACTTTAGGAAGAAGAGAACTTCATTTTTCTGCCTCAGAATCCCTACAGTTTTTATTCTTAATAATTTCATATACTATCATGGTTATTCCTGTGTATATTTATCACTATTAACAGATAATTATCAATGTTTAATGCAAAGGGAAAAATGGCCTTTTCCATCAGGATAAACCTGTATTTGAATGCCAGCCCTTCTATTTGTTAGCTTTGAGCTCAGTCCAATTATTTAGCTTCTTGAATACCAGGCCAAAGACTTTTTTAAAATTAAGATATACACATTGATCTTATAGGGTTTTATGAGATTTTTAAATATTATATGTAAAGTACCTGGGATACATATTAAGCACTGATAAATGGCATCTCTGATTAAGTTATTTTTAATTCCACAAAATTTCTATGTGTCACTAAAATCTCAAATCTGGAAAGTTCAAATCTGATCAGACCATGGACAGGTGTTAGAGAGCTCACAAGAAGACATAATAAAACTTATATTTGAAATAAATATAGAGAGTGAGACTTGAGTCAGACACTCAACCAAACTTGATAGAAATATCAAATCTATAGTAAGTAATCTTTACAGTTTCAGTCAGCAATCCAACTGGGGATCATCTTAACAAGGAGGTTAGGGGAGGAGCACAGACAGTCCAAACATATGTTCTTGAACATATGCAGACTCATCTGATGAAGGTCTTTAGAAAGCTTGAATCTCCCTCATAAACAAGTCTCTAATGGATTTTAAAGAAAGGACTTTTATCGTGTTTTCTGATATAAATTACTCATCGGCTATATAGAAAGTAGTAGTAGGCACATTTAATGATACTTACATAAATAATGTGGTTAGCAGGAACATCACTAGGGGAGTCTTTTATAAAAATCTAATTAAGTCAGAGAAATGAAATAAGACTATACATTTAGTACTATATGAAATGAGGCAATGGATAAATAAAAAAATAGAGAGAAAGATGGACAGACAGATGAATGCAGAGACCTCAGAAAAGAAGTTTAGCAGGGTAGAAAGTAAAACTTCTTTACAACAAAATTCCACTAATAAAGGTAGAACGAATTATAGAAATAGAAAAATCACTATTTGGAAGCCATGCTAGTAATAATTATTTCAGACAAGACTCATCGAATAATTATTGCATAAAAGTATAGTGAGAAACAGGATGATTATATAAACTCAAATTAGCTCACAAGATAGTTATTCATTACAAAGACAAAAATGGTAACTTTACATTAAAGAAAATTGGCAGACACCACGTTTACCAAATGGACAGTTAAATTACTGTTTCATGATAAAGACATCATGTTGCACTGAGAAAAACCCATCACTCCTGCCAAAAATACATAGCTTAAATCTAATAAGGAAACATCAGACAAACCCAAACTGAAGAATATTGTTCAAAATAAATGGTCTATATTCTTAAAAAAAAAAAAAAGTCTCTGTCATAAAAGTCAAAGAAAAACTGAGTCTGTGTTCTAGAGTAAAGGAAGATAAAAAGATATGAGAACTATATGCAACATGGGATCCTGGATTGGTTTAGAATATTAGTGGTATAAATGGCTGAATCTGAACATGGCTTCTAAGTTAGGGTTATTAAGTTATAGTGTTATTAATGTGAGTTTCCTGATTTTGTTCATTGTAATGTGGTTAAGTGACATAAAATGTACACTAACATATTTAGATGTAAAGAGTATCACGTTTGTAACTTACTCTCAAGTGTTCCAGGAAAAAAATATATAACTACAGTTATATTTGCATCTATACTTATATCTATATTTGTAACCATATCTATGGAGAGGCCGGGGTTGGAAGAGAGAAATAGGAAGGGAAAGAGGAGAGGGAGAAGAAGGGAGGAAAAGTGAGAATTATAAAGCAAGCAAGAGAGGTAAAGGTCAACATTTGGAGAATCTGGGTTTGGGTATAGTATATAAGAATGCTTTGCTCAGCCGGGGGCGGTGGCTCAAGCCTGTAACCCCAACACTTTGGGAGGCCGAGACGGGCGGATCACGAGGTCAGGAGATCGAGACCATCCTGGCTAACACGGTGAAACCCCATCTCTACTAAAACAATACAAAAAACTAGCCGGGCAAGGTGGTGGGCGCCTGTAGTCCCAGCTACTCGGGAGGCTGAGGCAGGAGAATGGCGTAAACCCGGGAGGCGGAGCTTGCAGTGAGCAGAGATCCGGCCACCGCACTCCAGCCTGGGCGACAGAGCGAGACTCTGTCTCAAAAAAAAAAAAAAAAAGAATGCTTTGCTCTAATCTTGCAACATTTTTGTACCCCTGAAATTACTTCAAAATTAAAAGTAGAAAATGATAAAGGAAAGTGGAGGAGAAGGGTAAAGGACAAGGAGGAAAAGGAGAAGCTTACTTTCAAAAAGATCTTATACCAAATCTTCTCATTTCTAGATGCTCTATAACGTTAATAATATAAGTACATACTTACTGAATGAAAATAATTTTCATGGTGTAGTAGCCCATGTTCACGGTGCTGATAAAGACAAATCAGAGACTGGGCAATTTACAAAAGAAATAGGTTTATTGGACTTACAGTTCCACGTGGCTGGGGAGGTCTCACAATCATGGCAGAAGGTGGAAGGTACACTTCACATGGCGGCAGACAAGAGAAGAGAGCTTGTTCAGGGAAATTCCGTTTTTAAAACCATTAGATCTCATGAGACTTAACCATCACCAGAAAAGCATGGGAGAGACTAGCCCCCATGATTCAGTCACCTCTCACTGGGCCCCTTCCACAACACATGGGAATTCAAGATGAGATTTGGGTGGGGACACAGCCAAATTACATCATATGGGAAAGAGAAAAAAAGATCTAGGAGCGGGAGTTTGGAATGAACTACACGTCTAATTGTACACATTTCCTGTGCTATAATTTCTATGAAGAAAAGAAACAGGCTAATTTTTGTTCACTACTGTTTATGCTGTTCCAATATAATGCCTGGCACAAAGAAAATGCTTAACAAATATGTGTTGATGGAACCATGTAAGAGATCTACTTTACAGTTGTTTTAACTCTTATTCTCCTCTTTTGCAACTGTATTAACATCTGCCCACTAAACATCTAGATTTCATAAATACATAACTATTCAATCTGAGTAACATTTTTAGGAGAGAACAACTAAATTGTGTAAGGCAGAGAGAGCTTACATCTGAGTATTACATAGCAATGAAACATGGGCATCTCTTCACTCTCCAATCCAGAGGGGCTTTGTGGTTAACTTACATTCTTTTTCCCCTACTGAACAATTACAAATTTCCTTGAGCATTAATTAGTAGCCTTAGCCAGATGTTAAAGTGTGGCGGATAAAGTTCAGCATCATATTTCAAACCAAAATCCAAAGTCTAAGCAACATCTAATTTTTTTGGAATGTGGATTGTGAAACTTGAAACTACAAGAGTACTAGATGTGCTAGAGAAGTTTGAAAGGGTCACAGTTGAACCAGACACATCAACCAGCCTAAAGGACAACAGATGGCAAGGAATGTCTCCCAGTTGCCTAGCTTATTTTATCCCTATTCTTGGTAACATCTCCATTTTTCTCTTATATTAGATGGTCTACTACATAGGTCCAGCCTCAGAATGCTTGGAAACCAGCAATTCCCTTCAGTCTAAGACAATTACTTAAATACAAGTTTTTAAGCTTACAACTGATGGATACATCACCATACTCTACCCACAACTGATAAATTCATCAGTGAGCCCTTGACCTGGTGCTAACCAATTCTTACAACCAGTGACACCTATGAGGTGGCCTGGAACAAAATGTCCAGGCACATAGATAATGGTGTTTATGGTGGAGTTTTCTGTTTTGCTTTGTTTTAAAACAGAATTATTGAGACAGGCTCGACACAAATTTTGCACAGTTTATTGTGTACAATTTGATGTTATGATATATATACATATATGTATATAAACATATTTTATGCCCATTAAGCCATCACAATCAAGATATTGTGCAGCAAACCACCATGGCACACATTTACCTATGTGACGAACCTGCACATCCTGCACATGTACCTCTGAACTTAAAATGAGAGTTGAAAAAATAAATATTGAATAAATCTATCACCTCCAGAAGTTTCCTCGTGCCTTTGTAATCTCTCTCTGACTCCCGTCCACCTTCCTCCCATAGAAGGCAATCATTGATCTGCTTTTTACCAATGTCTGTTAATTTTCATTTCTTAGTATTTTGTAGAGAGAGAAGAACCATACATCGTATCCTATTTTCAATGGCTTCTTTCACTCAGCATAATTATTTTACTAACAGTTACATATATGGTGTAGCATAAATTTCTTTTTATTGTTGACTAGTAAGTATTCTAGTTCACGAATACACAACAGTTTATCTATTAATCTGCTCATGGACATTTGGATTGTTTCCAGTCTTCAGCTATTATATCACAAACAGAAATGATATGAACATTCATGTAAAGGTTTTCATAGGAACAATGCTTTAGTTAACTAAAAACCTAGGAATGGACTAGGTAAGTTTATGTTTACCTGTTTAAGAAATTGCCAAGCTATTTTCTAAAGTGGTTATACCATTTTACATTCATCACGGAGTGAATGGAAATTCTAGATCTTCAATAACCTAGCCAGCACTTAGTGTATAATACTATCTCATTGTGATTTTAATTTGTATTTACCAAATAACCAATGATGTTGAGTGTCTTTTTAACATGTTTATTTAATACCAGTATATGTTCTTTGGTGAAGAATCTATTCAAATCTTTTGCCTATTTTTACATTGGTTGTTTATTTTCTTTATTGTTGAGTTTTACAAGTTCTTTATATATTCTGAAGACATATTCATTGCTATATACATGCTTTGCAAATATTTTTTTCCTATACTGTACTTTGCCTTTTTATTCTCTTAACAGTGTCTCATGAAAAGCAGAATTTTTAATTTTGGTGAATTCTGACTTTATTATAGACCACGCTTTTGCTGTTGTATCTAGTAAATCCTAGCCCAGAGAATCCTGTGTTCTCTTCTAGAAATCGTATAGTTTTAAATTTTATATGTAGGTCTAATATCCATTTTGTGTTAAGTTCAAATAATGAATTGACATTGATTTACTTTGATGTTATGATGACATTTTCATGTGTTTTGCTTTGCTTTATCTTTTGCATATCATTTGATTATTCTAACATCGTCTAATGAAAATATGACTTTTTCTCATTTGAATTGCTTTTACACCCTTTAAAAAATATCACTGTCCATATATGTGTAGCTCTATTTTTGGAATCCCTATTTTATTCCATTGATCTATTTCTAATATTTGTACAAATATATTGCCTTGATTAAAATCACGTTATAGTAAATCTTCATATCAGATAGTGTTACTCCTCCCACTTCGTTCTTCTGTTTCAAAGATGTTTTGGCTTCTCTAGATTATTGCATTTCCCTGTGAATTTTAGAAATTTTTTTTTTTCATTTTCTGCCAAACAAAACGAAACAAAACAAAAACTAGGACTAAAGACCCATGGGTATAGTGTGAGTCTCAGTATACTTAGACCTTCAGTAATATCTCTCCACAATTTTAGGTAGTTTTCAGTGCACAGATTTTTTTGGTGTTTTATCAGATTTTTCCTTAATAACTTCATATTTTTCTGTGACTACATATGGTATACTTTTTAATTTTTGATTGTTAGTTGCTAGTGTATAGAAATATAACTGATTTTTATACTAATCTTCTGTAAGTTTGTCAAACTCACAGGTTCTAATATCATTTTATATATTACATTAAATGTTTTATAAAATGTGTGAATAAAGTTTTACTTATTTCTTTGTGATATGAGTTCCTTTAGTTTTAATTTCTTTTTCTTTATCTTATTGCACTGGCTAGAGCCTCTATTTTAATGTTAAACAAAATTGATGAGACCAGACACCTTTGTATTTTTCCTAATCTTGGGAGAAAGCATTCTTTCACTATTAAACATGGTATTAGTTGTATATATTTTATATCTGAACTTTATCAGGTTGAGAAAGTTACCTGCCATTCCTACTTTGCTGACATATTGTCAGGAATGAATGTTGGATTTTTTCAAATGCTTTTTCTCATCAAAGTGTTGATTTGGTTTGTTCTTTTCAGTTTGTAATATGGTGAATTCATCTGATACATTTTTGAATGTTAAAACAACCTTACATCCAAGATAATTACTACCTGGTCGTGATGTATTAGCAGAATTATACAGATATCAAAACCAGACAAAAATATTAACATAAAAGAACATCACGTACCAGTATTTTTCATGAATAAATATGCAAAAATAGATATGCTACTCAAATTTTAGCAAATCAAATCCAGTAATATATGATGACTATGTGTGGTTTAACCCAGGAAGGTAAGGTTCAAGAGCAATGGGAAGAGGAACAGAGAGGACTTAAGTAAGAACATGGAGTCAAATGAATTTGTGATGACTTTGATGTTGAATCACCCTCCAGTTCTGCATTAGTGCTATCATAAAACTCAAGTATTCCTTATTTTCTTATTTCAGTAAAATTTCGTTATCCTGATTTTATATGTATCCTTAGCACAACACCTCCATTGATTGAGCAATAAAGGTGGGTCTCTGCTCCTTGAAACCAAAAACTTGTAACTAACATAACATCCTTGATTATCTTTGTTTGTGATTAGGGTGTGCTTAGATTAAGATGTTTTAGTATTCTCCATGATGTAATAGAGTTTATAGATCTTCTTTATGTTAACAATCAGCAGGCCCTTACTGAACAACCGACCTGGCAGCTTCCTTGACTCTTGCCAGCCTCCAGAACTGTGATAGATAAAAGTTTATTCTTTAAGTCATCTAGCCTACGGTAAGTTGTTATAACAGCCTGAACCAATTAATACAGAAGGTTTATAAATGGTGATTTTGTGAGGAAAGATTTAGTTCCTCTAAAATTTTGTAAAAGCTTTTTACCATAAGTTGCACTTCAGGACATAAACCGTATTCCCTTTATGTAAATACACAAAAAGAGGTCAATAAAGCCTCTAGGATTTACACCCTAAACTAGTCCCTCTTTGTCTTCATTCTGCCATATGGATGACTCCAAGGAGACCATACCTAATGAGGAGGTCCCAACAAATGGCAACTGATGTTACCTACAACCAAATATGTCAGGAAGCTTAGAAAACCAATACAAAGTTAGTCTGTCAGAACCTGTGTCAGGCAGAGGGCTCCCATGTCACATAGTTACTTTAAGATGTTCATTGATACAAAGCACAGTAGGTCTCCCACACAACAATTATACTCCAAAATGAAGTGGAAATCTTAAAGAAGACATTGAGATATGTCAAAAGGACTTAAGTAGAATTATTATTTATTTTTTATTTTTTATTTTTTATTTTTTTTTGAGACAGAGTCTCACTCTGTCACCCAGGCTGGAGTGCAGAGGCGCCATCTTGGCTGACTGCAAGCTCTGCCTCCCGGGTTCATGACATTCTCCTGCCTCAGCCTTCCTAGTAGCTGGAACTACAGGTGCCCGCCACCACACCCCGCTAATTTTTTGTATTTTTAGTAGAGACGGGATTTCACCATGGTCTCGATCTGCTGACCTCGTGATCCGCCCGCCTTGGCCTCCCAAAGTGCTGAGATTACAGGAGTGAGCTACCAGCCTGGCCTTAAGCAGAATATTTAAAACAAAATTTTATCAGAATTATCTAAAGCAGATTTTTTGATTACACAATGAGAATGAACTATATCATAAGGAGAGAAATATTATCTTTTGGAGAAGAACATTTTCAAAAAATGTAGAAAAATGTTTTAAACCTAGGTCAAACATCCTTCGAAACCACCCTATTCCACTTATTCTAATAACATACTCAGTAAGTATCACTGTAGTATTTGAGATACATACACTGAGAATATTTCACTGCATAATAGATATAATTTTTCAAATTATTTTTCTATTTAGCACATATAAATCAAGCCCCTGTAGAGTTCCAGACACTGTTCTAAACATTGGGAATACAACAGTGAACAAAACATACATAGGTGGTGACAGATGTTATGAAGAAAAAAAAAGCAAAGAATAGGCTTATAGGTTGATGCTGGGGGTGCTATTTAAATAAGAGGGTAGGAAATTAAGTTATAATAATAAAGTGACATTTAAACTGACATCTAGGCAGAGTGATGGAGTGAGTCATATAGAATAAGACTGTTCCAGATACAGAGCAGCAAATGCCAAAAATCCAAAGCAGTTTTATGCTTGGCCATATTCAAAAACCAGTGAGGTAGACAATATGGGAGGAGCAGAGCAGGTTAAGTGTCAGACTTCCACACTGGAGATGCTTCAGCCTCCTACCTCCCATTAAAGGTAGTTCGTTTCTCATTAAATTCAACAACCTGCTTGCAAAATACATTATTTAACTTCTGATTCCCCCAAGTACTTATCATCAACTGTTTTTCACATATGCTTTAAAAGTTTCAACTTGTGTCTAATCTTAACACCACCGGAAAAAATCCTTTGAATTTGCTGTAGACTTTTTTTTTTTTATGTCTATGTGGATATGTCCATCTGAGAAAGGCAATGGCAGGTAAAAATGTCAGAACTGAACTCTTTTCTGTTCAGATTTATTTCATTAAGCTTCAAGGGGGCTTATATTTCCATTTTCTATTATCCACTTAAAAATATAAGAAGGATTTTTAAAAGAGCTAAATTTCCACATAAGAAAGATAGAGTAAAACTGTATTTGGAAAGTTTTCTTAGGAGCCAGTTTAGAATGGTTAGCAATACTTGTCACTGCAAGAGCAAATAAAACAAGGAACTCTGCGCACTTCTGTTAATTTACTGTAAAACCTCATTGTTAAGAAACGTCAAGAAATTCTTTTTATAAAATTGTCTTCTATAATACATTTGTAATTTTTCTACTGTTTATAAGATCTATTGTAATATTTTTCCTGGATTTTTTCAGGGAAAATAGGAAACAAAACAAACACATCATGCAAATTATTTATATTAGCTAAATTAGGGAGACTTTTGTTTACGCCAAGCAATCAGCACCCACAAAGATTATGCAAAATACTGTTCAGTAACACCAAGTTTTTACAAAAATGATGGACTGTTTCCCCTGTTCTTTCTCTGTAACTCCTCAGAAAATTCACTGGTTGTGTGTGACCTTAGCCTAAGGCAATTTTATATCTACAGTTTTTAAAGGTATGCTTGGAATTTCATTTGGAACAATTCCATAATAATACGGACCTATCTTATACAAGAGAAATGATACTTTTTTCTTCTTGGTCATAGATTTTAGGAGTAAAGGAGAAAAGCAGTAAGAGGTTAGCGGACGGAAGGTGTATTAGTCCATTCTCACACTGCTACAAAGAAATACCCAATACTCGGTAATTTATAAAGAAATGACGTTCAATTGACTCACAGTTCCACATGGCTGGGGAGAACTCAAAAAACTTACAGTCATGGCGGAAGGTGAAGGGGAAGCAAGCCTGGACCTTCTCACATGGCGGCAGAGGAGAGTATAAATGCAGGAGGAACCACCAGACACTTACAAAACCATCAGATCTCGTGAGAACTCACTCGCTACTGTGAGAACAGCATGGGGGAAACTGCCCTCATGATCCAATTACCTCCACCTGGTGTCTCCCTTGACATGTGGAGATTATAAGGATTATAATTCAAGATGAGATTTGGGTGGGGATAAAAAGCCTAACCATATCACAAGGCAAATATTCATTCAAAGATAAAGCAAGAACAAAAACGGGCTGGATAGAATTAATTATATTGCTGGGTTTTCTTCATGAAGATCACCTGTGCCCTGCAGAGCTTTTCATTTAAGACACTTATAATAACAGCTTAGTAGTAGTACATTTTGGGGGTAATCTCAGATTAAAAACACCAGCATTTCCTGACCCAGGCAGCAAAGAAGTTTTGGCTGCTGTTGAAAACAGGACAAATTTGCTACATAGCCTCTCCTGTTACTTTAAAAATTCACATTGGTCAGCCAAGATTCATATGGGGGGTTCACAAACCACACAAATTCTTCTTGGCCTCTGCTATTTGTCAAAACATCCATGTAATATTAATAGCATTAAGCGGCTCCTAATACCAATAATACTTGGCCTTAGGGTCAGCTCGTCACTTCCCATTCTCATTGCAAAGGGCAAATATTTATATTAGCTTCACTTAGACGATGCATCTTAGGATACTGAAGCACGTAGCTTAACCCACAAAATTAAAAATAAAGGCATTTCAATGTGACCTTTAAAGAAACACAATTCAGTTGTAATACAGCTTTTTGAATATAAGAAATAAAGCATAACTAGAATTGGGTTGTCTTGTCATCCTGAGAGTTACAAGGACATATATTACCATCTGGAAAATAGTTATTTTGGATCCTGCCCGTCCAAGTATTTTCTCTGTCGATTATCGCAGATTGTTCAGGTCTTCAGGGAATTCATGGATCAAAAAACATAAGACAGTCTTTCCATATTGTAGAATATTTCTATCACTAACTATAACTCAGTGCCAATTTCTGCAGTATCCATCCATATTACAAAAGTTCCAGTAAGCACTGGAGTTGGAAACATTGTTAGATTATTGTGAGATTTCTGAGGTTTAGTTGCTGAAAGTCACAAAAAGTTGAACTTTTGTCAAAGATAATTGATATTTAACAGAATTGGAATGAAATTTCATCATGGTTTGGTGGCACTAGTATAAACAGAAAAAAAAAAGTTTTTTTTTTTAAACAGTGACTTAAAGATTGATAATTTTTTTTCATGTTGCTATCAATAAATTTATCTGAAAGTAGTGGCTATAATACTGCTAGAGTTATCTAGTATGCTTTTGTTGTGATTGTTTTCCTTTGTCCATAGTTTCTCTAAACATTTTATTTTTCTTATATTTTTACTAGGGTTATTTTACGTACATACATCGTATCTTCATTCCACATATGCCATTTTCATCCCATTTCTGAGTATTTTCCAGTGCACCACGCTCCTGTGTCTCATTTAGCTCTTATCAAATCTTCATATTATCATATAATGAAGTTACAGACGGTTTCAGGGCTAAATTATATTCAAAACCTGAGCTAGGTTTTATAATTAACTGTTTAAAATATTTTAAATGAATCCCTTATTTAGTGGTCAATCATTTAATTAGCAATAACCTAGAAGAGTGTAAGGCACAGTAATAAACCTGGGGAAACTAGGTCATCCTGACTTGCTTTTGGAGAGCCATTTGACTGCCAGATCCCGTTGGTTCCTTAAGAATACTATTTCCCAGAAGGAGAAACATTATTCTTTAGAGGCAGAAGTTGAAAGATATTGCTGGTAAATGGTATATAATTTTAACTTGCAGTGGTCCAGAAGAGAACCTGAATATGTATCTAAGGTGCTTCTCATTTGTACTGTCTTAAAGAACACAAATATACATTCGAGGCACAAGAAAAATGTCAGATTTCTACAAATGAAGTATTTGCACCTGTAAGTCATGGTCAATGCAGGCAAAAGACCTACAAGGAGACCAATATAAGAATATAAAATGTGAATGTTTTAAAATAAAAAGTAATGTCACTCTAAATTTTTTTATTACCATAATATATTCCTATGTACATACACTCAGAAACATATCTAACAAGATCTAATAATGTAAATTAAAGAATCTAACATAACTTGAAACTGCTACGTATAAAACTATATCACAATTAAGAAAAAAGTAACACTTTTTAACCAGAGGCAAAGGGTTAATATATTTGAGATACAGTTTTTAAGAAATAAATATCAATTAGACTGCTTCCAAAGAACAATGTCTAGAAAATACGGCATATGAATATTTTATCCTCCATCTCAATTTTTTAGAGTATGGATGACAGTTTACAGAGAATTGAAGTTGACAAGTCAAGGAATAGCTGAAAGTGCAGGCAGCCCTTAGCCAAATAAAGTTTCTAAGATGGGAACTATCCTCCACTGTTCTGTTTCTGGAATTATTGCCATTGTAGTGTGGGGCAAATAAGAACATGCAAATTTCTTGACAATCTTCTATATGCATGTCATCTAAAAATTGCATGTAGTGCTCACACCAGCCACTCAGCTCACTCAGCTATTTTCACAGTGCCTGTTTTACTAGTGAGAAAACAATAGCTTAAATAGATTAAATTATTTTCCCAGCATCTCCCAGTGGGTACGTGACAAACTCAGGATGCATCCTCAGTTCTATGTGATTGTGAAGTCAGCAGTCTTTCTGTTAAATTCCATTGTGTTGCATTTCATAAAGACTGAGGGGGTTCTGTACTATGGAAAACTGATCTTGAAGACTGAGATGCCTATGAAATGAGAAAGACTAAATAGATAACATCCATGGAGAAACAGGATAGGTAGGTGCCTGCCATGCAGGATGTGAATATGTACGTATGTGACTATGTACATGGTACCTAAGTGAGTATGTACGTGGTACCTAAGGCGCTGTGGTATACTTAAAGTAGGACAGAGTGGAAAACTGGTGCAAGAAGAGGCCTCTCGGAAGGGGGCATGACTGAAGAGTTAGAGGAATCTAAGGGAAAACAACAAGTCTGATAACCCAATGTATCCCAGAGTCAGGCTTGGGTTTGCACCTTCTTGACTCTATCATGTCTAATGTTTCCTGGGTGGTTGCTTGTATGCCTTGTCTTCTGCATTGATTACGCTAGTAACCTCTATGAGACCGAGGTCAAAGTGGGGGTCTTTCTTTTTTCTGAAGAGCCCCAGGGCTCACAGTGATCTGATAAAGCTGGCCAGATGACTGAAACTTCGAGAAAACCCAGTAACAAATGGAAAGAAATGGTTTGTGGATGGAGGCATTAGTGGCAGAGCAAAAATGTCCATCCATGGAAAGTTGTTGGACCATTGAGTGTTAATGTGCATGGCCTCTCCATGCCCACCCCTCCATGGAAAAAGGCATAAAAGGCAGAAATCTTATGATTCTGGGGTCCTCTGTCCTGGTAGATTCCCATGCTACGGAAGCTGTGGAATCTGACTTTAAAGCTCAGGACACCGTCTTGTGAGGATAAATGGAGGGACTTGAGAGCCAGGCTTACTTGCTAGTATCCTTGACTATGTGTTTATTCTATGCATTGTTCGTTTGCTGATTCTATAGTAAACAAAATCTATTCCAAATCATCATTCTCTCAATGGTCCAATCCAGGCCAGCTTTAATAGCCTGGCCTAGTTCAAGCAGGATATGGTAATTGCTGATGTTTCTTGTAAAGCACTTTATAATTACCAAGGTTCTGTCATATATCTAATTTTATTTTTTATAATCTTCTCATGAGAAAGAGGGTATTTTTCTTCCCCAAGCTTGAAGGCATAGAAACTGAGTTCCAGATTTGTTAACTCCTTTCACATCTCACCACTGAGGAATTTGGGGCCAGAATCTATGTATCCTCCCTCCTACTGCCTTCTGCATATTATTTTATAAATAGCATAGGGTTAATGACTGATGGGAAGGTCACATGGATCATCACTGTTTTCAAATGAAAATTTCTCCCAATTTTGGGAACTTTTGGCTTTTCGTTAAGTTTCAGCACATTTCAACCCAAACGTACCTAGGAATAAGATTTTACCTGTGAAGAAAAATCAAAGAAACTTGAATAAATGTTCTTTTCAAGTCCAAAATTGCAAGTAACCAGAAAAGAGTCTTGGAAGATATTCTAAATAGGGGGTTGAAAGACAAAATTAATCTAATTAGGAGACGGTAAATAAAATATCCAAAATACAAGCTATATGTCATGTAATAGTCTGGAGGTAAACAAAGAAAAGCTGCTTTGGTGTTTAGACATGAGAAAATCAAAATTATATAACAACCAGCAGCAAAATATTCAATACTTTAACTCATAAAACAAACTTTTAGTCTCTGCTGACTTGGGAAGGAGGTAAGTCAAGGAACAAGGACAGGAGCCTGGCTTAATCAATGCGAACTGAATGGATGAATAAACAAAATGAGTTATTGCCATAAACACAGCGGAGGAGAATGGGAGATGAGGCCCCCCAATCACAGATCTTATCCTGTACCTTCCCACAATTTTTTCTTTAACAATTTTTACAATGTTTGATTTTGTTTTTAATTTCTTCTTCTCTACAGCTCATGAATCCTAAGTTTCACCTTTCCCTGGATAGGATGAAGAAAGGTCCTGTTGGAGTATAAGATTTGGATGTGTGATGGTTGTGGTAGAACAGGGTAAAGAGAAGGCACTTGTAGAGACACGCACAGTACTAAACCTAAACCGCAGTACTTACAGTTGTCACTACTTCTCTGTGTGCTCAGTGCTTTACTTCTATTAACTCATTTAATTCTCATGATTCTAGAAGGTTGATGTTCCTACTTCCAATTTATTTATCAAAAAATAGAGACAAAAGTAGCACATAGAAAAGGTGGTGGAGCAGAAATTGTAACCTATGTCTGCCTGAAATCAATGCTGTCTGCTGTCTTCACTAAACCATTCTTAGACCACAGGAATAATCCAACTTTTTCAGTTTGCTCATTAGTAATGAGTAGTGATATGACTAATAACTGAATATCGCAAAATATTTATAGACCTAGGTATAATAAATCCTGGTTTGGTCCTCTCTACATTATACCAAAACTAGCCTTTGGTTTATTAAAGATAAACTTTGAAAGCATATCGTATACACAGATAGCATTCCCAGTAAAACCCAAATGCATTGCCCCCACAGAGCCTATGCCTCCATTATCACATAATCAGTAGTAACTCCTGTTTCTCCCACAAAAGTCCTGGTGGCATCCAATATTGGAAAACCTGGTTAGAGGTCCTTTGCCTAGATACCTGGCTACTCTACAGGCCTGAACCATCAGTTTCAGAAGGTTGCAATCTATGTGCATATCTCAAATTTTCCTTTTGATTAGATGGCGTAAAATACAGATATGAATTTATGATTCTTGAATTAATTAAAATCACAAACTAAACTGAATCAAATGTAATGTTTCTTTTTCTTCCCTGCTTCTAAGACTAGAGTATTAGAATTAAAGGCATCCAGAACTGTGTATAAGATATTCTGTCCGTCGCCTGAATCCATTCAGAATGTAAAATTATTCAATAGCTCTTTAAAAGATTCCTTCAAACTTTACATAATTCTATCCTTTTCTGGTTTTCATATATTTCCTAGCATAAATTTGATTGCAAGACGATGAATATTTTGACTTATTTAGAGAAAGAAAATAGTTTTCTGATTAGTTATTTAAATAATTTTGACAAAGATGCTCTCCAAAAATCTTAACACAAACAAAAAGTGATTTTGAAATACTGCTTTGGATTTTTCCAACTTAAAATGAAAAGGAGAAATAGAAACTGGCATGTGCTTAGAAACACTAATTGTAGACTTGGGTTGCTGAATATTCCCTGAAAAGTAATAGAACATTTTTTCCTTTGAAATAACGAAATAATGGCATTAGCAGCCCATAGCCACAGTGAAAAACTGGAATAACAAGAGAATGGGAAAAATATTCCAAGGTGAATGCCAAAATGCCAAGGTAAAATGCAAAGAATGATAATAGCTCTTCATTTTTCTAAGATGAGTTTTCCAGTTCTGCTGGGAATAAGTATGGGAGTTAGTTACAACTGGTAGCACATCACATGTTGCCACTTCTAAAGCTTGCTAAGAACAATTACAAAATCCTAAATGGTAGCTTTTCTTGAATATTTGCTCTCAAATCTCATTCTTTGCCCACTCAAACTGAAGGTACTGCTGCTGGTTGTGAAAATGAGAGGGCTCTCTGGTCATAGTTAACTCCTTTGAAATCCCAGAGTCTTGGAATTCAAATCAAAGAGATGACACACATGGGAAATCAAACATAGAACTGTCCTTGTAAGTAGGAAGAGTTAGAAGACCTTTGCCAGCTTTGTGGAGACCATCGAATTGTGGTGTCATATATGCCTTCTCTTATGCTGGGAAATTTAACCTTTATAGTCATAGTCATTTGTGTCATAGAAACATCCCCATTAAATGTAAACATCCCCGGACCCATCATAAGCCTAACAGATTTCATCTCCTGTCATATTGGGAACTGGAAAACTCTATTAGGAAGAAGCACTGTAGAGAAGATGGGTTGAGAAAGATTGTAAGAGCAAGTGGAGGCTTACTGTGTGAAACATCACTGTGATTAAACCGCCATGTGTATTGGCTGATGGCAGGGGCAAGAGGGAGAGGGCTTGATGGAGGGTTCAGGGAACAAAGTCACATACAGTGCTCTTCTTCCAGCTCTGTTTTACATCATTGTAAGTTGATAAATAATAGGAACATCAAGAATGAGAGGTAAGTTGTTAAGTCTCATTTTATCTATTAATATTATTAAAGAAAAAATATTTACAACACTTGTTGAATAGTAGGGCAGACTTTACTCAAGACCATTGCATTAACTATAGGGAACACTAAGATGGGTTTTGCAACAGAGGAGAAAGTTGGGCTCGAATCCATATACAATAAGGAAAACTGGGAATTTATAGCCTATGAGTCAGGTTGCAGTAGGAAGGTCAGTGAATGGAAATATACCAAGAGGAAGCATCGGGGTAAGAGTCGATTCTGGCTAAACCAATGCAACTGAATTCCTGCTGATGGCAGGCCAAGGTGATCAGACATTACATCAGTAATGGTGGGGAATGAGGAACCTGCTCAGATATACAATGTGATCAGATACTGAGGGTAGAAGGTTTTGATTAAACTGACTTATCAAGATTGTTTCTAATATTGGACATTGCAGAAATACAGAAGCCCAAAAGTCAGGACCTGGTTGAGAAGAGAGTTCAGAGGCGCCTGATTATGGCATGGGCAAGGAGGAAATCTTTGTCCACATTCCTGCACCCAATGTATCTTTGTATTTACTATGTTAATGAAAGTACAAAATATTCATCTAATAGGCCATAATATAATATTTCCATACCATATGGGAATACATTTTACTTTAATAGAAGTGGAACTGAACAGTCCCTAGAAGGACATCCATTATAGATTTTTCTGTAGTGGGGTTGAATGGAGCTTACTTTTGTATTATAATTTAATGAACAGTCAACCAGAAGACTTAAGTTCTAGTTAAACCATGTGAATGTGGTCAAGTCACTTCTCTTTTACTTCAATTGTTTCCCTAGAGTTGGCTATGTGCTTTCTAGGCAAAAGTCTGCCTCAACGTTTCACAGGCAACACTTTTATCAAATGGTTTGTCACAGAACAACAAAAGTCACCGGATCTCCAGGATGCAATATCTATTTGTTTGCTATTCACTTCCTGACTGCAATTCAATGGCCTCATATTTATTATAAAATAATAAATTATAAAAAATTAATTTATTATAAAAAATAAAAATTATAGATTAAATAAATTTATTATAAAATAATAAATATCCAGGCATTAATCTCTGTGTTAGCTAGTTGCTCTATCAAAATTAATTGTAAAATGCAGTAGATTTTACAAGACAGTAGTATATTAGTCACCCTCACAACCAGAGATGAGCTGTCAGGGGTTGGAGGTAGCAACTATCAACAATTGTTTTCGGTCCTTGCATCTGAAGAGAGAGGGTGATGTGGAAGCTGGCACAATAACTTACACGCACATTCCACTGAAGGGGAGAATTTCAGTCACAAGGCTGCACTTAAAATTAAAAGCTTTTATTACTAGCAGGAATAAAGAAAGAAATACTGAGAGATAATTGGCAGGCTCTTCTATGGTGGACTTCGAGTCCAACAAGCAGAGCTACATATTTATAATCTTTGAGAATTTTTGTTTCCCAGACACTATTGTCTGCACTCTGCCCAACCTCTGTCCGTCAGTTTAGTATCCTTTATTTTGAAGTAATTGTTTTTAAAACTAGCCTTGGAGATATAGGTACAAGTCTTTTAACAAATCTCTTCTACCAGTTGTATATAATAAATGCTACCCTTTGGTGGGTGCAGGCTGTTTAATTGGATTTATTTCTTCCATATTTTTAGTTTGTAATACAAGATGTGGCTTTGTTTTCAGTCCTTGAATATTTAATGTTATGAGGCACTAGTTTATTTTAGACTACAAGTCATGGGCAAAAGGACCTCTCTTTGTTACTTTTCTTTTTTGCATCCAGGAATGCTGCTTTCATTTTAGGTTGATATCTTTTCTCTAGTTAGGGTTGCCAGAAAAAAATAAAATATGCCTAGTTAAATTTGAAATTCAGAAAACTCTTTTTTGTAATATAAGGTATGTTGCATGTAATATTTTGGACATATTCACACTTTAAAAAATAGTTATTATTTATAAAAGTAGTCCATATTTAAAGTTAAGTAGGTGTGTTGCCGGGCGCGGTGGCTCAAGCCTGTAATCCCAGCACTTTGGGAGGCCGAGACGGGCGGATCACAAGGTCAGGAGATCGAGACCACCCTGGCTAACCCGGTGAAACCCCGTCTTTTCTAAAAAAAAAAATACAAAAAACTAGCCGGGCGAGGTGGCGGGCGCCTGTAGTCCCAGCTACTCGCGAGGCTGAGGCAGGAGAATGGCGTGAACCCGGGAGGCGGAGCTTGCAGTGAGCTGAGATCCGGCCACTGCACTCCAGCCTGGGCGACAGAGCCAGACTCCGTCTCAAAAATAAATAAATAAATAAATAAAATAAAATAAAATAAAGTTAAGTAGGTGTGTTATGTTTTTATTTGTTAGCAATTCCACTTTTAGAACAAAACTGAAAGCTGCAAGAAATAGCGATTTTTCCCAGTAAAATAATATGTGATCTATAACCCAACTCACAATAAGCATCATAGTGACCAAAGGTTTTGCAAGAGCAAAGCAAGGTACCAGCCTTGAAATTTGAATATTCTAGTCCTCACCTCCCTTCTTCAGATCATCCCATTTGCCAATTTCATATTTTGGAATATGTTACGTATAGAATCTCACTTTGGTTACAAAATTTTTACCAAAGAGGATGTTCTGCCTGCAAGTGCCAAAAATTTACCTGAAAATAAGTATTTTAATTAAAAAGGGGAATGGATACCCGATTTGCCAAATGCCCTGTGACAAGGAAGCTCGAGGATAATGCAGTGGTTGAAGAATAGAATTAGGAACCGGGCTCTGTTCTTTCATACTGCTCTGCCACTAATGATGCTTTTTTTCCTCATTGTCACGAGATGGTTGCTACCTTTCAGGGGTCACATGCAGACAAGATCCTATTCAGTGGACCAAAAATGATTATTTCTGAGCTGCTTTTTTAAAAGAAAGGAAATCTTTTAAAAATGACCTCAGCTGACTTCCTCTCACATGTCATTGTCCAGCACTGGGCTATATTTATATCTCTAAATCAACTATTATCCAGGGCAAGAGAGTACGCAATTGGATTATTTATCAACATTTACCTCTGAGAAATATTCAAGAAAGATGGATACCCAATACACATTGGGATCCTGCCAGTAAGGAAGTAGAATTGGAAAGCAATAACAAAAAAAGGAATTTATAAAGGACTATCAACCATAATTTTAAAACGTAAGCTTCTAATAGAATAATTTTTTACCCAAATATAAGATGCATCATTTTTACTTATGAAGTAGTTGAATAAGCTACACAGAAAATCTCAACAAATTCCAGAAGCAAATAATATATAAGAAGTTAACAAGTGAAAGCCTATAACATACGTATGTATATAGTTTTAAAAATATATTTATCAGTAACTCTAATCATGAAGACGGAAATCAAAATAGGAAATTACAAACATTTATAAAGACTATAAAAAGCAAATAATATTTAAATGGTCATAGAGTAAAGCTACAGTAATCAAGACAGGATGGTACTGGTGAAAGAATAGACAAATATATCAATGGATAAGAAGTGAGAGCCCAGAAATAGACTCATATAAACATAGATAATTGCTCTTTGTCCAATAATATAGCTTAGATATTTGTTTCTGACCAAATTTCATGTTGAAATGTAATCCCCAGTGCTGGAGGTGGGGCCTGGTGAGAAGTCAATGGACAATGGTGGGAGATTTCTCCTAAATGATTTAACACCATCCTGTTGGTGCTGTCCTCAAAATAAAGAGTGAGTTCTTGTGAAATCTGGCTGTTTAAAAGTGAGTGGCACCTCCCTCTCTCTCACTCGCTCCTGCTTTTGCCATGTTACGTGCCTGCCCCCCCTCCGCCTTCTGTGATGATTATAAGCTTCCTGAGGCCCTCCTTAGAAGCCAAGCAGATGCCAGCAGCATGCTTCCTGTAAGGCCTGCAGAATCATGAGCCAATTAAATCTCTTTTTTTAATAAATTACCCAGTCGCAGATATTCCTTTGTAGTAACGCAAAAGCAGCCCAGTACAACAAAGGAGCAAAGGCAATAACGTGGAGCAAGGATTGTTCTTTCAGCAAATGGTGATGGAACAAACATCATGTACTGCAAAAGTTAATGTCAAAAGAATGAGAAAATAAGCCACAGACTAGGGCAAATATTTGCAAAAGACACTTCTGAGAAAGGACTGTTACCCAAAATACATGAAGAACTCTTAAAAATCAACAATAAGAAACTAACAACTAATTTAAAAATGGCTAAAGACCTTAACAGATACCTCATCAAAGAAGATGTACAAATACCAAATATAGATATGAACAGATGTCCAACATCTTATTTGTCTTAGTGTCTTTAATCTGTTATAACAAAATACCATAACCTTGGTAGCTTATAAGCAATATAAACTGATTATAGTTCTGTTTTTTTTTGTTCAGATAAAATATTATAGTTTTATTTATTTAAAACTTAATTCTCGGGCCGGGCGCGGTGGCTCAAGCCTGTAATCCCAGCACTTTGGGAGGCCGAGATGGGCGGATCACGAGGTCAGGAGATCAAGACCATCCTGGCTAACACAGTGAAACCCCGTCTCTACTAAAAATACAAAAAACTAGCCAGGCGAGGTGGCGGGCGCCTGTAGTCCCAGCTACTGGGGAGGCTGAGGCAGGAGAATGGCGTAAACCCGGGAGGCGGAGCTTGCAATGAGCTGAGATCTGGCCACTGCACTCCAGCCTGGGCAACAGAGCAAGACTCCATCTCAAAAAAATAAATAAATAAATAAAATAAAATAAAACTTAATTCTCGCTTTGAGTATGCAAAATACAAACTCCATAAAATGTTCATTTTACTTTGTACTTTACAAATATAAAAAATAGGCTGGGCGAGGTGGCTCATGCTTATAATCCCAGCACTTTGGGAGACTGGGGTGGGTGAATAGCTTGAGGTCAGGAGTTCAAGACCAGCCTGGTCAACATGGTGAAGCCCTGTCTCTAGTAAAATACAAAAATTAGCTGGACATGGTGGTGGGTGCCTGTAATCACAGCTATTCGGCTGAGGCAGCAGAATCACTTCAACCTGGGAGTCAGAGGTTTCAGTGAGCCAGGATCGTGCCACCACACTCCAGCCTCGGCGACAGACTAAGACTCCATCTCAAAAACAAAACAAAACAAAACAAAAAACAAAAAGAAATATACAAAATAGAAATTTATTTAAATTTATATTATATATTTAGTAAAGCAAGGAAGTATACACACACACACACACACACACACACACAAAATCTGTTCTGCTTAAGCCATACTTGGGAATAAACCATTGTAAAAATTATTGCACATGTAAAACCACAGTGCACAGAGATTGTATAAAGGTGTTAAAGAAGTATGCCAGATGTATTTACCTGACTTAGATCACAATGTAGATCAGAAGACAAAGATTGGGGTGCCAAGTTCTGATGGTCAGGTCCTGATGAGGGCCCTTTTTCAGGTTGAAGCCTGGGAACTTCTCAGTGTGTTCTCAGATGGTGGACGGAGCAAGAGAACTCCATTGAGCCTATAAAGACACAAATTCCATTGATGTGCATTACCCTTGTCATCTCCCACAAAAGCAGGGATTTGGGGTCTGTTTTATTTAGTGATTTTTTACTTGAGCATTATGTGGAATATAGTAGATGCTTTCTAACTCTGTTGTATGTCAAAAATGAATCATTATCATTTTATGGATGACAACATTAAGGCAGAGAGAAGTTAAGCACATTTCCCAAGATTGCTGATGAAATAAGTGGCAGGAGTGGGATTAGAAACTAGTCAGTCTGTCTCCAGAGTTAAGGATTTCAACTTCTATGCCACATTGTCCCCACAAGGCTAGAGTTACTGTACTGGTAATATAGCCAGATTTAAGTAGTGAGAACCAAACTGTGGGAAAAAAAAAAATCAATAAATATGATATTTCAAGCAAGTATATAAATAACAGCAAAAACAAAAGAGAACTGAAATGAGAATGTGACACCCTAGAACAGCTGACATGAGGCAAAAATATCTTGGGACCTACACTCCGAGTTAAGAAAAAATTAGTATTTATTTCAGAGCCTTGGTATATCATAGAATTATTTTATGTTTCAGTTAATCACACAGCAAATATATTCTAACGGAGGCCAGAATTAACTATGCTCCTTGGTAGAAGGGATATAAACTTTTTAAACTAACTGGTTTTTTCGGTTTGTTTTTACTTATTTTAAGTTTAGGGGCACATGTACAGGTTTGTTACATAGGTAAATTTGTGTCATAAGGATTTGTTGTATGGATTATTTCATTACCCAGGTATTAAGCCTATTACCCATTTGTTATTTTTCATGATCCTCTGTCTCCTCCCACACTCCACTCTCTGAAAGGCCCCATTGTACGCTATTTCTAGCTATGTGCCCATGTGTTCTCACAACTTAGTTACCACTAATAAGTGAGAACGTGCAATATTTGGTTTTCTGTTCTTGTGTTAGTTTGCTAAAGACAATGGCCTCCAGCTCCATTAATGTCCCTGCAAAAGACATGATCTCATTCTTTTTTATGGCTGCATAGTATTCCATGGTATATTTGTGCCACGTTTTCTTTATCCAGTCTATCCCCATTGATGGGCATTTAGATTGATTCCATGTCTTGACTATGTTTTAACAGAGATACAAACCAAGTCTTGATGAGGGATTCTTGTTATATCATTCTGAGAACATGTCTCTTTGCTGTCTTTCTAGCTTCTGCATGGGTTGGAGGAGTCTTGCCTGTGAAATATTTCAAAGAGTACAAGCTCAGTAGCAGCACTGGTTGCAAATGAGGTAATAAAATGTTCTGGATTAAGGATCACCAAGTCGGCCGGCTGAAGACCATACTGACATGAGAGAATTGGTAGACAATGGCTATTGTAAAACAAATCAGAAATCTACTTTTTTTCTTTTTCTGAACCTGTGGAAGTGAATTTCAAGGACCAAGGCAAGGAAGAAGCATTGTGCTCTGAAAGTGTCCTTGACTACACTTCCAGTTATTGTCAGAAATAATATGTGTTATGTTTGTTGGCATATGCCTTTCCTCTATCCTCAGTATTCTTGCTTTTCCATTATTGTAAAACCAGGACTCAGTAACTGTGGTAGCAATCTTAGCAAATTGCCTTAACCTCTTTGAGCTTACCTTTCATTATCTGTAAAATAGGGCTACTAGCCCTTAATATGTAATGTTTTTATAAATATTTAATGAGTTGAAATTTAGAGTGCTATGCATAGTCTGTGGCAATTAGCAATCAATAAAGAACAAATAATAGTAGCCACTATTAATGCTATTTATCTGAGACCTAACACATGAACTTGTCACATAATATGTGTTCATTAAACATATGTTACATATATGAGTCTGATTATGAACTCTTACAGAAGACTGACTACCTCTTCCCTAGACCCCATCATATTGAAGTACTCCTAGTTGGTGCTTAGTCCTAGTTGGTACTTAGTGCATTTGTTCACACTAAATATTTACAGGGATTCAACAGAGAACAAATCTGGTATTGAAAGTATGGAAATTTAGAGTCTGATGAAGACGCATAGTCTCTAATTTTTCTACCTGGCAAAGTTGCCCTGGTGTGGATATTATACTTTGTTTTCTGTCATGTAAATGAGCTTTCTTGGTCTGTTCACTAACATTGGCCTCAAGTTGATGTCCCTCTTGCTTGCTCTTAGAGATGGTTGGCATCCTGAAACATTTTCTCTAGAAGAAAATCCAGAAGTCATATTTGAAAAGGGAGGTGGTGAGTTCTCAAATATGATAGACTGTCTGTGTTTTAAAATTTGCTGAATATGGGAAATTGCTTTGGGCATGGCTTTCATTAGATGCTGGGGGTTACAGACCTGGGTGCTGAGTTAAGCTGCATCGCCATCTCGTGGTCAGTTGATGTAGTGGCCAGAGACAAAGAGTTTAATGAGTATGTGAGTGAGCAGATTTCATATGCTAGAGTTGACCCTTCAACTTGGGGGTCACCTTGTAGACCTCTCTTATTTATTTATTTATTTATTTATTTTTTGAGACGGAGTCTCGCTCTGTCGCCCAGGCTGGAGTGCAGTGGCGCGATCCCGGCTCACTGCAAGCTCCGCCTCCCGGGTTCACGCCATTCTCCTGCCTCAGCTTCCCAAGTAGCTGGGACTACAGGCGCCCGCCACCTCGCCCGGCTAGTTTTTTTGTATTTTTCAGTAGAGACGGGGTTTCCCCGTGTTAGCCAGGATGGTCTCGATCTCCTGACCTCGTGATCCGCCCGTCTCGGCCTCCCAAAGTGCTGGGATTACAGGCTTGAGCCACCGCACCCGGCCGACCTCTCTTATTTATACACAAGAAAAAATGAATAGAAGAAAAGAAATGACCCAATCTTTTTGTTACGGGGTTACTCACAGAATTGCCATCCCATTTAGTTGCTATTTCTCTCAACCGTGTGTGACATAGGATGTGGGTCTTTAACTGAATACTTGAGTTTTCATGCAGTTGCATGACTTCCTATGAACATGAATGCTCTTACTTTGAAAATGGGTCTGATATTGTTGTACCAGTTGAATGATGGTGTATGCAAAAGGACTTTATAAATAATAAATTATTGAAAGAAATCTAAGTATTATAAGTTTTATTTTAAAATTTTTTGGTGTGGAAACAGATGCCATCTCATTCAAAGTTACATCTGCAGTTGAAAGCCACTCGCTTATTTATTCACAAGTTAACTTCCACGAATATGTATTGGGCAGTTTCTATGTCATCACCATAGGAAGAAAGGACACAAAGAGCAAGAAAACACAGACTTAACTCTTAAAGAAATTACAGCCTAATAATGAAGAAGACATTAATACAATGTGCAATATGCTGTGATAACAGATATTAGAGTAGATCCTAGAGATTGGTACCAACTTCAGTGCTTGCACATAAAAAGAGAGTGTTCAATTCTGTGAGTGGGGGTGGAGCAGTGTTGCAAAGACAGAATAAGTTTTATATAGGCAAAAACAAACTTGAGTTAAGTCTCAGGTAAATACTAGTAGTATGCCAGGGAAATAGGTGAGGGCAGTTGGGAAAAGGAAATTCTGTATATGAAATGCTAAAACCCTGAAAAACAAAGCTATTAAAAATAACAATATTATCTTATAGTTATGAAAATATTTCAGTTCTGGCCATATGTCTTCCGGAACTCATGGATCTCATTCCAAACAAATGACAAAATAATTTGGCTTGGGGTCAGTATTTCATAACTTATAACAAAATTTGATATTTTTTGAAATTATGAAAACTAAGGTAATTTTAAATTGTGAACTATGCTATACCCTGAAGAGTCAATAGAAAATGATGGGAATCAAATTCTTTATAAAAGCTCATCTAGACTAATGGTTTTATCTAGATAATGGTTTTATCAATTTCTATATTACATACTCATCTTTTAGTCCCATGTGTTAACAGTTGTTGGAGTCTTTTTTCTATTTCCCTTTCATCATACCAGGTATTTGAAAGAAAACCTCAATGGCCTAAAAGTCATACTTTCTCTTTTCAAATTCCTTCTAGTTTTCTTCACCATCCGCTGGCATTCAGAGAATTACTTTGTAGACAAATTGATTGACGTCCATCTATCCACACATCAGGCATTCTAAATGACTCCCTTCTGGGCTATCTCAGTAGAAGAAATATTCATTAGCCCTTCAAAACATAGTAGTGAGGACAACTCTGTCAAAAAAGACATTTCTATGCACAGTGAAAGTCAAAAATTACATTGTTCCAGGGTATGTTTTCCACTGCCTCTGCACATCAAGGAGAGCAAAAAAACTTAAGTTGTTAGGTAACAAGGTAACAAAATAATTTGAAAAGAAAGCAAGCATAGAGGATTTCCAAATTGCATAAAAGGTTGACTGTGTTTTAAGAACTTGTTTTTTGCCTCTCATTTTTCACTTCCCACCACAAATACCATACTTTTCAAAAAGGTGCTGTGTCCTGACTTTATGCCTGCTTAGGTTACTGCTGCCTTGAAGTGCTTTCCCCTCCTCTGACTCTCATCCTTACCTTTTCAGTGACAACCATCATTCAAGATGAAGCCCAGAAGTTGCAGCCTCTGGGAAAGATCTAACTTCCTGGGCTGGAATATATGCATGTACTGTATGCTCCCTTGGCACCTTGTGCTATTTTACTGTGGCGGATTGATTGATTGCAGGCATTATTCCTGTTTTTCCTGCCTCTCTGTTTCATGTGTTTTGTAGTGAAACTTTGAACCTCATCCCATCAACAGGCTATTTATTCATTCCTTTGAAACCGAGTGAGCCTTGTGATTTGCTCTGGCCAATAGATTGCAGAAGAATATTTGTTTGCCAGTTTCAAGCTAGGACTCAAAAAGATTGCATTGCTTATAATCGAGGACTTATAAGATCCTAATAATTGCTACGGGAGGGATAGCATTAGGAGAAATACCTAATGTAGATGACAGGTTGATGGGTGCAGCAAACCGCCATGGCACGTGCATAATTATGTAACAAACCTGCACCTTCTGCATATGTACTCCAGAAATTAAAGTGTAACAAAAAAAATAAAAATAATAATTGGATACTAATTAATTGCCCAGTTTCCCCATGCAGTAGTCTTCAGGCATCTGCCATTATGGTGACTCATAAGAAAGATAACACAATACAGATGTATTAAGGCTTTTCTACACTGAAGGATTTCACTAACATAGACCAGGAAACTGCACCCTGAGGTCAAGTGGCCTTGCACAGTGTCTTTGAGACCACTATCAAGGCTTATCTTGAGAAGTGGGTACTATCATATATGTATGTCAGCTGAGGGCAAAAGTGAAGGCAAACAAACTGATAACAAACATACATACCCAGTGAGTTCTTTCAATCTCAAAAAGATGCTCAATTATCTCTTTGACTACTGTCAGTTTTCATTAATTAACAGAAAAGATTATTGAGAAATATAAATTACTTTGTAGGGTTAGTTGGTTTAGTGGTGTAATTATTCTTGGCAGAACTCTGAAAGGACACAAGTAACAACACCTTCAGGTTCCAGTTGTCTTGACATTGAAAACTTGAAATTATCCCTTGGTGATTGCCAATCCAGTCAAACCTCTGTGAAAAACCACGCTAGGCATATAGTGTCCCAACAACGAAAAATCACTGCATCAGAAAAAGTGTCTGTGATCACCAATGTGCTTGAACCTATTAATTACAGGGAACTAAACATTTTCTCTGGGTTTTGTGACTCCTATTGGAGGTTTCATTGACTTCTCAGTTATCAGAGTAAACCTGAGACATTTGGTTCAAAGAAGGAAAATTGGAGTGCAATTACGTGCAGTTGGAGTGCATTCCTGCTTCTCCACCACCTCCCTTGAAGCCTCGTCATATCCCTCAGTTCTACCATGTCCTTCAGATGCCAACTTTTAGTCCACAGGAGGAACATGAGCATGCCAGAAGCTGCCACCATGTGAAATTGTTCTGAAAGTCACACATACTGTCCTCTCCACAGGTTAGCATTTCTGGCCTAAGAATTTACCATTGCAGAAAAGTAATGTGGATACTTTTTGAATTATGACATAATAGTTCATATACATGCATACACCAATACTTAATTGGATAACCAAATGGCAATGAAAGGCAGCCATAGCTGGCCCAGCCTATGGGCTTTCCTGAAAATACTGTATTCAAAATAGTGAAATTATTCTCAGGGAGGAGGTGAGAAAAATCAGGGATTCCAAAGGGATGGTACATATTTCTGAAGATGAAAAGTGGCTCTCTATAGTTCTATAAGCCAAAGTTTGAGGTGCCTCCAACTTGTACCCACAGAGGTAGTCCCTCACCGGGTATGACTTTCACTGAATTAGATCACTTCCCATCCTTTCAGCATGTAAGTCATGAGTTGTGTAAGTTGAAACAAAGACTGGAAATGAAAATTGTCTATCAAGGAAGAAATGTAATTCTTCCTTATGCAAAATACACTCAGAGATAAAGCCCAGGGCTCCTAGATTATCCCCATAGAGTCTTCCTCTGTCTTTCTCTTTTATCATCTTTTGCATGTCGCTTCTATCCTCATGGTCACCTTCTAGTTCAAAATGGGGAACTCAGGCCCTGGCCTCACATCTGTATTCCAACATAGGAAGAAGGAATAGAAAGGGAAATCAGACTTTTCTAGCTGCGCACCAATTTTTTTTCCAAGACGCTTCACTGAAAATTGTCACCAAAAACTTAATACTACTGGCCAAAAGTTAGTTGTAAGTACCTAGCTGAAAGGGATGTTAGGAAAGACAGTCTGTTAGCTGTGAACATTGTTGACTCAAATCACTTTAAGTTCTATTACTAAAAAAGAAGTAGAGAATGGATACTCAGAGGACAACTAGTCAAATCTGCTCTACTAAGTTAAGGATATGAGAGAAGGAAAAGTAACGATGAACTGACCCTGAACTGATAAAAATGATGACAGGAAAGAACTTCCAGGCAAAGAGCAGAAGAGTCAGGTTAGGTTCCAAGAGTCTAAAGTCTTGGCTGCAGATTGGAGCCATCCAATTTGCATCAGTAGTTATTAGTGCAATGGAAGATTAAGAAGTTTAGGATTTAGAACAAGATAACAAAGAAACTGTGCCGTTCTGTGCACACCACCTCCTGGTTTTGGTAATTTGTTCAGGAAGAGAGGTTTAAGATAAATCTGGGTCAGGGGTTTTGGCACAAATTGGCAGAAGCTATCAATTGATTCCAAATGCTAGACCCAGGTCTCCACATCCAATAGGTATTATTGTCAGAGTCTACCTAATCTGGAATCTGTTTGTTGCAACAAACCCTTGGGGTTAGTTGTGCATGAATCTCTAATCTTTGGAACCAGAGAGATGGGGATTGTTAATGATGGAATAAATCAACTGTTATAAACAAATTCTGGCTAAACATGTGAATACTTCTTCCTTGGCATTGTGTACTCTAATGGTCCCTCCTTGGCTGGGGGTGGGAATTCCTTAGGCTCAGCACCGCTCCTGGGCGGACTGTCACCAATCCCCTGCTTTTCTTTGTTCTCCATGGGTCAAGTTATTTGCCTAGTCAGTCCCAACGTGAGAACCTGTATATTTCAGTTGCAGGTGCTGAATTCATGCACCACTTTCATTAACTCTCTGTGAGCACTGTGGAACAAGGTGCCAAGGAGGAAGTGTTCACATCTTTAAGCAGAATTTGTTTATAACAGTTGATTTATTCTATCATATTCTTATATTGACATCAGAAATACTGCCTCTGGATTTCCACTTATTTTTACCATTCAGGAAGACTGGTTTGTTCCTGATCTCTACTTCAAGGGGGATGTAAGAGTAGAAATGTGTGGGTAACTTTTTCAGTGTCCAGTTTGCTTTAAGATCGTGTTAGAGAAATTGAACTGGATGTATATTAACTTCGCTTTCCTCCACCACTGTGGGAAGTTTTTCCTTTGCAGTATCTAGATGCAGATGAAGAGATCTGGAGCCATGACATTGGTGAAACTATTCACATTGCACAATGGTCAAGGCTCCCCATTATCTACCTACTTCTCCAGTCATATTTAACTCCACACTACTGCTTTTCCCTCTTTCCTCTTTCGCTGTGCATTTTTCCCTGCTACCACAGGCCATTTGCATGTGCTTCCCAGCCATCTGCAACACTCCTCTCGCCTACTTGCTTGCCTCTGGCACTCCCTCCTCTAAACACACAAATATTTAGTTTATATTCATCCTTCAGACCTCAGCCAAAGCAGCGCATCTTAGAAGAAACGCTTTTTGAATCTTAAAGAGTAAAGAGTACTCAAATCCTTATAATACGCAAACTTGAACTGTCATTTCTACAAAAGTATATCTTAGCTTGAAATTAGGCATACATTAACAGTAGTATGATTAATGTCCCTCTACCCTGTTTGGCTCTAATTATACTGACAGCAAGGAATGGGTCTTTCATGCCAACTATTATATTATCAGCACTTAACATATGCATGGTAAATAGTAGCTGTTGAATAAATACTTAGTGACTGAATGCATGAATCTGTATTTGTCCCTGGCATATCATAAGTCTTTGTCTCTGTCTCTTTCACATACACACACACACACACACACTTTTCTCTCTGTCTCTCTCTCTCACACACACACATCTTAAATAAATATATCAACTAAACGAGTTAACATACGTTAAGTGAATTTATGAAAAAATTGTTTAAGATGCTGTGTGGTAGAGGGGAATGAACATGAACTTTACAGTCAGGCATTCAGGACCTAACAGCCGTTCTTCAATTAATTGCCTATCTGAGTTTGGCAAGTTATCTTTCCTCTCTGAGCCTCAGTTTCCTAATCTGAGAAGAGGAGAAGAGCTTTGAGCTTAGTTGTCAAAGTCAAATGAGATAACATCAAAAAACTGCCTAGCTGAGTGGTGAGTATTCCATAAGTGCTTAATAAATGGAAGCTACTGCCACGATTGAATTTGTATTATCATTATGTTAAAGGAGGGAATAGAGCTCAGTTTAGTTGAATTACACACACACAAAAAAAACAGTGCTGGCTATATAAATTGATTGAGTAACTAGTTGTAGAATAATGAATAAATGCATTTTGAGAATGACTTGAAATCCGTACTGTGACCAAAGTGTTATTCGAGTATTTTAGAACAACTCAGAATCCCGCCGCTAGGTGTCGATAAACACACACTATAAAAACAAAACCTGACTTCCTAGATTCTGAATCTGCTGTTAAATTTTCTTGTTAAAATATTAGAGGGCCTCAATTATTTATAACTAAAATCATGTGTATCGTCAATCAAAAGTTTCCAACTATCTAGGAATGTCTATCAAGTAAATCAGATTTTCATACTCTTTCTTGTTTTCTTTTCTTTGTTTTTTCTTTTTTTAGTACTAGGAAATGCACTCACTTCAACCTGCACCAACGAAAATGACTGCTTAAAGGCCGTTCAGCCCCTTTATCACTGTGGCTCAAATTTGACTTTCTTCCCAATTCATCCGTGATTCAGATTTCTTCTGTTTCAGGAGCTTTGCCCATGCTTTCTGCCACCTTCTGCCAGGAATTACACCTGTCCCATCCCATCAAGTCTCCTGAATGCCCAGGTAAAGATTTATTTTTCCTTTGGGTCTCAAAAATGTTTTATTCTAGTCACCCTTCACTAGATATGGATTCCCTGTTACAAACGATATTAGTTTCCTGAGCTTACTATAACAAAATACCACAGACTGAATGGTTTAAACAACTAAATTTATTTTCTCACGGTTCTAAATGATGGGAGTCCTAATGTTATCTGAAAGGGTCCCAATCCAGACCCCAAAAGAGGGTTCTTTGATCTCACTCAAGAAATAATTCAGGGAGAGTCTGTAAAGTGAAAGCAACTTTATTAAGAAAGTAAAGGAATAAAAGAATGGCTACTCAATAGGCAGAGCAGCCCCAAGGGTTGCTGGTTGCCCATTTTTATGGTTATTTCTTGATTATATGCTAAACAAGGGGTGGATTATTTATGCCTCCCCTTTTTAGACCATATAGGGTAACTTCCTGATGTTGACATGGCATTTGTAAACTGTCATAGTGCTGGGACATAGCACTGAATGCTGTCATAGCATTGAGGATGACCAGAGGTCGGTCTTGTCACCATCTTGGTTTTGGCGGGTTTTAGCCAGCTTCTTTACTGCAACCTGTTTTATCAGCAAGGCCTTTATGACGTGGATCTTGTGCCAACCTCCTATCTCATCCTGTGACTTAGAGTGTCTAACTGTCTGGGGATGTAGCCCAGTAGGTCTCAGCCTTATTTTGCCCAGCTCCTATTCAAGATGGAGTTGCTCTGATCCAAACGCCTCTGACACTAGATCAAGGTGTCAGCAGGGTTGGTTTCTTGAGGTCAAGAAACGAGCCCTCTTACCCTGACTTCTATAACTGTCTTCTCCTCATATCTTCACATTGTCTTTTATCTGTATATGACTGTGTCCTAAACTCTTTCAAAAAGAACACCAGTCATATTGGACCAGGGACCACCCTAACCACCTCATTTTAATTAGTTGTCTCTTTAAATACCCTGTCTCCAAATGTAATCATATCCTGAGATGCTAGAGGTTAGTACATTAACATCAGAACTTCAGAGGAACACATTTTAGCAAATAAAATACATTCTCACACACCTCAAAAGTTCTCAGTACTATTTCCTATAACTGCAATTATTGATATATACAAGTCATTAACTTAATGTGTATTTTGTGCCTAAAATCTGTAAGTTTCCATAACGGCAGGAACCATGTCTGTTTGGTTAAAGAGGTAACTTCAATATGCTGCAACTGTGCTCAATGCCTAGTACATAGTAGGTTGTCTTTTTGTATTATTGCATTAATATCATCTTGTTTATTTTTATTTCCTACATAACTCCAATGTCTGGCACAAAGTGCCTCAGTAAATATTAAATTAAAGAAATATATTTAATAGCCAGCAGCTAAAAAGAATGCTCTGGATGTTTTACTTTTCCTTTTTTTTAACCAACTCCTTACTCTTGTTAGCATGACAGCCCACTGGAGTGGCTACATATTTGGCATCAGCAAAGAGAAGAAGGTTTCCCACAGTCAGACGGGTGCATAATAGTAAATTAGCTTCAGCCCAGGTTTAACAGTTGCACTTTGGGTGGCTTGATAATAATAAACCTGTGCCAGTTTATAGAAGCGGACATCCTGTAGAACCATATTCAGTACTTTGCTTAGTCCCAGGCACTGGGGTCTCTGTCCTGGCCTGAGCTGCTCCTCTGCCAGCTGCAGCCCTCTCTTACTATGAGAAGTCTGTGTGGCAAGGTCACAGGACCCTCTGTAACCCACAATCCCTATTTTTCTAGACATCTGGCCAGGAACTCGAGCCTCTGATGTTCCCTGCCAAAGTGGATCTCTGCTTGCTGCTGGGGTTTGCAGAGTCTTCTTACCCAGATTCATTCTGCTGAGGCAACCTCAGGCCCAAGGGACAGCAGGAGATTCCTCATGGTGTGGGACAGAGCCAGATGTGGAGAAAACATAGGGGCAGGACATGCAGGGTTAGGAGCACCTATCTGATCTCTTGGCTCTGTCCCCACAAATATAGGGGTAGATGTCTTTGTATATTTTATACTCTGATGTTTCACCCAACACGTTATATTAGAACCCATAGGAAAGTTTCCTAAGTCATTATCCCAGGAATTCTCATGCCTCTGTAGAGTCATTGTTACTGAACATGTGCGGTGCCTGGAGCCAGACAAGCCTAAGCTTCAATACCAGTTCTACCTCCACCATTTGTGTGACTTTGGACATGTCACTTAAACTTTCTGAGCTTTAGTTTCCCCAACTGAAAAAAAGGAAGTTAAATCAAATCATATCTTTATGACAAAACTTTGAGTGTGATGTTTCCTGTTGCCCTGGAATTAATTGCCAGGACCCAAGGCTGAGGATGAAAGAGGTATTATGAATCCCACATTTAAATGAGACATCAGTGAAATATTCACCAACAATTAAGGCCAGATACTTCCCACAGGACATACGAAGAAACAGCCAAACCCTCTCTGCTACCCCCATCATCACTCAACCTCCTCCCTCAGTCTGTTTCAGTAGAGTCTTGGGAAGAGTAATTTAAAAAGCATGAGGAATGCAAGAAATAATATATAGTAATTGAAAAATGCATACACAGCAGAAAAGCAATAGGCAAAACACTGGCAAAAAAATATGGAAAATAATAGACCTGGTATTCTTAATGAGCCATAAAGTATATGGCAGCAATATGAAATGATTAAATTTAAAACATAATTCTTTTCAGGCTCTTGCACCTATGAAGCAAGCCTCCCTTTTTAATCATGCTGGGCACATGCACTAAGAGAAACATGGACCTGTTTTTAACCCTGGATGTTGAGAACTCAGAGAAAAGGTGAAGAGATTATCAGCTAACTGGGGAATGCTATATAAAAAGGACTAAAGAAACAATATTCGGGAAGGAGGAAAACAAGAGGAACAGAAACAAATTTTTCCTCTTCTTCAAGTACTTGAAAGTGTGATTTTTTTCAGAGCTCTGTTGTATAGTTTTTTGTTTTTGTTTTTGTTTTTGAGACAGGGTGTGTTGCTCTGTCATCCAGGCTGGAGTGCAGTGGTGCAGTCACAGCTTATTGCAGCCTCGACCTGCTGGGCTCAAGGAATTCTTCCACCACAGCCTCCTGAGTAGTTAGGACTACAGATGCACACCACCATGTCCAGCTGATTTTTGTGTGTGTATTTGTATACAGACGATGTTTCAACATGCTGCCCAGGCTGCTCTTGAACTCTTGGGCCCAAGGAATCCTCCTGCCTTGGTCTTCCGAAGTGCTGAGATTCCAGGCCTGGGCCACAGCACCCAGCCTGTATAGTTTTTGAAAAAGACAACATCGGAGGAATTGAATTTCTTTAGCAGTAGTAGGATTGAGGACAATGATATATAATTATAAACCAGAAATATAAAAGAATCTTTGCCATTATATTCTTGTGGCACTTTCTATGGGACAATTGTCTTTAAGCTAAAGTACAGAGCAAACTGTCTTACTACCAAGATGAATTGGCTGGAAAAATGCTCTCATTGTAAGTTGTTTATCCAAATTAGGTAGGTAGTTTACTGATCAGAAGATTGAAATACAGCAATTCAACACCCGATACTAGTGGAAATATTTCAACTTTGTGTTCAAATCTGGCTCTTACCTAGTAGCTGCACAATTTTAGGTGTCACTCAAAATTGCTGGGCCTAGTTCCTTCCCAGAGAAAGAGAAATCACATGGTCTGCTTGACAGACAGTGCTGGGACAGTAAAAAATGACTCCAAATGCAAAGGACCAACACTGTATCTTGCAGAGTAGAAATGTTCCCTCTTTGCCAGTTATTCCTGCTGCAGTAGTTTTGACATTCTACCCTACAAATAAAATGAGAAGTAGTACTGTGCCAATTATAGAACTTATAATATTAATAAATCTTGACATATTAATTACTTTTATATTAAAAACAAATTTCTAATTCTTATACCTTTAAAAGTTGCTGTAATTGTACTTATATATTGAAAAAAGAGGCCTATAAAATCCAGTTACTAATTTTTTATTGATTTATATGTATATATGTATGTATTTATTTATTTAGTTAGTACTACAGATAGAACCAGCCATCAAATCTAGCTTTCTCCTATTTGGAAAAAAGTGAGTTCTCCTTTTAATTTAATTAATAAATAATCAAAGAGAAGAAAAATGGCTTTGTCACAGATACTCTCTTAAATTGATCAAGTGGTTACTTCTGATTAACTCAGAGGTTAATTACTGAGGGTTTTGCTTCTCTGCGTGGATGGTGGTGGTGCTGCCACACCCAGATCCACTGCACCTGCTGTGGCGCCACCCCCTCAGTTGCTGAGATGACAGCTGTTCACAGCTCACACCTACCCCCATCTCTGGAAAATTTCCTTCTTCAAGCCTGAGGAGTTATGTCCATCCCACCCCAGCCTTCTATAACCTACAGCTAATGACAGGCTGACAGGGAGAAAACGGTGGAGCATTTGCCTCAAGGCAGGACCTGCCATGAGGTGCAATTTATGCTCCAGAGCTCTGCTCCCCATGGATTGAGGCTGAACCTCCTCTTCAGCTGAGACCACATTCCTGCTCAGCTCCTTCCCTGCCCTGTCCTATTCTCTACTCTTTCTTCTCTTCAGGGCTCTCCTTACCTAAAACAGCTCCACCTGAATTCCTGTCACAGGTTCTGTTCCTAGGAAATCCAACCTAAGATGCTGGAGAAATGAGATGATTCGTGATCAATTTTATTTCTGAAAAACATTCTAAGAATGAAAGTTAGAATTCAGTTATAATGCAAAAAGGGAAAGCACTTGTAACTCACAATTCTAAAGCAATTTTAAATTCCATTTCTGTCATTTGAAATCAGAAAAATTATAAGAATTTAAAGGGGATCTTAAAATGTTGAAAGCATTCTTATTGCATTTATCACAGATCAATAATGGGATGAAAGAGAAATTTGCCACATAAAATAAGTTTCTCAATGTTATTAATAACACCATTAGGGAAAAATATTTTACCCACCCCTATACCCACCCATGCGTTTGAGCCTCTTGTTTTTTCTGTCTCCAAAGTTTAGAGAGAACAATGGTGACCTCCAGTGGCCAATAAGGCAATTTTCGGTCAAAACTCCCAAATTAAGTCAGAGATACTGCACCCTAATGTTCATAGATTTGTTTTTTTTGTATAGTTTGCACAATGTGTTAACCTTTATTGATATACTGTTAAGGATTTTAGAACTCAAATATCCTCTTTTTAATCACAAGCCTAAAATGGAGTATCACTTAGATCACCATCCAAAACTTTTAAAATAAACTGAGATTATTCCAAAGGAGTATGGGGTTTTACACCCACAAATAATGAGAAAATTAAATGAGAGAAATTAAGGTCTTAACATACTAAACTACATTACTTCTAATTTCTGTGGCGTTTTGTTATTGGGTGAAAATACATTTTTAAGCACCATCTTACAACTAAACGTGAATAACCCATTGCTAAATACTGACCCAAAATACAATGTATGATTTGCCTACTTTCATTTAACCGAAGAAACATGCAACTGAAACTAATGGTCTTTATTTTATTTTTTTGTAGAGACCGGGATCTCCCTTTGTTTTCCAGAATGGTCTTGAACTCCTGGTTTTCAAGCAATCCTCCTGCCTTGGTCTCTCAAAGTGCTAGGATTACAAGTGTGAGCCACCATACCCAATCATAGTGCTGTTATAAAATGCATCATCATATTTATTTTACAAATTCAGAAACAGAAGTCTGTATAGGTAAGTTTTGAAGTTACTAGGGACCTGGAAATCATACTGAAGATGTCTCCAATTAAAAACTCCTCTGGAGAGTTCCGAGGCTAGAGGGGTCAGGAGACGAAGAAAAACTTTAGCCCCAGCTGATCACAATGAAGTTAATCACAATACTAATTAAAGATACTTCAGATCCTAGGACAATGGTCTGAAGTTGAGTGACTATACTTTCCTCTTTGCCCTTTGAAAATCGAGGCCTGACTTTTCTACATGCTCAGTCATGCTCAAATAACCTAAATTGATAGAGAGAAAGTTAGCAGAGGATAAGATAAACTGGTTAACTGTAAATAAGATTTTGCTGTTGGAGAATCTTCTTGTTTCTCTGGTTTTAGATAGCAGAGGAAGCCAAAAAATACCTGCTTTAAGTTATCAGGAGTTGAAGTTCATCCATGCTGAAATTAATGGGTTGCTTCTCTTTTTCTGGTTTATTCTTACTTTACTGGTGAAGAGAAAATAAATTAATTAATACCTTATTGTTAAAAGGACTGTAGTGGGAGAAACTCTTTTATAAACTATGTGACTTTTTATGATTTTCTGATAGAAAATATTTGATCAGTTGATTGTCTTTAGACTCCGGATTTCCACTGCCAAATATTGTTTATCTTCTTGGAGTGCTTTGGCGGGCTTTCTTTCCTTAGGAAATGAGTTGGAAAACATCAGTGATACTTCAAAGCCATAGCTTGAGGTTATCATCTGATTTATGAAATGACTATTTCCATCATTTATCAGAACACAGAGTCCTTCCTGTGGAATTGGAATCCTAGTATGTAAATAACATTGGGAAACTGCTGATTATCATATCATTGTAGGAAACAACTGAACAAAAAGGTCCATACCAAAATGACAAGAGTCGTTTTTTGGGAGGCGTGGGGGTGAGACGGAGTCTCCCTTTGTGGCCCAGGCTGGAGCGCAGTGGCATGATTTTGGCTCACTGCAGCCTCTGCCTCCCGGGTTCAAGTGATTCTCCTGTCTGAGCCTCCCCGAGTAACTGGGACTACAGGAGTGCGCCACCACGCCCAGATAATTTTTTCCTTTTCTTTTTGTATTTTTAGTAGAGACGAGGTTTCACCATGTTGGCCAGACTGGTCTCAAACTCTTGACCTCGGGTCAAGAGCCTTGGCATCCCAAAGTGCTGTGATTACGGGTGTGAGCTGCCATGCCCGGCCCAAAATGACAAGAGCCTTAACATCTTTGTAAGGCACAGGAGATCACTTGACAAATTTAACATTTTGGAGATTAGGAAAAACAACCTGTTTTTCTTAATTTGTGTTCAGGGATATACTTTACCAAATGAAGGCATTAACTATCTCTCTAACATGTCCATAGATTTTCCCCATTTCTTAATTTTCCTTTCTCTCAGCAACAGGAAGTCAGGAAAAGTGGATTTAATTCTCATGTGTCTCTGTCTTGTTATGTGAGCTTTAGAAAGTTACAGAAACTCTGTAGTTTTTAGATTTCCCACTCCTTAAATGAGATCATAGGTCAGGAAACCTAAAAATTAATAAAATAAAATAACATAAAATTCGGATGCTTCCCTGAGAGATTCTGATGCAGGTGATATTCGTGAGTTTGGGAAATGAAGATATGTATTTCTAGATAGCTGTCTAGGTGGTTTCCATTATGAGCCAGTCTTTGGCACTGCTGGGCAATGTTAGATGATCTCTGAGGACTTTTACAGACTTATGAATATAAAGTCTGTTCTTCAGTAATAGTAAACTTTGATGCAAAATAGTTTTCTTACCTCAAGAATGTCAATTGTTCAAATGGTAACTTCCAAGTCATTACTCATATTCCTGATAACATCAAATGTCCATTCATCTTAATAGGAAAGGAGGGAGGAAAGAATAGAAAAAAACTCAAATAAGTTAAACCTGGGTTTGGGGGATTGGCCAGACATTACACAGAATGAATTTTTGATTTTTTGTCAGTCATGATGTTATATAAATATTTCAATGGGGGTCTCACCAGAATATAGATTATGTACTTAAGTGGGAGTAACAAAGGAAAGTTTTACAAAAAGACTATTCTGTTCAAATATGGACAGGGTGAAAAGAAACCAGAAAGTTAAGTTGCAGTCCCCTGGGGCTAGCACCAAGGAGGAGCTATTAATTACCCTCCTGAGCCTAAGGGAAAAGAGGAAGGAACCATTACCGGGACAAAGAGATTTAAAGCTGCTCAGTGAGAGCTGTTTTGGTCACGTGACAGAGCCAACCTGAAGTAAGCTGACAGGAAAAACGTTGAAGGACTGCATCCCTGGCCTCAATTTTCTCTTTTCCAAGGTGCTGTTGATGTCCAGTGCCTCCCACTGACTATTTCTAAATCTAAGAGGAAAGGCAAGGGCTGTGCCATGCCTGTGTAAAGACAATCCCCTGAGGGCACAGAGGAAGTGGAGGGACACAGAGGGATAGGAGGTATTTAAGCTGCAAAAAGATCCAGCTCTTCCCCAGTGGTTTCAAACCTCCACAATGTGAACATTCTTCTGTAAATGTTGTTTCTTGACTTATTCACAAGAATGCTTCCTATTTAGCTCCATCATCCAGCTCAGATGACATCCGATCCGTGAGGTTGTCCTTGCCCTTTGCCCACAAACCCATCTGTGTATGACCTCAAAACCAACTTTTAAAATTGCTCTTTTCCTATCATGTTATAGGCGCATGTCTAAATTATTATTGAATTGTCCATATTTTCAATAATCCAGGGCAAAATGTCCTTGAGGATTTGGTTGAGTCAAATTAAGGGGTCTGATAGAATAGACTGTTAGTATATTTGGTTTTTGTTTTGTTTTGAGATGGAGTCTCACTCTGTTGCCCAGGTTGGAGTGCAGTGGCACGATCTCGACTCACTGCAACCTCCGCCTCTTGGGTTCAAGCCATTCTCCTGCCTCAACCTCCCAAATAGCGAGATAACAGGCGCACACCACCACATCTGGCTAATTTTTGTATTTTTAGTAGAGACGGGGTTTTGCCATGTTGGCCAGGCTGGTCTCGAACTCCTGACCTCAGGTGACCCACCCATCTTGGCCTCCCGAAGTGCTGGGATTACAGGTGTGAGCCACCATGCCAGTCCTCTCTTCCTCGTTTCTGACCCACCATTTTCAACCCAGCTTTTTCCCAATCTCCATGAAACTTAATGTCCATGTCACTAAATTACCTGAAATATGACAATTCTGTGTAAATGAAGGATTGCTTTCTTTTCATATGCCACATTTTTAGTCATGTTTTCCTGTGGACCAATTACTGTTTTATGGGTAAATTCACATCTGCTGAATTTGGAAAGCCTCTACTAAATAACATTGGCAAACCATTTCTTAGAAATAATTATTTTTGATAGACATATTTGTTTTTCTGACTTGACTATTTCAGATACTTTTGAATGACTTTATTTGTAAATTATGGTTAAATGGTATCTTGTATGTAAAGACATTAATGTAATAGCTGATTTACCAAAAAAAAACTATCAACAAAAAAGCAACAATTATTATGTTTGGTAGTGCTAACAATAGCTTACACATGTGAAACTGTAGTATTTTATGGCAATTTAATACATATTATCTCATTTACTCCCATGAAGTAGATATTTTCAGGACTTTCCCATTATTGGAAAGATTGAAACTGATTACTTGAGTTTCTCAAACAAGATTACATAAGAGAAAAGCAACAGATTCTACTTTCAAATTCAAATTCCAAGTTGGAAAGCTGAATTTGAAAGTGGAATCTGTTGCTTTTCTTTTATGTGATATTGTTTCTGATTTCCAAGTCTGCTGACATTTCACTATATTGTTTCCCTGCGGAGCAAATGGCTTGTGTACTTCTGTGCACATGTTTTGTACTAATACCATATTTTTTCTCACCCCTTTGAATTCATGATGCCCTAAATATAGAACCAAATTCTTCTCAGCTTCTAGAACTTACAGGGTCCCCTGTAGGGGGTGCATGTATTGTCATGATAAACCAGGTTATCTTCTTATATGGACCATTGTTCTAGTTGTAAGACTCTTGAATTTTCTTAGCAGTTACTGCCTCTCTGGGTCTAAGTCTTAATTCATTACAAGGAATTGAATTTCTTCTGAATTTGGAGATACCACTTGTTGTTGCCGTCTGTTATGGCCTAAACTGTGTGCTCCCCACCCCACCAAATTAATATGTTGAAGCTCTAACCCCCACTGCCTCAGAATGTGATTGTATTTGGAGATATAGCTTTAAAGAGGTCATTAAATTAAAATAAGACTATTAGGTTGGACTGTCTTAATCTGTTTTGACTGCTAAAACAAAAATATTATAAACTGGGTGGCTTATAAACAACAGGAATTTATGTTTCACATTTCTGGAGACTGGGAGGTCCAACATCAAGTTGCTGGTAGATTCTGTGTCTGGTGACAGCTGCTTCCTGGTTCATGAACAGATACCTTTTCACTGTGTCCTCACATGGTGGAAGGGAGGATTTTTTCTTTTTTCTTTTTTTTTTTTGAGACGGAATTTTGCCCTTGTCACCCAGGCTGGAGTGCAATGGCATGATCTCTGCTCACTACAACCTCTGCCTCCTGGGTTCAAGTGGTTCTCCTACCTCAGCCTCCCCAGTATCTGGGATTACAGGGGCCCGCCACCATGCCCATCTAATTTTTGTATTTTTAGTAGAGACAGGGTTTCATCATATAGGCCAGGCTGGTCTCAAACTCCTGACCTGAAGTGATCCGCCCAGCTCGGCATCTCAAAGTGCTGGGATTACAGGCGTGAGCCACCACACCTGGCCGGAAGGGAACCTTTTTTCAGAGCACTAATCACATCCAAAAGGGCTTGCCTATTATCATACCAACGAGTTAGGATTTCAACATATAAATTTTGGAGTACATACATATTCAGTTGACGGCAAACCCCTCTCAGATGTTCAAAAGGTGATGCTGCTTTGCTCTTTTGAGTCATAGACACATAAAGTTGTGAGAGGAAAATAAATCTTGGGACCCCCAAATCACTAAGCCAAAGGGAAAAGTCAAGCTGGGAACTGCTTAGGGCAAACCTACCTCCCATTCTATTACTAAAAAGGAAGCTAGTAAGTTAGAAAAGCTACTTACCTCCTGCTCAAGGAATTTCCTTGTGGACAAAGGACAGACAGAACTCAAAGTCATCCCTCTGCTCACTGAGATAAATGCATGCCCGATTGCCTCCTTTGGAAAGGCTAATCAGAAACTCAAAAGAATGCAACCGTTTGTCTCTTACCTTCCTGTGACCTGGAAGCCCCCTCCCCACTTTGAATTGCCCCTCCTTTCTGGATGGAACAAAAGGGTATCTTACGTATATTGATGGATGTCTCATGTATCCGTAAAATAAATAAAACCAAGCTGTTCCCCAACCACCTTGGGCACATGTTGTCAGGACCGCCTGAGGTTGTGTCACAGGTGCACGTCCTTAACTTTGGCAAAATAAACTACCTAAATTGACTGAGATTTGTCTCAGCTATTTAGGGTTCACGAAGTGTTGGTGAGCTAGTCAGACAAACGGGCCTCTCTACTTGATTGTCTTGCTATTTTATGAAAGTCAAAGGAAGATATTCCAAAGAGAAGGGCTGGGGAGTCTGTGAGTCACTATTACTCTTTGTTTCTCAGCGGTCCGAGAGTACTAGTATTTACGTAGGTGCAGCTGAGTCAGTGATGTGCCGCCCACTGGGTCCCTGCGTGGTGCCCCCTTCCATAATGGGTTGACAGGACCTTGAGGTAGAGCTTGGGAGGGAGGCTTGGGGGCTGCAGGGCATATTAAAACTTCAGTAAAATCATGCTTGTAAAGCGACTGAGCCTGAAGGGACGACAGCTGTTTTTGTTCCTCTTGCAATGTATCAATCAGACTGCCTGATGTGCAAAAGTATCCTTCAATTTTATTTCTTCCATCTCCTAAGCTCTGATTCGCGATTTCAAGTTTTACCAGAAGAGGAATCATGGGTCTTGGAGGCTCCCCTGTTTTATGTTTGTTTTCTGACTCCCTTTTGTGTTCATTAGGTAATGATCAGTTTTCCTAATGCCTCATTTTCACGTCTTATTTCACATTTCTTTTTTTCAGCTATACATCTGACAACATTTCCCCGAGGCAAAATAACCTTAGCCAAAATTCCTATAAAATGGTTTTGTATATACATCAAATCAGTATAAACAACATTATGGTTTTAGACCCTTAGCCCTTTCTAAATGAATACTGACACTCTGTTTATGTATTTAAAATGAGCTTTGGTACAACAAAATCCTTTTAAGCATACTCTTATTCTAAAAAGTTTTCTCTGGATGTAAAGAATTCCCATTTTTATTCACTCATGTGAATAAAAATGGGAATAACAAAACAATTATTTGTTAAATATCTATCATGTTCCCTGTACTGTTTTAAAAGCTGGGCACACAGCAGTTTTCAAAGATAAAATACTTGCCCTTGAAGAGTTTACAATTTTTGGGGAGTGAGATGGGAAAAGCCAATAGAAGTACATAGACTATTTATCTAAAGCAGTCGCTCTCAGTGTGGTCCCAGTGCCAGTGACATCGGTATCATCCTGACCCTGCATTATGAGGAACTTGTAAAAAATGAAAATTACTGAACTCACCCCAAAACTTTTGTGCCAGAAATTCTGGGTTGGGACTCAGCAGCCTTTGTTTTCAACAAGACCTCTTGTTGCTTTTGATGCATACTCAAGTTTGTTTCTTTTTATTTGTTTCGAGACAGGGTCTTGCTCTGTCGCCCAGGCTGTAGTGAAATAGTATGATTTCCACTCATTGCAACCTCTGCCTCCCAGGCTCAAGCGATCCTCCTGTCTCAGCCTCCTAAGTAGCTGGAATTACAGGTGTGTGCCACTGTGCCCATCTAATTTTTGTATTTTTTGTAGAGATGGGGTTTTGCCATGTCTCCCAGGCTAGTCTTGAACTCCTGGGCTCAGAAGACTTGCCCACCTCACCCTTCAAAGTGCTGGGATTACAGGAGTGAGCCACCATGTCCAACCTTCACACTTAAGTTTGAAAAACACCGAACTACAATATAAGACCTAAGTGTTGGGTTAGTACAGGGAGACTTGTTAAAAAAGGGCTAAGAGAGTCTCGTGGGTTCAGGGAAAACTTCTCAAAGAAGTTATTTCTAAGAGGAGGACTGCAGGATTGGTAGAAATTGGCTGGGCAAAGGGACGGTGGGGCGGGCAGAAATGAGAGCATATGCTGAATCAGGCTAGAGGTGCAAAATAGCAGCGCTTATTCAGAATTCGGGAAGAGTTCAGGGAGGTTGGAACTGCCATTGATGGAGAGTGTGGGGAAAAGAAAGAGATCAGACTGTTACTGTGTCTATATAGAAAGAAGTAGACGTAAGAGACTCCATTTTGTCTTGTATTTGAGATGCTGTTGATCTGTGACCCTACCCCCAACCTTGTCCTTGCAAGAGACAAGTGCTGTGGTGACTCAAGGTTTAATGGATTTGGGGCTGTGCAGGGTGTGCTTTGTTAAACAAGTGCCTGAAGGCAGTATGCTTGTGAAAAGCCATCACCATTCTCTTAATCTCAAGTACCCAGGGACGCGTACACTGTCAAAGGTCGCAGGGACCTCTGCCTCGGAAAGCTAGGTATTGTCCAAGGTTTCTCCCCATGTGAGAGTCTGAAATATGGCCTCGTGGGAAGGGAAAGACCTGATCGTCCCCCAGTCTGACACCCGTGAAGGGTCTGTGCTGAGAAGGACTAGTGTAAGAGGAAAGAAGGCCTCTTGGCAGTTGAGATAGAGAAAAGCATCTGTCTCCTGCCTGTCCCTGGGCAATGGAACATCTCGGTGTAAAACCCGATTGTATGTTCTGTTTACTGAGAAAGGAGAAAACCGCCTTAGGGCTGAAGGTGGGACGTGCTAGTGGCAATGCTGCTCTTTATGCACTAAAAAGGTTTATGGAGATGTTTGCATATGCATATCAAGGCACAGCACTTTTCCTTAAACTTATTCATGTCACAGAGATCTTTATTCATATGTCTTACTGCTGACCTTCTCCCTAGGATGATCCTATTATCCTGCCACTTCCCTTTTTCTAAGATGGTAAAGATAATGATCAATCAATACTGAGGGAACTCAGAGACCAGTGCCGGCGTGGGTCCTCTGTATGCTGAGCGCCGGTCCCCTGGGCCCACTTTTTCTTTCTCTATACTTTGTCTCTGTGTCTCATTTCTTTTCTCAAGTCTTTCGTTCCACCCAACAAGAAACGCCCACAGGTGTGGAGGGGCAGGCCACCCCTTCAGAGAGTAAGGAACAGTTAACACCTCTTATCAAAGAACAGGTAAAGCCTACCATCTATCACATCTGCAGGTAACAGAATAGTAAAAGTCACAGCTGCTGTCAACAGTGACCAGTAGGTTTCTTCCATCAGGAAGGCCTATAAGTCAGAATAAAGTGAGTGGGGAAAGAGGCACGTTGTGTGTGTGAAGTTAGAGGGCCTTTGGAGGTCTATCCATGCAGGGAGGCAGGGAGTGAGCAGGAGGGACAACCCAGAGAGTACTAGGGTTCTCCTCAAGAGGATGATGTCTTAGTCTTGTTGGGCTGCTACAACAAAATACCATAAACTGGGTGAGTTATAAGCATCAGAATGTATTTCTTACAGTCCTGGAGTCTGGGAAGGCCAAAATCAAGGCATTGGCAGATTTGGTATCTGATGAAGGCTGTTTCATGCTTCATGAACTGTTAGTTTTTTCACTGTGTCCTCATCTGGTAGATGAATGAGGGATGTCTTTAGGGCTTCTATTATAAGGACAGTAATCCCATTCACTGGAGATTTGATCTCACCTCCCAAAGGCCCCAGCTACAAATACTCTCACCCTGGAGATTCGTTTTCAACAGCAACAAAAAAAATTTGATGACACACAAACATTCAGAGCATAGCACTAGGCCCTCATCCAATCTGACTGGTGTCCTTATGGAAGAGGAGATTAGAACATACTGGGGGACACCAGAATATGAGCACACGAAAGAAAGACCACATGAAGACACAGGAAGAAAGCAGTCATCTACAAGCTGAAAAGAGAAGCCCCCAGGAAACCAATCCTGCTGACACCTTGATCTTGGACTTCTAGCTTCCAGAATTGCGAGAAGATAAATTTCTGTTGTTTGAGTCATCTCCTCTATGGTACTTGATTATGGCAGCCATAGCAAAGTAAGACACCATCCTCTTGAGGATGGATTGCATTAGCCTTATGCAATTAGTATGAATGTACTGGATGAAGATAGCATCACTCGAACTGAAATCCAATCTGTGAACATACCATCTGACTCCTGATACTACTGGTAAATAATATTAAGTGAAGAAAGATAAAATGCTAAGAGGGGAGTTCTAAAATTGTTTGGATTAGTGGCATTTGATTTCTCTTCCAGATCCCTTACTCCTATGTCTGTCCTACAAATTCTAACACAGGGTGAAAGGCTGGAGATCAACATGAATATCTTGCATTTCTCAGCCTTTAGCATAGGGAATTGCCTACACATTGTATATCTTCTGTCAGAAAATGTTTCTATATCCAGTTTCCCATGTTGTCTCCTTGCCTTTTGATGTTAATGACTACATTTCTAGCAAAGTTTGCAGAAAGTAAGGGATGATTTTTATGGAGATTTAGTCCCAGAGGTTAATGGGGTTGTTCATTGTGTGAAGAGTAATGCCTTTCAATGGAGACAAAGTAATGCTCAACAGCTTTCAAGCCACTGCATCCATCATCAATTTGGGCTGTGGTTTGTTACTGACATGAAGTGTAATATAGAGTCCTCCAGAAAGCATCATGATTCCGTTTCCCACGGTAACCCCAGCAGCGCATGTCAGCCAACATCTGGGCTTCACAGCTGTGAGGTTTACAAGAAGCCTGTGCCCATGCCTCTTTTCAAAGGTAATTTGCTGAACAGCACATACGCTCGTTTGACGGACACACTGTGGCACCACAGGCACCAACCACAGGGTGATGGGTCCCATAAAATACCCAATCAACTATTTTATTATTTTAATTAAAGCAAGTATAAAGTTGACATTGCAGTAAGTAAGCAATAGTACAAAGCTAGAGCCTGCCATGGACATTAGTACTTACACCCAAATTGGAAAACCGACTGATTAACAAAGGTCTTTTCTGAAACAAACCAAGTCATTATGCACCAAGACAAACTACAGTTGTCATTCGACTTTTAAAGACTCTGCAGAAGGCCAGAGGTGGTCCAATAGCTCCTTACCCTCCCCTGACCAAAAAAAAAAAAAGGGTAAGGGATTTTCAGAGCATTTTTTCTAATAGTCCTGTGTTTAAAATGGATGTTTAAAAGCATTCTTTTGTCATTCTGTCAGTCTTAACCAACAAATCATGCTCACTGAGAAATTACAGAGGCTTTCAAGATGCATGAAAGAGAAAAGAGTTGCCACTGGAAGGAGGGGGCAGCTGTAAATAAGACCCCTTAGGCATGCAGCTGTAATGAGGACTGTTCACAGTGCCACTTCATGCCTTTGCTTTGTGCTCACTTATTCTGGACATATTACTTAAGAGCTCTGTAATCTTTGGGGTCAGAAAAATTTATAGTTATGTGACCAACACCCAGCCCCACCTCCTTCTGGATTGTTCTACATCTAACTATATGACGGATTTTCACATGATGAATCATCTTGGATGCCAATGAAAAGGAATGGTTCACTCGGATCTATAGATTCCCTCACTTTGCTAAAATAATATGCTTCTACATCAAGTTTCAAAATGGTTTGCGTTTTTTTGCCCTACCTATATTTTCCCTCAGCTTCTTTACATATTTTTCCTCAGTGTAAAATCTATAATAATAGGTTCTGATGTTTTATTAAAAATATAAGGAATATTTGGATTGTGTTATTTTATTCTGAGATCTATTATTACACTTTTCAGTATTTCCTTTTGAAAACATAATTAAGTTTATTCTTACAATATAATGTAAATACAATTATTTTCTCATTTGGGTAATATATTTTAGAGTAGCTGTTAGTAGTATACAATATTACTTTTATTTGTTTATAAAAGCCAGAGGAATTAAGACAGTTCAAATTCCATGTTCCATTTTTAATCTTCATATTTCTTTGTAGCATTAGCCACATTCTCCTTCCTTATTTATTTCATAGTTTGAAAAATCATAATGACATCTACTTGATCTTGAATTGCAATAAAATTTTCATTTTTGCCATAGCAATTACCTCATTTTAGATAAAATTTGACTTAGATGGTTTGGTTTTAAATTGTTGCTGTTGTTTTCATTTGTAAGCTTCATGGCAGCCTGTACACTAAAAATTACAAACATCACTTGTCCTTGCACAAAGTTACCCTCTAATTTAAATATTTTCCCTCAGACTTCCCCTTATTCCAACTTGGGATATCCTCATGTCATTAAAGATTTTGATTTCCTACAAGGTCCTCAAAATTTTGAAGAAAAGCACTTTACTCATTACTAACCTAGTATTTACACATATGATTCTAATTTTCTTCCCATGCTTTAAGACTTTTATAGTAATATCACACAAATGGTCTGCCTAACAGCCAACCATTTCCAAGATAAAAACAGACCAAGGGACAAATGACAGGCAACTATTAAGCCTGTTAAGGAGAAACCATTAAGCCTAGAAGAATATTGATACAAACTGACGTTCTGCACAGTGGGCTCAACAAAGCTAACATAATTCACACCAGAGATTCTCTATCGGACAATAAATTAATCAGATTGAAAATATGGCAACCCAGGAACACAATAGATGTGTTCTACGGCATAGTAAGGCACCCTCCACATTCTTATTTTTAATGTCACAATAAGACACATACACACACACCTGACAAAGAATGAATACTTTTGGAAAAAGCTGCCATGTTTTCAGTTTAATCTAAGGACAGAAAGAGAGAGAGAGAGGAGGATCCCATATTCACTCCTAACTGCAAGTTTGGAAGAGGGATGAAGATTTGGCGGTGAGGCAAAGCGGCCACACGAAGGGAGAATTGAAACACAACTCAAAAGCCTGGCATCCATGAGGTGAGGAGAGCAAGAGATGCCAGAGGTACCCATTACTGACTTGACTTACTTCACAGAACACAGGAAACTGTTGCTTCTAAGAAAATAACTATTTCATCACAAGAGAATTACAGCTCTTTTGTATGTATGAATTTAGCCTGTTATAATTTTGCCTGGCGATTTGGCTTTGCAAATCTTTAGGTATGAGTGCTGAAGTGTTATTCCAACCATTTCAATCTTTTCCAGTGAATGTTAGAACAATCACCTTTTGATGAACAAACATGCAGTTTTTTACAACTACTATCACAAGTAACAGTTTAGTTTGTAGAAAGAACCAATGGTAAATTTTGGTGTTTCCAGTCGCTCAATATCTCATTGATCCTTTAGGTATCTGGCAAGCTGTCTTTCCCTTTTCTGGCCATCACTCCTCTGGGGATGTAGCCAAGTACAAATTTGCACATTTCTCCTCCCACAAGTATCTCAGCTCCCACAGAAAACAAAATCTACCTCAAATATGTTTAAGACGATCTACATGTGAGGTAGAAAGGTTAACACGCGGGAAGAGTAACAGACTCATTTATTTATTTATTTTTACCTTCAAGGAGTTTGAGTACAAACCCAGATAGAAAACTGAAAATAAGCCTGCTTCTAGAATTTATATTATTGTTTATATATATATATTTAAGCAGATAAGCATAAAACTAAGGAATTGCTCAGATGACCCAAGTCTGGAGCAAAAACATCTGACACAGGAAAGTGAGAAAATAAAATGGAGGCCTTGAGTAGAAAAATTTCAATGGGTTCATGTCTGCTGGTGTTCAACATGTTATGCCATAGCAAACAAATAAGAATCATGCTGGGTCTCGATTTATCAGATTCCTTTAATTTACTAAGACTGCATATTAAACTAAATTGTTAGCAGCTGGTTGTCTACCTCAACCTAACTCAACTCCTGGGAGCAATTAGAGCTTCTCAAAATCTGTCCCTGTGTGCACCAAATTAATGTTGGAAAGAAAAAGATACCTCTTTCCAAAGTACTTTATTTCAGCCTTTCAAATTCACCTTCTGAAACCTAGGAAACATTCCTTCTAAACACTGTATACGGTATTGCTTAAGACAAGGAAAGTTATCCCCTAAAACTCCTTCGTGCTCCCTTCACTCTGGTCGAATTTTTCATAAGTTCTTTGGTCTATGCCCACCATATACCAGGCCACCCTTGCTCACAGAAGGCCACAGCAAACCCCTTCTGCAAGCCCACGATGGAATCGTAAATCTTTACAACTTCTTGAAGTCTTCCAGATTTTTCAATATGCCCAGAATCCAGACTTTTTGCTTGCATGTTTAAATGGTAGCCTGATGGCTTGCAACAAGAAGTAAAAAGACATTTGTCTTAAAACAAGCAAACCACCATGGCAAATGAGGTCATATTCCCAAGCTAGAATAATAAATATTGGTAAAATCTACAACCTGAAACTTATTTTAAGAATTAGACATAGATTTGGGTGTTTTCTTTCTTTCTTTTTCAGGAAGGGGTCTCCCTTCCTGCCAATAAAAATTGTTTTGTGTTGTAAACTTGGGTTCGGCTTGTCTCCTCCTTATGTAAGCCCAGTTGAATAGACTGCTGAGGGAAAATCAAAGTTTAAGAGCCTGGCTTTTCCCGTTTGGCAACTTTCATTTCCTGATAATATCGGATAATTAACAAATTGTGTGTTTTAATGCCCTGTCTCTTGAAGTGCATTTGGGAAAAATACTTCTCGTGCCCTCTGAGTAATGGCTTAAATGGAAGAACATGCTCAAAAGAATGCTTTTTCTCAATGCATAAAACACACTCAGTATCTATTATTTTAATTGCTACACATGATGTGTATACTCGTTGGTGTAATTATATACATATTTAAAGGGCAAGAGGAAAAGATTATTTTAGGACTCTATAATTCATGATGAGCAAGTCACTGAAAATTTCTAACTCAAGATGAAAATTCATAAAAATCCTTTGGCAAAAACACCTTAGTATTCTCAATACAGCAACTGACGTTTTTTTTTGCGTTACGAAATAACTAGATACTGCCGTGCATTACTTTTGGATAAAAAGGGACTGCTGTTTCTTAGCCTTTCTGCCTCTTTACTAAATGGATAATTCAGGACTGGGAAGTGCAGCTCTATTTCTAAGTTTGTTGTTTACGAAAAACACATGCTAATGTAACAGCGTATGAGGAATTAAACGGAAAATGTCAAACGCGCCGTGACATCCAAAATGCATTTAGCTGTTGGCTTTTACTACAGGGCCTTTCATTCTCCAGCCGACCCCCTCCAAGACCAAGTGTTTTTACGTGTTAGGCTAAAAATAGCCAGCCAAGCCTAACAACTAGCTTCTGATTGGCTCAAAGCAAAGGCCACTCAGCCAATAAGAGCTTCTGGGAACAAAGCAATTCTTTTGTGTGTGAGATGCTCAACCCACGTTAAAACAGCCTCAGGCTGTAGAAATGATTTTGGTTGAGATTTAACAAGGTAATAATGCATTTCAGCCCTCTGAAAGGTTTGAAGCGGAACAAAGGGAGTAGTGAAATCTACAAAACAAATGGAGCGCTCAAGGCTTTCAGGGGATGAATCATCCGGGTGCCTGAGCTACAAACAGTTGCAAGCTCAGAGAAGAAAAAGCGCTAGGATTCTTTTTTCTTTCTTCTTGAGATTTTAACTTATTTTTCAAGCGAAAAACAAAACAAAACAAAAACAAAAAACTAACGAAACGCCATCAAAGGCGTTGTATCTTGACTATGCCCAAATTTGTTATTATGCTTATTTGCTGATGAATAAAAAGCAATCCGTCCACGGTTCCCTTAAATCTCACAAAGACAAAACAAATGTATCTGTCGTAGATAGTAGGTAGTAAAGCTTCTGAAACTTTAGGCCTTCGTTTTTGGGCATCAAAAATAGCCCACGTTCTTAAAGGCAGGTCTTAATTAATGCTGTGATAGTTCTCAAGGTAAGTAAATTACAGCAGTACTTGATTGGAGAAAAGCACTGAGCTTTCGGAGGTTTTGGCCGCTTTCAAGGCATTGTGCCTCTAGGGGTCACTGTTGTACAGCGGACGAACCTCTTCAGGGCATCTTTCCCCCTTTATTAGTCACTAAAAGAAAATGGGCTTGGTAGGCGCCTTTCAGGTAGAACAAAAGGGAGTGGGGAATCAGTGTTTGAAACCCTTGAGCACAGTTTATGGTCATCCCTATGGGACAAAGCATCCCATAACAATGCAGATTACTTTACATGGAAATGAAATGCCATAAAGGACAAAATGTTGCTACAGTAACCACTGAAAATGTTACATAACATATAGGAGCTCATAAGCCATTTCATGGCCTTAAACTGGCTTTATTGTATGGAAAATAATTAAAAGATGATGCGGTGCTTTATAGGCTTCCTTTTTAGGAAACACAGAACCTTCAACCTCTCACTTAGGAAACAAAGTCCTGAACACTGTTGGCAGAGAAATGCAAGTCACAAACAGACTGTTCCCATATTCTCTTCCTAGAAAACTGTGGATTCTATGTAACTTTTTCTCTTGAATATAGCTTTTATGATAAACAATTAGTAAATGAATCTTTAATTAAGCTTTATTCCTGGTGTGGCACAACAAGACCTAAGAAAATCAAACATCTCGGTAAAACTGAAACATATTTTTATTGTCTGATTGGTTATAATCAAGAAGCAATATTTCTGTAACGGTTACCTGTTTAAGGAAATGCATAATCTGTCATAAAATATTGCATTCATCAATTATTGGCCCCAATTGCATTTATGGGCGTATAATATTTTGCCATAAAACATGGATGTTGGGGAGAGGGACTGCAGAAAGGAGTATCATATTCATTAACCAATACTACAGAAACTAAAAGTGGTAGTAGACCCTTTTTTTTCTATTGCATTCAGTTTATAATAGTTTCCTTTAACAATAATAATAATAATAAAAGAAAAAGAAAACTCCACCTAGGAATTGTATTCCTAAACAACGAAATCCCCAGAGGACTATGGATGTGTAGTTTTCAACATGCAATGTCTGAAAAGAATGTGGGTTCTGTTTCTTTGCAGTAATTCTGTGTGTTTTATAGTCTTTGCTTTATCATGTTGGCCTAGAGCCAGTTAAAGAAATTCATCACCAAATGTGTAGCTGCAACAACCCACGAAAGAGAGTCCAGCATTGAGTTTGGAAATAGAATGAGGTGGTTGTAGAGGAAGAGACTGAGGCTGTGAGTGATGTATTTCCCTATCTCCCTGAGCTTGTCAGCTGTTGAGTTGCTCAAGTCCCAGCCCTGACACCTAGCTGCCCCTGTGCCACCATCAGGATGCCCAGTGAGAGAAGAAGAGATGGGAAAAAGGGAAGAAAACATGCTGTCCTACATGCCTATGATGTAAAGAAGACAAGGAAAAATTTGTAGAAGCCAGGGGTGGAGAATCTTCTCCCAGAGGAGAGAGGGTCATTGGTCTTAGGCCCTAGGGCAGTGGAACCAGAGCCCTGGTCCTCAGATGAATGTGGGAGAAGGCGGGATGGCTCCAGAGTTGAATATTAGATGTCAGGAGCCCAGAGAAGTGAGAGATGGCTACCAGGAGATGGGACCACAGCTGGGTTCCAAACATGACCAAAGATTCCCACCTGAGACTGTTATACAAGCACTTAAGAACTGCCAGATGTCAAGGGGATCTTTTGGATAGTGAAAAAATCAGAAGTGACCATATTAGCCAGAACATCACAGCCTCTTCCCTGTTTTCAGAAGATTTAAGGCTCCCAGCCTCTGGTGCTATTTTTAAAAGGCTCAAGGAATTCTTGACAATATGGTAGAACTGAGTCTTGGAGTTAAAAGTAGGTTAGATTAAGATAAGTAATAGAAAAGCGATTTCTAGCATATCTGAGATTTACATTATACAAAAGACCATAGTTTATATTTTCTAACAACTGTGTTATTTATTACTGCATTCGTTCCTCAGTACAATCCTATAATGGAACTAGGACAGGTGCCCTGACCCATTTATGCCTAGTGTTCCATTATTGGAACGCTAAGCCTGTGGGAGTTATTTATGTTCTGCTGCTCAAGGTCATCACCAAGATCTGATTGCAAAAATTCAAAAAAATTGCAGCTTCAGGCATAATTGGGTTAATTAGCATTAACAAAGCAAGCCCTTCTGACTTCTATGTTATTCTTCACAAAACTCTCTGGGATCTGTCATTATTATAATCTCCATTAAGTAAACATTTTAAAGTTTTGTAAACACTAAGTTGAGGGACTTGGCAAAGATCATTCAGGCTCTGTGCTGAAACAAAATTGATAATTGAGATACTTTTCTGAGTAATTTTATTATGAAATCCTCCACTTATCAGAAATACCTGCATCAATCATGTTTTATTGCAAATTTGGAAACAGAACAACAGACCCTTAAGAAAGCACTGGCTTGGAAACTAGATTCTGAGATTAACTGTTATGTAAGGACTTAGGATTTTACTGGTTGTAGGTGCCAGAGAGAAACTGATCATAGCTAGGAAGCTAAAAAAATGGAAGCCAAGCTATATAAAAAGACAGGATCCTATAGCCATGCACTACATGAAGAGTATGGTCATCAGGACTGGAAGCCGAGTAATTCCAAAATGAATGGAGTAATTTATTGTTACTTGTGGAAGTGATTTTCCAAAATAAAGCCCATGATTGTGACATTATGGATAGACAAGAAATCAGGAATCCTGAGAAGCACAGCTAAAACTGGAAATAGCAAGTAGCAAATCTAAAGTCTAGAAAGTTAGCAGCAAATCTTGGTTGTGAATGGCCTAAGTCATATGAAATCCAGATCCTCACAAAGGAATAGAAGCACCAAAAATGAAGAAGGAGTCAATATTGAGGAAATAACTACTTCCTAAGAACTAGTGTAGAAGTGCAAACAGCTGTGGATTCTCAGTTCTAGACCAGGAATCATAAGTGAGGGGCACTGCTACCATTGTCCTTTCATTCACATTTGTCACCCACCAGCCATCACCAGTGAAACACAGCACCCTTTTCTGTGAAATCTGGAAGTGGCCTTAATATCTTTCTCAATGCAGTGCCCCAAGAACCACAGGTAATCAATTGGAATTACAGTTTTGGGTGTATATTAATCAAACAACTTAATGTAGCCCATAGGAGAATTAGAGCCACAGTTCTATAGAGTAGGGTGACTATACATTGCACATGTCCCAGAATGGTTTTTGTTTACATCTCTTGTTACAACATAATTAGTAGCACCCCATTCACTCTCAAAGGTGTCCTAAGTATGTACTATAAATTATATTGTCTTTCTCTTTATGGGGAAAATAGTCAGACATCCAAGCCCTACTTCTGACTGACCATGTAATCTTAAGGCTATGTATCAAGGCATTGAATCAAGTTACTGAAGAAAACAGACACCCTGTGTATTTGGTACCATGGAGATCACATTTGCTTTATGCATATGCATGATGACCTTATGGATCCTGGGTCTCAAATTCCCTTGTAAGGGAAATGAATACCTACATTCAAAACTAAAAGGGAGTGATCAGTAACATAAAAAATACTCAATGTGTTTTGTGGTCCTTGGGATCAGAGGCTGTGAAATGAAATAAAGTCTATTTTAGCTAATAGTTATATACATTGCAAGAAACATTACATCAAGTTTGCTCATGTATTTGTTCTCCGAACAAACAATTACAGAATGCCTATGATAAAAGAGCAAAGGTGTGGGATAGGTACTGCCATTCCCAGTTTCCTACTCCCGCAGCAGACATCACTAATTGATCATGGAACTCTTTCCCCCTCAGAACAGGCTCCACATCAGAATCCTTCTCCGCAAATCTTCTGTCAGGTCCTGTACTATGTGATAGAAGTGCAGCAAAGCAATCGAACTATGATTGCTTTTGAGAGGCCTCTGGTCTACTGGAGGAGACAAACAAGTACATGCTTCATTGCAGGGATAGAACTAGGAGATGCTTGTGCACCAGGTGCCAGTTCCATCGTTGTCTGCTGATAACGGACCTATATACAAAACACTAGAAGGATTGTAGATGAGCCTTTGTGCAGTCTAATGAAAGCTTGACAGATAAAAGATACCTTGGAACTTGAAGGGCAGTTAAAGATCAGAACAAGAGGTAAGAGAGTTCAAAAAGAAGAAACAGCATATGCACAACCATTGTGAAATAAAGTGAGAGTAAAATCAGGTGGGGCATAGGAGTGGTGGCAGTGGGGGAGGCATGCTGGTGCAGAAAGATTTGATTTTAGGGGTTAATGTGAAATAAAATTAGAGCTATGTCCACATTGAAAGCAAACCAGTAGGAGTAAGACATTCACCAGTTATTTGCCTATATGTAAAATTGTTTTGATGAAATATTTTTTAAATTAATTAAGCTGTAAAGAATTCATTACATCAACCCCTCCTCTACCCCCATTTAGCTTAATGTAGCTACAGATGCAGGTTCCAATATTTCTTGTGCAGTCTTTATTTCTCCTCAAATTCCTTTCTTAAATTAAGGACAGACAGCCTTGTCTTCCCTGATACATCAGTCAGGTTTTTACGTTTGTTCTTTTATGTTTCTTATCCTACAGACACGCTACATTTAGTTCCCATGTCGGCATCTAAAATCTAAAACGTGTACTTGCTGTCTACAAAACTAAAAAATGTGGTGGTATTTTAGTATGTGGAAGACTCAATTCATGATTTTTAATGCCCAAATATTATTGGAAATGCAGCTTGTACATTTTTCTACCCACAAGCTCTCCAGATCCATCTTTAGAGAGTTTTAGCAAGCTCCAGTCTTTGGAGTCATTCTGTAGTTGTGCCTGCCTTTTTCTATAAAATTTACTTAGCTCTGTGGATTGGTCCTCTACTAGTGTTAATCCCTATTTGTCCCAGTGTGGATTTATCTAGCTTGTACAGCTAGCTTTAGGTTCTATGCTACCTATTCCTCTACTCTACCACTAAAATTATCCAGAATTATCTTCTAGAGCACCTCAAGAAGCTCCCATCACCTCCATTATCCCAAGTCCCATCTCAAGTACTATGGAATTTCCTCTTTCTTACCTCAAAATTGTGTCATCTTTAGAAATTTCATTAGTTTTATAGATCATAAATATCCTGAAACCACTGAGTGCATACCTCTAGGGTGACTATTCATTATTCTGGATTTATAATTTTAACCTAATTTTCATTGAGGCAAAAATATTTCTGAATCTATCTATACATGTTGTATAGTTTGTAGATCTAGAAGTAACTTTTCTCAAGATAAATACTAAAAATAAATCTCAGTTCTTTTTTTCAGGCAAAGATTTCTCTTTTCTAGCTATAGTTCTCTGATGACTATAACTGATATTTAAACCTCAGAATATTTTGGGTTCAGTTCAGATAAGCATCTATGACTTTGAATGTTATTTCAACATTTTGAGTATATAAATTAAAAATATATGAACAACCAGCTCACATCAGATTTTTGCTCATAGATATAATCATTTCCAGCAACAAAGTATGTAAATGACAAAAGCAATATCAATTTTATCTGACCTTTGGGCAATCTCATGCTTATGAACAAGTTCTTTTCCAAGAGTTTATTTGTAGGTCATTTAGAAGTCCAAATCAGTTGCTCATCGAAACAGTGCTACGCTGTGGTGAGGTGCTGAGGCCAGCCTGTGAGAGCCTGGCATGGAGTGCTAAGACTCCTAAAGGGCTTTTGTAGTGGACCCTTAGTTGGGGAACAATGATAATGATATTTGACGTTGATAATTATTCAGCTCTGTATGCTTTCCATGTGTTAACTCATTTAGCCACAATCGTATGAGATAGTCACTACTTTCATACAGAGTTAATGAGGACAAAGAGGGTGAGTAGCTTATACACAGCACTCAACTTGGAGAAGTCGAATTTGAATCCAGGTATTCTGGCTCCAGGGCTAGTGTTCTCAACTACCACTTCTGGAAAGGGGATAGGGAGGATAGGGAGAAGAAACTGCTCGGAACAAATGTGGGTGTGAGGGGAGATGATAAGATAACTGGAAAAAGGAATTGAGAAGAACCAGTTGTGAAGGAGGAGATGCTGATCGTTAGCATGGCAGAATTTTGCCTCCATTCCTTCCTCTTATTCTTAACTTTTAAAATCTTCCTTATTATCTTTCATTATCATGTCCTCATTTAGTCTTCCTTTTCTTTTCTTTCTTACACCACAGCAGATTCTACTACTGAAGGTGTATTGAGTAACAGGAAATATGGAATTGGAGATGAACCGGGTTAGAGTAACAATAGTCCTGATTTGCCCCTGTCTTAAGGGGTTACTGGGAACACCAGATATCCAGTTTTAAGACCAGGAAAGTTTCTCGCAAATGAGAACTAGCTTGGTCACCTTAGTATGTGTATGACAGAACCATGATCACAAGACCCTGTACAGATACCAGGAGGAAGGGACATGGGAACCAAAAAGAATTCCTCAGGAGCATTGACCATGGGAAATTTGTGAGAGCTGAACTTTAAGCAGCTGGGGTGGATTTTGAGCTTCAAACTCCCAAGTGCATTGAGAACATTAAGCAAAAGTTTCTGCTTGATCCTGTCTCCCCAGTTCTTAAGTAGTATTTAGAGAGATTAAATTTGGCCCCAAACTAGGTCATGAGGTTTTAAAAGAGTGTGGAGGAGAGTGGGAAGGCGCTTTTATCTGATGAAAGCAACTGGGAAAACAACACTGTGTTTAAAGTTTACTTGTCCCTACAGGAAAAAAATTGCCTTATTCAAATTACCCAGTGCCATTTCATGTTGCTTCCTTGTTTAGTGATTGAAGGAAAAAAACAACATTGCTATCCACTTAAATTTCATATAGAGATAATAAATAGTTTTTGAAATAATTATTAAACACACTGAGAAACAGGCTGAAATGCTCTCTAAAATTCTATTCTGTCTACTGTGTTCAGATTTTCTCTATTTCTACAGATTTATTAGTTATCAACTGAGTTACTGTCCTTATCTCCTTAAAAACTATAATTTGTTGAGTTTATTTTTTAGTATTTCAAATATTACTAAATGAATTAAATAATTGTTTACAATTGTTGATTTTAAATGAGTATTTTCTTTCATAAAAATAAATTTTGAAGAGATTTACAATGAAAACATTTTCAAAAGTAGCAAAAATATAGCCTTTGACATGAATTACTGTTTTTCCAAGCACCCTTATGACATATTTTTAAATTGTTTTTAGAGATATTATGTTTTAAATATATAAAATTTCTGGAACACTCTTTATGAAATGTTTTTGAAGTTGAAAATATAATGGCAAACCAAGGCACCCTGTCTAGATAAAACTGTAAAAAAAGTCAAGTAATCTTTCCACCATGTATATATCGAGACACCTTATACCTTATTATATACCTGATATAATCTATTATATATAAAAGAAAATGCTTCAATTCTTCTAGAAAAAAACTTTGAAATGCCCATTAATTCATAAGTTTATCATTAGAATTCTATATTATTATATGAGGCAAAGCCAAATTTTCTACTGATTTCTTCCTTTTGGCACCAAAAAAAAAAAAAAAAAAAAAAAATAGAAAGAATAAGATAATAAATCCACTCAATCCTCAACTTAAATCATGGTTAATTTATTAGTCAAATCTTGGTGCAATGACAAACAACTCTAAATTATCAGTGGTTTATGACATCTTAGTCTGTGCAAGTTGCTGGAACAGAATGCCATAGACTGTGTAGCCTATAACAACAGAAATTTTATTTCTCACGGTTCTGGAGGCTAGGAAGTTCAAGATCATGGCATTGGCAGATATTGGTGTCTACAGCCTTCTTACTCTACCCTCACATGGCAAAAGGGTTGAGGGGTCTCTCTTGGGTCTCTTTTAAATGCATGCTAGGCCGGGCACGGTGGCTCACACCTGTAATCCCAGCACTTTGGGAGGCCGAGGCAGGCGGATCACGAAGTCAGGAGATCGAGACCATCCTGGCTTACATGGTAAAACCCCGTCTCTATGAAAAATACGAAAAACTAGCCGGGCGTGGTGGTGGGCACCTGTAGTCCCAGCTACTCGGGAGGCTGAGGCAGGAAAATGGCGTGAACCCAGGAGGTGTAGCTTGCAGTGAGCCGAGATCCATGCCCCTTGCACTCCAGCCTGAGCAACAGAGCGAGACTCCATCTCAAAAAAAATAAAAATAAAAATAAAAAAAATTAAATGCACACTAATCCTATTTAAGAAGGCCCTGCCCCCCTGACCTAATCACTTCCCAAAGTCCACACTTCCAAATGCCATCACCTTGCAGGTGAAGATTTAAATTTTGAGCGGGACATCAACATTCAGCCCTGTAGCATAACACATTTAGTTTTTGCTTATATTATATGAGAATGTGGACTGGCTTCATCTCTGCTACACTCAACAGGACTCAGCTTGATAGTATTCCTCATGTCTTATTCTGGGATCTAGACTGAAGAAGCACCCACTCTCTGAAACATGCTGTTTTCATGGTGGAGAACAAAAACTCAAGCATGGACAGAGCCTAATGCAAATACTTGATGCTATATGTCACATCACCCCAGCCCACTTCATTGTTTTTAGTTAAACCTAAAATTTGTTATGGGTACATAGTAGGTGTGTATATTTGTGAGGTACATGAGATATTTTAGTACAGGCATGTAATGCATAACAATCACATAAGGGTAAATGGGGTATCTATCACTTTAAGCGTTTGTCATTTCTTTCTGTTACAAATATTCCCTTTATACTCTCTCTATTATTTTTAAATGTACAATAAATTTTTGTTGACTATAATCATCCTGTTGTTCTGTCAACTACTAGGTTTTATTCATTCAATCTAACTATATTTTTGTACCCATTAACCATACCCACTCCCCCCACTCACCATTCATAGCCTCTGGTAACCCATCATTCTACTCTCTATCTCCATTAGTTAATTATTTAAATTTTTAGCTCCCATAAGTGAGGAGAACATGTGAAGTTTGTCTTTCTGTGTCTGGCTTTTTTCACTTAACATAATGTCCTCCAGTTCCATCTATGTTGTTACAAATGAAATGATCTCATTCTTTTTTATAGCTGAGTATTCTAGTTAGTAATTCTTTGTCAGGTGAATAGTTTACAAATATCTTCTCCCATTCTTTGAATTTTTTATTGACTTTGTTGATTATTTGTTTTGCTGTACAGAAGCTTTTTAACTTGATGTGATCCCATTTTTGCTTTGGTTGCCTGTGTTTGTGGGGTATTATTCAGTATTTGCCCAGTCCAGTGTCCTGGAGTGTTTCCCCAATGTTTTATTTCAGTAGTTTCACAGTTTCAGGTATTTGATTTAAGTCTTTCATCCATTCTGACTCGATTTTTGTATATGGTGAGAGATAGGGGTCAGAGGTCAATTTTCATTCTTCTGCAGGTGGATATTCAGTTTTCCCAGCACTATTTATTGAAGAGACTGTCCTTTCCCCAATGTATGTTCTTGGCTCCTTTGTTGAAAATGAATTCACTGTAGATGTATGGATTTATTTTGGGGTTCTCTATTCTGTTCCATTGGTCTATGTGTCTGTTTTATGCCAGTACTATGCTGTTTATTGTACCTCTATAGTATGACTTGAAATCAGATAATTTGATTCCTCCAGTTTTGTTCATTTTGCTTAGGATGGCTTTAGCTATTCTGGGTCTTGTCTGGGTCCCTATAAATTTTAGAATTTTTTTTCCTATTTCTGCAAAGAATGTCATTGGTTTTTTGATAGGAATTGCATTAAATCTGTAGATTGCTTTGGATAGTTTGGACATTGTAGCAATATAAATTGTCCCAATTCATAAACATGAAATATCTTGAGGACTTGTGTGTCCTCTTAAATTTCTTTCATTAACATTTTATAGTTTTTATTGCATAGATCTTTCACTTCTTTGGTTAAATTTATTCCCAGGTATTTTATTTTATTTGTAACTGTTTTAAATGGGATTACTTTCTTGATTTCTCTTTCACATTGTTCACTGTTGGCATATAGAAATTCTACTAATTTTTGTACGTTGCTTTTGTATCCAGTAAGTTTAGCAAATTTGTTTATCAGTTCTAATAGTTTTGGCAGAGTCTTCAGGTTTTTTCCAAATATAAGATCATGTAATCTGTAAAAAAGGATAATTTGACTTCTTCCTTTTCAATTTGGATGCCCTTTCTTTCTCTTGTCTGACTGCTTCAACTAGGACTGCCAGTTCTATGTTTAGTAACAGTGGCAAAAGTGGGCATCCCCACCTTGTTCCAGATCTTAGAGAAAGATTTTCAGTTTTTCCCCATTCAATATAACACTAGCTGTAGGTCTGTTAAATATGGCTTTTAATGTGTTGAGGTATATTTCTTCTATAAGCAATTTTTTGAGGATTTTAATCACGAAGGGATGTTGAATTTTATCAAATGCCTTTTAAGCATCAATTAAAATAATCATGTGATTTTTGTCCTTCATTCTGTTGATGTGATGTATCACACTGATCAGTTCATGTGTATTGAACCATCCTTGCCTCCCTGGGATAAATCTCACTTGGTCATAATGAATGTTCTGTTTAATGTGTTATTGAATTTGGTTTGCCAGTATTTTGCTGAGGATTTTTGCATCAGTGTTAATCAGGGATATTGATTGGCCTGTAGTTTTCTTTTTTTGATGTTTCTTTGTCTGATTGTGGTATTGGGGTAATAGTGGCCTCACAGAATAAGTTTGGAAGTATTCCCTCCTCTCCTATTCTTTAGAATAGTTTGAGTAGGATTAGTCTTAGTTCTTCTTTAAATGTTTGGTAAAATATAGCAGTGAAACCATCTGGTTTCAGCCCAGCTCACTTCTGACTTTTAGTAGTTTGAGTCTGCTGCCAGTATCACAACTCCAACACTGGCCAGGCTGTTCTCAGTCTTTCTGCCCCAGGGCTTTCTCCATAGATTTCATAGTCTATTCAGCCTGCATGTAGTCACTGCAGAGCATTGCCTCCAAGCTAGTGCTGCAGCTTCAGACTTCAGTTGGTCATTCCAAAGCTCTATCAGACTATCAGTGTCTAAATGATGTGGCATAAAATATAACCAATGTATCCTGTCTTCGTGGCCCAACCTGTACTTCTCTACTGTGAAGTAAACTATCTTTTATTATGTTGTGCAGAGTTTTGAGTCTGTTCGTGGTGCTGGATGAGGATCTGCAGCCAAGAAAGGCAAACCCACCTAGAATAGGTGTCTATTCCTGGAAAAACAAACCACTGGCCCTTTCTATACAGAAAGGGCTCAGTCAAGTCAATGTTCACCCAAGTGAGAAGGTGAGCTTCTCAAGGAATAATGGCATACAAGGGCTCAGTGTTGGTCTCTACTGTGGATGGATTAGTCATTTAGAAGTGGAAGTAGTTAGAATGACCTTGGTAAGTAAAAATTCATGCTGTTGGGTCTAAGCTTGGACTCCACGTTGGCCGCTATGGCTACTCTGTTGATAATTGATAATTGACCCGGGATACCATGCTATTCATTTTAGTTGAACCCCTGTGCCCCAGAACAAGTTCAATGGGCACATCAACAGAGTAGCCATAGTAGCCAACATGGAGTCCAACATGGGGCCAGTGGTGAAGATTGGCTAATATCAATTGCCTGAGACCTTCTAACACATGATGGATGAGTGCCTCTTCTGTGATTAATGGTTTTTAATGGAAATTAATACATGATAAAATAAATTTTAACTTTTGCTTACTCTCATGTACCCTACAACATCTTTCCACAAATAATCTCCTTTTACGAATCTTCCAGTGCTTTCCTATTCAGGATCCTCCCTGATCAGCTGACCAGGCTATTGGCTGCTTTCCACGAATCCATCTGCAGCCTTACCCCAGGCTACTTCTTGTTTTTAACAAAATGGATGACCAAGTGCATTGATTTGCTTTGGATCTCTGTCCCCACTAAAATCACATGTTCAATTGTAATCTCCAATATTGGAGGTGGGGCCTGGTGGGAGGTGATTAGATCGTGGGGATGCATCCTTCATGAACGGTTTATCATCCCTTTGGTATTGTTCTCCTCATAGAGTTCTCATGAGATTTGGTTGTTTAAAAGTCTGTACCACCTCATTTTTCTCTCTCAGTCCTGCTTCTGCCATGTAAGATGCATGCCCCTGCTTTGCTTTCTACCATGAGTAAAAGTTTCCTGAGACATCCCTAGAAGCTGAGCAGATGCTGCTGTGCTTCCTGTAGAGCCTGCAGAATTGTGAGCCAATTAAACCACTTTTCTTTATAAATTAGTCAGTCTCAGATGTTTCTTTATAACATTATGAGAATGAACTAATACATGCACCATTTGAAGTTCTTCATATTGAGAAAATTTCGCTTCACCATTTTCTTTTAAATTCATTTCCATTTATGACTATAATGTAGTCACCATCTATTTTCTGCTTATATCTATATTCTAACCTCACACATCCACAAACAAGTTCATGTTTTTTTTTCTCTGCTTCCATTGGTCTTATGGAATCCCTACACATTATCTCAGGTGGATGCTGATGGAGGGAAACTGGTTCAACTGGAATGAATAACATCAAAGCTTGGATTTCTTGTTCATGCAGCCTATTCACACTCTCTGACCCTATTTAGATAGATCCCAGATATATCATTTCAATTTTATGATGGACTGTTGCTGGGCCACCTGAATTGGAAATTTTAAGGTACATGGTCACTTGTTTGATTTGATGGTCAAATATTCCGTGTCTACCAAAGCCCAGCAGCATGAGAGGAGCTATTCCTTAAAAGAATTATAATTTTCCACTGATAGGGTTTAGCTCTGTGTCCCCACCCAACTCTCACCTGGAACTGTAATCCCCACATGTGGACAATGAATTCCAGGCTGAGGTGGTCTCAGATAGACATGAGGAACTTCTTGGGAGTTTGAGCAAAGGTCACTCTTGGTATGCTTTAGCAAAGAGACTGGCAGCATTTGGCCCCTGCACTAGAGATCTGTGGAAATTTAAACTGGAGAGAGACAATCTGAAATTGGAACATACATTTAAAAGAGAAGCAGAGCCTACAAATTTGGAAAATTTGCAGCCTGATGATGCAATAGAAAAGAAAAACTCATTTTCTGGGGAGAAATTCGAGCGAGTTGCAGAGATTTGCCTAAGTAAAAAGGAGCCAAATGCTAATCACCAAGAAAATAGGGGAAATATCTCCAGGACATGTCAGCCATCTTGGTGGCAGCCCCTCCCGTCACAGGCCCAGAGGCTAGGAGGGAAAAATGCTTTCCTGAGCTGGGCCCAGGGCTGTGCTGCTGTGTGCAGCCTTGGGACTTTGTGCCCTGTGTCCCAGCTGCTTCCTCTTTTGTGGCCAAAAGAGGTCAAGGTACAGCTTGGGCTGTTGCTTCAGAGGGTGCAGGTCTTAAGTCTTGGCAGCTTCCTTTTAGTGTAGTGCCTGCAGGTGCTCAGAATTTGAGAATTGAGGTTTGGGAACCTCCTCCTAGATTTCAAAGGATATAGGCAAATGCCTGGATGTCCATGCAGAACTCTGCTGCAGGGTGTGGGGCCCTCATGGAGAACCTCTGCTAAGGCAGTGCAGAAAAGAAATGTGTGGTTGGAGCCCCCACACAGTCCCCACTGGTGCACTGCCTTGTGAAGCTGTGAGAACTGCTTCCATCCTCCAGGCCCCAGAATTGTTGATTCACTGACAGCTTGCACTAGGCACCTGGAGAAACAACAATCAATACCACCCATGAAAGCAGCTGGGAGTGGGGCTGTACCCTGCAAAGCCATAGGGGTGGAGCTGCCCAAGGCCCTGGGAGCCTACTTCTTGCATCAGTGTGATCTGGATGTGAGACATGGAGTCAAAGGAGATCATTTTAAAGCTTTAAGATTTAATGACTGCCCTGCTGGATTTCAGACTTGCATGGGTCTGCTAACCCCTTTAGTTTGGCCAATTTCTCTCATTTGGAATGGTAGCATTTACTCAATTCCTGTACTCCCATTATATCTAGGAACTAATTAACTAGCTTTTGATTTTACAGGCTTATAGTCAGAAAGGACTTGCCTTTGCCTCAGATGAGACTTTGGACTGTGGACTTTTGAGTTAATGATGAAATGAGTTAAGTCTCTAGGGGACTGTTGGGAAAACATGATTGGTTTTGAAATGTGAAAAGACATGAGATTTGACAGGGGCCAAGGGTGGAATGATGTGGTTTGGCTCTGTGTCCCCACTCAAATGTCATCTCTAATTGTAATCCCCACCTGTCAAGGAAAGGAAGTGATTGGATCATGGGTATGGTTTTCCCTGTGTTGTTCTCATGATAGTCAGTGAGTTCTCATGAGAGCTATGGTTTTGCAAGTATTTAGAAGTTCCTTCTTCATTCTTCTATCTCTTGCCACCTTGTGATGAAGGTACTTGCTTCCTCTTCTGCCATAATTGTTAAGTTTTCTGAGGCATCCTCAGCTATGTGGAACTGTGAGTCAATTAAACCTCTTCCTTTATAAATTACCCAGTCTTGGATATTTATTTATAGCAGTATAGAAATGTACTAATACATCTACTGTAGGAGACTAATACATCTACTGTAGGAGGAATGATCTTGTTCCAGAACTTAATAAATGAATGCTATAATTTTCCCACTGGCTCTTAGTATGTACTCCAAATTTTACCCACAACCAACTCCTCCAAGAGCACAAAGTCTGCTGGATTATATGACCCAAGCAGCAGGGATGTTTGCAATGTAACCTGGATCTGCTACACAGCCTTTATCTGTTCTCAATCTATTTAAAACTGATAGCCTTTTGTGTTACACAGCATATGGGCCAAAGACTATTCTTAGGTATGGAATAGCTTGCATACAGAGCTTGAAGAGCTACAAAGTTTTGTGCTTCTTACTTTGTGGTAGGGATGCAAGCTAAATCAATTTATCTTTTACTTTTTAAAGAGGATGATCCTATTTACTGGGGGACAGGGGATACCTAAAATCTTAACAGAAATGGCAGGTCTCTTATTCTTCAAAGGTTTTATCTCACTCTGAGCCCATGTCTACCAAGGCTTTGAGCTTACTACCTATTTCTTCCTGGATCAGTTTGAGTGCAATGGAACAAGGCTATTTTCTGAGGGATGTACTCATAGTTTTGATCTCTTTGGAGTATGACAGAGGGCAGGAGACTTAACATAGACAAAAATGTAAATTTATAGTTGAAGGTTTCATGTGAATGAAAACTTTTTAAAAATATTTTTTGCTAATGGCATAGAAAGAATAAAGTTCTCTAGATATGAAACACTCTTCAGTGCCCCTCCACTCATGACACCCATATATGATCATTGCAACCTCCTAATTTCCAGCAGGTAAGCAGTGCCATCTAGGCTCAATGTCTTCAGGTCTCCATCATCTCCATTGCTATTAACAAGTTAAACTATGTGACAGTCTCTCCTACTGTCAGCCCTTCAAAAAAGAGTCATAACAGAAAATATTAGTGAATTTGATATCTGTCTCACCAGCATGTTCCTTATACCTTTTGTGGGCTACACATCCACAGGGCTTTCATGGAATATATTCCTCTGCTGGGTTTTCTGACATCACAAATTGTATACTCACCTTCCTGAGCCTTTACTCCTCCTCCTTTTACTCCCTTTAAGCCTCCACTACCTTCTCTAGCAGTTCAGGCATTTCAACTCACCAAGCCTTTGTCCAGGTTTCTGAGGCCTACTCTAGCATCCAATCTTTCCCATGCTCTGTGGTCTTTGTCAGGGCATTACATCCCATCTTTCAACAGAAGTCCCCCAGGTTTAAAAAGAAAAAAAAAATAAACAGAAAGCTTTTGATTTTCTACTCATAAGTTCTAGCCCTGGGGAGCAAGCACTCTGTTTTAGTCTATCTTGTGCTGTTATAACAGAATAACCGAGACTGGGTAATTTACAGGAAACAGATATTTCATACATTTTTGGAGGCTAGGAAGTTCAAGATCGAGGGCTTACATCTGGTGACGCTGTTCTTCCTGTGTCAACCCATGGAGAAGGCAGAAGGGCAAGAGAGCACATGCAAAAGAGAGGGAAGGAAGTAAAATTCGTCTTTTTGTCAGAAACTCATTCCTGCAATAATAGTACTAATGCATTAATGAGGACAGAGTCCTGTTAACAAAACTACTGAGAAAGAAGTATTAGATTAAAAGAGGCTTTATTTCCACAAGCAGTTTGTGAACTGGGGATACACAGCCTTCAATACAAAACAAAGATGTGTTCTACCAGAACAAAGATAGGGGGTGTCCTTTATAGAACAAGTTCCTGCTCAGGTTCCCACTATGCTATGCTGTGCAAACGAGGCATGCAAGCTTGCTTAGTTTCAACTGGTTGAGGGTAAGATTGTGGGTCACAGGCTATTGATTAGATCAAAGTGATGGTAACCATTGGCTCAGGAGTATAAACAGAAATAGGCAGATATGAGAGTCTCACAGTTACACCAGTATGTGGTTTTTCCAAGAATGAAGAGTGTATGTGTAATGTCTGACCAGCAAATGGAACATAGCTCCCTTTTGAATTTAGGCCCAGTTGGCCACTCAGGTTCCATCTTAAAGGATTGGCTCTTTCAGAGTTCACAGCCCTCATGATCTAACTACTTCTTAAAGTTCTCACCTCTCAACACTGTTGCATTGGGACTTAAGTTTCTAACACATGAATTTTGAAGGATGCATTCAAACCAGGGCGTATTCAAACATCCAATCTCATGGATACTATTCTGAATCCTGAAAGCACACACTAGCTAATTATTGAATTTAATGAAATGATTCTCTCTTTTCTTACTTATCAGTCCCGGTATGTTTTTATCCCTCAACTGGGTTATGCTGGAATTTAACCATGATTTTTAGCCTAGAAGCCTATAGAAAAAGTGGGACTAATTCCTGATAAATATACCATTTATCTTATGTGAAAGTGGCCTCTGAAATATCTTCTTGCATAAGAAAATGTCTAGCTCTTCACAGAGAATGGCGGGTCAATTCTTTAGGCACTCAAGTTGTAGATCCTTGGGGAAATTTACCCAGATGTTTTCATCCCTCAAGTTTTCCCAAGCAGATCTCTGACCTTAACCTAAGAAAATTCCTCAATGAGCATCCAATCATCTTTGCAGCTCAGTGGCCCTAAACGGCAGATCCTGAATTTGCTCTCCAGCTATGTCCACTCTCTCTCTTTGCAAAAGATAAAAACAGTTTATAGGCTACCCAAGATGCCTTCTGGCTTTTACGTTTACATTTGGGCTTTTGTTAACCACACTCAATTTTTCATTATCCCACAAATGCAACGTATTCAATTTTCATTGTCCCACAAATGCAACTTAGTAATAATTAGTCAATTTCATTATCTTTCTATGTTTCTCACACTGGATTTTTCAAATGCATGAATGTTGTCCTGGTTAGGGCATTCACCTGCAACATGGCATTCTCCAAAGTCATCACTGATGAAATTTTTACCAATTGAACTATCGTCTTGTGCCAAAAAATATTCATACCCCACGTCCACTTGAAAGGAATTATTGTTGTCTGGTTGGTGGCAAATGATCCACTTGCATAACTCCAGCTTATTCACTGATATCACAGATTGTGTCCAGTATCAATTAATGTCAGTTAGTTTTTCTAGGAAGGGAAAGCCAAGATTGAGTTAGAAGTGCAAAAAAAAAAATTATTGGAGAATAACACTTTTGAAACATGTAAAGGCAAAGAAGGCAGGAACATCCAAAGGAAGCTTTCACATTGTGGTAAAGGCCTGGCTCCTATGAAAGGTAAGAAGGAAGCCAGAAGATTGGATAGGATGAGCCTCAACAGCACTGCAGCTCTGACAAAATCACAGCCAACATCATGGGGATCTCCTTTAGAAGGATTGCTCTTTGAGGAGTCCTGTGCCTGAAAATTGAGGTTCTCTTGTATCCCTGCCATACTCATTGGCTGAAAAATGTCTGGTTATCATAAGATCTTGGTTCAAAGTTGAGGCATACTTGCACCTGGAGGCTGTTATCTAATTGTGTTCCTTTTGACAGGTTTTCTCTTAAAGGTAGATCAGAGCCAAATACTTCCATGACTGCCCTAAAGACATCTGACTGATACACAGTCAGGGCAATAATTCGTTCAAACAGCTAAACCTTTCAGCAAAACACAAAATAACTCCAAAAGGACGAAATTAAAGAAACCATCAATACCCATTTTGTAATAAACTTCTCACAATTTGTTACTTTTCTCATTCTTCCTCTATTATTATCTTTTTATGCTTTATCTTCTCTTCCAGTTTTATCTTATGTTGACAAAAACGTTTCTTGCATCTTTATATTTTCTTGAAATAAAGCTTGTCATTATATTTCTTTTCGTAGCTGTGATATTGTTTTTATGTAAAATCTATATTTCTATTTATTTTTCTAATGAGAAAAACTTAATTGCCAGTATTAAGAACGGTTTCTCACACACACACACACACACACACACACGTACACATTTAACTTCTGCAAATACACACACAACTTCTAACTTCTGCAAATGAATTATGAGGAATAAAATACATATAGTATTTGATGTCTTACGTCAAGAAGCTCACATTCAGCTAATCATAGGGCAGAATCAGGTTCCCTCTTCTCACCCTGGCTCCCTTCCATCTCCTGCTATCACAAAAATAACATTACGCTTGTGGAAGATAAAGACAGCATCCTCTTTCCAGATTCCTTTTACTTCCTGCTAAGAGAGATTAGTTTATCAGGATGTGAGGATGTTGATCTTCATGAAAGAAGCTACTCTGTTGCCTAATAAGGTAAAGTTTTCTCATCCATATTACTAGCTGGCTTCCTGCTTCTCCATAATAATAAATAATTTTGTGCTGCATGAAAAAAATATTTTTTCAATTGTTACTAAAGCAAGCATTCCAACCAGAAAGTACAGTACGTGACAAGGAGAACTATCTCGTCAAAATTCCTAACTATATCTTTTATCTTAAGTATAAATCTAAAGTGATCCCATCATAACATTTGAAAACACATTGAATCAAAATTTCGTAAAGATTTTCAAGAAAATAATCTCAATCGTGCGTGTTTTTTTCTTTTCAAATGAACATTCAAAAAATACTTCTGGATGTATAATGTTATTTTAGGGGCCTGAGTTGCTTTCTAAAAAAAAGGACGGTTTTATCATTTGGTCCCAAATCATGAAATAAATTTATTTTTATAATCATATATTTGTTTAGGTCTTTAGTATTATATGCCAAGCTAAATAGTCTAACACTTACAATATCAGAAATATTAACTGGATCTATGACTCTAAATACGCAGAAGATGACACTCATTTTCTGAGAGAGAAAAAAATAAAGTAAAAGCTGCAAATGCTCTAGAATAAAAATGAACAATTAATTCTGTACTAGGCAGGTAGCTATCATATGTGGTGTTTATGAAGAATACAAAATGTGGAAGATATAGCCCCATTCCACTTTATTTTAGGAGTTTGACTTTGCACTTTTGCTTTCCATATCTCATATTAAACCATTTAATGGGTACAGCCACTCCTCTTGTTTTTCTCCCTGCCCCAAAACTGGTTCTTCTGAAATAGAACATGACTAATACACTTCAGTTGGAAATGTGTGCAATTATATTGGTTCTCCTAATTTGACTGTGGCCTTGGAACACTGTGTGACAAAAGACTATTCACAGGGAATACACCCTCCCTTTGAAATATGAAGTATACTTCCTCCATTAAAGAACTAAGATGCTCAATAAAGTCAGCAAAATTTCACCAGACTCTTTTTCCCTTATGCGTATTATTCTTTGGCCCATTTTGCATGCAATCAAAGCTAGAGAAGACCCAAGTCTTAGACCAAACTGGGAATGAAAATAGCAAGAAAAAAATAATAACAACATCTATTTGGAATGTTAGCCCCTTGAAAACAAGGGAATTTCACATATGGTGAGGGAAAGAGGGAAGAAGTTAGGGCTAAGGACTTTGGAGTCATCTTGTGTGTGTGACTTTGTACAGTTTACTTAACTCTTGTAAGTTTCATTTTCTAACCTGTTTAAAGTATCAAAAACAGCTTCTTTATGAGGTTGTTACAAAGATCGAAATGAATTTTATAAGCACTGGCATGTTGCTTTGCACATAGTAAGTGCTCAGTAAATTATTAATAATTTTTGCAGTGTAACATTTTGCTCCAGAATATTACATTTATTACTACAAAAGTATTTGACTGAAAGAGAACCTTTGTTTTTCATGCTGTATCAAAATGTATCAAACTCCAGAAACCTTGTTCCAAGTGGATTACGGCAGGTAATCACTGGCTACAAATATGCTAAAGGAAATACATGTTTGAATCCTAGGGTCCATTTAGTAATTTAAATACAATAATAATTAAATAATATTAATATCAATCAAATAAAATGGATGTATATCTAAATTATTGTATAGAGTGAAAGGAGATGAGAAGAAAATTCCTGAAGCCATGGAAATATCTGAATATCTCTTTATCTCATGATTTTTCTATCCAAAGAGATATATGAGAAGTTTTAACAATTTGAAATACACAGCACATATGCTTTGTCTAAAATGTTTTGGCATACAAGTCAGCTAAAAGACAATTAAAGGGTGTGTGGATGAATTAGTCTGCTCACCCTAAAGAGGTACTTCTGACTTGTTCCCAAGGTTAGTAAAGACCTGGATCTTGTCTTTGGCCAGGAGAGAAACTTTGGAAGAGACTTGGGCCTTATTAATCTAGGACAATATTCTTTTCTCTGGAAACATGGATGATTCCTCAATGCATAGAAATCATTTGTGGTTTTCATGATGTGGCCTGATGTTAAGACTAGCTTCTGTGATTTAAGTTCTAGCCACCCAACCTGATTTGAAGTAAGAAGGACACTAAAAATAAAAGTCTTGTATTCATGATCTCAAATGCTGACTGCAAATTGTTAACTTGTGAAATCACAGACCATTGTCTTGTCTTATCACAATTGTATCCCCCATCTTCTAACGCCAAACATAGAAAAGACTTTGGATGAATACATAAACTGTTTGCCCCTTTTCTTCGTTGATGCTAAATGCCTAATCAAGGTATTGAGACTGTGACTCACATGGATGCCAGCTGGCTTTTCTGCTTCTTCTCATGGAGCTCTCAGTTCATTCCAGAACTTACTTTTCTCTGGACCTGACCCCTGGCTCTTGGAGCCTCCCCTTTAATCCCTGAGATACATGATATTTCTAAACGAAATCAAATGGGTCCAATGGTTAATCAGACCATCTTTTACTTGGGATAAGAGTGCAACATAAAAATTCCTTGGTTCCCCCTCAACTGGTTATTCAAGAGGCACTCAACTTCATCCTGTCTCCTCTACCCCCACCATGGGAATGACCTCTGCAGTTTTACAACTAAGAAACATTGTAAACCAACTCCAAAACCAAGTAGATAAAATTTATATCTTCCCAAAGCAAATATTAAATCATTCTCTATGCTTAGCTAAACCAAATAATTCCGGACTTTGCTATTTGCTACTACAAACATAAAATGTATGAATAAAGTCAGCGTAAGAGGATGGCAGGAAGGATATATTAATTGTTATATTTAATTTAACAGAAGCCCACAGTTTGATGAATTCTGGACCAAAGGTTAGAGAGAAGTCTAAATTCAGATTGCAAAGTTAGATGATCCTAACTCAGCATGAATTAACTTATAGGTCTTATTTTCTAAATTTGTTAATTTTTAAATTATTATCATCATTATCACTTTCCTCCTCTGCTTATTTGCTTGCCATACATCTTCTTTGGAGAAGCAGTCATTTAAATCTTCAGTCTGCTTTGTTTTGTTTCAAATTGTGCTGTTTGCTTCCTAATAATTGAATTTTGAACGCTCTTTCTATATTCTGGATACATGTCTTTGATGTGCAAGTATTTTTTCCCCAGCCTATGGCTTTTCTTTTCATTCTCATAGAGAAGACAAGATCCTGGACCTCAGTGATATTGGCATTCCTCCACTTATGAGATTCTCCTCTGTAACTTTTATAGGGCAAAAGTTATTTGGTCAATTTTATAATGCTAATAAAGTCTAATTTATAACTTTTTAAATTAGTTATGCATTTGGCACTATATATATAAAAATCCTTGCCTAAGACTATTTAATAGTTTTAGATTTTACACTTCGGCTTATGATCCATATTTTCTTAATTTTTGTATAAGTTGCAAGCTATAAACAATCTTCTTTTTTTTTCCATATGGATTGCCAATTGTTCCAGCATCATTTGTTGAAAAGATTATACTTTCTCCACTTAATTGCTATTAGAGTTTGGTCAAAAATTAACTGAGCATGTATGCTTGGGTCTGTTTCTAGCTCTGTTATATTAACCTGTATGTTTACTTTTATGCAAACCCCATGCTGTCTTGATGAATGTCCATTTATATGTCTTGAAGTCAGATAGTATAAATTCTTTGAGCTTATTACTCTCTTACAAAGTTTTTATTAACTATTTTTATCTTTATCATTTCCATATAAATTTTAGAAGTATCCTATCAGAGTAATGCAGGCCTCACAGAATGTTAGGAAATATTGTTTTCTTCTTCAAATGTCTTGAAGATTTCATATGGAATTACTATTTATCATTTATTCCATACATGTTTAGTAAATTCATAAATGAAGCCATCTGGGCCTTCACTTATTAACTTTGAATTTCAAGGGTGCTTGATCAAGGAGGACAAGAATTTATTGATTTGAGGGCACTCTTTGCAGACAAGGGATTTAAAACTCTGTCAAGAACAGCTGAGAATGAGGCAAACTTGCTGCTATGGTGACCATAGAAACCATGGAGAGTGATGACTAATACTGAGCAAGTGGAATTGCTTGATTTGCCCTGCCAGAGAGGAGAGGAAGGAATAAAGAGGCTGATGAAAGCGGGCTTGCCAGAATGAATATGTAAGGCCAGAAGACACAGCAGAGGATAATATTTCACAGGAGGGCCCAGAGAACACCATGTACCAAGGCCATCAGGAATACACCGGTGTTTGTGGCACTAGCATCACTAAAGAGTTTAGTAATAGGTTTAATATGTAGACCAGAGCTGGGCTTGCTAATATCCTGGAGATAATAGGATTGCAAAAAGAACAAATAATAAATAAATAAATAAATAAATAAATAGCCAGGTAGCAGCATTTAACTACCAGAAGCCAAGGAACCACAATTACCATTTAGACCCCACCAAGACCAGACGGGCAGTAAAGGGGCTGTGTCCTCCAAGAAGTTTATGGAGATAATTAAAGCATGGCATTCACAAGGGAAAAATAGACGACAGCCAACTAGACCTCTGATTCATGTTTACAACCAGAAACTGTCAAGAACTGGGGAGTAGGAGGTTGAGAACAATCTCCCAGAAAAGTCATTATTCCTTGCCTAGTTGTTAAACTGATTTTTTGATCTGGAACCCACTAATTGAAGGCATAGCTATATCTCCAGCATGTAGGACCCCTAAACACAGCAGCAAGCAAATAATGCAGTGATTTCCTCAGTCCTTTCCCAAAGAGACTTTTACTTACGTATTCAAGTGACCGTACACTGGGAAAAGATATTACAAGGAGTGTTAGACACACAATCTGAATTGACATTGATAGTCAGGGGTCCAAAGCAGCCTCACAGTCCTTCTGTTAGAGTAGAAGCATATAGAAGCCAGGGAATCACTGGAGTTCTGAATAAAGTCCAGATCACAGTGGGACTACTGGGTCATCATTTCCCAAGACCCTGAGTATATGATTGGCATTCATACAATGGGCATTTAGGGTAACCCCCACAGGGAATTCTTGGCTGGTAGGGTAAGAGTCATCATAGTGGAAAAGGTCAATTAGAAATCCTTGAAATTGACTACACATGTCCAAGATAACAAATTAAAAACTATATTATGTTGAATCATTTGGGAAGAACAGCAAAGAGAAGTGCCATCAATGGGAAAGGAGTGATGATCATTGTGATGTTTCTGCTTCACTGACCAGCCTGGCCCCAGCAGAAACAAGATGGATCCTGAATGATGACGATTGTAAGCTCAACCAATTACTTGTACTGATTGTAGCTGTTCTGAGAAATGTAGAAATACTGCTAGAGCAGATTAATAAGGCCTCAGGTCTATGGCACGTAGATTTTGGTTTGACAAATGCATTATTTTGTATTCCCATTAGTAATAAATTTAGAAACAGTTTGCATTCATGTGTAATAATGTTCATTTAGAGTTTTGCATCAGGCCTGTCTTAGTCCATTTGTGTTGCTGTAAAGGAATGCCTTAGGCTGGGTCATTTATTTTAAAAATAGGCTTATTTGGCTTATGGCTCTGCAGGCTGTGCAAGAAGCATAGTGCCATCATCTGCTTCTGGTCAGGGCTTCAGGCTGCTTTAACTCGTGGCAGAAGGTGAACAGGAAGCTGCATGTGCAGAGATCCCATGATGAGAAAGGAAGCAAAAGGTAGGAGAGGGTAGTGCCAGGCTTTTTTTAACAAGCAACTTTTCACAGGAACTAATAGATCAAGAACTCCCTCATTACCATGAGAATGGCACTAGGGCATTCCTGAGGAATTTGCCTCTCTGTTATCCAGAAACCTCCCATTAGGGTCTCATTTCCAACATTACGGATCAAATTTCAACACGAGGTTTGGAGGGGACAAATATTCAAACCCTAGCAAGGGCTATATGAACTGCACTCTCCTCCCACAACATACTATAGTCATCTGAAGAACTCTAGACCACTCAGACATCCAGAGAACAACATATGGATCCATTATGTTGATAACATCACATGGATTGGACAGCAAGAACAAGAAGTGACTATCATGCTAAAAATCTTGGTAAGACAACATGTGCTTCAGAGAAAAGGAGTTAAACCCTATGAAGATTCTTGAACCTATCATTTCAATACCGTATTTAGGGGATTAGTGGTTGTGGCTGCGTTAGAATATTACCTTGAAAATAAGAGGCAAATTGCTGCGTCTTGAATTTCTTACAACAAAAAAGATAGCATGGTGCCTGATAGGCCTTGTAGGGTGTAGTGACCACACATTATACGCCTGAAAATTCTGCTCTAGCCCCTTTGCCTGAAGCCATTGAAGGTTGCCTGATTTGTGTAAAACCTAGAATAGGAAAGATCTTCATAGCATGTCCAGTCTGTATTGCCAGCAGTGCTGCATATCTTAATAGATCATATGGCATTAGAGATACCCGTGGTAGGAGAAAAGGCAGTGTGAAGCTCTTGACAAGCACCACTTGGAAAGTCACGATACAGGCCTCTGGGAACCTGGACTGAGGCCATGCCATCCAAAGCAGAATGTGCTGGAATGCCCTGAGGTAATCCCTAGTGAGTCATGTCTTTGTACAATCTTATGAATGTGGGTAGAACCTGGGATTTCCTTCTTAGCTAATAGACTATGGTAAAATTAAAGCGTAATTATCCCTTGGTTAGGCTTTGCTGTTGTGAAGATGATGAAATAGTAACCCTCTTGATCATGTTACATTTCATTGACTCTGTCTCAGCCACCTGGAGTAAGTCCCTCCTGCTGGCTCTGAAGAAGTAAGCTGCCATGTCATGAGGGGGCCTTGTGGCCAGGAACTGGGGGTAGCCTCTAGGAGCTGAGAGTAGTTCCTAGCTGACAGCCAGCAAGGGATCTCAGTGTTACAACTGCAATAAACTTAATTTCACCAACAACCTTGTGGAATTGGAAGAGGATTCTAGACTCCAGACAGGAGCACAGCCTGGCTGACACAATCAAGGACCCAGCTAAGCTGTGTTCAAACTCCTGTCCCACAGAAACTGTGAAAAAATAAGTGTGAATTGTTGTAAGCCACTAAGTTTGTGCTAATTTGTTATGCTACAATAGGTAACTAATACACAAAGAAATATATGCCTATTCAGAAACAACTTCTGAACTCACACAGATAGAATGTTACTGTGCTCTCACACAGATAGAATGCTTGATCATAGAGCATTAAGTGTCAAAACGTCTAGAACTTTTCAGTATCAGCTGGATTTTGCCAAACCCAGTAGGTTATAAAGGTAGACTGGCCTAACAATGCCCCACTGTCCCATGCAAGTCCTATAGCCAGGATTAAGCCCAAGTTGGACTGCAAAGCCTGTATTACCTACATAAGCAGATAGCCTAGAACCCTGGGTCACCTACTACACTTGTCCTCGTGTCCCTCTCCTAGCTCTTACCTATTTCCATTTGAAGACGGGGTGGAGGTATCCCACAAATCATCTGAAGGGGGAGGAAAGGACCTGAGGTTGGTTTATAAATAGTTTGCCTTGGTATATTGGTATAAACCAATAATAGATGAAATCTGCGTTACAGCTACAATCAGGGATGCCTTAAAACAGAGTAGAGAGAGAAAAATCTTCCCAAGGGGCAAAACTGTGAGTAGAGAATCTAGTCATTCACTTTTTTGATGAAGGATAAATGGCTCAAGGTAAGAATGAATAGAGATTTCTCCCCTTCCCTCCCTCCCCTCCCCTCCCCGCTTCTCTCTTTTTTCTTTCTTTCTCTCTCTTTCCTTCTTTCTTTCTTTCTTTCTTTCTTTCTTTCTTTCTTTCTTTCTTTCTTTCTTTCTTTCTTTCTTTCTCTTTCTTTCTTTCTTTCTCTTTTTTCTTTCTTTTTCTTTTTCCTTTCTTTCTTTCATCTTCTTTCTTTTTCTTTCTTTCTCTTTCTTTCTTTCTTTCTTTCTTTCTTTCTTTCTTTCTTTCTTTCTTTCTTTCTTTCTTTCTTCCTTTCTCTCTCTTTCTCTCCTTCTTTCTTTCTTTCTCTCTCTCTCTCTTTCTTTCTTTCTTTCTTTCTTTCTTTCTTTCTTTCTTTCTTTCTTTCTTTCTTTCTTTCTTTCTTTCTTTCTTTCTGTTTCTGTTTTGTTTGTTTTTATTCACTCTGTCACCCAGGCTGGAGTGCAGTGGCGCAATCTCGGCTAACTGCAACTGCTACCTAGCGGGTTCAAGCAATTCTCCTGCCTCAGCCTCCCAAGTAACTGGGACTACAAGCACATGCCACCACGCCGGGCTAATTTTTTTTTTTTTTTTTTTTTTTTACTAGAGACGGGTTTTCACTGTTTTAGCTAGGATGATCTCAGTCTCCTGATCTTCTGATCTGCCTGCCTCAGCTTCCCAAAGGTTGAGCCATCACACCTGGCCATATATAGAGATTTCTGAGCAGTGTTCAATGACCTGGCCATCTGATCAGGAGCCTATAAGAAAAAGGATTAAAAGATAGGCACCTAGGAGATTTGAGATAGAGGGAGGTGGATAAACATACTGAGTGTAAATAAAATACAAAGAGTTTTGTGCCATATGGTAATTCCTACTAGAAAACATCCAACCTAGAAATGGCACTAAACAACTAAGTTAACAAAGTGACTTATCCAGTTAATGTTCATTAGACTTCATCACTGGCTTCCCTGAAGCTGGCATAATCTCAAGTAAATGAAATGAACATGGTGGCAATGATGAAGATTGTGTATGGACCCAAAACCATGATTTCCACTTAACGAGTTCATTGTGGTCCACTCTAGTGGACAACAGATACCAACACTGAGCACCTGACCTGGTACTTTTCACTGATGAAACCAACCATGGACTTAGTGGAAATTTGACCACATCATGCCCCTTCTGTGGTATACCCCGACAGGGGTAGATGCCTATTACGTGTTGACTCAGTCACATGTAACATGTAACAGAATGCCACAGACTAGGTGATTTTTAATGAGCAAAAATTTATTGGCTCATAGGTCTGGAGGTTGGGAAGTTGAAGACTGAGGGACTGTTTTATCAAGGGATTTTTTGCTGCCTTATCCCATGGAAGAAGGACAAAGAGAGGATAAGAGAGAACAAGAGGGGACCAATATGTCCTTTTATAAGGAACCAACTCCTGTAATAACAAATTCACTCTGCCAATAATGACAGTAATCCATTCATGAGGGTAGAGCCCTCATAAGCCCAATGACCTCTCATTAGGCCCCACCTCCTAAACTGTTGCAATGAGGATTAAGTCACCAACACCTGTATTTTGGGAGCATATTCAAACCATAGCACCAGTATTGATTTACCTTCCAAGCTACAATCAGCTCAGCTGTCCAGGATGTATGAAATGCCTGATCCACAAGCACTGAATCCCAAATAAAATATCAAACTATTGTCCTGACTTCACATCAAAGGTTTTGCAATGAACTACATCACATACTACACAATCCAAAAGTAACTGGACTCAGAGAACTTGAACTTGTTTCTAAAGACCCAGCTGAAGCACCAGCTCAGAGGAAATGATTTGAAAGGATGGTGTGCTATCCTTTATGACATAGAATAGGCAATAAATCATAGGCCTCTACACTGATCTGTGTCCCCACTGGGAAGAATATATGGAGTCTGAAATGCACCTAGAGGGTAGAGGCTGGTGACGCTGTTAACCATCCTGCAAGGCGCAGGGCACAGAACAACCCCCTACCGCAAAGTTTCATCCCACCGAAAATGGCAATAATGTTAAAGACGAGAAGCCTTGCTTTAGAATAAGATGCACATTTGCCAGAGAAACAGCAAAGGTGATATTTAACTACATGTTATGGCATTCTTTGGATCCTTATGGCAAGTCAGAGTTACCATCATGGAGGAGCTAGGGCTGCTCTTACACAAGGGGTAAGGAGAAATATAAGTGAAATTTGGGCACCGCTTCATACTGTCTTGTCCCCACTGCAATTATGAAGAAACATGAGCAACAACTCCTGCTAAAAAAAATATGGTTTCCAAGGCCTCAGATCCCTCAGAAATGAGGGTTCAAGTCAAACTGCCAGGCCAGTCATCCCAAAATGCTGAAGTAATAGCTGCGTGTGAGGAAAATTTAGAATAGCAGAGAAGAAATCAGATGGGCACGGGTTACTGAACCAAGATCAACTGTGGTGATGGGGCTTGTAGTTCATCTCATTAACCTCCTTCTAAGTTTTCCCTCAGGAAGAGAAGTCCATAGGTTTCATGGAGGAGTTGCTCCCCAACATCCAGGGGGAAACATCTCTAGGTGTAGACAGTGGGAGCTATGAAGGTAGTGCTTGGTTCAGATGTCCCTTTAAGAAAGAACCTGTCACATGTGGAACAGTTAGCTGACCACTCTGACTGCTCTGTTGGTAGGATCTGCTTCAGCTTCTAGTTGCTGGCTTGCTTTCTCTCTGCTCAATATAAAGTGCTGTGCAAACACATAAAGTTGGAAAAATAGACTGATTTATTATGAACATATAGCAACATAAAATATTATATTAGATATATGATTGGAAGTGGTTTGTCAGATGTCTCTGGCTACTGTTAGCATACAACATACAGCTTCGTTGTTAATATTTTTCCAAGAAAGTGCTACTCATTTGCATTTCAACTTATATTTCTTTTTGTAGACTTGGCAACTGAAAGGAAATGTACATTTAATTAAAACTTTTCTGTTTAGAAAATTACTGATCAAGGAAAACAAAAATCAATAAAATAGCTTCATTTGGGGGCAGGGAGTATATCAGTTGCATTTTGTTTATAATCCCCATATGCCTGACATACCCTGTTTTCTTGCATGATAATTCTTTATTAGACTTCTAATCAATCTTGATTATCAATCATTTCCTAAGTTTTCTGTTTGTTTGTTTGTTGAGCAAGAGATTCTGTCACCCAGGCAGGAGTGCAGTGGTGTGACCTTGGCTCACTGCAACCTCCATCTCCTGGGTTCAAGCGATTCTCCTGCCTCAGCTTCCCAAGTAGCTGGGACTACAGGCGCCTGCCACCATGCTAAATTTGGAAGTTTTTGTAGAAATGGAGTTTTGCCATTTTGACCAGCTGGTCTCGAAATGCTAACCTCAGATGATCTGCCTGCTTCAACCTCCTAAAGTGCTGGGATTACAGGCATGAGCCACCACACCAGGCCCCATTTCCCATTTGTTTCCTATTTTTTCATTATTACAGTCTTTTAGTAAACTTGATTTGGGATACATATTTTATGCAGTTGGATAAATGTGTTTAAGATTTGTAATATTCACTTTCCACATGACTTCTTGCTTACATTAAAAATTTTTTTTGTTAAACATATTTTCAACACATCTGCTTAAAGAGTGACTTTTCTTTTTAATTTACGCTTTTCTGTATTTTTATCAATATAAGATTATTGTACACATTTTGGTGGTACATGTGATATTTTGATGCATGTGAACAATGTGCAATGATCAAATCAGGGTAATTGAAATATCCATTACCTTCATCTTTGTGTTGAGAACATGACAATTTTTCTATTTTAAAATATGCATAAATGATTATTAACTATAATTCACTTACTGTAGTATCGATTAAATTATTTTTAAAGTTTTGTCTTTCTCCCCTCTTCGTTCCTTACTTCTTATGATATTTATTATATTTTAATATAATATGTGATATTTATTTAGCTGTTGACTAAAATGCTTGCATTATTATTTTTTCTTTTTTGCTATGTAACTCAGTGAGTCTTACAGCTGTTAGTTTCAGAGCTTTGATTATCTGCTTTCTCAGGTAAAATTGTATAGTTCAATGTTTTAAATTTTTTTCTTCAGTAACTCTAAGTAAAACTTTAGGAAGTAGATCAGCTGCACCATGAAAAAAAAATCATCCCTCTTAACTTTTACCATGAAAAGGTACAAAAATTAAATATATATATATACATATATATACACACACACACACACACACACATATATATAGTCAGCCCTCTGTATTCATGAGTTCCACATCTACAGATTCAAGAATTATGGATTTAAAATATTCAAAAAAATAACAATACAACAATAAAAATAATAAATATAGAAAATACGGTACAACAACTATTATATAGCATTTACATTTACATTGTATTATAAGTAATCCAGAGATGATTTAAAGTATATGAGAGGACGTGAGTAGGTTATATGCAAATAGTATGTCATTTAATGTAAGAGACTTGATCATCTGTAGAGTTTGGTGTCTGTGACGGTCCTTGAACCAATCATCTGCAGATATGGCAGGATAACTACTTGAGTAAAGGACAGAGATATATTCAAATGGAAAGACTAGGGAGTATTTTGCTTTGGAAAGAGATTTAGCCCAGTTGACACAAAATTACAAAATAGTAAATTTTTGTTGATTAGGGGAAGAGACACTTGCATTTTGTGAGGTAGAGGTGTCAACAAAGTTGTCATAAATTAACAATGTTGCAGATAAACAATAACAAGTCAGTTGTTGGCCTAAGTAACATTGTTTAGCCTAATTATATTTTATGGTTTTTAATATGTAGATAATTGCCTGATTAGAGGATTGGTGTACCAAAAGGGCTTTTGAAAATAAATAACCTTGGGAATGAGAATCAACACAAGTATAATCCATCACTTTGTCTGATTTGAGAACTGAAACCACCTACATCCACGTATCTTAATTATTAGAACTCATAACTCAGCTTCTTTGTGTCAACATGACTTATGTGTTTGGTCCAGGAGAATTCTCACCAAAGCAGATAGGAATATGGTCAATGAATAATTTTACTATTTGTTTCATGAAATTTGTCAAACCAATTTGGGCAAATATTTCGCTAATTTAAACAAACACGTCTGCTATCAGGACAATAGATTGCTAACCTGGCAAATAGCTCATTTATCAAACATTTTACTTACCAGAACTACTTGAAGACCCGTGCCCCACTGTGTCTGCCAACTGTATGCCACAAACCTCGTCCAATCCCAAGCAATTTTCTATCGTGAAAGACCCACCTTAAACCAATTATAACCAGACCTCAAACCTGATAGATATTTGGATCTGACCTTCTCCTTCAAAGACAGAACTAACCGTACAGGTGATGTTGTCCTGTACTGCAGTAGGTCTGATAAACGAAACTTTGCCTGGTTGACATGTTTTTTGTGTTTTTTTTGGAAGGGGGTGGTGGTGGTAGAATTGATATGATAGCCACGGCACCCGTCCATCACTCTTTCACTGCTACTCATGCCATTCCTATGTCACCTCAGTTCCATCAAACCTAACTGCTTTCAAGAGAGTACATTTCTCCTGCATGCAGTTTTTCTCATTTTTCTGAAGAAGGTTCATTGGAGCAAGTAGATGCTTACAGTACAGACTTTGTTAATTCCACACTAACGTGAATGTCCTGAGATGTGAACAAAATGCTAGCAATTATAATACCTAAACTATATGACCTTGGGCACATTTCCCAATCTTTCAAGGTCTCAGCTACCTCATCTGTAAAAAAATGATGATAAAAATGACAATGATAATTGCTAATACATATTTGAACTTAGTACATCTGATGTGAAAACTGAAACCAACATACTTTTCTGTTTTTGTGTTAAAAGATTCTGGGACCCAGTAAGAAATACAGAAATGTAGGTCAGAAAATAATTGTCCCTAGAAGATAAATGAACTAAAACAACTTGTTTTATAAGACTAACCACTTACTTATTCATTAATACTTGTACAAACATCCTTGCCTTACTGTGTCTATCAATCCATAACTCTCAAGTCATCAGCAGCTAAATCCTAATTAGTCTCCTGCTTTTTAAGATTGCTAATAGAACCATCAGCCAAAATTATATATATATATATATACATTTTTTTTCCTGACATTTCCCATTCTGAGATTCTCCTATCCTAAGTCTAGAATGGTATTAACCTTGACTACAGTATGTTTAATAAGTTAGGTTCTGCTAGCTCAGCTGGTTTGTAGCAGTTCCTTTTGGGGTCTGGCAGATGGCACAGGACTTATCCTTAGTACCTTATGTGCATTAATTTCTTTAATTCTCCAAATAGCCCTATGAGGCAAGTTACACTATTATCCCCATTTTGCAAAAGAGGAAACTAAGATCCCTGGAGCTTAAAAAGTATGTTAGTGCTTTTGTGAAAATTAGATATAATGCACACACATACAAAAAGTCCAGCAAAGGTATCTAGCACAAAGTAAGGCTTATGAAATCTGATTACTATTTTTCTGTTATATTGATAATAGAAGAAAACAATAATTACCTTGCCAAAGAGATCTCCACCATGAATACTTTAGTGCTATGAGAATTGTATGTATTTTTAAAATCCTCAAAATGTTTGATCATAGAGAACTTAGAAGTTGGGACATTTGCAGCAATTGTTCATTTCTCACTTGTGCAAGAAATAGCATATATTTATAATGGTCTATGTTTATTTATTTTGTAATAATGCCTTTTACAAAAATCACTAAGTATATATATATTTTTAATTTTCTCTTAATTCTTGATCTAAAGTGAGAATATGACATTTGAGAGTTATTTCCAGAGCGGCAAATCTAAGAGTTCTCAGCCATGGATCACCTAGGTCAGGAGTCAGCGATGGTTTTCTGTAAAGAGCCAGGTAGTAAATATTTTAGGCTTTACCCACTATGTGGTTTCTGTTACAACTATTCCACTTTGCCATTGTAGCACAAGAGCAGCCGTAGGTGATATGTAGGGGTGTGGCTGTATTTCACAAAACTTTATTTCCAAACACAGTTGGCAGACCGTTTCTAGTCTGTGAGCTGTAGTTTGCTGAAGGCTCTTCTGGATGCGTCTTTGAGAGCTTCCATAGGGTCGTGTGTTTTTTATCCTCTTTGATTTCCTGCTGAGGTCTGACAGCCCTGAGAGATGCTCATTCGTAGATGCAACATTGCATCAACATTTAGATATGCTATCACTAACTTTTCTGGGTAATCATGACATTTAATATTGTACTTGGGTGGCTTCTGTGACAAAGTAAAGACATTGTGAGTAAACTCTAGCTGAAAAACAACTGCTTTACTGTGAAGATCTGAGAATCGAATAATGCAACGCTGGTGTCGCCTGGGACTGTCCTGCAGAGAAGGCAGTCTCTCCGTGAGCTCAGACAATAGTTTCCCTGAGGATAAAAGAACCGTTTTGTCAAATTCAGCACCCAATCTAGTTTCATTATTTTAGAATATAAAACTGTTTGGTGATTAACTTTGTTTACACTTGGCAAGTATTGCTTCCTTTTCTGAGGGGGGTGGAGGGTGGGAAAGACAAAAAAGCTCATAAAAATTTTAAAAAGCTTTTGACTTCAAATAGTTCTTACAAAACTGCACTTGGATGAGTTAAGTGTGGAGGAATCAAAACCATATGGATTATGCTTCTTTTAAAATAAACAGTGATTTAAAAATTGAGGGAAAATTCTTGGAAACACAGACTTTCGTCTTCACAGACTCCAAATAGTCAAAAAGCAACTTTAAGAAATTTGATCAACCCAAAGCACAGCTGGGTTTACCCATTCTTAATTATAGTGTTTTCATTGTATATCATGCAAAAATAAACAGCCTCAGGAGTGGACTACATTCAGTTATTTTAAAAGAGTGTGGGGGCTTTAATTTAGCCCTACTGCAACTTTTGTCCAAATCCTGGATTTGAGGTAAATTACATATAGCATTTGAAATGCTAAAATGTTAAGCACTGTCACTCATCATATTTTATTTTTTAGTCGTCCAGTCATTGCCCCCAAAATGAACAAAATGTTGAGAATTGCCTATTTGAATTTATCCCAAGGTGACTTATCCTGACTAGATTTTCATCTAAATGCTTGGTCATCAAAAAATGTGAACCTGGTACCCTTATTTAGTGAAATGACATTTCTGCATGGGGTTAATGCTCATCACAAGCAAACAAAATCAAGTTTTCTTAACCACAATCTTACTTCAAATTAAATCCATTTAACTAGCTATTTATTCATTCCCTACCAGGGTTCAGGAACTTTGCTAGGCCCTGAAAGTTCAAAAACAACAAGATATGTGGTCTCTTATAAGAACTCAAGAAACAAAAGGTGAAATGTAGTTAGGCAAACGATTGCAATACAATGTAGCATGTGCCATAACACATGTAAATCGTGGAAGAGAAGACCTGTTTCCTGGAGGACGGGGTGAAGGCTTCTTAGACAAAGGGGACATTTGAATTGGGTCAGTGAGGGTTTCCCTAATGAAAAAGGTAAGCAAGTCATTCTGTGGAAAGAGAATTGGCAAGAATCTAGAGTGTCTTTGTGCGACATAGAGTATAAGGTGGAAGGAGGAATGGCCAGAGATGAATCTAGAAAGTCAGGCCACAGTCACATAGACAAGGACTTTGTAGGTCACACTATGGGGTCTGGAGTTTATGGTCACTATCAGATACAGTGAGAAAGACAAATTTCATAGCTGTTTGCAGAATAAGTTTTCGGAGTGTGTGTGTGTGTGTGTGTATGTGTGTGTGTGTGTATGTGTGTAAGAATGGGGGAAGGGTGGAATGCAAAAAAAAAAAAAAAAATAGTGAATCTTGTTAATATTCTCCAAAAATGCATACTGCACAAAGTAACATAGTTACACAAAAATGTAAAATAAATGCACAAAAAGTTACAAGCCAGTTTTGGCAAGCACAATTGCTGTAGTGACTTAAGGATAGCCTCTACGAGGATAGGATCCAAGGCTGACTTACTGACTGCCTTGCCCAGGTCCTTAGCATAGCACACAGAACATCAGCCAGTAAGCAGTAAGAATTTGTCCAGTGAATGAAAGACAAGTGTGAAGGTCATATTGTATTGATATGAACCAATGTAATAAGTCACTAATGAACCTCAGAAGATGGAAGATTCACAGGGGTGATTCCTGGGAAAACACATCTGAAAAGCAGCTTCAGATTTTTCAATCCATTCACATCAATCTGCAGGGAAGGAGAAGGAGGTAGACTGTCTCCTGAAGGCTGGATCAATAGCTGTTGGGGCAGCTAGCCTCTTAATCATGTTACCTCCTATGTGCTGCTCACCCAGTTTCTGTTCGTTCCCCACTGGTTCTGTGTTCAGACTTCCAAAACTGCCCTCCTAGTGAAAGGCAGCAACACTGACCTAGGGAAGAAGTGATATTCTGTCTTGTGAACCATTAGTCTCTTTCTTCCGCCCCTTCCCTCAAATGACACACTCACCCTTTACATTAAGGATCTAAAAGCAGCATAGGACAGAGGAGGGAACACAACCACTATTGACTTTGATCCATTTTAGTTATATGAGGTTCGCTGAGTCTCAGTTTCTACTTAGTAAAATGGGCACAAAAATAATGACTAATATGAAAAGATTTAATTCGATGAGATCGTGATGCTGAGTAAGTGCTCACTCTCTCATCCAGATATCTCCTTTCCCATTCCATAGGCTGCCATGTGGCAGCTCTTGTCTTCCTATCACAAGGGAAGGAATGCATCTTCAAGCATAAGCAATTAAATGGAAACTCACCCTCAGCTTTTCACCATGAGAGAACTTTGTAATTTTGAAATAAATTTATTAGTTTTCTGTTGAGGAATAATTGCATGAAGAGTCACCTACCACTTCCAAAAGTGAATAACAATGTTCAAGAAGACTCCAATATAAAGCTTTAATTATGGCAGAAAGGTGCTTTAATTCTGCAAGGGCACAGACCATGTGAAGTGTGTAAGTACAGACTGTGTCTCACAGACATTCAACAGCATGTAGCATTGTTGGCAAGAAAACAGATACTGCTTTGCAATGCCTCCCACAAGCCAAGACCAGTTAGTTACTGACCAGGCCAGGAAGGTCTGACCAGGCAGGTCTTCCTGGAAGATTCAAAACTCTTCTGATGGTTAGCGTTCACTCAAGGATTTCCGACGGCATGACTGAACATTCTGTAGATGGTCTGGCAGTTTAGAATATGTCTACTCAATTTCTCCTTTGCCAGGGATCAGACCTGCATTTTTTTTTTTTTTTCCAAATTTCCCAGCTTTGTCCCCATTTTCTCTTACAGTTGTGTTCTCTAATACAATTTCTGCATATTTAATCCTATCTCAGTATCTGTTTCTTGGAGGACTGGAATAACACACTAAAAGAGCCCCAGGAGAGTTATCTTCTGCTCCAAACGGTTATTCATGTCTTCACCTTTGGCGGGGCGCAGTGGCTCACACCTGTAATCCCAGCACTTTGGGAGGCCGAGGCAGGCGAATCACAAGGTCAGGAGATCCAGACCATCCTGGCTAACACGTTGAAACACCGTCTCTACTAAAAACACAAAAAATTAGCCGGGCGAGGTGGCGGGCGCTTGTAGTCCCAGCTACTCGGGAGACTGAGGCAAGAGAATGGCGTGAACCCAGGAAGCGGAGCTTGCAGTGAGCCGAGATCGCGCCACTGCACTCCAGCCTGGGCCACAGAGCGAGCGAGACTCCGTCTAAAAAAAAAAAAAAAAAAAAAAAAATTCTTCACCTTCAAAGATCAACCTCGCTAATGATCTTTAAGTGACATTTTACATTTACAATATGAAACAAACACATTGCGTGGCCTACCACAACTACCACAACTACACATAGGATTAAGTCTAGACTTTAAGTCCATTTCATAGCCAGTATAGATACCTATCTATCCTCTCCCTCTCACATATCTCACACTCTAAAATGATTCAATTTCACCATTCCTTAAACATCCTTAACCCACAAATTCTTATGTCTTTGCCAATATTGTCTTGGGTCTAAACTGATTTTCAGAATGTCAGCCCACAAACTAAAGGCCCACCTAAATGGCTTCCTTCTCCTGATGCCTCTTCCCATGCTCCCAAGCAGGAGTAACTCCCATACAATTGCTTCTTCTGTGGGCATACAAGTGGCTGAGTAATAACGCTATTTATAGGCATCTCTGATCACACTATGTATGATTCTTTTTGGTGTTTTGCATAGTGCTTGAGAGTCTGATACATTGTAGGATTTAAGTTCAGTAAAAAGACCAAATCAGCAATATACTATAAGGGAAACACAATGAATTTGGAAATAGGACAATTTGGTTTAAAATTCCAGATCCATCATTTATCGGTTGTGTGATTTGAGACAAATCATTTATTTTTCCTGAGGTATATAAAATGGGATAATAGGCCTCATACGACAGAGACTTTATGAAGATTCAATGTGAGAAGCCTTCTGTGTTGCACTCATTCAACAAACTGAGCGCCTACTATGATCCGTGCACTGTGTTACATCCTGAGGATATTTCAGTGAATAAGAGAGGGTGCTTTATCTCAGAAAATTTTATTTCAGTTATGTAGAAAGACAATAAATAGTTAACTATCTTTTAATTTGCAGATTATCATGACTTTTAGGAAGAAAATAAACAGGATGCTGTGCTAGATAATGATGAGAAGGACAGGCTGCAGACTTCAGGATGAGCAGGAATAGTGTCTTTGAAGAAGTGCTGGACAAGGTACATGGTATGTGCTCCCTATCAGTTAGGCTTCCACCAGAGAAACAGAACCAGTGTGACACACACACACACACACACACAATTATATTGTACAATTATTTCTCAGCAGAAAGAAAATACATGTATTTCAATTTTAGACACAAAATATAATTGCAAACACACATGTGCATATATAGTGTGTGAGTGTGTGTCTGTGTTTATTGCAAGTAATTGGCTTATCATGGGGGTTAGCTAGGCAAGTCCTCCATTGGACAGGCTGGAAACTCTCAGGCAGGAGCTGAGGCTGTAGTACACATGTGGAATTTCTTTTTTTTTTTTTTTTACAGGAAAACTTCAGTTCTTTTAAAACTTTTCAACTGATTGGATGTGGCTCACCCAAATTATCAAGATTAATCTCCTTTACTTACAGTCAAGGATTGTCCATGTTAATCACATTTACAAAATACCTACACAGCAACACCAAGATTAGTGTTTAATTGAATAACTGAGTATGGTAGTCAATTCAAATTGACTCATAAAATTGTTCATCACATGCTCTGAGATGTTAATCCCTTAACCATGAATTTCTTAAAGCATACTTTTGAGGATCTAGATGTATAATCAGCTTTTCCAATGGAAATCTCTCCCAATGCTTTGGTAACATCTTTCATAACAAAATCACAGTGAATAAGGATTTTAAAAAGAAAGGTATTTTGTCTTCCTGAGATGTTGTAAGATTCTATACCATGGCAGCTGAGCAGGCTGACCTCTAGGCCATTTACTGTGGTTAAATACGCAAAAAATAGTAGAAAAGATTTTATTGCTCTAAAACACCCAGCAGGCAGCACAACTGTCAAGTATCTTTACATACTTATAAGGAAAAACTGTATTTCCTTCTGTGTTGTACCTCACATTTTTGATTCTACATAAACGATTTAATATTCATTTCATATTTTAAATACCTAGCTTTTCTATATTAAAACTGAATTGACAGCATATTTATTTTGCGAGTAAGTAGTAAGCAAAATGTGAGTCAAAAAGTCCAAGTTAAAAACCAGTGTAGAAAATTCATTAAATATATGTTAAATGAACACAAAATATAAACTGTTACCCCTCTTCATTTATCAAGCATAAATGCTCTTGTGTTTAATTTTCATCACAGAAAAGTAGAATATTAAATTAATGGCAGCTTGTTTCCTTCCTCCCTCCTGCCTTGGTTCTTAAATGCCGAATAATAGTGTCTACTCTCTTGGTTTTTTAAATGTGGACCTTGGTGTCTCTTGCCAATTTTTCCCCTGGGAGTTAGGGAACATCACTTCTGGCAGCACTCCATAAAGATGTCAGAAACCATATTGATCAAGGAAGGCAGAATGGCCCATGGACTCAGTGCAATTCATTATTGATTAGGCAGGCCACTCTGTCATGTTAACTGGAAACTAATGCTTTCACTTGAGTTTGAAGTCACCCTCCTTTCAGGTGGAGGGACTTTGGTTTAACCCAACTGTTTTTTTAAGTGCATATCTAGCTCCAAGTCTAACCACAATGTTCTGTCTGTATCCTTAATGCAGAGTAATTCTAGTCATCTTGAACAGGCCAGCTGTAACCCATAATTGGTACTTTGAGGTCCAGTGTTTCCCTCTGACCACACAATGGAAGGTTGGAACAGTTTTGTAATTCAGAGTTATGCTTTCATCTAAGGTGATTTTGCTTTCTTTAACACCATTTTCACCCCTACTCTCTCTCCTGAAATTATTTTTAGTACACATCATAAACCAAAAGTAATCTCATTAACTGCTCAGAGGAAAATATCTCTCATGTGAAGTAATATGATGCTGAAATTTCAGGATCATTGTAACTGTTATAAAGACGTGTAGTTCAGTAAAGATGATAAATTATGAATCAATATTATATTGCATAACAAAATGTAATCTAATTTTACAGAAAAAATTGGAAACATGGTTGGAGAATAAAATAGATGAGTAAACTGAGGAATGGGAAGATACCAGAATTACTCAGATTCCTCCGGCTAGGCATGGCAATTTTTAATACCCCATTACTTGCTATTATATCACCATCTTGGTGTTTTGAAAAGCATTTCTGAATGTTTCTGCAAAACTCCCTGTGGATAAGATTTTTAAAACCAGTATGTTTGGTAAAAGCCATATATCATAACCCTTGCCAAATAATACACAATGCACATTAATATATTAAAGACTTCACAGCAAAGAATCTTGAGTTCGTGTTGCCCAAACTCATTTGAATGTCTTTCTTATTATATTTTATTATTGTTATATGTATTTTTTAGACAATTAATAACCTGAGGATGTAGTGTTCTCTGGAACACATTTTAGGAAATATTATGCCAGCTTTTACAGCTGGTGTAAAGGAGTTGGGGGCAAAAACCAGGAAAATATTGCCCATGGAATTAAATGGGGAAAAGAAGTTTCAAAGAAGGGATAGACAGTAGTGATTCACAGAAAGATAAAAAAGAGAAGGGGTAGCCAGGCATGGTGGCTCACACTTGTAATCCCAGCACTTTGAGAGGCAGAGGCGGATGGAGCACCTGAGCGCAGGAGTTCGTGACCAGCCTGGCCAACGTGGTGAAACCCCGCTTCTACTAAAAATACAAAAATTAGCCAGGAGTGGTGGTGTGTGCCTGTAATCCCAACTACTTGGGAGGCTGAGGCCGAAGAATTGCTTGAACCCAGGAGGCGGATGTTGCAATGATCCGAGATCGTGCCATTACACTCCAACCTGGGCGACAGAGTGAGACACCGTCTCAAAAAAAAAAAAAAAAAAAAAAAAAAAAAAAAAAAAAAAAAATCCCAGAAGGCTTTAAAAAAAACTTGAAAGGTTGATTTTAAAATTTATAGAAAATGCAAATGACCTAGACTTTCCAAGACAATTTTGAAAAATAACAAAACTGAGAAATAACACTACCTGACTTCTAGATTTTATAAAGGCACTGTAATAAAGGTAGTGCAGCATTGGTGGCATGATAGAAGATAAATAAGTCAATAAGTCAATATTCCAGAGATAGAGGAAAATTTGAATCTTTATATTGAGAAACCAGAGAGAGTGGGCAGAATGGGATGGCACCTCAGGGAGTCCTGCGTCCTGCCTTGTGACAGTAGAAAACAGCCAAGAGAAACACACCTTTGCTCCATGTACAGGCTTAATGTGCACCACAAGGACACTGGGCTTAGCTCTGCTTTGAAGTCAGGGTCTAGCTGGTTTCTTTGTTACTGTTTTTTAAGGCACCATATAGTTTATGAATTGTGTGCAATGTTCAAGGTAATCTGTTTAGCACAAGTGTTTGGTATTGTCATAATCTCTAATTGCTGGTATTTCCTAGAACTTGGATCACTCTTCGTCATGCATCAGGATTTTTCAAAACACAATTGTTGAGAAAGATCTGTACATCTTTTTATTATGATAGATAGTACTGTTTGCACAGAAATTACATGATACTATCTCGTAGCATAAATTGTGTTCACAAAGAAAAATATTTATTTGTTCAAAAGAGATTCCATGGAGTTCCTTATTAAACAGTGTGTTTTGAGCTGAAACCTCCTCAAAAGAAATTTGCTTATTAATTCATAAAATGTATTAAATTTCAGTAATCAAGGTATATTTATAGAGCACTAAAACTGTGCTTGTCAATATAAGATGTTCATGAGAAGGCATAACAAATACTAAGAAGTGGTAGAAATACAACAGAATATTTAACATAACAGAGACAAACTAAGGGTATATAGAAGGATGTAAAAAGTGTTTTAAGATCCCAGAGGGAGGAGGATGGGGAGAGTTTCCTTCCAAAGATGACATTTGAATTGTTTCCTAGGGGATAAATATGAGTTTGACTGAGGAGTGGAACAGATCACAAACAGCAAGATGAGTATGTACTAAGGTACAAAATTAAGGCTGTTGTGTTTTTTAGAGAGGCAAGGAATTCGGTGAAGCTGAAGCACAGGTTTACCTGGGGTAGGTGGAGGATGAAGGGCCATGAAGTGAGATAAGAAAAAAAAATAATAATAACTTTTTTGTTTACAAAAAGGGAAACCAGAGGAGATTTCTAAGAAAAAGTGACAGCAGAATGAAGCAGATGGCTAGTTTAGAAATACCATGACAGTAGGGTAACAGAAATGGTCTGAAAGGAGTAAGTTGTGGAAGGCAAATAACACATATAAATCTCTGAATTAACATTTTATCTCCTGTAAATATTTATAATTTTTGAGAGACAAGAATTTTGATTTCAGAGAAAATGCATTAGGCCTTGTCAAAATCCAGAGCTGATGATAAATGCGCTTTTAGAATATGGCTCTGTAAAGGAACATGCCCAGCAACCACTCAGGTTTGAGAGTGCTAGCAGCCCCAGACTGAGGAGGAGGGCATCTCTCCAGAGTCCTTCAAAGAGAGTGGGTAAAGCTAATCGTTTTTGAAAGTACATAGTGAGAATTCTGGATGCATAATCTGTTTTGTGTTAGACCAAAAGAGGTTGGCTCTCTGAGACATGTTTCAAGACAAAGTCTGATACTGCTTGGACAAATATCATCAAGGCCAATCAGAAAAGATTACTGTTGTTTTATGGTGATATATGATAGAAAAAATTCCATAGTGTTCTTTTTTTAAAAAAAAAAAAAAATAGATTTTAGCTGATGAGGTTTATGTTTACAGTAAAACCTCACAAAGCTCCAGGCTAGAAGAATCCTTGGCTTGTATCCTGATGTCAGTAAGCTCCTGGCATTGCCATCTGAAGGCATGAAAAACACTTCTAACACATTTACTTTGGCCTTTTTAACTCTTAAATTGGATGGACTGTGTGAACCTGTAACCGACTGCAGAGAGCATAGTTATCCAAATACCTGGGGACCTGATCCCGTGTGAAACGCAGATCTTGTTTACTTTAGCCTTCTACTTCAACCAAAACCAAATTGCAGTGTGTGAAAAAAACCTCATATTTTTGTTTTTAATTTTTTTCAAGTCACTGTTGACTGAGTATTTACCCCAGGATGTTATTCTGGTTATCTTCTTGATGATGATGTTCTCACTAAAGCAATTCAATTTAAAAAATTCTTCACTAGGAGTTAGGCAGCGTGCTAGATACTAATTCAGCAATGACTAAGACATTCCATGAAACTACCTGTAAATTTCGGGAGGGAATGTGGATGTGCATACCTTCCTGGAAAACCATTAGGCAATGATGGTCCACAATCTCTTAACTAGAATTCTGAAATCCAGAAAGCCCTAAGAACAGATTTGTCGGCAAAATGCCATGACATGATGGAAATGTGGTTATTTATGCTCTTCCTTCCATTGTAGTGAATATTTGTACATTTGGCTGTATTGATCTGTTTAATTACTAAGTGCTGCTCCCCACAAACACTGCAATAGGTGTTACATAAAAAATGACATATATCCTACATTATCGTTTTACTTTTTTTTTTTTTTTTTTTTTTTTTTTGAGACAAGTTCTCACTCTATTGCCCAGTCTGGAATGCAGTGGCACTATCATGGCTTACTGCAGCCTTGACCTCCTGGGCTCAAACAATCCTCCTGCCTCAGGGTCCTGAGTAGCCAGGACTACAAACACGTGCTACCATGCCCAGTTAATTTTTAAATATTTTTGTAGAGATGGAACTCAAGATCAGCTTAGTCTCAAACTCTTGACCTCAAGCAATCCTCCTGCCTAGGCATCCCAAAGTGCTTTAATTATAGGCATGAGTCACTGCACCCAGACTCTCTTTTTAAAATCTGAAAAATTCTGAGTTCTGAAACACATCTGACTTTGAGAATTTTGTATAAGAGAGCGTGGATCTATATTTCCCTCTTTCAACGTTGTTAAACCTTGTGACATGTGAAATCAGCTGTGTACATAAAACTATCTGCATCACCCGAAATCTTTTATTTCACCGACTACTTTTAAAGAGTGAAGGTTCCTCAGACTTCCTACAGTTTTCTTGGTAATGCTATAAAAAAAAGGCTTCATCATAATGTAAAAGTATTCTTTTTCAAGTTAACATCTCTATAGTGCAAGTTAAGCTTTTAAAAACTGTCTTTTCCCTCTGTGACTTGTCTTTCGTACTTTTCTGCAGGTTGCTGTGAACCTCCGTGTAACACTAGCAAGCTGGAGGACCCACTTGAGAACCGTGATTTGAAAAGACTACTTTAGATGGCATATTAAATAGCACAAAGGCAAAATTAAATATTGCCCCTCACTTTTGCATATGGCACAGAACCAAGATCCTCCCTCATTCTTAACTGGGCCCTGGGTTAAATTAGTTCCTTATGTGCTGGTTCCTTTTTTTTTTTTTTTTTTTTTTCAGTTTTGCAGTTCGTTCTGTACAGCCACATAAATGAATAATAAAAGCCGAACTAAGTCTTACCAGAAAAACACAACAGGATTCAAAAGGAGGAACTTAAATCCCTCAACTCTTGTGAGGCAAACATTTAAAAAATATGAAGAGATTGATCTCCCTTTTATATTTTGGCATACCTCATATTATCTGCATCAATGTAGCTTCTTCACCAGACCTTAACCATTTGGCAAAACTGCTTACAGGCTCAGTTCAAGGACTTATTCATAGTTCTGAGTTCAAGCCACAGAAGAATAATATCTGCTTCTCACTGAATTCAAGTTTATGATTTCCAAGAATGGACCTCCCTTAAAATAGCCATTTTGTATATGGGTGTATAAGTGTTGAAGGTAACATCACCAATTAAGCATTTGTTTATACTAAGAAAATGTATTCATAAAAAATAGAAGTTTGACAATCTTGGGTACTATTATCAAGGATTCAAATATTAAAAACTAACCCTGAATTCATTACCTGATATGTGCTATTTATCTCCAACTTTAGTCATATCCTCCTTTTATACAAATTATCTATTCCATAGGAGAGTCTTACCTTTGCTATTGTCCATCATGAACCACTGGCTTAGGAATTTCCTGTGTTTTTCTATGATCCAATTATTAAAATGTATTTGATAGATATCAATATGTTTAGGGTTTGTATTGGCTACAGATTATTCAGAGGAATAAGGGTGTGTGTGTGTGTGTATGCATGCGTGTGTGTGTGTGTGTATGCACATTTGATATCTGATGCTTGCTGACTATCTGATATGAAGATCTACAGGTTAGGCGAAGGTTAGAAAGGATTACGGTTCTTAAATAAGAGGGTTTTAGTTGTGAACATGATGTTTTGAGAGGTGATTTTCAAACTGTTTTCCACAGAACTATAGCTCTTAAAGGTGTTATGAGAGGTCCCTTGACACTTGATCCCACTTTAATATTTTAACTGCATTAATTGTTAAGGCAAACTTTCAAATGTGTTATATACTATATTTTAATACATTGTAGACCACCAGCATATTGACTTTTGCTGCCAGGTTAATTCATTTTTGGGCAGGCCTTAAGGCAAAAATCTTTCTTACCATCGCTGGGACTGTATTTGAACTTGAAAACGCAGGTCAATGATTCAGATGGTCTCAGCTCTGCACTGGGTTTTCTTTCTTGTAACTCACACCTGTGCATGTGTAGACACACACACATACACACACATATACAATACAAAGTTGCACTCCTATTTGTCTGAGAGTTAGGATGCCCTATTTTCTAAACAACCCGGTAAATTATAAAAATAAATTGAATGCCAAGGTTGATCTGACTTCAACAGTCACCTAAATTACTGTCTGAAAGTTTTGTGTGTGTCAAACAGAATTTTCACATTTTTTTTTTACCTCGTCCACTTCCATGCTGTTCGAATGTTTGCAAGATATATATGCCTTATTATTGTCAAAAAGAAAAAAACATTAAAAATTGTACTTACAGTCATGTTAATTTTAACTGATAAGTATTCAGACCATGGATATAAATTGTTGTTTCATCTCTTACTGCATTTGTGTACCAGGCAAGAAACTTAACATTACCTCTACTCTACCACTTCAGCAGTGAAGTTTGTAACAGTGATCTCTCTGTTTGTTGCAGGGTTAAATGTAGAGACTGAGAACAATTCTTGATTTAACAATAGATCTTCTTCAATATATGCTCTTTTAATTATAAAATACTTTAAAAGTGTTAAAGTGTATAAAATTCAAGTGTTAAAGTTACTTTTGAAAACAAATCAATTTAAAATGTATGAAGCTTTGTTGCTTGATACCAAGTAATGTGTTTCAAAAATTATATTACCTAGGGTTTCCACAGCTTTTATTCAAGTCACAGGAAGAAGCAGCAAACGACCAAATAAACTTAGAGAAAAATCTGCTTCCCATGGAATATACAACAGATATAAAAGAGTTAAGAGCTAGGTTCTACTGGAAATATGCTAAGATCAATTATATTTTACATTTTCACAACTTCTCTAAATTGACTCTCCCAGTTTGCAGATGGCATTAAGCCGTCTCTGAGTAGTGAAATGTCAGGCTACGGGTGGAGATGGGGGGGATGCACGATGTTATTGTGAGTAGGTGGAAAAGCATTTGGATGAGTTACAGAGTAGAAGGTAACTGGTTGCAAGGGGGAAAACCGTGCACCATAGGACGCCCATGAAGCTGCCCCAGAGCAACCACTCACAAAGCAGGAGTGAAAAGGGTAGTTCTAGTGGGAGAGTGCCCAATGAAAGGAGCTCTCAGTGCTGCTGACAATGAAATGATGGGCATTCATAAGTTTCCTGGAATGTAACACTTAAGTCAGTTATTCAAAACCTGGTACATGTACACCTGGCACACAATTTGCAAAGCTAGCCATTTCAATAGGAAAAATAAACAAATCTGTGAAATTGGCAACCGAAGTGATCACGTGCCTAAGGGGTTATTTATTTGAGTATAAAATTGACAATGCACTTCCATTTTAAAAGGCATATGTACTTACAATCATCATTAAGAGTTGTCAGGAGGCAAAATAATGATATAAGCAGAATGTACTCCATCATGCTCTTTAGAAGCTACTTAGCAGTGGCCAGCTCTGCGGCAAAACAAGGCAAATTAGACTACCATCTGACCTTTCACAAAGCAATTGTGTATCTATTATCTCACTTAGTTCTCAAAAGAGTGCCTAGCAGTACATATGGAGGGAGAGGAAAGATTGGCTGGAAGGGAGTTATATTAGAGTGTTCTGCATATTATACTCAGCCACTTGTATTCTCAAGCACCATTAATAAGGATGGCATTCTGTGGGAAAATCGAGGCATTACATATCTTTATAGATGGATCTATGAATTATTTTGGCAATTTTAAAGAGCTTTTAAAAAAATCTGTTCTCCCCCAAGTCCATATTATTGTGTGTTTCCTATAGTTTAGTATTTTGTTTCTCAGATGCAAACATAACTTATTATAGACAATTACTTATTTTTGCAGCAACTTCTTTTTTCTGGATTGAAATTTGAATGTAGGAAACTTGTCTTTTCTTCCAATTTTACATTTAATAGATAAACTTTCCTATATCTAAGGTTTTCCACTTCTTTATATTGTCAAAAATCATTCAGAATGCCCAGTCATACAATTTTGCATTGTATCAGTTAATTTTTATATTTTATTCCTGGTAGTTCCAAGTGATGACATCTGAACTGAAAACCAATTAATGTTGAAGTCATTGTGATGCAAATCAGAACCTTCCATGATTGGACACATGATCCTAAATCTTGTTTATTTTGCTCTAAATAATTGTTGAATATTCTTTTTTTTTCTTTTTTTACATCAGACTGATATAGTCCAAGTGGAACCAGCTGATCTCATTGAATAAAAACCTTTTATTTTCATTTGAAACTGAGATACTATGAGAACAAAACGTGGGGATTTTCTGGCATAAAAAACTGCAGAGATATTTTAACAGAATGCAGAAATGTCTGGGGAGTTAACCATTGTACAGATGGGATTTACATATACCTTACTTTCTGTGGGCCTCCTTCAAAGTTCTCTCAATTATCAGAATCGTACCAGAGTTGTGCCAGAAATTCTTTGTTCTCCATGAGCTGAGACAGCAATTGCAACATAACTGAATCTTGATAGTGGTTACAAATTTCCTGCACAAATACAAACACACAAACCAAGAACAGCAACAACAAAATCCAGACATAGAATGTCAAATGCAATGTTTTTATAAAAGAAATGTACCCCTTACTTTTCTTCACTTAATTTTATCTATGATTATTATGCCTATTTTCATAAATTTGACCCAATTTTTTACATTAAAAGCTCAACATGTTCCATTTACTATGCAAAGCCTTTCAGATTACCAGCAAACCATGAGAAATAGATTTCAAACAGAAGAATGAAAAATTTATTATAAAGGTTAGAAAAAAAATGAGACACGGAGTGCAGGGAACTGAACTGATATATTCTATATCGAAGATTTGGGAAGTGTTGCATTTGCTATTTTGATGAGGAAGTGATCTGTAGAATTAGTTGGCTCCCTAATGTTTCCAGCTCATGTTAATCACATAAGGACAGAGACTGTTAAAGCAAATAAGCCAGTTTTGTGGTAGGGAGGGTATTTAATTCTTTTCATTCTTGAATTCAAGCACACAGCAATAAATAATGCACACACACTTTTGGACAAAGCAAAATTTAATTAGAAAAAAATAAATTTTGTGTCATTCCCTAAATGAAGAATAGTCTATGTAATGTACATAGTATACATTATTAATTGCCCATGTGGGGATGAAATTAATTCTATTTGGAAAGTTATTTTTCCTCTTAAGTCAGCAGAAAGTATAATTATGCACATTTTGAATAAAGGTATGTATTTTTTATTCATGCTCATAGTGTGTTAGAAATGATGAAATATTAACATATGAGGAAGAAGGGTAACAGCATGCAAAAATAGATAAAAGTATTCAAAATGCCTTGTTTGAATAAGCAACCATTTATGAACAGTATGAATGTAGACTTTTATGCAGAGACTGAAGAAGTACTGCAGAGGAGGCTGTAGCCGAACCTTGGTCATGAGTATGAATAACCTGACTGATGAGGTAAAAGGGTTGTTGTTTAGAAACAGACAAAATATGGAGGGAGATATGAATGAGAGATTTCTCAGCACTAACTTGTTTATTTCCCATTTTCTGAGCATGTCTTGTATTTTCTTACCTCTGCACCCTTACTGGACACAATCCTGTATACCTCTGATGCTCGCCTATTGTCTCAGAGATTTCCGATGTGGAAATTCTATGCAGACGTTAAACTCAAGCTTAAATGCCGCATTCCCCACAGAGATTTTCTAATCCCTCAAGCTCTGACCCCTACCATCTCTAAACTCCTTTAACAGTTTATAAAACACCCCATGTTAATTAGTCATTGCTCTACACTAGGAAAGACCTTTATATATATACATTAGTTCATAGAATTTTTGCCAAAAGCTTTATAAGTCCATTATTCTCTTTTTAAATATGATGAAATAGGCTTAGCAAAGTTAATAACCTGTTGTAAGTTTCTTAGCAAGGGGAGGATTTGGATTCCAACCAAGCTCTATTTTATTTTATTTTATTTTATTTTATTTCATTTTATTTTATTTTATTTCATTTCATTTGCATTGCATTCTCTTTCTGGTAACAATTTTCCATGACTTCTATATTTCTTTAGCAAGTAACACTTTGGGTTGCAAGCAATAGAAATCTTTCACAAACTAAATTAACCATTCATGAGGACATTTTAATAATAACATGCAGTTATATCCCAGAACTTAAGCACGAGCAGGGCAACGGACTATCACAAAGGAGTGGCATCCAAAGTTGACCAATCACAAGGAGGATTGAGAATTCTCCATCTGGGATTGGTTCCCTGCATCTCTTCTACCCCTGCCACAATGTGGTATGAGTAGGATAGACCTTAATTCCAGGTTCAGGATGTATCCTGTTGGTCTAAGTCACCCAGGATGATCTCAATCCTAGGTAGTAGACAATCAATGTTTGGCCTTCTATGGCTACAGCAATGATACAGCAATGAATTTTTTTTTTTTTTGAACATGTGACCAAGTGGGCCCAATCAAAATGGCACCAGAAACATTTTCTGATGGCTGAGAAAAGAGAAGTTCTCTTCTTTTGATGGATGATTTCTGGATAAGGCTTGGAATGATTGTCAGTTTACTACCACGAGGAAAACTGGTCTGAGGTCAAAGCCAGTAAATGGAATAGGGTGGAGACTCACAGGTAAATAGAGCCAGGCCCAAATCAAACTGTTCCTGAATTTTATGTGGTATGGTACATTATCACTCCAAAGTACTTACTGCCTATCCCACTAATAATTATACTGACCCACTCTTTTGACATCAGTCTTTGTCATGAAACCTGCTTTGGTCAATAATAGGTGAATTGAAGAAAATGCACATGACTTTTGAGAAGAAGCTTTAAAAGCCAATAGATAATTCTACCATTGCCACCAGTACATTCACTTTGTTTTATGCCATGACATATCCTTGGTAGGGGCCGCTCCTTTAGCCTGAACCCCAGAATGAAGAAGACACATGGAACAGAGCCCTGTACTGACATGTAACACGTAAGACAAAGAAATGTTTGTAGTCACAAGATGGCGCCGAAAGCGAAGAAGGAAGCTCCTACCCCTCCTAAAGCTGAAGCCAAAGCGAAGGCTTTAAAGGCCAAGAAGGCAGTGTTGAAAGGTGTCCACAGCCACAAAAAAAGATCCGAACGTCACCCACCTTCCAGCGGCCCAAGACACTGCGACTCCGGAGGCAGCCCAAATATCCTCGGAAGAGCGCCCCCAGGAGAAACAAGCTTGACCACTATGCTATCACCAAGTTTCCGCTGACTACTGAGTCTGCCATGAAGAAGCCGGAAGACAACAACACACTTGTGTTGATTGTGGATGTTAAAGCCAACAAGCCCAGATTAAACAGGCTGTGAAAAAGCTCTATGACATTGATGTGGCCAAGGTCAACACCCTGATTCGGCCTGATGGAGAGAAAAAGGCATATGTTCGACTGGCTCCTGATTATGATGCTTTGGATGTTGCCAACAAAATTGGTATCATCTAAACTGAGTCCAGCTGCCTAATTCTAAATATATATATATATATATATATATATATATATGTCTTTTCAACATAAAAAAAAGAAATGTTTGTAGTAAGCCACAACAATTTTGGATTTTTTTCTATAGCATAGCCTAGTGAAAGCTGACTAATACTATCACTCCTGAACGTTACTGTTAAATAAGCCAATTAATGTCCTTCATGGTCAAAACTGGTATGAGTTTTATGCCCTTTTTTTTGAAAATATCTTACCAGAAAAACCCATTTCAATCAGTTAAATAATGTTGTCACCCCTAAGCAGTATCAGGAAAGCCTTTTAACATGAAAACGTCCCAAAGATACATCATAATATAATCGTGCATCCGTAATGCCAGATATGTAATTAAGGGTGATGATAGCTACAAAGATCACCATTTCTGTGGCCATCTCTGTGGACAACCAGACACCATAGAAGAAGTCTTCCCATTTCCTACAATAATCTTAATGAAATGAGGTAAAATGAATTTAATATAATGCATAGAATTTTAGCATTGCTCTGTCAATAATTTTTTTCTCTCATGCGGAATGTTTTCCCTCATTAACAAATAAAATCAAAAGCTGAAGCAAATAAGTGAATCTCTTTGATGCTTATTTCAAAGCATTTCAGAAGAATTAATTACTGCAACACTCTAAGAAATATTTAAGTGCTATTAGTTCTTTTCCATACATGGGAAGGTGGAAACGCTGAAAGTTTAAATAGCTTTCCTGTAGACCACACAGCAAGACATTGGCAGAACTCAGCATTCCTAACCTCGTTGACCTCTGCAATCTCAGTGTGGTCTGTAACCTTTTTACATCAGAACATTCACAGGAAGTGGCGACTTTTTACCAAAACATTCTACCAACAGTAAAACATGTAACTTCTTTTAACACTTATTGCCATGTATAGTCTGTTTTGAGTCCATAGTTAGGATCAGCGAGATACTAATATTTGAATTAAGTTGCTGCAAGTCCTGCAAATCAGCCAATGTCTGTGCTACAGGCTTTCTTGCATCAACATAAGCAGAAACCTGCATTGTTCAAGTGTCCTTTGGACACATCTTCTTCCCTCTCACTAATCAACTGAATTGCCATAGTAGAGCTAGAGAATGAGGATTAGAGAAACACAAAGACCTACTGAGAATAAATCATTTTTCCTCAAAAGAATATGTTACTTCTACCAAAATTACACTAACACTAATAACAAAATCATTGTCATACCTGTAAATATTATGTAAATTTTAACTTTTTGAATGATTGTATCAGATATATTACACAATGTTCAAATAGGCTCTGCAAACACTAGTGGTTTAGTTAATATGGAAAAAATGGATTCAGATTTAGTTATCAGGAAAAAAAAAATGAATGTAATAGAAATTCCAAGTGCCAGGGTTGTACTAAAACTTGTAGTCTCTCACAGTGAGCTTTGAGCTGACCTTGCAAACTATATCGTTTCTTCTAGATGATATGGCAAACATGAGAATAGGAATTCAAAAATGCATACTATTTTTCTTCATTAACTTTTCCCCAGATTATAAACATTCTGCATAAACATAATATGATTAATGCTTAAGTTGTCATAGTGGTATATATGATGAAAGACTGTAAGTTATAGTATTTTAAAATTTGAGATTTCAATTATAAAAGAAAAACCATTTTTATTATTTTAATTCTAAAAATTATCTAAAAATCACCAAAATTGTACTATCGCACCTTTTAATATACCAAAAAAGTACATGTCTACTTATTCAATTTAAGAGAAGTAGAATTGGTCTGATCCTCAATCTTCCTGGGAAAACTAGCACTTTTTCTCAACTCTCATTAATTCTGTGGAACATCTCATGTGAACATATTTGTGTCTTGCTTTATTTTTCTCATTGTGCTAATTTTACAATAGCCTATGTTAGTTTTGCCAGTACCATTGTAGCAGCCCTAAAGTCACAATATCAGAGAACCTACACATGTGTACAAAAATATGGAAGTCCAGAATTTTAAAGGCAGCAACCACAGTGAACTGGCAAAAGCAGTATACATATTAATCTAAAGAACAACAGCTTAAGGTGGGCATAGTGGCTTATGCCTGTAATCCCAGCACTTTGAGAGGCCAACAGAAGCGAATCACCTGAGGTAAAGAGTTCTCGAGACCAGCCTGGCCAACACGGTGAAACCCCACCTCTACTGAAAATACAAAAATTAGCCGGGCTTGGTGGTGGGCACCTGTAATCCCAGCTACTCGGGAGGCTGAGGCGGGAAAATTGCAAACAAAACAAAACAAAACAAAACAAAACAAAAGAACAGCTTAAATAGCATTGCTCTTTTCTGATACTAGAATCTGCTAAGCCAAACTGGAATAGCTGACACAAATAATTACATTCTGCTACATTATTAAAGTTCAGTTTTTATAATCCATTTTGAAACAATTATCATTCCTTTGTCCATTCAAATGTGCAAATATTTTATACCATGAAAAATTCTCAGTCTAAATATAAGCTCTTGTCTTAGAAGTGTCACTTTTAGAAGAGCTAGATATTACATAATATCGTACTCACTTCAACTAACTCATCCATTATTTATAATCTATTAAATAAAAATCCAAGCAAAGAGCTCTAGCCTTATGGAGGTGAGGGCTAGGTAACGAAGGTGAATTTTAGAGGAGGCAGGAGGACTACTGTCCCAGGGCTTTGTCAATAGATGCTTGAAGAATGTTTAGTGTTGTGAACGTAGACTTTTGTTTACACATTCTGTGAACTATATGTAATTGGATAAATTATGAGATGGGTTTATGGTATGAAGACAATGCTCTGACAGTGGAAGCTGGGAGAAAACACTGGCCTTTAAATTGAAAAAAAAAAATTGATTGTGCTAGTTATAAAACATATCACCAAAATTCCACATTTATTTTGTCAAAATATCATATCAGCTTTGATCGTTGTGGATGCAGCTGCAGATATTGTTCTTTTAGTTCTTTTGAAATATTTAACACTGCAAAGAATAAGGGTTTCTAACATTCACCTTTTGGCACAGCCCTGAAATGTTACTGTTTATATTTGAAAACAAAGATCATAACACATTCTCTTAGAAAAAAATCATGATGTGAAATTCAGTTGCAAAATAATATCCCGTGAATATTAAACAATTTAAAGAGAGAGAGAGATTTATTTTACATGCACACACACACACACACACACACACACACACATATACAGGCACACACAAAATTTTATTAAAAGTACTAATTCTTCCAAAATCTAGTGGATATTATTTTTTGCAGCATACATTTTAAAGAACTTTTCCACAATTCTCTAGGAGAGACGAAGGTAGATGAAGATGATATTGATATATCTTCTTCATGCATGCATTAATTTATGCATCAAACGTAAATTTAGTGCATGCTGTGTGTCAAATTCTGGGGATACAAAATGAAACCACACATAGTCCTGGCTTTTGAAATTTCATCTGGGAGCGACTGATAAGTCATTATGAAGAATATAGCATTATGCTGTATTCTCAGGAATTTCTAAAGATTGCTAAAGGGGACCAGAAGAAGAGCGTCTTCATCAAATCTGAGTATTAGAGAATTATTCAAAGAAAAGTCATTTTATACTGTTTTTTCAAGGAGTTACCTGTATATATTAAAGACACCCGTGAGCGTTAGCAATAGAGAAGTCCAGCCAGAGGGAACAGCATGTGAAGGATGTGGACTAGCACAATATGGCCAAGGAGGTTTAGAGTGATTGTGGCTGGTGTAACTGGAGATTAAGCTGAAAGAGAGGCAGCAGCCCTTGCATGCAAAGCTAAAGAGGCTGAGACTACGGAGAGGCACTGATAGTCTCTCAGCCCTGTATTTAATATCAGATTTATGCTTTAGAAAGATTGCTCTGGGAGAGGAATAGTAGACAGACCATTAGGTGACCAGCCAGCAGCCATCTCTCTGTTTCTGTGATTTTCCTATTATTAAGCAGCACGCTCAGTTAATGACCCAATCTGCAAAAGACAGTTGTTTTTTATTTACTCAGTCTGCCTTCTATGGCACATGTAGCCAACTCTGTACACAAAAGTGTCAAAGGCCTCATTCTTGAAATCTCCTTCATTAACACCAATCTAGAAGGTTAATCTTTAAAAAACGGAGTTAAGGTATTGTGATTTCTAGAACAGCTGTAAATAAGTTAATTATCATATTTCTGCTCTTGCTAGGCTTCGGAGATCAGAACTTGCAGGAAAGTTAATATGTAGTTCATTTTTTGGCTCACTTGAGTTGCAAAGGCATGAAGAGGGAGAGGTAGAAGAGAAGAGTAGGGAAAGAGGGGAGCTTAGTATCATGAAGTCTAAGAAATGGGGAAAGAGAGACAACATGGCAGGGAAACTAGGAAGTGTGGGCCTGAAAGGAGAGCTGGGAAAAGCTCTAAAGGCACGCTAAGTCGCACGGTAGGAAGAGCTGGGAAATTCAAATTTTGATTTTTATTTGAGAGTTAATTTTGATTTCTACCTTGGGCAAATTACTTATTTCCCTAATCTGTTTGTTTCTGTGTAAGAATGATATAGAATTAGAGGATCTCTGAAATTCTTTCAAGTTTGAAAATGCTAAAATCCAACTATTTCACAATTTTGTCCAGGGCTGTTCCTAGCACATATACCATGTTCTTGGTTCTTCCCTGACTCCCCAATTTCATTTATGCTCTTCTTCCTGAAAAGAACAGTAGCAGATTAAAAAAATTAAACTCATTTAGTAAATATTTCAGTGATACGTATATGTAAAATTGTGTTTGCTTTTAAAAGGAGAGTTGTTGGCTGGGCGTGGTGGCTCATGCTTGTAATCCCAGCACTTTGGGAGACCAAGGTGGGTGGATCACCTGAGGTCAGGAGTTTGAGACCCACCTGGCCAACGTGGCAAAGCCCGTCTCTACTAAAAATACAAAAATTAGCCAGGTGTGGTGGCGCATACCTGTAATCCCAGCTACTTGGAGGGCTGAGGCTGGAGAATTGCCTAACCTGGAGGCAGAGGTTGCAGTGAGCTGAGACTGTGCCATTGCACTCCAGCCTGGTTGACAGGAGTGAAAGACCATCTCAAAAAAAAAAATAATAATAATAATAATAATAATAAATAATTAAAAAAGAGTTGTTGTATAATAAGGAATTTGTCTTTGTCCAGGATTCCTGGTAGATAACTTTGAAATCCTTGGAATTTCCTGAATGATAGGAGTATTTTCATTATTCACGGTGGACCCCTGAGACCGCACTTTTTATTTTTTTATTGTAATTAGGTAACTCAGGGAAGGCCCCTAAATAGTTTCAACATGGAGGCTGACCATGCCAGAAACACCAATGATTTGAGAGTTGGAACGTTGAGCCACATGACATCAGTCTGACCTCTAACTTCTGGGGAGAGGTTGGAGGCAGGTGATTAAGTTCAATCATGTGGTCAATGATTCAGTCAATCACGCTGGTATAATGGAACCCCAGTAGAAACTTCGGACACTGAGACTCAAGTGAGCTTCCCTTTTTTGTAATAATGCATTGATGGGCCAGGAGAGTGATGCATCCTGAGGATATGGAAGCTTCACTTTTGGGACCCTCCCAGACCTCACCGCATGTGTCCCTGTCTTTGGCAGGTTCAGATTTGTATCTTTTTCTATAATAAAAGTGTATTCATACATACAGTGTTTTTCTGAATTTTGGGAGTCATTCCAGCAACTTATTGAATCTGATGGGATAGTGAGAACCCACAAACTGGCAGAAAGTCATCAAAATAGCAGGTGGCCTGGGCACCCTCAAACTTGTGACTGGTGTCTGATGTGAGGGCAGTTTCATCAGAGACTGTGCCTCTAACCTGTGAAGTCTGTGCTAAATCTGGGCAGTTAGCCTCAGAATTTTATTACAGGGCTTATTGAATATTTTGGCAGATTTCAAAATTTAACTATTAAGACAAATTTATGGCACCGTTTTTTACTTAAACTCTAGAACATTATGAACTTACATCTCATTACAACATCTATGAAAGAGTTAAATGTAGATACTACAGAAGCACTGCACCACTTTAAAGGGAAAAAATTAACATTATTTAGTTGCTACAAGAAGAAAACATAAAATTAAGAGACTGTTTTTTATGACTATCAAACTGGAAAAAAAGGCAGAAAAAACTTTATTTTAAAGAGGAGATCAAACTTCTTATAAGCTTTTATAAGAAGAATTTTAGTGTTATATGGTAAAAAGGAAATAATAAAAGAGTTGATACCAAGATTCTTTAAAATATTGTATAAGTTCAAGTATGAGGGACGTTTATAATATGGCTTACTGGAAGAACATCAATTACATATTTTCAAAATCTGGTAAATAGGTATGGTGAGGTCTCATGAGAAATTTCACTGACTTATAACTGCTTGCGGAATTTTTAAATTCATTATAGTGAGATGTAATTTTGACCTACCTAATAGATGTAATACCATTTTTCCTATTTTAGAGGTTACACATTTCTAAAAAAAAATAATGCCAGGCCAAGTCAATTGCTTTTTCATACAGTTAATTCGTTCAGTAACGAAAGTAAATTGGTATGATGTATATTGATTTTTATGAGACAGTTTGAGCTTGACTTAAAATTTACTTAAATTATTATATACTCTATATGTTTCAAATGTTTGTTTTTCTGGGTGAAAATATTATGTTTTAGGGCGCAGGATTTAATTCAGATGAGAAGGCAATCCATTTGATATACAATAACATTCATTGAAAAATAGAAGAACATATAGAAAGATAAATCATTAGAAATACCATCAAATTCTGTTAGGTCTCCCCCCCACCCACCACCCCCAGAGACTTGCTACACGTGGCAAGGAAACACAGAGTTACTTTCATCAAAGCACTTAGTATTCAGGTGTCTGTTATCTGTGCTACAGCACCTGTCAATTCCAGAAGTCTGGTGATCATCCTGGTGTGAGGTGGGACTGTAGTAAAGTGATTTAACTTAAAGAGAACGTCCGCACGACTCAGATGATGACGGCTGCTGTCTGTAGAGCTACTACCTCTTTCTGGATGAGAGCCTGTGGGGTGTGAAACCAGAGAGCAGTACTTCCTTGGTTCATCAATCTTTCTGGCAAACTCTGATTCACCATCTAAGGCCCAGAAAACCACACTGGCAAAAAATGACTCCATTACCTAGGTTCCTATAGCTTTTTTTTTTTTTTTTTTTGAGACGGAGTCTCGCTCTGTCGCCCAGGCTGGAGTGCAGCGGTGCGATCTCGGCTCACTGTCAGCTCCACCTCCCGGGTTCACGTCATTCTCCCGCCTCAGCCTCCAGAGTTCCTATAGCTTTTTAAGAGATATTCTAACACAGACATGCATCTACTTACATAGTTTGCTCTTCCAAAATGTCTTGCCTAACAAAAATTTTGCACATTGATCATATGTGTGTGTGTATGTTTGTGTGATAGGTCATTTTATGTGTCAGCTTGACTGGGCTAAGGGATGCACAGACAGCTAATAATACATCATTTCTGGGTGTGTCTATGAAGATGTTTGCAGAAGACATTAGCATTTAGATTGTTTGACTGAGTGAGGAAGATGCCCTCATCAATGTAATGGGAATCCTTTAGTCCATTGAGGGCTTGAATAGAACAAAAAGGTGGAGGAAGGGCAAATTTGCTCTTTCTGCTTGCTAGGAAATTCATCTTCCCCTGCCCTTGGACATCAGTGCTTCTGATTTTTGAGCCCTTGGATTGGCTTCTCTGGTTCTCCAGCCTTCAGGTTTGGACTGGAACTTCGCCACTAGCTTTCCCAGGCCTGCAGCTTGCAGATGGCAGACTGCAGGACTTCTCAATTTCCATAACTGTGAAAGTCAATCCTTGTAATAAAAGCTCTCTCTCTTCATACACACACACACACACACACACACACACACACACACACAAACTATTGGGTCGGTTTCTCTGGATAATCCTAATATAAAATGTGTATAAATTATATATGTGCATAAAATTATATTATATATATATTCTGTATCTGTCAGGATAAAGGCTAACTTTCTGTAACAAAGAGACCCTAAAACACAATGGCTTTACCCTTTACACCTGAGTCTCAAGGTGGACGGTTGATGTTGATGAGATTCTTCTGTTTCAAAAAGTAATTCATGGAATCTGTCACAAAGTAATTCCATCTCCTTGTTTTTCTGTGTTCTAGAGTGTTACCTTCCTTGCAACGTTGAAGCTGGGTCATCTCTGCTTTTGTTCCAGCCCGAAATAGTAAAGAAAGTAAAGGCAGAAGAGAGCATGCTTTTTATTTTAATGCTAAAGCCTAGAAGTGCTATTCATCTCTTCACTTAGTTATTAAACATGATCATATGAATATACCTACCTGTAAAGGAAGTTGAGATATGTAGTCCCTAATGGCATGGCTATGTGCTCAGATCAGCTTAGATGGCCACAGAAAAAGGAGAGAATGGTTTTCAGGAGAAGTTTATCAATCTGCCACTTTTATTGCATATATAATGAAATATAAAAGTGGATACAGCAGAAATCCAAAGAATAGCAGCAACAACAACCATAACAAACTTGGTGCTCTATGGTAAGGTTTCTCAATCAGGGCCATTTTGCCCAAGGAACATTTGCTAATGCCTGGATACACTTTGGGTTGGTAATACTGGCGTCTAGTTGCATAAAGGCCAAAGACACTGTTTATCATCCTACAATACACCGGAGGACAGCCACAAAAACTACCTGGCTCAAAATGGCAATAATGTTAAATTGAGAAAATCTACTTTATATTTTTCATGTTTTCAAAATATTTCATGTCATTTAGAAAAAATGACATAAAAGTTGTGTGAGGAGAACATGTTAGAGATATTTATATTGGCTCACCTGTGTCACCCCTGCTTGACTGTGAGGAACTTTATATTAGAAATCTTATTTTTTTCTTGTGTTTATTATGGGGCAATTATTTTATTTTATTTTGTTTTATTTTATTATTATTATTATTATTTTTTGCCAGAGTTTTGCTCTGTCGCCCAGGCTGGAGTGCAGTGTTGTGATCTCAGCTCACTGCAACCTCCGTCTCCTGGGTTCAAGTGATTCTCATTCCTCAGTCTCCCAAGTAGCTGGGATTACAGGTGCCCACCATCACACCCAGCTAATTTTTATATTTTTAGTAGAGACGGGGTTTCACCATGTGGGCCAGATTGGTCTTGAACTCCTGACCTCAGCTGATCTGCCCGCCTTGGCCTCTCAAAGTACAGAGATTACAGGCGTGAGCCACCACACCCGGTCTATTTCATGTTTTTGAATAAGTAATAATGAGCATGGAATATCTTTTTGGTGCCTTTTTCTACACTAAACTTTGTGGAAATTGCTTCAAAACACATGAACCCTGTTCTCAATGTCCTTGTCATTGTTTTTGTTATTTCTTCTTCCTTATCCTCCCCTGATATCAGTAATATTGCTACTCATTTATCTCACATTTGCTGAGATGTCTGTATTTGAAGGTTACTTCCAACACCACGCCACATCTCTTCAAAAATCCAACATATAAAAAGGAACGAGATCATGTCCTTTGCAGCAACATGGATGGAGCTGAGGCCATAGTTTTAAACGAACTAGCACAGGAACAGAAAAACAAATACTGCCTGTTCTCACTTATGAGTGAGAGTTAAACCTTGAGGTTTAACACATGGACACAAAGAAGAGAACAACAGACACTAGGACCTACTTGAGGGTAGAGGATGGGGACAGTGAAGATCGAAAAACTACCTATTGGGTACTATGCTCATTACCTGGGTGACAAAATAGTCTGTACACCGAATCCCTGCGACATGCAGTTTAATCATGTAACAAACATAAACATGTATCCCCTGAATCTCAAATAAAATTTAGAAAGAAGAAAAAAAAAAGAAAAAGGAAAGTCCAACTTAGGGACGCATAGCCTTGTCTGTCACATTAAGAAGTGCCTCCACTCACTTACTTTTCCAGGAAAGAGTAAGCAAGCCAAAGCAGGAAGCAGTGCTAAATCATTAACTTCTTAACAACTCAGCTCAGATGGAAACAGAATTAAGATTTACAGGACCATAAAGGAGGTGGTTGCTATTTAACTATTCAAAATGGGAAATGAAAGAAAATCCCACACTTTCCAATATCCTGTGGCATAACCGGCATACTCAAAAGGCAAAGAAGAATGAATGAGCGAAATAAGTATTTGATGAATTTTCATATGAACTTTTGGCCTTCTCAGGAATGGCAAAGTTGCTTTTAAATCCCTTGATCCAGCCTCAGCAACAATTTCTATTTTTTCTTTGTCTTCTGTCTCTCTCTCCATCTGTCTCTGTCAGTCTCTATCTCTTTCTGTCAGTCTCTTTCTCTCTCCCCATTTCCTCCTTCTCTCCCTTTTCTCACTTTTCAAACTGTCCCAGCTTTCATTTCTAAGCTGTCAATTCAACATTGCCTCTATCTGATCTAATGATCTTTTGGGAAACTTTCTTAATCTATGTCAGATAGTATGAAATATGAAGGCTCATCTCTCTCTCTCTCAATCTTCATGTGCCCTCTAGCTTACACAGAAACAAAAGTTTGATTTTTCGGCATTGATTCAGTGTTCTCCATTGGGGGAAAAAAGTATTATGATCATTATCACAGCACCATAAGGAATCACATGAAAGGCAACATTGTGCATGGAGCTTATTGAATTGCAAACAGCTTTCTCAGAAATCAAGGCCGCCCCAATGATGCAAATCAGATGCTTACATAATGCTATTTCCTTAGAGGGTGACAAAGGAGTGATGAGATTTAGATGCCCCTTTGTGGTGTGGCAAAGCTTTTCTGTTTTCTTGCTTCAAGCAGAATATTTTGACATATTAACTGGATCAGCACAAAATGTATCTAAAGCTATTGAATGCACATTTTTTTTTTTTTTTTTGGATGGAATGTATACCAAACTTCTTTCCCAGGGATTTGAAGCAGCTGGAAGCTGCTATGACATTTCTGCCCTTTTTCTCCTCTTGTCTTTCCATATCCCTTCCACCCCTTTCCATAATCTGTACATATGCATATTTGGAAAAACAGTGCTGGTCACAGAAGGAATGAAAAAATAATCCATCTCTTTCTCACTGGATTTCATAATTTTGCAAGTCATAATATCAGTTGTATACACATGTGCTATAGTATTTTTTTATTACATGTGGCACATTGAATTGGGATCATTGATCCAGCAAGTCATTGTATAAAGCCAGATTCCAGTTTGACATGTGCTATGCATCATCATACATCCTTAAGAAAAATGCTTGCTGTGTATACACGTGTCTTCCCAGCAGCTGATTTCTGAATATGGGCATTGAGGCATAGCACGTATTAGAGACTGGAATGTATCTCCTACTGTGCAATCCAAATGAACCGAAGTATATTTTCTACAAGATTACCCTGCCTTCCTTTCTTTTCTCCTTTACATTTTCTTTGCTATCTCCTCCCTACTTTCTTTCTTGCCTCCCCCATAATTCATTCCTTTAATATTTTCCTCTTTGAATCATGTTTATTTTTCCTTTTCTATTAGTCTAGAGAGGCCTTAAAAATGTTATTATATCTTTGTGTAATATCTGAGCCTCATTGTCTGGTTATCAAAGAAGAGTCAGTAAATGTTTATTAAATAAACTATTGATGCTTTTTTTAGTAGGTACATGCATGTTTATCTAAGATGGCATAATGCTGATGTGTAGAAATGTTATCTTTGTCATTGTTATCACCATCACCACTTCTGTCATCCTTGACATAATCATCATCATCACCATACTGAGTGCTTACTCTCCACACCAAGAGTGTTAAATTATTCTTTCATTTAATTTTATACTGACCTTGTTAGTGCCCTCATCTGTAAAATGGAGACTATAATAGCACCTTCTCCATATACTTCTTGTAAGTGTGAAAATGGAATTATATACAGAAAGTGTTTCAAGTATTACCTGAATACTAAATAATTCATAAATGTTGGCTATGGATATAACAATTATTATTTTAATCTGCACTGAAGGGGAATAGAGAGGTTAGGTAGTTTGCTAAAAGTAACTCAGCTATTAAATGTCAGAAACTGGAAACAAGCTCCCAGTTTTGGCTTCATGGTCCAAGCTCTTACAAATACTGCCTTTCCATTATCAGAGAGTCTCTGAATTTCTTGACAAAAGCAGAGGTAATAAGTCAAATGCATACTATGATAGATTTTGAGACAGAAACGTTTTTCTCAGAAAAAAGGAAGAGTTTGAACAAAATTCTAAAAGAAAATAAATAGTTTCAAAAATTTTTACCTTTACCATTAAAACCTTCTGTATTCTATTTATGTCAGAATTCTGACATAAATTCTATTTATGTCAGAAATATACTTATGAAGTTACTCTACTTGCTAATGCAATAATATCCCATCTTTATAATTTTATACTTTAAAGTCAAACATAGAGTTTTGAATAGCTAATGATATTGCTTCTGTGGTAATGTCCAAACAATGAAACCTGTTCTAAAGAAGAAAATAGCTGGCCTTTCTTCCTTTCTTCTTTCCTGCTTTGATGGTCTCTGGTTTTGCTTAACATTCGTTAAGTTAATGATGAAATTTTATGTCATGGAGACAAAATGTTTAGATTATTATGAGTTAAAGTAAATATTTAAGAATTTGTGTAAATATCTAGATGGGGAACAAGGAAACTAACACATTCTAAAAACTGTATTAAAAAGTATTTTGCACAGAAAAAAATTCACAAAAGGTGAATAGAAATGAGTCAAATGACTATCTATTGGAAATTGTTTAAAAATTATGACATATGGACAGAACATTTACCAAAGACCATTTTTTACTGAGTTTCGTACTATTGCTTGTAAGATGCACCTTATTTTTTATAAAGCAAAGAAAGAAAAAAAACCTGCTCATCAAATATCATCATACCTTCTTATCCTTTGGACTTTTTAACTTCAAATTCTAAAAGAGCTTTCAGACTTATTTAGACAAAAATTTTGGTAATATTTGTCTTGTGTGTATGTAAAAAGAAAAGATCTATTAACTATTGACTAAGGAATTTCTTAAGTGTCTTTATATTCAGAATCTAAGTCTTTTCTTTTTATCAGTTTTTGAGTAAGTCATTGATGTCCATATTTTCCCACATGATATTTTTCTCTATATCAAAATAATATTAATAATATAATATTTCTCAAGATAATTAATTTAGGAATTAAAGTTATTAATGCTAGTGAATTATACAAACAATGAATTATCCAAAAAAGGGATTAAGAAAAAAATTCCATTACAGTAGCATTGAAAGCAATAAAATATTCATGAATAAATGTAAATCAGGTGATAAAAGATTTCTGCACAGAAAACTATAAAGCAATAGTGAAAGAAATTGAAGAAGACACAAACAAATGAAAAGATATTCATTGGGATTGGAAGAAATTAATATTGTTGAAATGTCCACACTACCCAATTCTTTTTTTTTTTTCTTTGTGAGAGGGAGTCCCGCGCTTTCGCCCAGGCTGGAGTGCAGTGGCGCAATCTCCACTCACTGCAAGCTCCGCCTCCGGGGTTCACGCCATTCTCCTGCCTCCAGCCTCCGGTGTAGCTGGGACTACAGGCGCCTGCCACCGCACCCGGCTAATTTTGTTTTGTATTTTTAGTAGAGACGGGGTTTCACCATGTTAGCCAGGATGGTCTCGATCTCCCGACCTCGTGATCCGCCCATCTCGGCCTCCCAAAGTGCTGAGTTTACAGGTGTGAGCCACCAAGCTCGGCCCACACTACCCAATTCTAAATTCGGAATCAATACAATCACTACCAAAAATGCCAATGGCATTTTTCTTCTTTAGAGCAGGTTTCATTGTTTGGACATTACCACAGAAGCAGTATTATTAGCTATTTAAAACTTTGTGTTTGACTTTAAAGTATAAAATTATAAAGATGGGATATTATTGCATTAGGAGGTAGAGTAACTTCGTAAGTATATTTCTGACATAAATATGCCATGGCATTTCCCCCAAAATACAAAAAAATGCTAAAATGTATATGAAACCACAAAAGAACCCCAAATAACAAAAGAAAACTTGAGAAAGAAGAGCAAAGCTGGAGGCATTGTACTTCCTAATTTCAAATTATATAATAAAGTTATAGTAATAAAAATAGTATGGTACCAGCATAAAAGCAGACCCATGATTTTTTTCAGACCAATGGAACAGACTGGAGAGCGCTGAAATAAACAGAGCATGTAGAGCTAACTAATCTTTGACAAAGGTGCCAAGAATACACAATGGGGAAATGATAATCTCTTCAATAAATGGTGTAAGACAAGCTAGATATCCAGATGCAAAAAAATGAAATTGGAATTTTGTCTTAAACTACATACAAAAATAAACTCAAAATAGATTAAGTACTTAAACATAACACCTGAAACCATGAATCTTCTAGAAGAAAACAAAAGGAAAAAGCTTCTTGACATTGGTCTTGGCAATGATTTTTTGGATATGACCCAAAAAAACACAGGAAGCAAAAGTGAAAATAACAAGTGGTACTATTTTAAACTAAAAGTCTTCTTCACAGCAAGGAAAATAATCAACAAAATGAAAAGACAGTCTATTGTAATATATTACAAATATTCACAAATCATTTACTTTATAAAGGGTTAATATCCAAAATATGTAAGGAACTCATACAATTCAACAGCAAATAAAAAAACAAAAACCTGATTTAAAAATGGGAAAAACATGAATAGATATTTTTCCAAAGAACACATAAAATGGCCTCAGGTTGATGAAAAGGTGCTCAACATCACTAATCATCAGAGAATGCAAATCAGAACCACAGTAAGCTATGACCCTGCACCTGCTAGGATGGTTACTATAAAAAAGGCAAGTGATAACAACAGAATGTGGAGAAAAGGGAAACTGTGCATTGTTGGTGGGAATGTAAAGTGGTACATCCATTATGGAAACAGTATAGAGGTTCCTCAAAAAATTAAAAATAGAACTACCGTTTTGCAATCTTACTTCTGGATCTATATCCAAAGACATATGAATTCAGTGTATGAATTCATAAAGAAAATGTAACAACTACATGCACAATGGAATCTCATTCAGCCTTTAAAAAGAAGCATATCCTGCCATTTTAAACAATATGGGTAAACTTTGAGGACATGATGCTAAGTGAAATAAGCTGGGCACAGATATACAAATACTGCTTGATCTCAATTTTATGCATAAATCGAAAAAAGTCAAACTCATAGAAGCAGAGAGTAGAATGGTGGTTGCCAGAGGCTGCAGATGGGAGAAATGGGGATATGTTAGTCAAAGGGTATAAACTTTTGTTTATAGATGAAAAAGTTTTCTGAGGAATCTAATGTACAGTATGGTGACTATAGTCAATAATACTGTATCATATATACGAAATTTGATAAAAGAGCAGATACTAATTGTTCCTACACACACACACACACACACACACCCACACACACAAATGAGTAACCATGTGAGGTGACAGATGTGTTAATTAACTTGATTTTGGAAATTATTTCATGATGTGTATATATATCAATTTATGTTGCATCCCATAAATATATACAAATTTGTCAATCTTACATTAGTAAAGCTGGAAAATAAAGAGAATGTCAGAAGCCAATAAACTGACATCACCTTAAAAACCACAAAAAGAAGAGAAAATTATAAACAAAGCAATCAGAAGGAAGACAATAAAGAGTGGAAATGAATGAAGTTGAAAAAATTAACAATAAAATCAACCAGATACCATGGCTCATGCCTACAATCCCAACACTTTGAAAGGCTGAGGTGGGAGAATTGCTTGAGACCAGTTTGAACTCAGCCTAGCTTTGGCAACAAATTGAGACCCCCATATCTAAAAAAGTTATTTAAAAAAATAAAATAAAATCAGTGAATCTAAAAACTGATTCACTCTAATTGATGAAACTACAGCCAGAACAATCAAAAATAAAAGAAAGTGATAATAATTACCAATATGAGGAATAAACAGAGGACATAACTATATGTCTTTTTTTTTTTTTTTTCTTTTTTTTTTGAGATGGAGTCTCGCTCTGTCGCCCAGGCTGGAGTGCAGTGGCGCCATCTCGGCTCACTGCAAGCTCCCCCTCCCAGGTTCACGCTATTCTCCTGACTCAGCCTCCCTAGTAGCTGGGACTACAGGCGCCCGCCATCATGATCGGCTAATTTTTCTTTTTTGAGTAGAGACGGGGTTTCACCGTGTTAGCCAGGATGGTCTCGATTTCCTGACCTCGTGATCCCCCCGCCTCGGCCTCCCAAAGTGCTGGGATTACAGGCATGAGCCACCAGGCCCAGCCATAACTATATGTCTTATAGGCATTACATGGATCATAACAGAATATCATGAGGCCTATGATAGCGCGTTTTAAAACATGAAATGGATAAATTCCTGCTAAAAGTAGACTCCTGAATCTCATTCATAAAGGAGATAAACTGAATAGTACGTCCTTTACTAAGTTATTTGAATTTTTAATTAAAAATTTTCTCCCAAAGGAGACTCAAGGCCCAGATGATAACATGAGTGAATTCTGCGAAGCATTTAAAGTATAATCATGCCATTTTTATGCAAACTGCTTCAGAAAATTTAAAATAAGAATGCTTTCCAACTTGTTTTATGAGACTGGATGATACCAAAGCCAGACAACAATATTACAAGAAAACAAAACAAAACAAAACAAAACTTAAACCAATGCAAAAATGATACCAAAAAATGGAATGTTGACATGGTTCAGTATCCTCACCTGAATCGTCATCTGTAAAATTCTTTAGTGCATTATTAACACATCAAATTTAGAAATGTATAAGAAGAATGATACAGCATGAAGAGTGGTATTTATCTCTAGGATGCAAGGTTGATTTGCCATATGAAAGTCAACCATTGTAATTCACTATATCAAAACAATATAGTAGAAAAGTGTATTATCTCAACAGATATAATGAAATAGTTTTTTAAAAGTCAACCTGTACTCACGATAAAAATATCTCAGCAATCTAATAGCAGAGGGAAACTTCCTTAACTTGATAAAAGACATCTGTACTAACCTATAACTGACAGTAAACTTAATAGTAAAAGATCAGTGCATTTCATAATGTGATCAATAAATGAATGACCAATCTTATCACTTCTGTGCAACATTATACAAGAGGTCCTAGCTAGTGTTATAAGGCACGATAAAAAAATAAAAAGGTACATAGGTTTGAGAAGAAAAATCATTATTTGCAGCAAACCATAGCCATCTAGGAATATAATCCCAAGGAATCTAAAAAATACTTCATAGAAATTATAAATAATTTTAGAAAGGTTACCAAATACATGGTCAACACACAAAAATCAATGATATTTTCATAAACTAGTACTGAACACTTAGAGACTAAAATAAATTTTAAGATCTGCATAATTTACAATAGTATAAAAAGGGAACATGAAACACCTAGGGATGAATCTAACTAACCTACTTTTTGCAATACTCTTACATTAAAAATAGAAACACTGATAAGAACAATTTTAAATGATCTAGATAAATTGAGATATATTGTGTTAATGGATTGGAAAACTCACTATTATTAACTTATCAAGTCTTTCTAAATTGGTATAGAGATTGGAAGGAATACTAATCACAATCAAATGAGGATTACTTTTACATATTGGGAAGGTGACTCTAAAATTTATATGGAAAGGCAATGGTCATAGAATAGTCCAATCAATTTTGAAATTAAATAAAACAAATTTGGAAGACACACAAAACCTGATTTCAAGACGTAATACATGGCTTCAGTAATCAAGACATTGTGTTTCAGTGGTCGGATAGACTTGCTAATTGATAGAACAAAATAGAAAGTCTGAAAGAGACTCACATATCTATGGTCAATTGATTTTTGATAAATGTAATGTGCCAAGGTAATTCTAGAGAGAAAATATGTTCCTTTCAATAAATTTTACTGGGACAAAAAACCCAACACAAACAAACAAAGACATTGTCCTCTCTCTGTATTTGTATACATACTGTATACAAATGTTAACTTGAAATGGATCATCTAACTTAGTGAGGAACTTAAAAATATATAACTTCTAGAAGAAAATACAGGAGAAAACCTTTGTGAACTTGGGGTGGACAAATATTCCTATATGGCACATCAAAGCACGAACCATAAGATACAAATTTTGCATTTATATTTCATCAAAATTAAAACTTTCTGCTCTCAAAGGTCTCTTAAAATACAATAATAAGATAAGCAATCCAATATAATGGGCAAGAGTTTGAAAAGAAATTTCACACACTCATAAAAATATATATGCCAAATAAGCACAGAAAAAAATGCTTGCCATTATTAATCAGTAGGAAAATTCAAATCTGAACAACAAAAATATATAACTACATACCTGCTAGATTGACTAAAATTACAAAAATCATTTCTGGTGAGGAATGCTTACTTAACATAAAAGTCAATCATACTACTCCAAGGTATTTTCATAAGAATGTTGAGAACATATCTACACACAATATCTGTATGTGAATGTTCGTAACAATTTCATTCATAATCACTAAAAACTGGAAACAACTCAAATAGCATCAACCGGTGAATAGATACAAGTTGTGGTATATTCATATAATAGAATTTTACTAAGCAAAAAGGAACAAACAATACATCAGCAACATGATGCTGTTAGCATTAAGCCAAGTGAAAAAGCCCATGTTTCCAGTTATATGACATTATTGAGAAAGCAAAATTATAACCACAAAGATCAAATTAGTAGTTTCAAGGGGTCCAGGGTAAGTGGAACCTTCCTCCATGCAAAGATCCATAAGGATAGCTCTTTAGAGTAATGGCAATATTATATAAATTGGGTTAAAACTGTGGTCATATACATTATATATTTGTCAAGCTCAACAAACTGTGCAAATAAAATAGGTAATTTTCACTGTATGTCAATTATATCTCAAGTAATCATAATGAACAAAAAACTAAACAACAAAAAAGAAAAATCCACATAGTAATACTGATGTGTTTGCCTATATATTTTAGCAGCAACTGGAGCAGAAACATTTTGAGAAATAATTTGGCAATATGCATAAAAAGCTTTAAATATGATCATACACTTAATTTGAACATCTTCATTACGGCACCAAAATAAAATAATCTAACATATAAGAAAAATTATGCCCATAAAGATATTTACTGCAGAATTATTTATAATAGTGAAAACCTGGAAGTAACTTTAAGGTCTAACAAAACATGTGAAATCTGTGAAGGACTGAGTAAGATTTAGAGTGCCATCTTGATTGGACTTTAAATAAATACAGTTATTCAATAAATAGAAAAGGTCATGATGCAACATAAATTAAAAAGAGTAATATAGCCAATTTTATTTAATGTCTTCTTTTAAATGATGGCTGACCAAACACACACATGTAATTTTCAGTCCCTAGAGCTGTTATAGTTGAATCTATAGGAGTAGTAGTGAAACTGTATCCAAATGGTCTTTTTTTTTTTTTTTCCTTCAACCTGCTCTCAACCCCTACTTCCACTTTTGAGGTACCTAATCACAAACTAAAATTCTATGAACCTCATTTAAAAAATCACCATGGTAAAGTACTTTTCTCAGTCTCTTTTTTCTGTTTTGAATTTAAATAATAAATCTAAGGTCATGGCTATATAAATGAAACACATTAGTAAAAATTAGTTAACAAAGAAAAACAAACATAAATAGCCCCAAAAGTACTACATACTTTTAAAAGTGACTTTATCATGTGTAAATATCTATTTGATTGTAGCATTGATTCGATCTGATATTAACTCCTCAGTTATTGATGATTAACAATAATAAAAATGGTGATATGATAGGTATGTGTGCATGCAACTTATTTAAACCCTCTTTGCCATTTTTTAAAATCTTAAATACTAAGGGATGATTTTCAAAGTTATAATGTTGTGATAAATATTGTATTTTAAGGATTAACTACTAGACTACCAAAAAATATTTAGGACTAACAAGACAATTTCTGAACAGGGTTTTAGTAGGTTTTAAAGTTTCCTAATTATATTCTACATCACTATTCAAACACAGCCTTCAAGTATCTTAGTTTCTTACACACATGGAATCAATTTTCATTGAGTTTTGTTCAATTTGACTGATTTTTTAAATTAATTTTTATTTTTGAATAAAGATAGATTCAAAACTTACTAAAAGGATGATATAAAATATTAACTACTCTGAATTTGCCTTATATAGAATCAGACTTGTAAAGATTGTCTTTAATTAATTGACTATTAAGAAACATATTTGTTTTATATAAATGTATTTACTATCATTAAGTGTTATAAACTTTCTTTACCATCAGATTCCCTTTATATGGTAATCAATAATCTGAAATGCTACTGAGTTTTGGCATTTCCATTCCCTTAACATTATGATTGTTTATGTAACTAATTAGTTCATAAGCTCTGAACCTTATTTATCATTGTTTTCTAATGCTAATCACAGCTCAAGGAATTAAGTGTTTGTTAGATTTAATGGAAATATAGCATTTAACAATATTTTTTCATATAATATCTTGTTCAGCAAGTACTGAGCTGAGCCTATATTCAAATTTCATTGCATTCCTCTTTGAAATCTATCCAATTTTCCAGAAAATGCTTGAGGTAAAAATTGACTCATGCTTATGTGGGGTTTTGGCATAATTTGCCCCAGCTTAATATCTTCCAAGGAATCTTCATTATCTTAAAAGAGATACTTAAAAATATACAAAAGTCCCTCTCACAGCTTCTTTGTGCCTGTTTCCTCATTTATAAAATGAGGATGATAGTAGTACCTACCTGAAATGATTGTTATAATGATTAAATGAGTATAACTCTTAGAATGTTGTTTATGGCAGTAGTAAGTGCTATATGTGTTAGTGGCAATTAATATGGTCCCCAACTGCACTTCCACCTCAGTTCTAACCCCAACAACCTTGTACACTTTCCTGAACTCACAGTACTTTACTTTCTTTCTTTTTTTTTTTTTTTTTTTTTTTGAGACGGAGTCTTGCTCTGTCGCCCAGGCTGGAGTACTTTACTTTCTAACCTCTTTTTACCTTGGTCTTGCTGTTTCATTTGCCTAGAGTACACAACTTTCTCCAGCTGGCTAACTCATGACTGCCTCTTCAAGACTCAGTTTCGCATTGTGCACTTAGGAAAGCCTTTTCCAGATCCCCTTGTAGGTGTTCTTACATAGAAAGGGCTTATTCTGTGATAATCATCTACACAATGTATTGTAACAGTTTGTTTTTCTGTCTCACTGTATTAGTCCATTCTCACACTGCTATGAAGAAATATCCAATACTGGGTAATCTATAAAGAAAAGAGGTTTAATTGACTAATAGTTCTGCATGACTGGGGAGGCCTCAGGAAACTTACGGTCATAGCAGAAGGGGAAGCAAGCATGCCCTTCTTCACAATGTGGCAAGACAGAGAATGAGTCCTGGCAAGGGAAATACCAGGTGCTTATGAAGCCATCAGATCTTGTGAGAACTCACTATCACAAGAACAGTATGGGGGAAATCCCATGATTTAATTCTGCCCCCCTGTCCCCGCACCCGGTGCCTCCCATGCCATGTGGGGATTATGGAACTACAATTCAAGATGAGATTTGGGTGGGGACACAGACAAATCATATCACTCACCATCCCAGTTGAGTAAGTACCTTGAAGACTTTGGTTGTCTTTTGTCACCACTATATTCTTTGCTCCCTAACTTCAACATTTGGCACATAATAGGTGCTCACATAAATGTTTAACAGATGGATGAACTGAATCAAGAGTATTATCAGTGAGAAGGAAATATTTGATGAAGAGAGTCATAGAAAAAAGGTGAATACCAAGGTACTTTATAGTCTATAAAGTTCCAAAACAGTGGTTTCTAATGCAAATATACATAAGAATTTCTTCACTTTATCTTTTTTTTTTTTTAAAAAAAGCTTTAAAAACACAGATTCCTGGACCATGCTGCTAATCCACTGAATTAGAATCTCTGGTTACAGATACTTAAAACAAAGTCATCATGGTTTTTCTAACATGGTTAATAATCTCTGCTCTAAAATGAGCTCTTGTATACATGATTTGTAGTGTTCTACACTTTCACCCTTAGCAGTTATATAAAATTCTCTGTAAAATAAGCTTTAGGTTAATTCATTATTTCAGATTTTAAAATTGTAACCACTTAATCAATGACTTGATAGAACTATGTAAAATTAATCTGAAATATTTCCTATGTAAAAAAATCTACTAGTTTAAAAGATATATTTCAATCTTTTTCTAACAATTGTCATTTTATTCTCTTCACCCTAGCCCCTTAAAGTAAGTATAAAAGTTCCAGATTTAAAATGTGCCCTTGCTATGAACCACTCCAAAGTAAAAGGAACCAAGTGAATTCAGGAGATTTCTTACAGTGTAATTGCCTTCTTTTCATACTAATAAAAGTGGTCTCTCATGCCTACTTTCTCTGGCTTGTCCGTATAACATAGGCAACTGTGTCAACATTTAGCAACCTTAAATATATGCCAGACACTAAGGTGCACATAAAAAAACGTTTCTGTATCCAATAACCATCTTATAAATGTTTCTGTGCTCAATGTGCATATTAAAATGCCAGTTTTTCCCTCCCAACAATGACATGTGTTGAAATGTGGATAAATGTTGAATATCTGTTATGTATGTTGGCAAATGATAAAACATTAAATAGGCTGCTCTAAGTGAAATCTAATGAAAAGACCATTTCACACACTTATTTCCACCATTAGAACACTCTAACCCTCATTCTGAAAAGATACGACCTCTGGGTGGGAAAAGAAAAACATCACAGTTGGAATACAGTGGTAAAAAGAATCTATAAAGAAAGAGACTGAGGGCATTCATTTTAAAACTTGAATGTAAACGCTACTTTTTCCACTTCAATTTTAATTAGAGAATATGTATCTAGAGTTGACAATAAACAAAATCTAGTAATAAGGGTAATTCAGTGGTAGATAGAGTCAGTTATATTGATGGTAAAGAAGGTTATTATTTCTGTAATTTTAAGAGTGATAAATGCTCTTGGTGTTTTTAAAAAGATCAATCAATACAAGAATACATTACATTTGTATGTATAAAATAAAAAGTGGAATTTTTGTCTTTGAATATCACTATTAATGAGTCAGTTAAATACTTTTCCAGAATTGTAAATATATAAACACGTATATACATAGGCATGTATGTGTGCAAGTGTGTGTGTCTGTGTGTGTGTGTGTATGAAAGGTGCCCCATATAGAAATTCTAATGGCTTCCATAAATTTGGTAGAGCCTTTCTGCCGGTATGTAATAGAGATATTCACATCACTGAAGGGAGAATAGAACTGCTCCTAATTGCCTATCACATTACTTTTGGAGCCAAATGGATGTTACATTATTCAGGATTAAGGGATACATTTCCAAAGCACCAAGCAAGATGGATGCTTCAGAATCTCTTCATTGGCTCCAAAAGCTGTTCATTGTTTGCCTTTTCATTGCTTTGTCATTGCCACAGTAAAGGATACCTTTGGTGTACGAGATGCTGTTTGCAGGGCAATTTTTGCCACAAAAAAGGATTAATTTTTACTGCCATTTTCCATTTGCATCACCAATTTCCAACTGTCATGAAAGTGAGCTCTGTTTTTACATGACATTCCACTCTTATTACCATCTTCTTCCCAAGAATGAAAGTCTGTAATGAGAGCAAAGCCATGGCTGGCATCTGAGGGCTGTTATAATTCACTCTCATGACAAAGATAGTAATGAGAAATGACAGTGGCACAAAATGAATCCTTTCCGATCCCAGCCCCTTGGATGATAATGAAAACAGAAGATGGCACCAACTTTATTCATCTTCATGACACCTATTGTGACAGGATTGAAAGCTGCAGCAACAAACCTATCCGAGGTTACAATTTCCCAGTCTCATTCACATCATGTGTTTTTTTAAAAAAACTCCATACCACTATTTCTCCTGGGAATCCAGTTATGGGGGGTGCTTTCAGAGGTTGAAGAATTTTCTTTACTGTTCACAACTGAAAGTATGTCAGAGAGGTAGAAGTGTTTCCAGCTTTGAAAAGTATGTGGGTTTTATGATGATTATTATAAAATCAGCTTAGCAATGCCTGTGAAAGAATGCCGAGAAGGAGGAGGCAGAGAAGATGGAAACAAAGCCACTTTTTGAAGTTCTAATTCAATTCTCTGACTCTCTAGAAAAAAATGAAAATTTAAGGTGTAAAATATCCAACGAACACAATGAATACAGGATCTTCCTTGCACTTGCATGTTTTCCCTCTCCACTCCCCTCCCTCCCAACTCCTCCTTTTCCCTTTTTTCTCCTTTCCCCTACCTTCTCCTTCCCCCTTTCCCACTCCTCCCTCCCTTTCCGTTTCCCCCTCTCTTTTAGCTATGATTATATCTTCGTAAAATCTGAAAGGGAATTTTTAGCTAAGTTGATCCAATCTCCTCATTTTATAAATAAAAGAAGGAAGGCTTCAGAGCTTGGCTAACATGGTGAAACTTCGTCTCTACTAAAAATATAAAACAAAATTAGCCAGGCGTGGTAGTGGGCGCTGGTAGTCTCAGTTTCTCCGGAGGCTGAGGCAGGAAAATGGCGTGAACCCAGGAGGCGGAGCTTCCAGTGAGCCAAGATTGCGCCACTCCAGCCTGGGCGACAGAGCGAGCGAGACTCAGGCTTCAGGAGGTGAAGTCACTTACAGCAACCCAGACAGTACCAGAATTTCTCATTCCCAATGTTCAAGCTCATCCTTCTAAAATATAAGTTGAAAATGCCAAAGACAAAGACAGCATGGAATACATGTATTACATTCCATTTCTTGGCGGCCTCTCTATAGAGGGAATGCGGCATTCTCTCAAGAAATTTATTTTGGAGTCACAAGACTCCTGGCTCTGTGATCTCCTACCTCTGTGCCCTTTGATCACTCCTCTTTCTGCATTTCTTGGTCTTTAACGTAAAACAAGGATAACTAGCATACTGAACAGTCTATCTTCAATAGGGTAAATAAGGTGACCATTTATTCTTTCTTCTCCCTGCTGACTTCAAATATGACTTTACTCTCTTTGTTTGGGCCTAATTAGGGCTCATAGAGACCAAAAGTAGGAAAAGCCACTCTTTCCTGTTCTTGATCTGTTCTGAAAACCTCTTTCTTTTACCTCCTCCTCACGCGGCTATTCTGTGGTCAGGAGCTAAGAAGGGGTGCACAGTAAAGTGGCAAAAAACCCCTCCTCTGTTGCTGGGTATCCCTGCACTGCACCATTTCATGATGTAGGTAATAGACCCTCTGGGAGGCGTTTCACAACTCACCCTTCTCTCCTGGCAAAATAGCAAAATGGTTCATTTTTCCTCTTGGCAGGCATCTGAGTCCTTTCAATAATATTCAAGCCTGGCTAATTTGCTAGGTCTCCAGGTGGTCCATGTGAAAATGCATACCAGTTGGCCCTGACAAACTTCAGGAGTGAGGCCAATTCATTGCATTCTTTTTCTACGGGCTGCCATTGAGACTTACTCTAGGCAACCTCCAGCATTCAGAACTCTTCAGGCAAGACACAAGCATCATTCTCTCTGCCTCTGCAAACTCCAGAAGATTATCTCCAAGCTGGAGATGTCTGTTCTATATCAACGTGAGCAGACTTAGGCATTTTTGTTGCTGCCAAGCATCAAGCAAGGAATTAACGACATGATAGTGAAACATTAATCTCCCCTTTTAACACACATTCTGATCTCTCTAGGTGGTTATTGGGAGGCACCCTTACCAGACTAGAGAGAAAAGGGAATGTGATAGTCCTATGTATACCTATTAAATTTCCTTATCAACTATGCTCTTCAACAGCCCTCTAACCTACATTTACATTGGCTATTGGGAGGTATCATGACTGAACTAGTTTTGCTGTTTGAGGATAGATCTGCTGCTTCTTTTTAGATAAGTACCAATACTTCTCCTTCATTGTCTCAACTTTCAAATGTTAAATGAAATTCTGAGACCCAACAAAAGTCTTACTGCATTTCTCATGGTTGTTGTAATAAGCATACCTTTTTCATATTGTGGTAACTTATTTTGTCTTTCTATTAAATGCTGGTATAATATCTCTTGCGTTATGGGATAACTAAAGCATAGAAAGAGAAAGTGTCTTCTTCCAATAAAGGAAATCAGTGATCTGGTTAAATCAAGCATTTAAAATAATATGAAGTAAGAATATGTGCTACAGCACACTGCAGTGCTCAAACAATTAGAACATCCAGGAGTCCTAGAACATCGAGAGCTTCCTATACCTGATAATTTCTGTGACATTATAAAACTCAACTACAATCTACCTTATAGATCCTCTAAACTGAAGATCCAGTATACCTTCCACCTGATCCTAGAGTTAGCCATAGCTCTTATTCTTGGGAAGTACCTCTGGTCCTCTGGGATGATGTACACAATAAAGCATGCATGGTTTTAGTGGCAGCAGAGGCCCACCAGGCCTGTGTGACAATGGCATGTGGACTGAATAGTTTGCAGTCCCCTTAAGATATTGTATTATCTTTTCCAAATGTTTTGTAAGTTCTTTGGCCTATTCATAGGCTTTAGGATGTTTATTTTCACAACACCATTCTCCTCTTGCACTTTCCTTTGAACATTTTCAGACAAATGAAGAAAACATTCTATTAAATAACAATAGTAATTTTGATGTGAAAAATGCCCCAGATTTGTAGGTATGCCTCATTCACTAATGAATGTAACATCCACCCTGGCAACTTCTATTTTGAGATTTAATGTGTACAAAACTTTGTGTTCTGTGACCCTCATTTGTGACAAGTTGCTTCATTTCTTCAGGTTTTTGTTGATTTATTTGTAATATGAGAGAAACTGGAATTGCATTTGCAGTGTCTTCTGAGGGTTTCTTGTGTTCTGTTGAGATGCTTAACAGCCTACATGGATAAAAATGGAATGGGACAAGTGAATTGCATGGGGAAACTCAGTAGCCTCTTAGTCAGTGAAGCTCAGCTTATATCATTTTATGTATAGGGCTTCTACACAAGACTGAATTTTGAAAAGGGAATTCCATTCCAAAACCACAAGATTAGAATTTCCTTCTGATTCTATTTATCCATGATTCTATGAAATAGCATATGGATTAAAAACCTCCTGAATACCAGAATTTAATTCACATATTATTTATGACATGGGGTGAGATTGGGGTCATATGAAATTGCTCTGATGCTTGATATCACCTACTCAATGTTATTTAGTGAAGTGCCTCTTTCCATACTCATCCCAGACAAGGAAAAAACTTTATTTTAAATACATATTATGGGGTTCAAAGTAACCTCAGAAATCGGTATAAACGTGTCAAATGGGCAAACAAATATGCTTCAGGCCTTATCACAGGAAGACAAAGAAAGAAGTCAGCCATGATGTAACTATATAGCCGTGATAGTCTCAGTGGAATATATTTCCATAGTTCCTGATTACAGCTCCTTTAAGAAAAGAATGGCAATGTGCAATTTATTTCTATATGAAAAATATATTTATTTTTGCTTAAGGATAACTGAATTTTTTTTCTAGTCATGTATGTAAAAATGAAAATTAAACTCGGTTAAAATGCTGTTGATATTTTCTATAGTCATTCAAACTATATAGAGTTCAAATCAATGAACAGTATCAGGACAAACATAGATTAAATGCATATAAAAAATCTTTATTCTATTTCTAAACCTACTGTGGAGTTAAAACAATAGCAAGAAAAAAATTTATATTAGTTTTAATTTTCATTTTTTTTTCCATTTGTAGATTTACTAGAAGGTATAGAAGACCACCAAATATTTTTGATAAATTAGTCTTATATTTCCTGATTAAGGCATCTGTAAGATTAAAAAGGTGGTTCAAAAATTCCATTCCTGGTGACTTAGAATTAAATTACAATTACTGCTTTATCTTCCTGCTTGGTTAAATGCAGTGTTCCCACCACATTTGGATTGCTATAATAAGTCAAACTTAAAAGAATGCATATACAAAAACTTGCTTGCAGTAACTTTGCCTGACATTCATGCAAAATGCAATTAAAAGGTTTGAATTGTACAGGTGCTAAAAAGAAATGTATTACAAAACAAGCAAACCATAATGTCAGAAAATTCAGTTTGATTATTAACATTTTATTATCTTAATTATGACATTCAAGCATTATAATCCCAGGTCTATTGCTAAGGAGACGAGGTTATAAAGGTAGATTGTCAAAATCCTTATCAGATAGTTATTTTAGCATGTTTTTAAAGAGAATTTATTGTTTAATTATAAAGGTAATATAACTACAATCTAGAAAACATGTAAAATGGTGGAAAGAGAAATAATTGCCTATTATCCCAGCACTCAAAACACCATTATTATTATTTTGGTGGAGTTCCTTCCAGGCTTTCTCCATAAGCTTTTATGAATTATTTTGTTTACAATCCTAATGCGTGCACATCACATTTTGTACCCCCCTTTTTCATTTTATTGTATATTGTCAATAGAGCTTTACATTTTCAAAATGAGTCTTGTTTATATCTTAGGAAATCACTTGGTAAGAGAAAGTGGTCACCATGAGCCTCAGTTCTGGTACAGAAGGCAATTCCATTTTGCTGTGAGGCTTGAAACAACTAGGTCATTTTCATCCCCTGCAACCATTTCATAAGAAATGCTTTGCTCTACCCTGAATACTAAATACAGGACAAAGTCTCTACCAATTAAGTCTTGGAATGAGGCCAGAACTAAATCACTGGGGGTAGAATCTTTGCATCTCAGCTTCATGGGGATGGCCATAAAAAGAGACCAGATGATACAGGACACCATAATTGCTGCCCACAGAAGCCAAAGAAGGGCATTTTAATACACTGAAATAAAAGCACTTTTTCCCAAGGACACCTTAAGGATGTCATGCAACCAAGAGCTGCAAGAAAATCAAAATTACTTCAAAAACTAACTGCAATGTATAAACCATTCTAAGAGTGAGTGTGCCTTGAATTAAAAAAAAAAAAAAGCACATATAAGTAATGTAAGCTATCAGGGTGCCTGCATTTTTGTTATTTGAGACAGGAAAGAGTGAATATGCAAACATATGTTAATAAAATCAACTTTATGTATATATGTATAGGCACAGTTTAGCAGACAAAATACATGGGAACACTAAGTAATGTTTAATATAAACCATATCTAAGTAACCCAAAAAAAAAAAAAATGAAGAGGATAAAGTTCATGAAAATGTTCTCAAACTCTGAATCTCTCTAAAGCTTCAAGCAGCTTCATTCATCATTCAGAAACTGCAAAAGATTAACAATTAAAAAGCTTTATTATTGGTGTATAGGAATGCTTGTGATTTTTCCACATTGATTTTGTATCCTGAGATTTTGCTGAAGAGCCAACTCATTAGCAAACTCCCATTCACAATTGCTACAAAGAGAATAAAATACCTGGGAATACAACTTACAAGAGATGTGAAGGATCTCTTCAAGGAGAACTACAAACCACTGCTCAAGAAAATAAGAAGACACAAACACATGGAAAAACATTCCATGCTCATGGATAGGAAGAGTCAATATCGTGAAAATGGCCATACTGCCCAAAGTAATTTACAGATTCAATGCTATCCCCATCAAGCTACCATTGACTTTCTTCACAGAATTAGAAAAAAACTACTTAAAATTTCATGTGGAACCAAAAAGGAGCCCGTATAGCCAAGACAATCCTAAGCCAAAAGAACAAAGCTGGAGACATCATGCTACCTGACTTCAAACTATACTACAAGACTACAATAATAAAAACAGTATGGTGGTACCAAAACAGATACATAGACCAGTGGAACAGAACAAAGGCCTCAGAGATTATGCTACAAATCTACAACCATGTGATCTTTGAAAATCCTGACAAAAACAAGCAATGGGGAAAGGATTTCCTATTTAGTAAATAGTGTTGGGAAAACTGGCTAGCCATATGCAGAAAACTGAAACTGGACCCCTTCCTTACACCTTATACAAAAATTTACTCAAAATGGATTAAAGATTTAAATGTAAGACCTGAAACCTTAAAAGCCCTAGAAGAAAGCCTTGGCAATACTATTCAGGACATAGGCATGGGCAAAGACTTCATGACTAAAACATCAAAAGTAATAGCAACACAAAATTGACAAATGGGATGTGATTAAACTAAAGAGCTTCTGCACAGCAAAAGAAACTATTATGAGAGTGAACAGGCAGCCTACAGAATGGGAGAAAATTTTTGCAATCTATCCATCTGACAAAGGGCTAATATCCAGAATCTACAAGAAACTTAAATAATTTTACAAGAAAAAGAAAACCATCAAAAAGTGGGTGAAGGATATGAACAGACACTTCTCAAAAGAAGACATTTATACAGTCAACAAACAGATGAAAGAAAAGCTCATCATCACTGGTCGTTAGAGAAATGCAAATGAAAACCACAATGAGATACCATCTCATGCCAGTTGGAATGACAATCATTAAAAAGTCAGGAAACAACAGATGCTGGAGAGGATGTGGAGAAATAGGAACGCTTTTACACTGTTGGTGGGAGTGTAAATTAGTTCAACCATTGTGGAAGACAGTGTGGCAACTCCTCAAGGATCTAGAACCAGAAATACCATTTGATCCAGCAATCCCGTTTCTGGGTATATATGCAAAGGATTATAAATTATTCTACTATAAAGACACATGCAGACATATGTTTACTGTAGCACTATTCACAATAGCAAAGACTTGGAACCAACCAAAATGCCCATCAGTGTTAGACTGGATAAAGAAAATGTGCATATATACACCATGGACTACTATGTAGTCATAAAAAAGAATGAGTTTATGTCCCTTGCAGAGACATGGATGAAGCTGCAAACCATCATTCTCAGCAAACTAACACAGGAACAGAAAACCAAACACTGTATATTCTCGCTCATAAGTGAGAGTTGAACAATGAGAACATACAGGCAAAAGAAGGGGAACATCACACACTGGGGCCTATCAGGGGGCAGGGGGCAATGGGAGGGATAGCATTAGGAGTAATACCTAATGCAGATAACAGGTTGATGGGTACAACAAACCGCCATGGCACATATTTATCTATGTAACAAAGCTGCACGTTCTGCACATGTATCCCAGAAGTTAAAGGACAATCTTAAAAAAAAAAAGAGCTTTAAAGAATCTACTACTTAGAATGTCAAAGTTACACCAATATTTTTGACAGCATTTTCAAGAGTGTGGGGGAAAAGTACAGAATTTCTAGAGAGTAGATTGCAAATTCACATCATAGCCTTAAAACTTAAAACAGCATCACCCTGTAATTGCTCTTGAACTTTTTAAAATTTTTGTCCCTCTGGTTGCCTTTCAATATTTCACTCCATGGTTGTCAGCATTTGCTTATGATGTCACTAAATGTGGTTTTCTTTTTATTTATACTATGTGGTGCCTGTATATCATTTTGAATTTATGGCTTGGTATCTTTAATCACACCTGAGGAATTCTCAGCCAGTATTCCTTCAACAATTGCCTCGTTGGTTAAACATGTTCGACATTATCCTTGTACTTTACATGTCTCGCATGCTCTTCTCTGTATAATTTTTCTCCTTGTGCATTGTGAGGTTTGAAACAACTAGGTCATTTTCATACCCTGCAACAATTTCATGAGAAATGCTTTGCCTTTCTCATGGTAAATATACACAATGCAATAGTATTCAACTACAAAAAGGAAAGAAATCCTGTCATTTGAAATTACATGGTTGAATATGAAGACATTATATTAAGTCAAATAAACCAGACACAATTGAAAGTATCTGGATACTTTTTATTACTCTATCATCCATATTTACTAATTCCTTTGTGTTCTGAGTTGTGATTTCTAATTTGCTAATAAACTACTCTAATGAATTCTTAATCCAAGACACTACTATTTTTTAATATAGACTTTCCATTTGACAAGGTTTCTTTTTAACAGATTCTAGGTTTATGCTGAAGTTTCCCATTCTTTCCTCTATTTTCTTGAATTGTATAAATGTACTTATTTTAAAGTCTCTTATAACTTCAATACCTGATTTATCTGCAAGTCTGTTTCAATTGTCCGTTTTTCTCCTGTTTTGTTCAGTTGGTCCTGAATCTTAACATGCCTTTAGTTTTTAATTTGATACTTAAAATGATAGGGTTTTTGAAAATTGTGTGAGTGCTGAAAAACGTATTCCTCTAAAGAGGATTATGTTTTCTTGTGGAAGACAGGTATAATATTACAGTATCACCTTAGTCCCTGCCTAAGTTGATTTTCTTTTTTTTTTTTAAGGCTTGTATGTTTCCATTTTGTCCTTATTATTCTGGCATGGCCCTTCTGGGAACTCGGTGAAAAGCCCTGTGTATTTACAAGTTCCTCTGAGTTGATAGAACTTGAACTCCAATCTCATTCCTTAACAGTAGGCAAATACTAAAATCTGCTCAATTCTTTTCCTCCCAGCTGCTGGTTTCTGTTGGTTTTCTTGCATGCATAATTAAGAATCCACCAATATCTTGCAGAGAATCAGTAGGATTTTAGGGCTCTCCTGAAGCTTCTTAGTCTTCGGGATATTGCCACTCAATTTGTACCTTCTGTTCCAGTTTCAAACTCTGACTCTATCTCTTCAGTGCTGTAAGATTCTTTTCTGTTTGGACTCTATTCCCTCACATTGCAGAAAATTTCTAAGTACCCTCTACAGAAAAGTCAGCTAAATGTAAAACTCCCCTAGTGCCCTTTCCTCCTTATAATGGTGTAGTTATTCTTGTCCCTGACTACTTTGATTGTATGCCAGGGCCTTCAAATTATTAAATGAACAAGAACATATCTTCTTCATCTTTAATAATTATAACAGCAGGAAACTTAGCCTAATAAAGTCACTCCATTCATAACTGGAACTCTAATTCTAAAAAAGAAATTAATTAAAGAAAATAATTATTGATGTGACCAAGGTTTAGCTACATGTATAATCTACAACAGAAATTTTTATATCAGTAAAAATTGGCAACAACCTATAGGTCTGACAACATGGAATTATTTAAATAAATTATGATTTATCCACTGTAAATCAGAATTGCTCCCAACATTAAGGGCTTAACTGAGGTCATGAATTAAAAATGTAACCAAGCACTGTGTGTGTCTGTGTGTTTTCCTCCAGTCTTGTTTATTCCACAGGTGCAAACATAACTTAAATTTATCACATTGATCCCAACCAATGTCTACAGAAATCAATAAATGTGATGTATTACATTAATAGAAGGAAGGACAACAACCCTCTGATCATTTTAGTAAATGCAGAAAAAGCATCTGGCAAAATTCAACATCCAGGTCAGGTGCAGTGGCTCATGAATGTAATCCCAGCACTTTGGGAGGCCAAGGCAGGTGAATTGCTTGAGCCCAGAAATTCAAAGGCAGTCTGGACAACATGGTGAAACCCTGTCTCTACAAAGAAGAATACAAAAATTAGGCAGGTGTGGTGGCATTTGCCTGCAATCCCAGATACTCAGGTGACTGAGGTGAGAGGATCACCTGATTCCAGAGAGATTGAGGCTGCAGTGAGCCATAATCATGTCACTGCACTCCAGCCTGGGAGATAGAGTGAGACCCTATCTCAAAAGTAAAAATAAAAATAAAAATAAAAATAAATAAATACAAAATTAAAAACCCTTCATGATAAAAAATGTTTAACAATTTAGATATAGAGGGAATGTAGCTCAACAAAGTAAAGGCCATATATGACAAACCCACAGTTAACATTATATTGAATGGGGAGATGTTGAAAACTTTTTCTCTAAGATCTGGAACAAAATAGGGATGCCCACTTTCACTGCTTCTATTCAACATGATACTGGAGGTTCTAGCCAGAGTAATAAGACAAGACAAAGAAATAAAAGGCATCCAAATCAGAAAGGAAGAAATTAACTTGCCCCTGTTTGCAAACGGCATGATCTTACATATAGATAACACTAAAGGTTTCATTAAAAAAAGTTAGAAGTAACAAATTTAATAAAGTTGGAGGATACAGAATCAACATACAAAAATCAGCTGTGTTTTTATACACTGAATAAAATTTTATACAGTAAATTATCTGAAAAAGAAATCATGAAAACTACTATGTTTATAATAGGAGATGTATTTTTTAAAAATTAAATAATTAGGAATAAATTTAACCAAGAAGGTAAAAGATATCTATATCAAAAACTGTGAAACATCAATGAAAATAATTGAAGAAGGGGCACAAATAAATGAAAAGATATCACCTGTTCATGGATTAGAAAAATTAATAATGTTGAAATGTCTTTACTTCCCAAAATAGCATGGCATTGGCATAAAAACAGACACACAGACCAATGGAACAGAATAGAGAGCCCAGAAACAAATCCATGCATTTACAGTTAGTTAATTTTTGAGAAAGATTCCAAGAATATGTAATGGGGTAAACACAGTTTGCTTAATAAATAGTATGGGGAAAACTAGATATCCCTATGAAGAAAAATGAAATTAGAACTTTATCTCTAACCATATACAAAAATTAACAAAATAAATTAATCACTTTAAAATCCCAGACTATAAAATTAATAGAATCAGTCAGAGAAGAAAAGATCCATGACATTGGTCTGGACAATGATATTCTGTCTACGAATTCAAAAGCTCAGGCAACAAAAGTAAAAAGAGACTAATAGAATCATATTAAACTATAAAGTTTCTGCACGGCAAAGAAAACAACAGAATGAAGGGACAGCTTACAGAATGGGAGAAAATATTTGCAAACTATACACCTGATAAGGGTTTAATATCTAAAATATATAAGAAGCTCTAAATCCATAGCAATAAAACAAATATCCAATAGAAAATGAGCAAAGAACTTGAATAGACATTTCTCAAAAAAGATATATATATAAAGGGTCAACAGATATTTTTCAAATGCTCAATATTACTAATCATCAGAGAAATGCAAATCAAAACCACAGCAAGATACCATCTCACTCTTGTTAAAACGACTTATCAAAAAGACAAAAAAAAAAAAATACATGTGTTGGAAAGGATGTAAAGAAAAGGGAACCCTTGCACAATGTTGATGGGAATGTAAATTAACACAGCCATTGTGGAAACCAGTATGGAGCATCCTCAAAAAATTAAAATACATAGAAAAATCTATTGTTCTCACTACAGAATATATATCAAAAGGAAACAAAATCATTATGTTGAAAAGATATCCACACACACTTTCATATTTATTGCAGCACTATTCACAATACTCAAGATATGGAATGAGCCTAAGTGTCCATCAGTGAATAAATGGATAAAGAAAATGGTAAATATACACAATGGAATACTATTCAACTGCAAAAAGGAAAGAAATCCTGTCATTTGAAGCAACATGGTTGAACCTGGAAGACATTATATTAAGCGAAAAAAACAAAGCACAGAAAGACAAATACCACATAATGTCACTTACATATGGAGTCTAAAAAAGTTAATATCCTAGAAGTAGAAGGAGAACGGTGGTTACTAAAGCCTGAAGTGTTTAGGAGGGAAGGAGGCTAAGGAATTGTAGGTAAAAGGATACATATGTACAGTTAGGTACGAGAACAAGTTCAGGAGATCTGTTGTACAGTATGGTAGTTATAGTTAATGACAACATATTGTATTTTTGAAAATGCTAAGTGTGGATGTTAAGAGTTCCTACCACAAAAATAACTATGTGAAGTAATACATTTGTTAAGTATCCAGATTTAACCATTTTGCAATGTATATGTACTTTAAAACATCATGTTGCACATGATAAATACACACAATTGTATATGTTAGTTTAAAAATATAAAGGTTACACACTAGATACTTTAAAAAAAAATGCACAATGAGAACATATTTTGCCCAGGGTAGGCTGAGATAAAACTAAAAACAAAATGTCAGCTTTATCACATTAAAATATATTCATGCATTCATTTTATGTATTTATTTTTTCTTCCAACTTTTATTTTAGGTTTGGGGGAGGTACATGTGTGGACTTGTTATATGGGTAAATTGCATGTCATGATGTGCAGATTAGTTCATCACCCAGGTAATAAGCATAGCACCCAATAGGTAGTATTTCCATCCTTACCCTCCTCCCCACCTCCACCCTCAAGTAGGCCCTGGTGTCTGTTGTTCCCTTCTTTGTGTTTACGTGTACTCAATGTTTAGCTCCCACTTACAAGTGAGAACATGCACTATTTGGTTTTCTGTTCCTGCATTAATTTGCTTAACTCAGGAACAGAAAATCAAAGACTGTATTTTCTTTATCCAGTCGGCTGTTGATGGGCATTTAGGTTGACTCCACATCTTTGTGATTGTGAATAGTGCTGTGATGAACGTGTGAATGTGTGTGCATGCGCACGTGTGTGTCTTTAGGGAGGCCGAGGCGGGCAGATCACGAGGTCAGGAGCTTGAGAAGAGCCTGACCAACATGGTGAAACCCTGTCTGTACTAAAAATAGAAAAACTAGCCAGGCGTGGTGGCACACGCCTGTAATTCCAGCTACTCAGAAGGCTGAGGCAGGAGAGTAGCTTGAACTCAGGAAGCGGAGGTTGCAGTGAACAGAGATCGCGCCACAGCACTCCAGCCTGGGCAACAGAGCAAGACTCTGTCTCAAAAAAAAAAAAAAAAAAAAGAAAAAAAAAGTTGTATTCCTTTGGATATATACCCAGTAATGGGATTGCTGGGTCCAATGGTAGTTCTGTTTTAGGTTCTTTGAGAAATCTCCAAACTGCTTTCCACAGTGGCTGAGCTAGTTTTAGTTTACATTATCATCCGCAATGGCCAAAAAGCATGTGAAAAAAAATGTTTAACATCACTAATCAAAAAAAAAAAAAGAGATGCCTTTTCAGTTAACCTGATCGGCATCTTTTTTTTTTTTTTTTTTTGACTTTTTAATAATAGCCGTTCTGACTGGTGTCAGATAGTATCTTATTTTGGTTTTGATTTGCATTTCTCTAATGATCAGTGATGTTAAACATTTTTTTCACATGCTTTTTGGCCACGTGTATGTCTTCTTTTGAGAAGTCTCTGTTCATGTCCTTTGTCCATTTTTCACATTGCTTGTTGCTTTGTTTAAGTTCCTTACCGAGGCTTAATTATAGACCATTATTAGATGCATAATTTGCAAATATTTTATCATTTTCTTAAGGTTCTCTGTAAACTAACTTGCAATAATCCAAAGCATTTTCAGATGGTTTAATTCTGTTTTAAATAATGAATATCACTTATAAACTCTCAAGAATTGATTTATGCTATTTTAATTTAAGACATCTATACACAATTGAATATTGACTTTACATATATGTATATGTTTAATTTAATGGATATTGATAAACTGTGTACTACAGGCTTAAAGAATTCAGTCTAATGGATAGTGTTAATTTTTCAGAACTAATTTTTAAAATAAAGTTATAATGGGAAATAAAAAAAAAGGAGATAAAGTGAGAGATAGAAGCAAGAATGCATTTGAGAACATAAGATAGCTCAAAGATCTCTGGGAGGACCAGTGTAGTAAGAATGGGGCTACACTCCTCCTACCAATGGCTTCAAAAATCATACTCAGAATTGCTCCATGTAGACACCACAGCTGATACCTCTTGGCAGGGATGCTGTTGCTGATCCCCCTGATACCACCAATATTTGACACTGGATGTTACCGCTAGAAACATCACTGCTGTTTCTAAACTGGAAACAGCTTCGACCACTGTAGCAACTCATTCCTGAGAGATTCTGTAATTGTTCCTTAATGGCTATGACTCCTTTTTGAAACAGGTAAGTCCTTCCAAAAACCGACTATTTGCAGGTAGTTTACGTAGTTGGAGGGCAAACATCATGTCCTTGGTTATCAATAATTCTGCATGTAATTCAGGATTGTATGCATAAATTATTTAGCTTTTAATTCTCTGAGCCATCTGAGACTGGCACGAGAGGATGCTCACCATGGAGTATTTTTCTCTTCCATCCTGCCTGTTTAAAAGACTGCATTCTGCAGATGTAACTTCCTGTGCATGATTCTACATTTAGCCCAATCTTCTCTCCTTCTTAAGTTTTGATGGCCAAACTGGGTTCAAACAATGAGTTATCAGATTCTCCGCCTCAGTCTAGCTGGTAATTTGGTAAATGGCCCTTTTTTTTTTTTTTTTTTTTTTTTTTTTTTTTAAATATTCAGGCACAGACATTGCCTTTTGGAAACCTTTCATTTCCCTTTATGATACACACTAAATTTAGCAGCCCTTTCACATATTTTGGATATTTTATTTGTTTGCTGCTGTACATTTCAACTCTGTGACAGCACTTGGAGACTATAGGGTACCCCATAACCATTTTAATAACATTTTATAACACTCCATATAATTACTGAATAAATCAGCTCTCTTTCTAGTTTTTTTTAGAGATTCCATTTGAATTTCTATCGCTTATTCTTCTGATGCTTTAATGTAACTTCCTAGAAAAAAAGAGTGAAGTTGCCATCTTTGTTATGATTATGAAACCACTAAAGTAGCCAATTAATAAAATTTTTTGAGCTGAACTAGTAGACATGCAATAACAATGCTAAATGGCTGTCTGTAGGATATGTTTAGGGACAAATACATTTATATCTCTAATCAAAAATTAACATGACTGATCGTTGAATTATGCATTTTTCTTTACTTTTATCTATCCTTAAGGAGGAAAATAGAATGGGCCTTCAATATTCCAATTGTTCAGTATTACTAACAGTGAGACTATGTGGATAAGAAGTTTAATACAAAATTTTTGTACCCTGCACAAATGGGAATCTGGGGGATCTGTATTTGGGGTTTATAACTTTCCTCTAACTATATAACAACAAATCGTCAAACTAAATTCATCATCAAGCAATCTGGAGACTGTTTACTCTGCCTTTAATTTTGTGAAGTCTGATGGAAGCCAGAAAGAAACAAACCAGTAAAAGCAATAAAATAAACCCGAAGAGGTTAGTTTAGTAAGGTAAGACTTGTACAGAAGAGGAAATCATAATTATGGTTATGGAATAAATATACCATGTTAATAATTTACCCATTAAAAAGATATCTGATGGAAAACTACAGAAACATCATGGCTTAGCCATCAGACCCAGAAACAAGTTTCTCTTTGGATACAGTATCGTATTTGCCTTCTGTAAGAAGCAACATGGAAGAACAAATCTCTTAAATTTATATTCCCCTTAAGTGATTCTACTTTTGTCAAAACTTGGTATTGTCAAACTTTATATTTGGTTGTTCTGATGGGTCTGTAGCAATATTTAATTGTGGCTTTCATTTCCACTTCCTTGATTACTACAGAAATTGTTCTCCTTTTTATCTGTTTATTTGACTATCTTCTCTTCTAAAATATTTGTTCAAGGCTTGTATGATTTTCCATTTGGTTACCTTTCTCCTTACCCCTGTGTAGGGGTTCTTTATGAATCTTGAATATAAAATTGATGGCAGTTACATGTATTGCATTTTCTCTCACTCTTTGGTTTACTTTTTGGCTTTCTACATCTTATCTTTTCTAAGCTGAATTTCTTATTTTTAACTAAAATTTGAAAATATTTTCTTCTATCATTAATTACTTTTGTATCCTCTTTAAGAAATTCTCCATTTCAAGGTCTGTAAAATGGTGTCTCATACAATTATTTACAAGCATTGTTTTGTTCTTCACATTTGGAAATTTAAATGTACCTGAAATAGATATTTATTAGTGCTGTGAGATGAATGCTATTTAAAAAAATACAGCTATCTAAGTACTCCAGCAGCATTTGTTGAAAAGAGCATGTAACATTAACTTTGTAACAAATAAAGCATCCCTAAATATTTGGTTCTGTTTTTGGACTCATTGTTTTTCTTTGGGCAGTTTACAATTTTTTTTTGCATCAATATCACATTGTATTAGTGAAACTTCTTAAATCTTAATGATGGCTAAAGCTAGTCCTTTATTGTTATTACTGTTTAAGAGTGCATTGGCGATTTTTATTTTTTATAAAATTTAGAATATTTGTCATATTTCTTGTAAAATTTTTCCTGGCGTTACATTAGATTTTAATATCAACTTGAATAAAATAGATATATTTGCAATAATGAATCTTCCAAGCCATGAACATAGTATGTCCCTCCACTTATTTTTGTGTTCTTTAATTTATCTCAATAATATTTTGTAGTTTTCAGTGACAAGGTCTTGCAAGTTTTTTTAAGTTATAGTTAGTAACTTGAGATTATTGGGTGATCTTTTAAACAGTACCTCTTAGTAGGTAAGGAGTATTGAATTATATCATATCTACAGGAAAGGAAAAATTCATATGTCCACAGCTCTATGAATATTTACAAACCCATACACTTTTGTAATAGGCAAGCAGATCAAGAAACAGAACATAAGCAGCAGCCCGGCAGTCCCCATCAAGTCCCATTTTAGGCAGTATCATGATTTCTAAAACAAAAATAATTTTGCTTGTTTAAAGTTTATATAAATAGAATCATACAGTATATATAGTATCTTGTGTCTGGATTTTGTCCCCCAAGGTTTATTTGTAAGATTTCTTCATGCTCTTGTTTTAGTTTATTTATTCTCATAAAAATATAGTATTTTGTTAAATAAATACATCATAATTTATATCCAAATCACTATTTACAGACATTTCAGTTGTCTCACATTTTTAGCCATTATGAATATGGCTGCTATGAACATTGAGGTTTTCCTGTTTGGATCTTGGTCTTGAGGGTATTTCTTTTGGCTGTCAGGAATAATGTTATTTATAGATTTTTACATGTCTTTTAGTGAATACATATGTCCTTTCATTGGACATACACCTAAGAGTAGAATACTATATCATAGATTATGCATATATGTACCTTTAGCCCACACTTCTAAACTGCTTTCCAAAGTGGCTCTGCCGATTTGCATTCTCACCAGTAACATATGAGATTTGCAATATCCTTTCTCAGGATCCTTGTCAAAACTCCATAGTGTATGCCTTTTTTAATCTTAGCCATCCTAGTAGGTATATAGTGGTATTTCATTGTGATTTTAATTTTATTTTCTTAAAGACTAGTAGTGTTAAGCAACTTTTTATTTACTTATTATTCAATTATTTTACTTTATTATGAAGTGTCTTTTCAAGCATTTTAAACATTTACTATTGGGTTGGTTACATTTTAAATTGATTTGTAAAAGTTTATATATATATATGTATATTCAGAATAGGAACCATTTGTTAACTATATATTTTGAAAATATTTTCTCTCACTTTGTGGCTTTTCTTTTTCCTTACGAATTTCTTTTGACAAATGGATTTTCAATTTTATTGTAACTCAGTTTATGAATTTTTCTTTATAGTTAGGGTTATTATTTACTATTTAAGAAATTTATGATCGCCTCAAGCTTAAAAGACATTCCTTATGTTTTCTTTTAAAAGCCTTATTGTTTTACTTTTGCTTTTCACTTTTATACGCCATTTGGAATTAAGTTTTGTGAATAGTGATGGTTATTGAAAATACCCAACTTTCCAGTGCACTGCATTTAAATCAGGTAGCTGCATATGCAAAGTTCTGTTTTTGCCTTCTCTATTCTGGTAAGTTGGCAAATGTCAAACTATGTTAATTGCTCTAGGATCTGTATTGATTATTATTGTTCTTTCTGAGATTCATCCTGGATATTTTTTAGCTTCTCTTTCACTCCACCAATGTCCTTTTTACTTAGCTCTAATCTGTTAAATCCATTTCTAGAGTTCTTAATTTTAATTCTTCATTTTAAAATTCTTTTTAAAAAGAAAAGAAATATCTTTTCTTTTCTTTAATGTGGCACATATATACCAGGGAATACTATGCAGCCACAAAAAAAGAATGAGTTCATGCCCTTTACAGGTACATGGATGAAACTGGAAGCCATCTTTCTCAGCAAGTTAACAGAAGAACAGAAAACCAAATGCCGCATGTTCTCACCCATAAGTGGGAATTGAACAATGAGAACACACGGACACAGGGAGGGGAACATCACACACGGGGGCCTATCGGGGGATGGGAAGCAAGGGGAGGGAGAGCATTAAGACAAATACCTAATGCATGCAGGGCTTAAAACCTAAATGATGGGTTGATGGGTGCAGCAAACCACCATGGCACATCTATACCTATGTAACAAACCTGCACGTTCTGCACATGTATCCCAGAACTTAAAGTCAAATTAAAAAAATCTCGATAATCCTATTTATCTCCATCAACACAATAAGCAGTTTTTCTTTAAAATATGTCTGACAACTGCAAATACCGGTTCCTCTTTTTCTTTTTTCTTTTGTTCGTTGTTTGTTTTTTGCTTGTTTGTTTGTTTCTCTTAAGACAAGTTTTCACTTTATCACCCATGCTAGTCTCAAATATCTAGGATCAAGAGATCTTTCTGCCTCAGACTCCCAACTCACTGGGATTACAAGCATGAGCCACCATGCCCCTTGAAGCTCCTTTTTCTGCTCATTCTGGCTCATGCTGTCCAATCCCTTCATGTGTGTGGTTAAATTGCTTTGAGAACTGGATATTGTGTGTAAAAAAAATAATCTGAAGTCAAGGACGATGTTCTCTTTCTCTAGAAATGTTGGGCTTTTCTTTCTGTCAGAGGGCTGACTCTTTAAATCTATAATCTCTTTAATCTGATTTCAGAGATTGACATACTTCAAAACTGGGCTTCCATCTTTGTGAGAACCAGATGACTTCCTAGTCAACCTTTGCACTGTGCATATTGCTTATACCCATCCTCATGGGTCTGCTGCCCCCATTTTCATATGGATCCCCACAAAGTGCTCCAATAATACCAATCAGTTTCCCAGATGTTCAGCAACTCTTTCAGAATCAGCAAATAGCCCCAGGGGAACAAGCACCTTGAACAGCAATTGTTTACCTGTGTACATCTCTCTTTTCCTTCTGATCACAAACTATTCAATGATGATTTAGCATGCTAAACCTTCAAGCAAATCATTTTGCTTATTTTTTCTTTTCTTTCTTTCTTTTTTTTTTTTTTTTTTTGAGACGGAGTCTCGCCCTGTCACCCAGGCTGGAGGGCAGTGGTGCGATCTCGGCTCACTGCAAGCTGTGCCTTCCGGGTTCACGCCATTCTCTTGCCTCAGCCTCCCAAGTAACTGGGATGACAGGCACCTGCCACCACGCCTGGCTAATTTTTTGTGTTTTCAGTAGAGAAGGGGTTTCACCATGTTAGCCAGGATGGTCTCGATCTCCTGACCTCGTGATCTGCCCTCCTCGGCCTCCCAAAGTGCTGGAATTACAGGCGTGAGCCACCGCACACAGCCTATTTTTTCTAAGTTTTCAAGGATTTCTTCAATCAGAGGATTACTTTGAATTACTTAGTGTATAATTACAAAAACAAAAGTCTTTCTCAAATACTTTTAAAGGTATTTTTTTAAACAAAGCAAGTTTCTCCCTGTAGTATTCCTTGGAATGCTACCAGGTTGCAGAACAAATATCATGAACATATACCTGTTCAGGCCTGAGTGGAATAGAGGGAAGAAGAAAAGATTGCCCTTGCTGCACACCTGGAATATTTTGGGAGGAGAATGGGCAAAGGTAGTCAACTGTTGGGATATGTGATCAGAATTCTGCTTAGCTGAATTATATTTTAGCTGTAGGAAATGTTTTTTTTTTCCCCCATCAGTTAGGGAACTTATATTTAAACACAGCAATTAATGAAATAATCTTCCCAGAGGATTGGACGTTAGCATAGAAGAGGGTCATAGAAAGTGGGAGGGCTTCAAAACCAGAACATTTTAGAGCTTTGGTCAGCTTGTGGTACTCTGTTGAGGTCTAGAAGTAACTACTGGGGCCAGAAAGGGTTGTGGTAGGGAGAACTCATCCATATTTATCAGTGCTGTTGTCCACATCTGCTCTGTTATCCTTCCCTGAGCTAGTGGACTAGGAGAGACCTGTTAATAATGACCCAAAAGGATATCTGCTATTAAAGAAGTGAATGACAGTCTCCAATGAAGGTGGGAAGAGGGTCATGTCTGATTTAGTTGATAATTGGACTGCCAGGCCCAGTGTGGTAGGTAGGAAAAAAAAAAAAAAAAAGAAAAGAAAAGAAGAGAGGAAGGAAAGAAGAAAGGAGAAAGGAAAGAAAAAGTGTGTTCAGGAATTATATTAATTTTAAAACATCTGACTTAATAAATTTATTGCTGAAAAAGGCCAAAAGAGAATCCATGCATTGTAGGTCTTCATTCTTGCAATCAAATTAAATGCTTTGCTTTTTACTAATCTAAGAGGCTTTTGTTTTCAAAAACAGCTGCACTATGACTTCAGACCATTCTGTGGTACTTTTCTGGTCAATGCAATACATTGCTAATTTATATAATAAAATCAGTATCTCAGAACACAATTTCCCCTTCCCTACTTTGAGGTATAGAGCTCCTTGAGGTATAGAGCTTATTGGTATAAAGCATATCTAAGAAGTGCTTTATACCAATATGAAAACAAACTTACATGTCCCAATAACCTCCCCTTTCTCCACTTTTTCTCCAAATTCCCCACCCTGCCCACACACAGACACATACCTATTCTGCTATATCCTACTATTATGCTTTTTGAAAATTATATGATTTTCTATCTGGGTAAGAAAGCAAAACAGGCTCTTCCCATTCCAGAAGACTTTATGAGCTCTGCCATCTGCACATCTGGTATGTAAGATGCCTGTAGCGCTCTTTAATCAGCAACACAGACGTATGCGCTTTGGGCACTTGTCAGAGTTACTTCACAAATTGACTGCAAACAACCAGGTCTTTCAAAACTTTACTTGAACATGGGATGATTTAAAGAGACAAGCTAACCACCTACTTATACATTTTCTCTAAGCTCTTACCTATATTAAGAAATATAATTAGAAAACAACATTGTTGAATGATGCCACTCATTTTCCTGAAATTAAAATTGGTTTGGTACATAACTTTAAATATGTATAATAAAAAAGAATTCATCTTTACAAAGATCTCTACAATCTTTTTTTGGTGAACTGTGTTTTTACCTGTTGTCTATTATCATGTACACAGCTTTATATAATAATGTATGAGATAATTTTTTTTTTTCATGTACTGATTTGTTTGTTGGGTAAATGTCTATCTCCCTCACTGGAACTTAAGCTGCATGAGGGGCAGAGACACTGTCACATTTACAGCACTCAAAATGGGATTTGGTATACAGTTGGTACTCAATGATTACTTGTTAAAACTTATTAGGCATGTCTGATACAATCTAAAACTATAGAAAATTTAAAATTCATTAGACAATATGAGACTTCTGTAATATTTAAATGTTAAAATAGGGCACAATTACCTAAATTTTTATTTTCACTGATAGAAACTGGAGTTGTTATGTTGTCTAAAGTAACATCCACTGAAAATGAAAACAATTAAAATGTAAATATATTAAGTGGCAACTCAAAAGCAGGCTTGAACTATTTTTCCAAGAATAAACGAGTTGCTATGTGCTAAGAGTGTTTCTCAGTCAAAACCTAGAGTAATAGTCCAGGCCTCTGACCTTTCTTCCACCCAGACCCTCCAGATACACCCTCGCTCTTCCTCTCCTTTCCTTCCTCTGTATTTTGGCTCACACTCTTCTTTTGTCCAGAACACCCTTGCCCAACATCTATGAGATAAATTTATCCTAGAAATCAGAAGCAAAAAAAAAAAAAAAGGCTTTTCAAGTGACCTTATTATATTTTATTCAGTGGACAACTAAAATTATACACTTTAATTTCTTTTATCATTTTTTCCTTTTTTTTAACCACTTATCTCTAAGTTCTATAATTCCGTTTTTTTTTTCTTTATTGTCAGGAAGTTCAGAAAACAGTTTAGTGTTAAATTTCCATTTACTACAATTTAACAAATATATAGTGAATAATAAAAATAAGGAAGGTTCTGTACTGGGTGCTGCAGAAGAGAGAGAGAGATAAATGGTTCAATGCATCCTTTAGGCAAGGGAACAGTCCAGAGTTCTTGTTGTAGGGAGAGGAGAAGCTACTGCCAATGAACAAACTAGGTGAATAGGACAATAACCACTGATGGTTCCTGAAGACGGAATTAAGGGGAGGCAAAGGAGGAAAAGTAACATTGAGGTCTGGAACTCTATAATCTGTATAAAAGAGATGAACATTTTGCATTAATATTCTGGCTGAGTTTTTGTTCAGGTTTGGGGTAGGAGGAGAAAGCATTTCAGGTAGAAAAGAAAAGTAAATGAGCTACGTAGGGCTTATCAAATGGTCTGCTTTGACTGGAGCAGAAGATGTGTGTTAGGACGAAGTGTGAAATAAGCACAGAAAGGTAGGTTTTGCTGTATGTGGTGCATGCCTTTCAAAGCTATGATGAAGAACTTCAGTTTTTACTTTATGCCAGTTGTTTTCTTCCTGCAGAGATATATTCTGTATGTTAAGTATTTTTTAATAGCTGCGTTTCCTGTTTTTCTAATGATTTAAATTACCTTAGATTTATTTTGATGGTAGAAAGAAATAAACACTATAACGTATAGCAACGTATAGCAACGTATAGCAACGTTTGTTGCTAAGAAAAAAGAAACTCTAATAACATTCATTTAAAAATATCATTCAAAACAGTTATCTGATGCAGGATAGAAAGGACATAAAATGACAACTCAGTTTGTCTAGAACATCTGCAAGTCACTATGCAATGTATTTTTCCATGTTTTATTTAATCAAATGAAAATCTGATTAATAAGCATTTTTATCTCAATTTTATAGAGGATATTCTGAAGTTCAGAAAAATTTAATGGCTTTCCCAGAGATACAGAGTTCATAAGTGTTCAAACTTGGATTGGAACACAAAACTCTGACCCTGAAGTTCATTTTTTTTCCTATAGACATTGTGCCATAACCAATATAACAACTAAGTTATCAATTCACCTTAATTTTTACATTTTTGCTGATTATCCTGACACAATCTCCCTATACTTTCATATAAATATAACATTAATAATACACATTCAGAATTTAAATAAATAAGTAAAACAAAATGAACAGGCAGAGAGGAAAATCTAGAACGTGAAACCAATTTCTGCTTTTATCCATAGGAGTGTTTAATATGGATGTAATTTGTCAACAGATTTAACTGGTACAGAATGGAAACTTGGATGATGGTCATATTTACTATTTTATTTTCTGAAACATGTTGAGATCATTTATTTTGAGAACAGAAGCTGCCTAGGTATGTAGTGAGGCTGTTTTGTCACTGTCTTTGCAGATGTTGATTGACAGTAGTTATCCTGAAAGTAGCCACACAGACCAATCTTCTTGGCTAAGACATCATAGCAATTAACAAATTCTAGACCTTAGAGGAACATACCTAGAAAGACATGAGAATCCAAGGTTCTTTGGAATTCAGAACATGGTTGTTTCTCCTGTTAAAGCTCTATTCTGTTCAACAAGGCAAAATAACATCATGAAATTTGTTCATACAGACCCCATAACTATAAATTGAAGTAAAGAACTAGTTTCTCTCAATGTAGTATATGTGTTATGACTGAAAGACTTAATTCCTTTTCCTGTGTGTGTATTTACATTTCAACGTAGGGTAAAGCAAAACATAAGCTACAAAAAGTGGAAGACTGAGGGCCCAGACATCCCTCCGTCAATCTCCTGGTCAAAAACCTTCAACAGCTACCAATTACTATGGAATAAAGCTCAAGTCCTTACCATGGTATTTGGCATTCTCCACATTCTATTTCAATCTGCTGTTTCTAATATTCTCTTATTACAATTTTTCACGCACCCAGCATACCACCTAAATGGAAATATTAGACATTTCCCCAAATATTCCTGAGTCTTCTGGGTAATATAATGAAACTACACAGGCTTGGGCCCCACCCCCATGGGGCTTACAGTTCACCTTCCATTATATAAGCAGGTCTTGCTGGGCTTTACCACCCTGTGAATATAAATGGGACCACACTAGTAGCAATAATAATTATATTACCCACTCCTGCTAAGTAGCAGACTCTTTAGCTTCCTTCAAAGTCTTTCTCAGTTCCATCTGAAGAGTCTCAGATGGTTCTAACTTAACACACAAATCATCTTCTCTAGCACGTGGCACTGGCCAAGCTCTTTATCAGCATCCCTTCTTGACTGCCCCAAAGCTACAGATCATTCATAGGCCAAAACAGCATTGTATTTCCCGAAATCCTCTGTGGTTCACACAGAAACAGAAAAATGTCCCTGTTTCCCTCTGCATGTCCACTTTCCCACCTAAGCACGAAAGTATGTAGCTTGTGAACATATATTGTAGGATCCTGCATTAAATCCAGCAACTTCCTTTCCTGCTCATAGCTCATCTTAATGTAACTGAAGTGATTCTCTTTTGAGAGTAAGTACAGAAGATATTTTCATAAGAGACATTTCTGATACTGTTATGGTAATATTAAATATAAGTATTCTTCTGAATATTATTCTATGCTTTGGTTACAAGCAGTCTGTTCAGCCTTCAAATCTAATGTGTTCATGTGTCAGGAAAATTATTTTCTTTTTCTTGACTAATTTTAGAATAACTGTAGAACAAAAACTAGAAAGACTTCCCTGTAAGGAAAGGATTTAGTGGAAAATACATGCAGTAATTTGTGTGTATTATACTCCATAATGTCAAATGGTCACTTACTGAGTGTTTGGAAAGTCAGTGGAGTCAGTCTCGGGGACCAGTCTCTGAGATGGACTCCAAGTTGCTCTTCCCGCTCTACCCTCCTTCATCTTCCCTGTAAACTGTGAGATCCTGCATGGGGTCCCTTAGGCTCCTTCAACCCCAACTTCTTGAGTCAAGTGGCAAAATATAGTTTCTGAGAATTCATCCTACCTGCTAAAGGAAGTCCAAACTACAGCAGGAAGCAGAGACTAGGCCATAGCTTGGCCCCCTATTTCGGTTTTTTACCTACATAGCTTTTCATTCTTTTTAGCTTTAGAACCTTTAGAAAAAATAACCAGAACTAGGTTTCAGTCATCGCTGTAAATCCTAGGACTCCTTGCATGCAGTATGCACTTGAAAAATTATTGTTGAGTTGAATTTTTGGGTCAAGTTATACCCACTAACCTCAATTTCTTCTAAATTAAATATTACCACATATATTTTATATCTAACCTTAAGTCACTTAGGAAGGAATATAATCTCATAAATAATTTCAAAATACAAAACTGATTGTTTTTTGTTTCATAATGAAATGGATTTTCCTGCTCTTTATTCAGAAGTATGATGTTGTGTAGACACTGCCTTGAAAGTAGTTGTTGAAACTACCTGAATTATGTTACAAGGCCATCTGACAGAAAAATAATTATATTAGTGTTACTCACATGATATTTGATGAGGAATGATTAAACCATCAGTTCCCTGGAGCTACTTCTAAACTACTGCTGCTGGAGACAGAAAGGAAATATAACAGTGGCTATATTTTACACAATGAGGGATTCATTTTTTATGGGAACTTTTCAAGGGAAATTACATTTAAAACAGCATTTTCATCAGAAATAATAAACCTAATAGAGAATGCAGACAGCAAAGAAAACTGAGACTCAGAATTCTCAGAGAAAGAGAAAGCTTAAATATCACAGTCTTTGCAACATTTCGTAGAATGTATTGGAAAAGAGCAAAGCTTTCAGCAGAAATCAAAACATACGACTTTTGTATTTAGAGATGGTGTTTTGAAAGTAGGCATAAACAAAATCAGACTTAGTTAAGAGATACCGTACATCAAAAAGTAGACATCCTAGGAAACATGTAAACTGGGACAAAGTAAGCTGTGATTCACAGGAAATTTCTCCCACCTTAAATGAAGATATCTGTAGCCATTCTGGTCAAATGACACCCACTTATCCTTATTGAAGAAAGAATAGAGAATGGTCTTGGGTAGCAATAACGGAATAGTCCAAATTGTAAACTGCATATATTCCTTATTATAGCATATGGATTCAGTTTTATTAATGAATGCCTTCTTTGCCTGCATAAAGTGCTAAGCTGACAAACCCATCTGGTTATTATTATAAATACATAATGGACTGGTGGAACCATAAAAATTTCTAGAGTCAAAATTAGTGTGGCTGAAGTTATACAGTGCCCCTTAAAGAATTCTCTGAATGAGGTCCTTTCTCTCTGAATGTAACACATTTTAAATTTTGACACTAAATATTATTCACTTTACCTATAGATGATCCCTCAGTACCTCCGTCAATCATGTAGGTCAGCAAAGATGATTCTTCAAAGAGTCTGAAGAACCTAATGTAAAATTATTACATAAAGCCAAAAGAAAAGAGTTATATAAGATGTAACCCAGAGGCAGTGTGCTGTGGAGAAAGAAAGACTGAGAGGGAGGCAAATAATGAATCCTAGTCTTGGCTTATCTCTAGCTCTTTCTTCGGCTTCAGTTAAATCCCTAAACTTCTGCTAGAATGAATCTTTGCTTTCCCCAGACTGTTTAGGGCAGGCCATTCTTGTGAGCCTGTAAAACCCTCTTTTCACCTAGAAAGCTGTACTGCAGACCATTTTTGGCCATCATTTTTACCTGGGGACTGATTCTTTCCCATTCTCTAGGCTCAGGAGAGTGCATGACTGATCCATACACAGTGGTGAGAACTGAGCTAATTCAGTAAACTGCTCTTGACCAGCGCCTTCCACCTCAGTCCCTCATGGAGCACCACCCTACATGAAGCTAATGGTTAGATGGCACGTTTAAAAGTAAAACAAAACATTATTGTCTTTTCATAGTACCTCTGAGCTGGGCTCCTGTTGCTTGATTTGAACTTGTTAAAATCATTTAAGATAGAAACACTCTAGTGGCACTTTGAAAAGGACAACTGTTAAAATAATGACTCACAATTCCAAAAGTATGAATTCAGTAGTGGCTCCCAAGTGAGTAAACAAATATTATATAAAAATTTTTCTTGCTTGTATATTAAAAAGTATTCAGTTGGGTGCTATGTAAAAATAATTTCCTTTTCTAAAATAAAGTTTAGATATTTTTCCCAAAAGCAAACCCTAGACACCAACACATACGAATTTTTTTCTATATAACTAAAAGCAAGGCATCTGGATATTTTAAAACATTAAATTGGGGCATTTAGTAAAATATCAAAAGTTTTCTAACATGAAAATTACAGAATCAATAGCATATTTGAGGGATAATGGTCTAAAAATAATCTTATCTGGCCATTTGCTGTTATAGATGAGAGAAAAAAAATTCTCATGTCCTCCCTGAAAGATTTTTTATTCCAAGTATCCCATAGGTATTTGTCTCTTGATTAACCCAAAATTTCTAAAAACCTTTAATATAATATTAGTATTAATTTCAAAAAGCATTTGTTGTGTAACCTTAACTAATTGGACACAACTGAGAATCAGTCATTTAAAAACCAAAATAGCACAATGAATCCTTGGTGAACCAAAATTGGCTCATTAATTTTTGACACTAAACTTCTACACTTATCATAGGTGATCCCTCAGTCCCTCCTTCAACAAATATTTATAATTGTTTTAGGCCCGATGACAATAATTTCAATTCTTATCTTTTGCACATCACATTAAATTTAAAATAGCAAATATAAAAAGTCAATTAAGCGCATACTAAGAAAAGGCCTGCAGTGGTGCACGGAGGTGATGTAAACAACGATTACTCTTGTTTTGCGGAGTTGATGGTTCAGGATAGGAATAGAGAATGTCTGAAAGAGCAAGCTGACTGACCACAGGAAATAGAGTAACTGTAGAATGACAAAATGAAACAGAACAGAAATTTTTAGAAAAATAGATGCAAGAGCTGGACTAGCATCATTTGTTTGTTGAAATTTAATCCCTAGACTTAAGGTCAAGCTGCTCTGTACATATCAGGGATTCCTGAGCACATCATCACAATACAATATTTTGTAGTCTGCAATGTTCTAAATGATGGACTTGGTCATCAGGCAAGTACTCAATAAGCTCTATTTTAAAAGACAGAAAAATATGTGCACATCATAGATTTCTAAGAAGGATCACTTCCTGAGCCAGGTTTCTGTCTAGTGATGAATGTGGCAAGATATTTGGTTACTTCTGGAGAATGGTTGAGGGATCCCACAATGTCCACTCACTGGAAGGAATGTACTATTTTGTCCAAAGTTGGTTCCTGCCGGTGGTTTCCTGGTCTCACTGACTTCAAGAATGGAGCCCCAGACCTTCGAGGTGAGTGTTACAACTCTTAAAGATGGCATGGACCCAAAAAGTGAGCAGCAGCAAGATTTATTGTAAAGGGCAAAAGAACAAAGCTTCCACAGCCTCTAAGGGGATCCAAGAAGGTTGCCGCTGCTAGTTGGGGTGGCCAGCTTTTATTCCTTTATTTGTCACCACCCATGTCCTGCTGATTGGTTCATTTTACAGAGTGCTGATTGGTCTATTTTACAGAGCACTGATTGGTCCATTTTACAGAGTGCTGACTAGTGCATTTGACAAACCTCTAGCTAGCTACAGAGCGCTGATTGGTGTGTTTTTACAGAGCACTGATTGGTGCATTTTACAAACCTTTTGTAAGACAGAAAAGTTCTCCAAGTCCCCACTCGACCCAGGAAATATAGCTGGCTTCACCTCTCAATATAAGGCAACTCAAAACAAAAATGTTGCCAGGTACAATAAATGGACCCAGTAATAAACCTTAATCTTAATAATAGAATAGATGTCTTGAGAAAAATATGATAGTCATTATTTTAGCTAACTTCAGGATTGTATCTCATTTCAAAGAGGCATACAACAAAGATTGAAGCTCACCTTGAAAAATTTAAAAGCACTTCTCTGTATTAGCAATAACTACCTAGATGACATAAAAATATGAATTATACTTCACAATAGAGGCAGAACCAATAAAGTATACAGGAATTAATAGAAAACAAAATGATCTCTTTGGAAAAAAATATTCTTTTCAAAGGCATAGAAGCTGACTTGATAAATAGTAAGGTATTCCATGCTCTTTAATAGCTCTTTAAAAGGAAAAGGGAATGCTTTAAGGATGTCAGTCTCCTCCAAGTTGTCAATAAATTTAATTCAAACTAAATTAACATTTCAGTTAGGGTTTTCTTTGAGAAATATGAAATTAAAACATAACACAAAGCCACCTTTGAAAATAAAAATCTGTGGCATTGGTGGTAGAGCAGACAAATAGGGTGTCTTAGCTAATTTGTTCTGCTATTAATAAATACCCAAGACTAGGTTATTTATAAAGAACCTAAATTTATTTCTCACAGTTCTGTAGGCTGGGAAGTCCAAGATAAAGCCACCAGCTGGTTTGGTGTTTGGTGAGAGCTGAGTCTCCATTTCCAAGATGGCACCTTATTACTATATACTCTGGAGGGGAGAAATGCTGTGTTCTTTCACAGTGGAAGCGTGAAATAGCAAAAAGGGACCAAACTCTCCATCATGAACCCTCGTGTCTTAAATACCTCCCAAAAGGCACAACCTCCAAATATTGTGTTACTAGAGATTAAGTTTCAACATGAATTTTGGAGGCAACAAAAACGTTCAAACCGTAGCATGAGCCAGTTGGAAAGAATAAAGATCTCAGAACACAATTACGTAATAAACAATTGTGGCACTATAAAGCAATTGGAGTGTTTAGTAGATTTTATTGGCAAAATATTTTCATATTTATGTGGAAAAAACTAGATTCTTACATAAATTATTCAAAAAGACAACACCAGAAGGATGAAACAAAAATGTGAAAATTAGAACTGTGATGGTAATAGAAAGTAGTGTAAACATTTTTGTAGCTTAACAAAAAGTAAAAACATTTCAACTAAAACTTCAAAAGCAGAAACTATAAAGCAAAAGTGGATCAATTTGATTACATCAAAACTTGTGATTTCTGTTTACAAAGGACAGCTTGAACAAAGTTAACAGATGAGACACTGGAAAGAGATATTCTGATTGTTTAATAAGAACTAATGTTGGAACATAGAAAAATTCTGCACATAAAATGTAAAAATAAATCGCAGATCTCCAGGTAAAGAAAAATGAACAGGAAATAAATGCTATATTGAGTAAAGAAGAAAACAAAAGGACTAATAAATACATGAGGAGGTGGTCACAGCCACTAGTTATCAGAAAACTATAAATTAAAATTAATTGTTACTTTGTGCTTCCTATACTGGCAAAGTTTAACAAGTTGTATATGTGAGTCAGAATGGGTTAGGTTACGTTGTGGTAAGAAGCAACACACAAATTCTAATGACTTACAAAAGAAACTTTATATTTTGCTTATGTTAGTTGTATATATTAGGCCAGTGGGTCAATTTGGCTCATTTCATCTTCTTTTAGGCCTAAGACTTACGGGCTGTCCACAATCTAGAATGTTATTGGTTGCAGTGTCAAAGGCAAAGAAGACAACTCAGGCATCAGGTGTCATGCTACTTCTGTACATATTCCATTGCTCAGCCTAGACAAAGGAAATAAATGACACATTGAGTAAAGGAGAAAATGAAAAGACTAAGTAATGTTGTGAATCAGAAATATTGGAGAACATCAGTACGCTGCTAGGTAATTCCAGGTGTTAGTGTAATGTGAACATGGATAGGATGTAGTAGTGGAAATGTACACTGATACTGATATTCTAGAGGGAAACCCGGAAACACATAGTCAAAATAGCTGTATTTATACTGTATCACCCAGCAATTCTTGTTCTAGGTATGTAACTGAAATAAATCCACACGCAGGACCCTGAAGTGGTATGATATTTCATGTCAGTTTTGGCATTATTTGAAATGGGGATGAGCTGGCTGCAATCTAGGTGTCTGTCACCAGAAGTGGATAGGCAAAAATGCTGTACTTACACAAACTAGAGCACCATGCAACAGTCAGAAGGAATGGATTAGACATTCACAAAGCAAACTCAAAAGCATAGTGTCAAGAGGAAAAATAAGAAATAATTACATTATATGGCATGATATGACATTATGACATTCATTCAAAAATAACAATACATGTTTCAAAAGCGTAGTTACAAGACCAAAGAGACACACCTTAAACATGTTAGAATTATTGAGCATGAAAAGATAGGAGAAAACAAAGTGAGAAGTGCACACAAAGGAGTGTATATAAATGAATACATCACAGAGGGACTTTGTGAAGGACAGTGATGAAAGCGATTAAATCAATGACCTGGACCTACCGTCCAGCAGAACAAGACAAGCAAGCAAAACAACCCATAAAACTTCAGAGAACTATTTCTACTAAATCATAAAACAAACCTCCACCCAAACATCATTGCCTTGAGGTTTCGCACACTGTCATAGGACACCTTTTGCCTTTGGCACAATGAATATTTGGGCGGCTATCAAGGAGTCCTTGGAAGAACAGCAGGAAAGTTTCTAATACTCCAAAGAGCAGCATGGAAAACTGGTGGGGACCTCCTGGAACCTAGTAGAGTGGAAACACTGGCAGGGACTGGAGCTAAGGAAAATGGAGAAGGCAAAATTCATTTTGCCCTGAAGGGTCAATGGCATAGTTGTTGCGCTACACCTGTCAAAAACTTTGTAGGTCAGTGAAGCAAGGCCCAGTGAAGAAGCAGCCACAAGGGCGGGAACCTAGAGGTTCCACGGAGTTCAGGGAAGAACACAGCATTTACCTGAGTAGTATGAATGCTCTGGTAGATATGTCAAATACCTAAAAATAATTGGTAAAACCCACAGGAGTGCAGGTGGGATGTTAACAGAAGGGGATAAAGGAGTCTAAAAACCTCAGTTGTCATATTAAACTAATCTCTCTGGTCTTCCCTGGCTTGGAGACATTTGGGTTACATACGGTTAAAACAAAAATGGTGCGTAAGGTAATATATTCTTCAAATACTCAGAAAATCCCCTTATATAAATAAAATTCTCCATTTGGATGTTATTATGAATATAAAGCATTAATGTGATTGAATAAATGCTCCATTAATTCATCCTAATCTTTTCAATTAAATGTGAATGTGTAGCCTTATAGTGAAACCGTAGCAATCAGTTTGTGTAAGATTATAATAACGGTAGAGAAAAAGTTAAGTCTTTCCTGAGAACATAAATATATACAAGCTGGGTGTCTGTCTCCAGATTAGTACTTCAGAAAAAGAGGGAGAGACAGTATCAAGAAATACTGTAAGAAAAAAATGATTGGCTAATCCATTCTGTATGTCAAAAGGAATTAAGAAAGAGTCTCAAAATCACACTGAGGCTGAAATCCAGAGACAGGAAAAATAGTGCCATTATTAACACTAATGTGAAAACAAAGAAGAGAGAGTACTTGGAAAGAAATATCGTAATTTAAGTTTTTTAAAAAAATCATCAATATCTGAGGCTCAGCACATTCATAAATCAAAGGATAATAGAAAACACAAGGACAGAAAACCAAACACTGCATGTTCTCACTCATAAGTGGGAGCTGAACAATGAGAACACATGGACACGGGGAGGGAAACATCACACACGGGGTCATGTCGCAGGGTGAGGGGTTGGGGGAGGGATAGCATTAGGAGAAATACCTAATGTAGATGAGAGGTTGATGGGCGCAGCAAACCACCATGCCACGTGTATACCTATGTAACAAACCTGTACGTTCTGCACATGTATCCCAGAACTTAAAGTATAATTAAAAAAAAAAAAAAGAATAAAAAGAAAACACAAGGGAGAGATGTCAAAGAGACAAGATATCAACGTGAAGTGATGAGTTCTATTCCTTGGAAACTCTCTGCTGCCACAGATTTTAATATTATGAAGTTGGGACAAAAGTCTTCAATCTGCAAAGTATGTAATTATACAATGTAATTAAATATGTAATATATGCCTTTACCAATTCAATATTACAGGCTCTAATTTATATATGAAGAATAGTGGAGAAGTGGAAGAAAAATGAGACAAGAAGCAAAAGACATAGATTTCACCATAGACCAAGAGTTGAATATCTTTTGGCAAAGAATTTTGCCTATAACTTCCGATTTTCCTGGGCTATGAGATGGAAATAATGATATGATTATATCTGTCAGGGTTGTTAACTACTCAAATAAAATCACTTGTGTTAAAGTGCTTTCTCAGTGGAAATGTGCTACACAAACATTACTTATTGGTATTATTCTGAAATGTTCTTACTGTGTTTCTCCTCCTATAAACTGTATTTAGTTAGAATGTCAAATCCTAGGACTGTCCACTGCATTGCCAGAGAATATTTAATAAGCCAAATCTTAGATAGCATAATATAATCAAACTTGCCAATAACTATTACAGAAATTGTTCCTATTAAAAAGATCATTGAAAAGGAGGAAAAGATAAAGTTAGAAAAAGTGTTTACACCAGACTTCCACAGACAAAAGTGAGATATTTAGGTTCTTGAGCCAAAATACAATAATACAAAGGAGTTATAATTTTTTAAATAAAGTCTAAGATATATTTAATTCTGAACTTGTCAAACTAAACTTTAAAATCATATTGACACTTAAAGTTGAACATTTATATTTCAATCAATTTTATATATCCTAGATATGATAGAAAGCATTATATTTTAAAAATGAGTATGGTTGCTGTATTAGTTTCTTCTCATGCTGCTAGAAGGAAATACCCGAGACTGGGTAATTGGGTAATTTATAAAGGAAAGAGGTTTAGTTACCTCACAGTTCTGTAGGGGAGGCCTCAGGAAACTTACAATCATGGTGGAAGGAAAAGCAAATATATCCTTCTTCATATGGTGGCAGGAAGGAGAAGTGTGGAGCAAAGGGGGAAAAGTTCCTTATAAAAGCATCAGCTCTCATGAGAACTCATTCACTGTCATGAGAACAGCATGGGGGTAACGGCCCCCATGATTCAATTACTTCCCATCTGGTTTCTCTCATGACATGTGGGAGTTATGGGAAATACAACTCAAGATGAGATTTGGGCAGGGACACAGCCAAACCATATCACTTGCTAATGTTGAATTTTTAAAAAACCAGGTAATATGTTAGACGATCACTATGTTCCAGAATAAAATCCAGTAGAATAAGTGGTTTTGACAACCACAGACTGCAGAATTAACTGCAACACCAATCTGGCAGATTGTATGAAAATTAATAATAATAAAACCAGCAATTAAAATAAAACTAGTTGAGTTGGTTTACATATTGATTACATATTTCAGGCAAAATAACATGTGATTGAAATACCTGACAACTTTAACCCATCTCATTTCATTTATAAAATGAAAATATAAAAATTTCATCTTAACCCACAAGGTCTTGTTGGGTCTCACCTGTATATGCTATTCCATTCTCAACACCTGGCAGTATCACTTTTTCTCTCTTAACTCCAGCCATAATTGCCTTTGCTGAGTGCCCTGTGTGCACTAGCCTTTTTCCGCTCTTCAGAGACTTCCAGCACACTCTGCCATATTCCTTTTCCCATGCTTTGCCTTACTAACTCTGACTTATCTTCTACGTCTTATCTCAAGATCATTTCTTCATTGAAGTCATCCTTAACTGTAGACGTGGCTGGCTTCTCCTCTCATAGTATTCCATATGTTTGCTTCTGATATTCATTTTATAATTATTAATGTGTATTTCTCTTACAAAATAATAAATTCCTTAAGAGTAGAGACCATGTATATCCTTCTCATTATTGTATCCCTAATATCTATCAAAGTGCTTGCCCATAATAAGCAATCTATCCATATTTATTAAATGATGAACTACATATTTATCCTCTAAATGGCAGAGATGCCATACAATCTTCAATTCACAAGTAATTTCGTTTTATGTACTACCAATAGAGAATCCAAATGCTAAATATCATTATGTAATAATGTAATATTTATTTTGTTGGCCATGTTGAACTAGTTTTACAAAATTGATAGCAGAATGGAAATAAGATTTACATTCAAGAGAACGTTTAAGCTCCATTTGTAGAGCACATATGGACTGGTTGTTCCATTCTCTGTTCATATTCACCCCCGTGGTGGGTGAGTATTCCCACACATAAGCTGAGGACCAAGTTGTTCAAGTAAGTGTTTCAGCTTATGGTCTGCATGTGTGACATGTGATACATAAACTAAATAGTAAATATATAAGTAAATCACCTATATAAAACCCTTACAATGATTTCTCAAAGCAATTTGCACTTCCATCTGTGTGAAACTCAGAAATTCCCAGAGCAGTCAGCACATAAGAACTAATCAATATCTGGCTTTGTTCCCAATATCTGCTCCTGAGTTGTATTATACTGTGGAGCTGTTGTGATCAGAGGAAAGGAAGATGCCCTATTTATAGGTGGGCTTGCGTTTTCAGACCCCCCAGCCCTGTTGGTATATGATTGCTTTCAGAGAAAAGAGTGATAAGATAGTACCAGTACCATGCTTAAATGTGATTAGTCATTAAAATTTCAAAAGGGAGAAGGTCTTTCTAAAATAATGCAGTTTTGTAAAATGTCACATATAAAGCAAGTCTGAAAAATGCTTCAACTGAGCCCAGTCACTTATGGTCTGAATGTAAGTAGGAAGGCAGCACAGTGAAGTAGGGTGTACTTAGAATCACAAGATCTAATTGAATCCCTATGTTCATTTTCTAATAGCTGTATGACTTCAGATACATTTTTAACCACTTGAGCTTCCTTCACCTGTTAAATTGGGAATATAGAAATTACCTGTCAGGGTTCTACTTTTTCTCTTTAAAATACTATCATCTCCCAGTATCCCTGGGGGATTGACACCAAAACCTCCCTCTGATTGCAAAATCCCCCTCTGATTACAAAATCCATGCATCCTCAAGTTCCTGATACAAAATAGCATAGGATTTGCATAAGAACTACACACATCCTCCTGTATACTTTAAATTATCTCTAGGTTACTCATAATACATAATAGAATGTAAATGCCATGCACACAGTTGTTATACTGCATTTTTCATTTGTGTTATTTTTTATTGTATTGTTTTTTATCGAATTTTTTTTCCCCTGAATTTTTCAATCCACAGTTGTTTGAATCTGGGGTGTGGAATCTGTGGATACTGGATACTGAGGGCCAACTGTACTGAATAGTACCTTCTACTCGTTGAATCCTAGGTAGTGCTAGGTACATTTACCTGTTTTCATATAAACTTTCTGTAAAGTGGTATCAACATTTCCAGTTTACAGTGAGGCTCACAGAGGTCAAAGTCTCATAAGCAATAACTATCAGAGTTCACGATATTGAATGATATCTTTAGGGGGCCTCTATCAAAGCTGAGACCTCATAGCTGTTGCCACGGCTATTGAAGCTATGGACCAAATCCCAGCAGCTCTGAACCAAAAAATGGTTCTCAATGGTCTCTCACCTTGGACAACAATATTGTTAGCTTTAATGTATGCACCATTATGATTATCAGAGGATGCTCCTTTTTGATTTTTCGACCACCAATTTCAAGCTTAGTTTCTCCAAACATAAGGTAAATCAGATAGGGATACTCTCTAAATATGGATATTATGATAGCTGTCATTGTTCCTCTTCTACATGTGTGTTATCACATTAGAGATGTTGCAGAACTAAATTAAAAAAAAAATCACATCAAAGGATTGTGCAACCTTGGGATCTTGAGAGGCCAAGGTCATCATATTTAAAAGTGCTCAGGGTTTGAACAAGCTGTTTCCTCAAAGCCATCTCACCTGCATATTCCCTCTGTGTATCCCAGCAGAGATAAGGCACACGATAGTAGCACACAGTAGGAGAACAACATGTTCAAATCTGTCTGTGAGAAAGTAAAAAGTTATTCTAAAAATCTGAACCCCAAAGTTTTTACATAGAAAATTTTCAGAGCACACATGACATGTGACTAATACTTTCAGATTTAAAACAGTTTAGGGGGGAATGTCCTGGCCAGTTGTTGGAGCACCTGGTTGTAAATCTCAGTTCTATCACCCATGGGCTGTGGAATGTTTTCCACTGTCTCAAAACATCAGCCTACTTCCTCATTGTGAAACAGCCATAACAATGCCGTCCTAGCCACTTTCCAGAGTGTAGTAAAGTCCAAGTGAATGAGAGAGTGTGGAAAGGATATGACTCCCATATTTTGTTTGATTTTATATAGTAAACTCTTTTTATTATAGGCAGTATCTTCCAAAATGTGTTTTACAGAACACAAGTTTGTAAGAAAAGCAGTGGAAGTTATCTTTATAAGGGGTTTTGTGCTCAAATATGTTTAAAAAATTCTGGGCTAAACAAACTTAACCCCTAACCTCAGGACTTCACAGAGTCTCTAATGGGCTAAGGCAAATTTCCAGAAAGGGAAAATTCTATTCAATACTTTCCTAAATTCATTTAAATTCATACCTTTTACCTTTAAGGACTTGTATTATCCAAACATATGGGAAACTTAACTCTTCGGAGAAATGGATAGGTCTGAATTAGATTCTCAGATAACACCTTTCTATACATTAAAATAATGGCTCCATGCATGATTTTCTGTGTGCCAAAAACTATACTAAATGCTTTAAACCTTGTAACACAGTTATAAACATGATATAAACAACTTAAAAATCATTTGAATTTCATGCCTTATCCTCATTTTATGTGAAGAAAACAAAAAGGTCAAAAGTAGGCCCCTGTTTGATGAGTAAACATGACATCATCAAAGTACAATAAAAAATGGCAGAACCTCAAAAGAAGAATATTGAGAGACAGATTAACTTTTCAAGAATATGTATTCAAGTCAATTTAACAAGAGTTTTATACAGAATTTCAATATTTTAGTGATCTTTTTTTTCACATAAAGCTATCTACTTTTAACTCATCCAACTCAGTTTATTTTTATATTAAATTATTTAAAAGTATTGGTGTGATCCATAAAGAAAGAATAAGTGAATATTATAAAATCCTTAAAACATTCCAAATGCGTCTGGGCACAGTGGCTCACACCTGTAATCTCAGAACTTTGGGAGGCCAAGGCGGGCAGATCATGAGGTCAAGAGATAGAGACTATCCTGGCCAACATGATGAAACCCTGTCTCTACTAAAAATACAAAAATTAGCTAGGCGTGGTGGTGCGCGCCTGTAGTCCCAGCTACTCTGGAGGCTGAGACAGGAGAATCGCTTGAATCCAGGTGGCAGAGGTTGCAGTGAGCCAAGATTACGCCACTACACTCCAGCCTGGCAACAGAGCGAGACTGTCTCAAACAAAACATACCAAATGTGATCTTATCATAAAATCAAAAGTTTTAAATTCAGTCATTTACAAAAGACACCAAATAGAGGCATTAAGCTTAGAACTATTCCATTACTAAGACTGATCTACTGCCAAACAGCTTTCATCAGCAGTGTTTGTATTTGTTTAACTAAAAAAGTATTCTTTTTAAATAATATTTTACCAAGAGATCAGTAAGTTAAACGAAAAGAGACAGAACTTGTCTGCGAGAAGAAAGAGAGGAAGGCTGGAGAAGCTACCTTCCTAGAATATCCCTTTTACCAACTTCTCCAGCCCCTAAAGTCTGACGAAAGACCCCAGGGTCCTCTACGAGCCTGTGAACCACTGATCCAGATAACATTTCAGACAAAAACTGGGGAGAGGTGATTTTTCTCTGTTACTTAAGCTGACACATAATACTAAGCACAAGCATAAGGGCTTGAAAAAAGCATTTTAAACCTGGAAAAGTTCTTGATAATCATAAAGTCCAATGTCCACCAATGTTGTGAATGATGAAATAGGCCCAGAGAATTGTACTGATTTGGCCAGGATCACACAGCTAATTAGGGGAAGAGTCAGAAATGAAATGTCTGCCTCCTGACACAGTCTGGTGCTCTCCTTAACACACTACATGGACCTGCATAAATCATTTGGGGGTAGAATAATTTTCCAAAATGCTGTATCATGAGAGAAAATGTATAAAATATATTAAGAATGTATCAGACCGTTTCTTCAATTTGAGGCATAAGTATAACTTCTCCAGTGAACCAATACAGTAATCAAGGCATGTTTATACATCCTGAAGTCTCCTTCTGGTGCCATGACATTTTATGCACAGAAAAGCACGGAGAGGGATCTACATATCTCCCCCTCACCTCTACTATGGTGGGGAAGCCACTACTCAGCTGAGTGCTTTTGTCATTAGTCCTTCTCACCATCCAGAACACATGCTGAACAACTGTCCCAGAGATGATCCTTCAGCATTGCCAAAGGTTTACATTGCACATAATCAAAGTACTTCAAAAATTAAGGATCATAAATATTTAATATTCTCAGCTATTCCAGAATGTTCCAAGTAATTAGAAAATGATTCTGAAAATAATGACATTTTTCATGAGAACATTTTCCTTCCCACATCTTATATTTTAAGGTATTTAATATGAACATGTGCATGTGCATTCTTGTCACCTTTTCCACTCCTATTCCACTTTTTTTCTGAAGAAAGAAGATCCCTTTGGAGAAATCAATCAAGACCTGCTACCTAAGTGAGGGTAAAATTTTCTTCCTTAAAAGTATCATATGAACTCCAATTCCAGAAAGATGATACAGTGGCAGTATTTTGATTGTCCTTTTGGCTCTAAACAAATATCATTGATGGGTAAAATATAAAAGAGATATGTCTTGGCTCAAACACAAGATTAACTACTTTATGACAAGAAATGAGATAATGTGCAGAAATGGTGCTGTGGAATGGTCAAGGTTCACATCCAGAAGCAAACAGTGGAAGCCAAGAGTTTGACTCCTGTCGGAATAAGAAAATTAAAAGTATTCTTTGTGGTATTTGGGAGCTTACTCCTGCCTTTCTCAGTGAAGCCAGAGTCCTCACCTAATAAAAGGAGCCTGAGAAAGACTCATCTATTGCAGGGGCTGTGGCACATGGTGTGATCCAGGTCTACAGGGGCACATGGTGAGAGGCAGGCCTATGGGGCAGGAGGATATAGACAGCTGTGAGCTGAACCAACCCAATCCCTCACCTGGTAGCTTCATTTGGGATTTCCCTCATACTTTCAGGATAAAATATTACAATTAGAAGAATGGTTTTGACTTGAACCCCTGAAAGGAAGCCCTTGCTAGAGAAGGACGGATGAGGGTAGAAGAGCAAAGAGAAAGAGAAAAACAAGAAGATAAAAACAAAACAAAAACACCACACACACACACACACACCATAAATGAGTCTGTTAAACTGAAGGCAGAAAAATGTATTTGTAAAGCTTTCAATAAAACTTTCAGGTCGGGAGCGGTGGCTCAAGCCTGTAATCCCAGCACTTTGGGAGGCCGAGACGGGCGGATTACGAGGTCAGGAGATCGAGACCATCCTGGCTAACACGGTGAAACCCCGTCTCTACTAAAAAATACAAAAAACTAGCCGGGCGAGGTGGCGGGTGCCTGTAGTCCCAGCTACTCGGGAGGCTGAGGCAGGAGAATGGCGTAAACCCGGGAGGCGGAGCTTGCAGTGAGCTGAGATCCGGCCACTGCACTCCAGCCTGGGTGACAGAGCGAGACTCCATCTCAAAAAAAAAAAAAAAAAAACCTTTCAATGAAACTTTATTTACAAAAACACATGGTGGGCTGGATTTGTTTCATAGGTCGTAGTTTGCCAACCTCTGACTTGGAAGGTTATTGTGTGAAGTCCAAGAAGTAAATGCTAAAGTCCTGAATGGAGCTTTGAGCATTGTGATCTTAATACCTTGTCCTTATTTACAAAATATCTGAAAACGTTTCATAAAAATATTAATTAAAAAAATTTAAATGGATGATGAAGATTGCAGCGAAGTAAGCCAGCCCTCCTCAGGGGTTAGAAAACTGAGAGCACATATCCAGAGATACATGACCAGCACCTGCTAATCCTGACTGAGTTTCATTTTAAATGGCCACACAATACAAGGAAGAAAAGTTTTGAGTCTGTTCATGGTGAGAACGTCAGAGAGAGACTCCCACATGAAATGAGAACTCTCAGAGACATAGCCCTTGTATAAATTGTGACTCATTAACAACAACAAAAAAAGTCCCACAAAAAGGACCAGGAAGGAAATTGTTCTATCTGGACTTTAGCTCTTAGTGGAGGGGAAATATCAAGTGTTCTTAAGCCAACTGTAATACTTTTTTTGTATTGTGAATTCACACTACCTAAAGGATATAAAAAGTCTCAAGTAGAGAAGTGGATTTAGGTTGCTGCTGCCAGGTTGGTAGTGCCCCTTACCCCATGTTCTTTGAAAACAGAAAAAGAAACCCTCTCTGAATAATGCATTTTAAATACAGGTTTTAAACAAGGCCCACAAAGAAAGTTTTAATATATGACATCACAATTATGTTTTTTAAATTACAAAACATGCCCCCCAAAAATACCATGAAGCAGAGTAAGCAGAAAAATAGCATAAGAATGAGGCCTGTAGAGACTTCATACACTGAAATTATCAGAAAGATTATATGCTTAATATGATTGAATAAATAAAAGAAGAAATTAAAAGCATAGGTAAGGGGTAATAAATAATTAATAAAAAATAATCACACATATTTGAAAAAGAACCAAAGATATATAGATGGACAGATACAGATGTAGACGTGTAGGTCTATCTATCCATGCCTATCAAGATAGCAAACTATGGAGCTGTTTGTATTTCAACTTACTGCAGATTACAAAAGCTATGGCTGAGTAGCTTTACAGAGCTGCTGGTAGACACATGGAGCTGGAGAGGCAAAAACTGGCATTCAGAGATCTACAGGTATAGAGTCTCTCAGCTGGGAACCTTTAAAAGCTATGTCCTAAGATAAGGCTGAATTGGAAGTAGACCACTCCTCCTCCAAAATTTCAAAGCTCAATTTCATGCCCTTTCAATCCATTATACAAAATTTTCATCCGAAAATTTTCTCACTCTGAATAAAGATAACATCCTGTGGCTCTCATGTTATTTCGTATGTTTTATTATAATAAAAAATGGTTAGACCAAAAAAAGCTAGTTTTGAGCAAAAACTAAAAGAAAATAAAGCAATACAAGAAAGAGAACCGGATATTGGCATACTCAAATATAGATTCTTAAATGACTCTAATTTATATACTAAGAGAGTTAAATGACAAGATGGATAATTCTGATGGAGAATTGGAAACTATCAAGATGAATCAAATGAAATTAGAAAATTAAAGTACAATACCTAAAATTAGGTACTTGGTGGATGAGCCTACTAGTAGTTCAATCACAGCTGAACAGAAAATTAGTAAAACTGAAAGATACCCAAAATAAAACACTGAGAGATAAGATGGAAAATACAGGAAAAAGTACTATAAACCGATGGGCTGTGGTGAATTGAAAATGACTAAATGAACTTGGCACAAAGAATCTCACAGCATATTATTGAACATAAGAGTAATTCACATAAATATTTATAACAGTATTTATTTATGTTGTGAAATTACAAAACTGAAAAAAACTTTTAAATTTTACCTTATTAGTACAAGTCTAAGGAAAAGAGAATAATGTATGTTCAATTCAGGATAGAGGTTACCATTGAGAGATAAGAGTGATGAGCTCATGGTGGGTCACACAGGGAGCTACAGCAACATTGTTAACCTATAGGGTGGGTACAAAGATGTCTGTTATATTATCTTTAATACAACAAACAGGTTACTTAATTTTCTGTTACATATGAAATATACTATACTAACTAAATGCATCCAACAAAATTAGCAATAGAAACAGGAGTTTACTCTAGATAAAATTAAACAACATAAAATTTAAAATAAAAATTATCGATATATACAAATAAATTAATAAAAACAATGAAATTCAAGCTAGCAGAAATGAAACAAGAACATACAGCTATGTAAAATAATTAGAACTCTTGAAAATTTTTAAAAATACTGTAATTAAAATATTGAGAAAAATTCAGACTGGGCAAAAAGAGTTAACTGGTTAATTGAAACAGTGAAAGGCACTCATTTGGAATCTGATGCAGACAGAAAGGAATAAAACCATGAAAGAACAGTTAAGAGTCAGTCACAGAGCATAGATTGAGAATCTTCAGTGTTTCTTATTTATGAAAATGGAGACCGGGCGCGCCGGGCGCGGTGGCTCACGCTTGTAATCCCAGCACTTTGGGAGGCCGAGGTGGGCAGATCACAAGGTCAGGAGTTCGAGACCAGCCTGGCCAACATGGTGAAACCCTATCTCTACTAAAAAAATACAAAAATTAGCCAGGTATTGTGGCGTGCACCTGTAATCCCAGCTATTTGGGAGGTTGAGACAGGAGAATTGCTTGAACCCAGGAGGTGGAGGTTGCAGTGAGCTGAGATCGTGATACTGCACTCCAGCCTCGGTGACTGAGCAAGAATCCACCTAAAAAAAGAAAAAAGAAAAAGAAAAATATAGTAAAATACAGTAATGACAAAAATGAAATCTATTGATTAACTTTAAACTAGAAACAGTAAATAGTGAAGATGCTATTTACTGTGTGAATACTAAGTGAAACCCCATCTCTACTAAAAATACAAAAATTAGCCAGGTGTGGTGGCAGATGCCTGTAATCCTAGCTACTGAGGCAGGAGAATTGCTTGAACCCAGGAGGCAGAGGTTGCAGTGCGCAGAGACCGTGCCATTGCACTCCAGCCTGGGTGACAAAAGCGAAACTCCGTCTCAAAAAAAAAAAAAAAAAAAAACCACCAAAAAACAAAAAGCAAGAAAAATGAAAACATGAGGAATACGATTGTCACATGGGCTACATTATTTCCTCTCCAAATATTGAAATCCTAACTCCCAGTATCTCAGAATTCCACCTTATCCCCAAATAGGGCTACTGAAGAAGGAATAAATTGAATTCACATGGGGTCATACTGGAATAGGGTGAGCTCCTAATCTAATATGACTGGTGCACACATAACATCATACTGTACTACATAAATACATGCAATCATTATCTGTCAATTAAAAATAAAAGAAAAAATGTAAAAATATGACAAATATCCTTATTGAAAGAGAAAATTTAGACACACACATAAGGAGGACGTCATAGGAACATGAATGCAAAGATCAGGATGAGGTTTGTAAGTCCCAGAATGCCAAAGATGTCCAGCAAACCACGAGAAGCTAGAAACTAGGAAGGAGGCTTGAAATAGATTCCCCCTCACAACCTTCAGAAAGAACAAATCCTGCCACACCTTAGTATTGAACTTCTATCATTGAGAACTATGAGACAATAAATTTCTGTTGCTCAAGCCACCCAGCTTGTGGTACTTTGTTCAGCATCCCTGGGAAACTCACACTATGATCCTGTTGGCTTGATTACATGAAATCATATTAAATTGTCATTTTAAAAAATAAAAAATGGTCAAATAATGGCAATTTCCTAAGATTTCGGTATGCTTGGAGCTGCGTACTGGCGATTTTTATGACTTGTTATCTACAACAGAAGTTTTGCAATTTGGAGAGAAAGAAATAAGCAAACTTTGAATCACACCATTGAAGGTCTTCTTACATAAAGGCATGTTGGAAATGCAAAAATCTCCTCTGTCATGTCATTATATAGTTTGTTTTTTTTCCAGTATGCGGACTGTCCAGCATCACAGATATGCATCTATTACTCTGAATTGTTATATACAACAGGCTTATTTCTGAGCCACTTGTGCCTTCACCAATCCCATACAAAAGAAAATAATTTTTTTAAAATTTTTTTTCTCTCTGACCTCATGATTGATCATGAATCATTGATTTGCCTTCTCGCCCACTGGATCTGAAATTCTCTCAGTTTTTTTTAAAATCTAAAAGTGTCTTTACCTATGGATATCTAGTAGAATGTATTGTTTAACTATTTAGTACTTTGCAGTATACAAAATGAGATGACGGGGTACATTGAATGGTAGAGAAATAATTAGCAAAGAATAAGGCCCTCAAATACAGCTGCCACTGAAGAATTTCTATAAGAGAGTAGGATTTCTACTGCCACTGAAGAATTTCTATAAGAGAGTAGGAAAGATCAATTTTAACTTTCAAAGATAAAATGAAAAGAGTTTATATAGATCATATTGTTACAGCTCAAGACATGTTACTGCTCCCAGTAGGGATGCAATAACAATTTGTAATAACATTCAAGTTAACCAGCAGCAAATTAAACTGGGCTTTGAATAAATAAAAAAGAAATCGGGGCATCCATTCATTAATATTTATTATTTCCTAATAAAAATGAGAAACATCTAGGCCATTTTTCTAAGATTTCCTAAGATATTTCTTAAAAAAGTGACATATTCCTTAAAATCTATTTCAAAGGCTAAAAAAACTTACCATTAAAGATATTTTTTTGGTCTCATCTAATTCCCTCCAGCTGCAATTTAAGCTTCTTTTTGTCAGTCTGATCTTTCTCATATTTTAATTGGCATTAACAAAGGATATTCTTACCATGGATTTCCAAGGGACCGAATTTCCACTCAAGAAACCTTGGAAACCTGAATGTGAAAGAACTCCAAAGTATGTCTGAAAATGGCAAGATTGTGTTTATGTTATGAGATTATAAGGAAGAAGAGCGAACAAATGATTGTAAACCTCTAGTAGGGGAATAAACATATTTCTCATGAACTATGTATTCATTTTTTTTTCTATTTTTAAAGTCTTTTTCTTCATAGTGTCTTAGCAAAGGAAACCATTTAAAATTTTGCTTATGGACAAAATGTGAAAAATGTTCATCCTCCAAATACAATCTACAAAGTGTATGTTTTAAAGGTTCTTTGAATACAGAAGTTATTGAGATTCTACAACTTGTCAGAGAAAGAAATACCTCCCTGAGGTCTTCAACACTCCTTTTAAACTTTTGTGTAGCTCATAATCTACTTCTCAAATGTAGGTGGAACCTGATCAAATACTAAAGTCTTTGGAGATTAAGAAATTCATTTTAAAGAACAAGAATTATAATTCTTGATCATGAAACAGGCAAAATTAAGGTTTCTGGAAAGAAGGAGAATTTTTGTTATCTTGAAGAATGATCCAGGAATTGGAATTTCTTGAAAAAGAAATGTTTCTGAAATTGTAGTGTATGGAGTAGTGAACATACTTTTCCTTAAAGAAGCCTGTCCCAAAGTGGTGCTCTTATTACCTCATAAAAAACTAAGTCTCATATACAGAATTGCTATTTTGCATATTTATTATGTCCAAAATATTTATATATGCATTTTAAATCTGATCCTTTTAATAGCTCTGGGAAACAGGCATTTTCTTATTTATTTAAAGGATATGAAATTGTAAAATTACAGAAATTAAGTAACTTGACCATAGTCACAAAGACAATGAATAACCAAACTAGGACTCAAATCTGTATGAATTTGTCTCATTTCCATTCTATGAGAGCAAGCATACTGGGTTTGAATTAGATCTCTAGAAATATAGACTCCTATAATATTATATAAACATATTTAAATACAATTAGTGTGTGGGAAGGAATGTATTAGTCTTGTCCCTTGAAATCTTTATTATTAAGGGACTCTGTTTTCAATGAATGAGAGTATTTTCATTGTCAATATTCCAAAACTTCAATTTAATTCTCATTATACTAATTTACATAGTAATTTTATTCTAGTTTCTACTTTGCTTAATTTGACAAAGAAATTCTGGTTGTAGTAAAATTTACATTAGAACTCATCTAGGAACACAGCTCATCATGTTGATAGCCCCAGGCATCAACTGATATATTAAAGAATAGCTTTAAACAAATATTAAATATGGAAACCTAGGATATAGATCATACTGAAAGATAGTAAGAGGCTTTGTTCATTTATTGATAGGAAAAATCAGATGTGTTAATGAACTAAATATTAGCAAGGAAAACGAAAGTGTTATTGAAATGGGAGAGTTCCCTGATCCCCCTCACAGGATGTGTGACAGAGGTGTGGATTGCCTGTTGGTTGCCGCTGCTACTCAAATCACTGATGGGAGGCAGACCACACAGATGTACAGGTACAAGAGGTGGGGCGAGTGCTTTGGGCTCCAGCCCCGTGGTAGTATCTAGGGGTGGGTGCCTGCAGCCCCAGTGTTACAATGCTCTTTTAGCTCTTTTAGCCTTGCTGTCCACAGACAGCTTAAGTGTTAACCAATTCAATGGACCCTCTTTTTGCATGGGCAGAGGGGTCAGTGTGACAACTTTTCAAGGGCAGAGGGCCAGTGTGACAACTTTCTGTATCCTGAACTCTTGCCTAGAGTTCTGGAAGAAATGGGTCACACATGGACTTGAAGGATGAAATTGGGGTTTTATTGAGTGGTGGAGGTGGCTTTCAGCTAGACGGATGAGGAGCTAGAAGGGGGATAGAGTGGGAAGATGATCTTCCCCTGGAGTTTGGCCATCCAGTGGCCAAAATCCTCTCTGAATGCCCCCTGCCGAATTCCTCTTGGTGTTCAGATGTTTCTTCTCTTCTTGTTGTCATTCTGCCATTCACCAGCTTGTCTCCTTGTCTCCTCATCTGTTTGTCTGCTTCTGGAGCTTGGAGTTCGGCGTTTATATGGGTACAGGATAGAGGGCTTGATGGGCCAAAAGGCAACCTTTTGACGTAAAAACAGGAATACCCGTCACCATTTAGGGTCACAAGTCTCCAGGCTTGAGGGTGAGGCCTTTGCTGGGGAACTGCCCACTTACACCCAGTATTTCCGTGTCTCCTGCCAATATCACTATAGTGCCTTGAATAAATAGCTCCTAAAAAAGTTATACTTACAGGCATATGTGTGTATGTGTGTGAGTTGTATGAGTATGTGTGTATCTGTGTAATGGTAATAGGTCTGGTAAGGGGATAGTACAGTGAACACTCTAAATAATGTCAATGAGAATATAAATTGCTTCAGTATCAATGAGAATATAAGATGCTTCATTACATACACAAGGCATTTAATAACATTTGACAATAATTTAAATATATTTAAATCCTTTGTCCACACAATTTCTTGAAATATTTCAGAATATAAATAAAAAATGCAGACAGAGTTTATGCACCAGATCGTTGATCTGAGTATTATTTTACATAGGAAAATGTTGAAAACAATTTTATGTCCCACAACAGGATAATGATTAAAAATTATGTTAAATTTGTTTCATAATTATGTGTCAAAGTTAAATGATATTTTCACAAATTGATACTATGATGAAGAGTAGACTATAAAGTTATCTACAGTAGGAGCTCAACTATATGTGCACATATGCTCATAGAGAAAATAGAAAATATAGCAAAATGTTAATAGAGGTTGCCTGTAAAAAGTGTATTTTCTTCTTGTTCTTGTCTACTTTTATTAAAAAAATTTATAATAATTATGTGTTACATTTTTAACACATAAAATAAATCATCTTTAGAATAAATCATGTTTTAAATAAATCATCTTTAGAAATGAGCACTTGAGAAGTGGTACCCATAGAAATTAGAGTGGAATCCTCAACACCTCACTAGGGTGATTCCAAGGAAACTGGCACCCTATATGAATGCCCATCTCTGCTCAACTCCACATGCAATGGTATCACCTTGTGCCAGTCAGATAGTGTGCTTCAACACTTTTCACCTGCCTCTGTTTGGGGTAGTTCTATAGGAAATAAAGCTTTCAGTTGTGATGATTATTTTCTTTCTTATTTATCTCAGAACAATTTTAGATGCAAGTATTATAATCCACCAGGCATTTAGAGGTAATGGACTGGGCAGAATGGTTCTAAGAGAAACTTTTCTGAGTTTCCAGTTGAGATAACTATGTTACATACATTATCTTTTTAACATTATCTTTACAATATCCCCTTTGGCAGATTTGGAAGCTGAAGCACTTGAAGATTGTGAGATTTGCCCACGTGAGCATGGTGAATGAAGGCAAAATTAGAAGTCTGTACTCTTTCTACTGCATGTACTGGGTTACTGCCCCGTAAGAAATTACCATAGCTTTTAAGCCGTATTTGTACTCAGTGTAAGAAATATAATCAACGTGGTATATAACTTTTGGGATAAACTGAATTTCAAAGATTTACCTGAAGGGTAAAATTCAGCCAAACCATGCTTTCCTCAAACAATTCTTGTGTTCCAAACAGGGAACATAGAATGTGTTGTGTTTGAAGGTATAGTGGAAAAGATTCTTAACTAATTCATATGTTGAATAGAGGCATACCTAATCACTTTGTATATTTTTAGTTTCATATGTACAAATAAAATATATTTAGACTGAAATTAGTAATTAATCAAATGGATTACATTTTACACATATAAATCCAGACAGGCCTTAATATAAAAATATGTAAAGATACCGTTTGTATTTATTTATTTATCCTCACAAATCTATAATAAAAATACAGATAAATTCTAAACTATTACATTCAAATAAAAGAAATAATACACAAGATGGACCACAAAGAGGAAGGTTATATTATATCAGTTAGAATATGCTTTGGAGAAATCTATTTTTCTATACACTGTGGGGCTCATTCCAGGTAGCAATTCAAAGCTGTATATATCATTTTGGAACAATCACACACACACACACAAATCCCTGCTTGCTGATTTTTTTGTTTGTTTGTTTTTGAAAAAAGTCATCTTTTGTTTTTTTCTTTTGGGGGAGGTACCAAATAAATGAATATCCAGCATATTAAGGAGCCACTAGCTCTAAATCCACTATTTTAATCAATGCTGTGCAGCAGTACTGGGCTTAGTCCAAAGAAACTTATTGTTATAGTAGAAAAGCTCCTCCAACTCTTCCAGAATATTATTTTAAAGGTCTCAGGAATTAAAATTAAAACAAATGCTTTAAGCCTTTTCAAAACTGTGTCCCAGAAAATAAAAGTTAAATGCCTGCTCTCCAGACAATTATGAAGAAATGCATTTGGCTGAGTTTGAAAATGTCTCTTTAATGTGAGCAATTGGAAAACCTAGGATTAAACAATGCTAAGTAACTTCCTTGAAAGATTAAAAAACAAAATTAAGATTATTTAATCAGTCATATTCATTCTAAAATAAAAAATGATCTTACACATTTTAAAATATATACATTACTTTTAAAATCTAATTTGGCACATGTAGCATTATGAATAAGAAAAATGAAGTCTCTGTTTCTGCTCTAATACTCTTTTAATAGACCAAAACAAAGCAAAACATGACCTATCTCAACCAACAATGACTTTCATTAACTTCTTTTCAAGAGCTCTTAGAAAAGGAAAGCTGTTAAGAGGTTGCTCTCCATTGTTAGAATTTTGGACATTTATGTAAGTATACATGTTGGTTTTAACATTAAAATGTTAATGTAATTAAAATCTAAAATGCTCAATGTATATAAAATAAAACTTTTTAAGGTTCTGAGACATTTTTCCCATCTTATACTTTAATAGACTTTTTTTAAAAAAATTAGATTTCAAATAAGTTTGAGAACTAACATTAAAGTTGAGAATAATTGTAATTAACTTTTCCACCAAAATATTTGTAGAAACGGTTTGGGACCAGTAAGTCCAAATAATTGTCCTCATCTAACCCACTACTTTAGAAATGAGTAAACTGAAGACTTATTAGTGACAAATACAAGAATGTAATGTCAGAGTCTTGCCCTCCATCTAGTATTCTTTCCCGTTTCCTGCATTGTCTCCATCTACACAATAAATACTAAGAAAAATGCTAGTTACATTGACTCAATTTTTGGAAGTAAATGCTCTAAAACTTTAAAAGCCCAAGCTTTTTCTTTGTTTCTTTAATACTGTTAAAGAAACAGTATTTTGACCAAAAGGGAGGGAGCTGAAAAACAAATTTCATAATGCATGTTCATTACAGAGACAGTCTATAAATCCAAATTGAGTAAAATATGCATTTTTTCATTTCAAGATTTGAATTTAATACAAAACTCAGAAAGGGACCAACTTTTTTTACTCTTTATTCATTCTCATGGCATACTAAAATAATAGATGTTAAAATGGTAACATTTTCAGAAGATACTCCTCAATGGAGTAGATTTAATTGATTGATATCTGAAGATTAGTAAAACGTACAATTATTCTTGTCCATATAGGAAACTATAACATCTTTATAGTATTTTTAAGGAACTCTAGTTAAGATATAAATCAAGGTGGCCATCTCAATGAAAGACCTATGAATTACTTGGTGGTTGTGACTTTTCCGTTGTAAGTAATAAGACTTCTATTACGCTTAGACTAGTCAGTGGTTGTCATGCCGATGCAAATATTAGCTTATCTCCATGGCAATATCCACCTATTTGATCAAGTAACAATGGTTTATCTAACTCCAGATATAAATCTTGGAGAAAGAGGAACATAATATATTACTTACTTGTTTTTTTTGTTGAACTCTCAAAGAGTAAATGGAAAATTAGCTTTGTATCTTTGTTTGAAGAAGACTATTTGGGGAAGAGTTGTTTGTGCTCTTAGCAAAGGAAACTCTATTTGCCTCTTTTCTCTTCCTCTTTCTAATTTTTCCATGAGATGAGGATAATTGTAGGAAGTTGGAAATAATAACACAAAACTTCATAGATTTCTGATTTTTCAAAGCATTTTAAACATTAGAACTTTTTCTCAAAGCAAATCTTAGGCAGATTTCCAATATATAACAAAGGTAAGTGTCAAGTTTTTAGCTATGAAGTAGATTTAGAGAGCTGAGAGTAGGGAAATTCCAGCCCTCACCTCTCTCCTGCGTTATCAACTTGACAGAATCCCAGGGCTCTGTAGAACACAGCTTTGAAAGCATGGTTGTGAATGACACAAAAGAGTAGGAGAATAAGTAAAAGAGTTAGTCTACAAAGTGTCATTACTTTGCTCGGTTAATAAAGATTATTTATGATAGGAAAACATGTCTGCAGAAGGTCTGATGCATAGAGATAGAAATTTCAACTCAAATAGTTAAATACTTTTTACTAAACCTAGAACTGAAAATGAATTAACAAGAAACATTTTTAACGAAGTACATATGTATCATGGTTAGATTAAGTTTTTAAAGAAAGAATCATGAGAATAGAAATTACTAGTTACTTTAAAAGTTGCTCAATAATTTTCTTCTAGTAATCAAAGAGTGCACATCTTTTATAAAACTATGTGCTTGAAAATTTGGACATTTGTATGTCTGGAAGTAATTGGATGGAGAAAAACAAGGCTGAAGGTCTTAATATTTGCAAGTAATTTGTGTCAGTAGACTAATGAAAAGCTAAGCTATAAAACTAAAAATATATGTGTTGATGAAGAAACAATGTTAGTATTCATTTCAAACAATTGATGAAATTATAAAGTTATTCACCAATAAAAAGAGAAAGTCTTCTGTAGGTTAGAAATGAGTTATAACAGGAATTAACATACTTAGTAGATTTAATCAGAATATGGTGTATTAACCCATATAGTTAGATCTTAAGTGGAACTTTGTTTCTTTCCTCCACAAAAAAAAAAAAAAAAAAAAGGTGGAAAAGAAGCTGTGCCCTTCAGTACCTATTCTCTGTTTTTCTAGGTTCTTCTAAATTTACTTTGGTGAACAGGATACATGACCATTTAGCTAGAGACTGCCTTCCTGTCCTTCCTTATAGTCAGTGACTATATGTAGGCCAGTGGGGCATGGCAACAATACGTAAAACTTCTAGATTGTTTTCTTAAAGATAGGGCTGCTGGCCAAATACATTTTTGTTTCTCCTACTCTTGGCCAAGAGTAGGAGGTTTGCAGCTGTAGAAGATCTTGGACCCAAAGATGGAAGTCACATGTTGAAGATAATATATTCAGCAGGTAAATCTGGGTTCTTGGGGTCCACACACTTATCATAGGAGAGAAATATTTTATCTAATTAAAGATCCTGTATTTTGAGACCTCTTTGTGATAAATCTTTAACCTAAGTCTCAGCTAATGAAAAACTTGGTACCAAAGTGGTGTACTGCCATAGAAAATATGTGGCATTTTCTTAGTAGCTGAGTTGCAGACTATGAGGACATAAACATTGCAGGCTGGAAAGCTAATGACCTTTCTTAGATCATGGCAAAATATTTACTAAAAGTGTTTTCTGTAATGAAACGAAGATATACCTCTGAATTCTCTTGCTCTAAGGAAGATTATTAGGTAAAGGCAAATTATTTGTCTATGTTACTACCCCTTGATGCTTTTAGCCATATACAATGAGAGAGAATAGCTTGGGTAAGTATTGCCAATGCACAAGTAGAAGTAGAAATAAATAGACCTTGCAAAGGGAATCAGTCTCTGACAGAGATCTAGACTTGAACAAAAGTGATACATCTTATGAGAGGAAAATCTCCTGCTTGTATGTCTTAACTAGCAGAAGATAACAGAATATAAGACTATTGCTCAGAGACTTTCTCAAAAGCCTCTCAGATGTACTTTTCAGCCAGATAATGGAAGCTCCACTCAGCTACAAAGGCAAGGTAAAATTGTTTTAACTTCTCTCCAGAGTCTAGTCTCAGAGAGATGGTTCTAGTACAGAAGCAGAAAACAAGAGTGAAGAAATAGGAGAGATCATCAAGTGTGGTAAATTTCACACAGAACTGTTTAGAAAGCAAATAGAAACTTCACTATGTTTTTGAGGAAATTAATAGTTTTCAGGAAAAAAAAGAGAGAGACAGAGACACCAAAGCCTGGCCTACAAGCAATACACCTAGGTTCCCAAATGCGTATTATCAAAAAACTGTGTGTCAAAATTTTACAACCCCTAAACACAGCATAAACCCAAGAACTCACTTCAAGTTTGTCCACAAAGTATAGCATGTCAAGGAAAATTTTCAGAGGGCTTCAGAAATCATGGAGGACAATGGCCAAGAGAGTCATCCAAGGGAGCAAAGCCTGGGGTAAATTAAGCAAAGACTAGGATATTTCTGAGTTTTTACATGTCAATATGTGATCGCCTTGGACCACTGAGTGCTCTGTGTTTTCTATTTTTATCTCTATGAATACATAATTTTCTACTCTATCATTTTATATTAAGTGATGAGGATCGGCGGAAGAGATAACATGTCTCTTGGTTTATAGATGAGGGGGTCACAAGAAGAGGATTGCATGTTAGTAACAGATTCTGGACTTTAAATGGGATGCAGAAAATATAAAGGGTATGTGTGTCTCCATTGAGGATGGTGAATACATTCTGTGTATGCAAATACGATTCACAAAGGGAAGGCTATTGTCAACAATCTCCTATATCTATTCTGTTTTATCTCTTTAAGCAGAAATTTACATATGTTTAAGGCCTAAAGATGGACACAAGAGACCATATTTCCCAGCATTGCTAACGATCAAGGTACCCATGTAATTAAGTTTAGGCCAACGAAACATGAATGACTGATATATATGAATGAACTAATGATGATTGAGAACTGTCCCTAATGATAGGGGAAAAATTGTTAAAACTAAAATAGAAAGGCCTATGAATTAAAATTATGATATACTGGGAAGAATCACAGTTCCCCACTCAAGATTTCAGTTATTCTATAACATTTTCCACAAAATATCTTTGAATCTCCACAGTGAGCTAACAATCAGTTGGTAATTTAGATTAATTCATATAATTTGAGTTAATCCTGACCTATAACTTTAATCCAATTAGAGGAAAAAGTGTTTGATTTGGAATTAAAGATTTTTGTTCTTTTTGCCTCCCCATGCTTCCCGAATTGAGCGCAAATTAGGGGGAAAGGCATACTAACAATTAGGTAGTTGATCCAAATTAGTTTTTTTGCTAGTTCAAATTTTAGAATATCTACCCCAGCTTTTATGTTCCTTATTGTTACTGATTTTTAAAACTTATCAATATACTTTTTTCATTCCACTTGACATGGCTTATTTAGTTATATGTTTCCGCATTTTAAATTACAAGATTTGCACAGTATGTTCTTTTTAAATTTCATAGAACACCACAGGTACAGATGGTCCATTAATAGCAATAAAAAGGCAAATTAAAATTATGCAAAACTCTTTGGAAAGCAATTCATTCCACAGCTATTTCAAGGAAAGTGTCTGCGTTTTAAATCTAATGTGATAAGACTTCCTGCTGATATGACAAATCATCCCAAAAGAAGTTTGTATCATCTGAATTATCTTCTTTTGGCAAGAAGGACAGAATACCTAATTGATTTTAATAAACAATAGCTATGAGTAGGATTCCAATCTGTCAGGGTTACATCCTAACTCTTTATGTGATTTGATAGACAATGACATTCAAACTCACAAATTTCTGTTTCATGTATCTACTATTTACTAACATATCTCTATCAATATGATATAATTTTTCTATTATCTAGAATTATTAGGCTCACTAATATTTCTGTAGGGGTTGTGGGGTATGAAGCTTTCGGTTGAATGAGGCACTATGTTGCAATAGATACCAATAAACTTTGGAACTAAACACACACATGGGTTTAAATCTGCTTTTCACTCTATGTTATTTGTATTTACTTGGAAACATCTATTGGTCTTATTTTTCACCTATAAAATTACAATAATAACAAGGCTTTAAAATGTTGTAGTCCATTATTATAAATGTAAAAGTACATTATATATTTTAAGTCCAAGCAAATATTAGTGTTACACATCTAGATTGGGAAAAGAGAAAGCAAGGTATACTAAAAGACTTTCATTTAGGATTTGATGTAACTAACTGCCAGTTAATTTTCTTAGAAGTGTAAGGAATGACTTAAAGAAAAACTTGTGTCAATGTCAGAAAGGAAATATAAATAACAATACGTGGAATAGATCAATGCAGTAGCAAATTGGAGAAAGATCCAGAGAAGAAAGAAAAGAGGAACATACCTTAAAAAGAATATCTGAGCAAATGAATAAAGCCTTCTCCAGTGATACATTGTCAGAATATTAACAAAGGGAGAAGCAAGATCAGGCACAGTAAGAATTCTGATAGATTACTCTCCAAAAGAATGTATTTTATGGTAACTCCCAACTGTAGTCTGATCTATATGAGTGAATGAATTAGATTAAAACCATACCAAGCAAATTCCCATTCTTAGCAATTAATTATGAAAATGGCATGCTTGAATGGGTATTTTTGGAGGTTAAAGGACCAGAGAAACTTCAAGCAAGGAGCATAATCAGATTGTACTGGATCTATAAAAAAGAAAACAGGGTACTTCTAAATTTTTGGAGCAGCTGTGCAATAATTATGCCACAATTAATTTTGTGTGCATCTGTGTGTGTGTGTGTGTGTGTGTGTTTTATTCTCAGGATTACATCTTTATCTTGTCCAGCAGTTTAAAATAATCTTAATTTCCTGGAAGTTGTTTAGAGTTTATTATGTGCCAGGATGTTGAGATATTGAATTTAAAGCAATTTCCTATGTTATTTCTTATAATGCTACAGATGAGTTGCATTCTTTGTACAAAAATACATTTGAGGTAAAATTCTTGAGGATAAATGATTCTGTATTCATAGCATAAAAGGAACTGTGTATACTAAGCAACCTCATTTATGATAGGACTATAGAATTTTGATGTTTTTCCTGGGGCCCATTTTCTCTTAACTTACCACTTCAAACCCTTTGAAAGGTTTCCCAGGGATTAATGGTCAGCACTAGGGAAGGAATTGGGGCTACTTCAGAACTGCTAAGCGAGGCTGACACAGACTTCATTCTTCAGTGTCCTGGGGTACCAGGTACACACTTTTAGGCTTCATCACCATCCTAAAGAGATGAAAGCCCCTTGAAGTCAGTGGGAGATTCATTTAAAAATTATTTCTGTAGGAAGCAGAGTAATCTGAGAACTGGGCTGCAGACACTATTTGAACAAGGCTGCTATGCACAATGCCAGCTTTGTTATTTGAACTCGTCTCAGTGTAGGTGGCTCTGTGTGTGTGTGGCAGGGAGGCGGGGTGGGGGGGATACATTGTGGAAAATGTGCATTTGAGATCTTACGTTGTTTCAGTAACTTCAATAGTTTAGGAAACTTCTCATCATTTGTTTCTAAAATACCTGTGTGCACATAATTGCATGAATATCAAAACCAATGTCCATCAAGAACAGATTGCAAGTAAGCTGTATGCTTACTTATGTTTACAACCTCAAAATATGGTTTATTTATGTTAGTGTATGGTGTAGACCTCACTGGAGGCAACTGAAACAGCCAAAAGGGGTTTTTGAGACTGGATTTTAAGAACCTAAAATGAAACAAAATAAGGAGCATCATGCATTGGGGAGAAACCAGAACCTGTCGTCAATCTCATACCACAAACTTCCAGCGATGACTAAAATGAGGAAAGAAACTAGAAGTCCATACATAACACAATTCTCCTTTTGCTACACTGTAGGAAACAAATGTCAAAACAAAACAAAAAACAAAGTGAAATCCCCCCGTAATTGTTATGCCATGGAAAGATGAGAGGCACATTACTTAAGTATGGCACCTCATCATCAATACATCTGCTTTCACAAAAGTTGTAACCCAGCGTCCTGGAGCTAGTTTAGCAATTGCAGCAGGGGCTTCCTCAAAGAGTGAGTTCTGGAAGGAATTGTAATTAGTAAGAGAGACCCTGAGGAATAATTATATGAGAGAAATTTTCACAGCAGCTTACTATAAAAACAAACAAAGGTGGCTTGACAAGGAAAATGTGAAGGTCTCTACTAATCAGATAAACTGCAGATCACTTTTATAATCTAACTTGATGCTATCTCCCGGTTGTGACTAGCTCACTCTGAAAAGAGGAACAAATTAAAACTTAAGGATTCATGTGATTATGTGTATGTTTCCCCAATCAGGTTTCTTGGAGGATTTGAGTCCAAGGAGGAGTATTGAAGGATAGGAGAGCATTACTCTGAGAAGAATGGGCCATTGTGAAGGACTTCGGAGTTAAAGTAGGTGTTATATGCATGTCACAGAGGCAGGAAATTGGGCACCAAGCGGTTCTGTGCTACTGCAAGGATGTGGCAAGAGACTGGGTTGCAGAGTCAGAAGCCTGATTTTCTATCATATGTATATTTATAGAAATGTACAGATTCATGCATATGCATATAAGTGACTCAAGAAATGTGTGCCTATACAAGGAAGCAGAGCTCACATAAATTTGTACCTTTGCTCTTGCACCCCAGCTCCAAGCAGAAAAGCAGCATGATTCACTTTGTCTTTGACATTTCTTACATAACTCTTGCACAATGCTTTGTCTACAGTGGGCTCTCTATCCACATGTGTTTACTAATGCTGTGGGCAAAGTGTTTTCAAATCATATGGATTTAAACTTTGGGGACAACAATGCAATTGGCATGCATAGGAACACCACATTGATAAGGAAGCATTAGAGTTATTAATTAGTTTAGTAAGAGACATGTACAACTAGCTAACAGCATGACCTGACTCCTATTATGGTCCAGGGACATGGTTGAACTCCTTACATCATTGCCTCATTTTCTATTTGTTAGTCTATTATTTGGAAGATTACCTGCTTTACCTGTAGGAGTGAATGGGTACATTTAGAAAAATAAGAAAAGAAGTCACCCTAAGGGAAAATAAGAAAAAGGTATGAAAGCTTGATTCAAGGACAGTGATTCAGGTTTGAAAGCAGCAGACATTTGTGAAAACTATATGAATATACAATGAGTAGAAACAAGTGTGTGTTACTGCTACAGTGAATCTAGTTTTCTCTAACATAGTTCTGTGTACCGGAACAGCTGGATTACAAATATCAACATAACCAAAACCTTTAAGGAAAATTATATTATGATAATATTCCTGCCATGTACATATGCCTTTTTCTGGAGAAGTTAAATCCCAAAAGGTCTTCATTGGTTTATTCTTTAAGCGAAGGTGGCAGGGTAAATAAAATTGTAATGTTAACAGCTGACTCAGAGATCCCCTTAGAGAGAAAACTGTCTTTGTTTAGAAAAACACCTTGCTATTTTCCTTTAGATGTGTGAACCCCGAGGATGTATTCTGAAAGGATCTAAGAAGAAGAAGAAAAAAAGAAAATCTTCTTTTTGTCCAAAAATTTAATAAGAATTTAAAAGAACACATGAAATAGGAAAGGGTAGAAACTCAGACATTACCCCTTCCAAAGTAAAGATGGAGATGAGAAAGAAAGTGAGAGAGAAAGGGAAGAGAAGAGAAGAGCAGAGAAGAGAAGAGAAGAGAAGAGAAGAGAAGAGAAGAGAAGAGAAGAGAAGAGAGAGAGTACAGAAGAGACAGAAGAAAGAGAAAGAGAAAGAGACAGAAAAAGGTAGCAAAGCAGGAATCCAGAGATGTAGGAACTCTGTGATTACTAAGAAATTTCTAGTGGGTGGCTCATGGACAAAAGCCTCTAGAACAGGTCTAATCCTCAGTATTACACAGTTTGGAAATTATTGCTGCTGTACAATACTCTTCTTGGTAAAATCTGATGCACCTGCAAATGACTTGTGTGGGTAGCAATTGGGAGAAAGCAGAGATGAATAGGTCAGCATAGGACCATATGTCATGAACAAACATTGGAGATGAGACACTCTTGAGAACTGGAGTTCAGTGGGAAGAGGAATTCAAGGCTAGAGGCAACCATGAGAATATCAGTCATTGGAATCTTGTTGAGAACCTCAGACTTACCATCTGGGAAGAGAGATTGTTGCAAATTTACATAAATCTTGAATGATGGTGCAAACTCAGTTGACATTAATGTTGTTTAGGACAAGATCAGGAACTAGGCTGAATAATTTCTAGTTAGTTCCTTGGAAAATCACAGTAAACAAGAAGTGAGAGAAAAGAAGGAGGAGGAGGAGAAGGAGGAGAAGGAAAAAGAGATATACTATACAAGGCATGCAGAAAAGTAAAATAACTGAAAAGTTGTTATAGCTGAATCCAAGTATAAGGACTAATGAGGTCAAGAGTGGAGAAACTAGACTCCACATAATATGTATTTGGAAAACCTGTAGCTGCCTAAATTCTCCATCTTCTTCCTAGGACCATTTTTATGTAATTCAGAAGAATCCAAAAGTTATTATAAATTCAGCCGAAGCTAAATAACCATGACTTGATTGCCAGCATAAGGATCATATCTGGTGTGAAGGTCATAAAATCTAAATCTCCATTATTATGATTCTTACAATCAGTCAGTTCTTTTTAACAGGAGGTAAATTCTAACTCATTTCTGAAACAAAGCAAGGGCAAATTAGAAATATGAGTCAAGTTCTTCCTAATATGTTTAGTCACTGACATTAAGTAGTTCTACCAAAACATTTTGGTCATGGTCACAATCAGATTCTAAATAAGCAGGTTGATAATAAGGGGTAAATGGAGGTAAAGAATTTGCATGGATCATGTATGTATAGTGCATTTCAGGAAATATATCCCATGCATATACCTTACACAGAATTATCCACTCTGCCTACCACTAGCCATTTATATAAAAAGAAGTTCTTCACAGGGTTGTAGCATCAGATCAGGAAGACTATAATTCTACTACACTGAGAATTAGTGAACAAATTAGGAATATTATACTCCGACAACATTTTAAGAACATTAGAAAAGACTGATGTTATCTAACACAATCTCTAGTAATAGCAATTAACATTCATTGAGTCCTTTATGCTACCCTAAGCACTTTTCATGTACTATCATAATTCATTCTTACAGAAATCCCATAAAGTAGCTCTATTTTACAAAGGCAGAAGCTGAGGCTTAGAGCAGCTTAGAAGAGTTTAATTACCTATCCAAGGTCACCCAATTAAGAAGTAGCAGGCAGAAACTCGGGACCTTTATACTCATTTGCCTATGAATCATGTTATTTTTACTTACTAAAAATGGATGTCAGCTTGATTCATCTTTTGGGACTTTTTTCCTAGATTCTCTCACTGACTCTCGCTTTAGCTCAGCCACCTATTTAATTCCTGTGTGTAGCTAGTCTATGACGTTTTTTATTTTTCTTCCCACCTTTGACTCTATGTTTACTTTCGAACTTAAGCATAGATTAGCCTATTTTCTTATGACTCTTTGATATATGGCTTGCTCTTATCTTTAGTTCTTTCTCCACTTAGCTTTTCAGCATTCTAAACATTGAGAATTTATTATGTTCAAGATATTTTGTCAGTCTCACAAAGGGAAGTGCTAAAAGAAAACACCACAGATAATAGTTATGATTGAATTCTTTATTTTAGAGAGCTAATCTCTGTATAGGGTTGGAGTTGTTCTAAAAGTCTTGGGACATAAGAAAAATTGAGATCTGGATGATACAGTCAGAAGCCTGACTAATTCAGGCTCTTAGAAATGGGGTTTTCCATAGATAAAGCCACACACTTACAACCATCTGATTTTTGACAGAGTGAATAAAACTGAGCAATGGTGAAAGAACCCCCTCTTCAATAAATGGTACAGGGGTAGCTGAGTAGCCATATGCAGAAGAATGAAGCTAGACCCTTCCTTACCTTTCACCATGTACAAAAATTAACTCAAGATAGATTAAAGATTTAAAGTTAAAACCTCAAACTATAAGAATCCTAGAAGAAAACCTAGGAAACACCATTCTGAACATCAGCCTTGGGAAAGAATTTATGACTAAATCCTCAAAAGCAATTGTAATAAAAACAAAAATTAACAAATGGTACCAAATTAAACTAAAGCGTTTCTGCACAGCAAAAGAAACTATCAACAGAGTAAACAGACAACCTACAGAGTGGGAGAAAAGAGTTACAAACTATGTATCCAACAAAAGTCTAATGTCCAGAATCTCTATAAGGAACTTAAACAATTAATCAAGCAAAAACCAAAGAATCTTATTTAAAAAGGGGCAACAGACAAACAGACCCTTTTCAAAAGAAGACATACACGTGGCCAGCAAACATTAAAAAATGTTCCACATCACTCATCATCAAAGAAATGCAAATCAAAACCACATTGAGGTATCATCTCATACCAGTCAGAGTGGCGATTACTAAAATGTCAAAAGCAACAAATCGCTGGCGAGTCTATGGAGAAAATGGAATGATTATACACTGCTGGTGGGAATGTAAATTAGTTCAACCACTGTGGAAAGCAGTTTGGAGATTTCTCAAAAGTCTTAAAACTACCATTCGACTCAGCAATCCCATTACTGAGTATAGATCCAAAATAAAATAAATCATTCTGCCAAAAAGACACAGGCACTCACATGTTCATCATAGCAGTATTCACAATTGTGTGGACATGGAACCAACTAGGTGCCCATCAGTGGCAGATTAGATAAAGAAAATGCGGTACATTTACACCATAGCATACTACACAGACATAAAAAAGAATGAAATAATGTTCTTTTCAGAAAAATGGATGCAGCTATAGTCCATTATCCTAAGCATTAAATGTAGGAATCGAAAACCAAATACCACGTTTTCACTTACAAGTGGGAGCTAAACATCGGGCATTCCATGGACGCAAGAATGGCAACAATGAAAACTGGGGACAGAGTAGAAAGAGAAGGAGGGGGACAAGGGCTGTAAAACTAACTATTGGGTACTACGCTCAGTTCCTGGGTGATGGGATCAATTGTACCCTAAACCTCAGCATCATACAATATACCCAGGTAACAAACCTACACATGTAGCCCCTGAATCTAAAACAAAAGTTGAAATTTCACTTTTTCAAGTATGGTGTTTGTAGTCTCAAAAACCTAAAACATGTGGCAGTGACTAGGGAGTAAGTGCTAGACAGAGACGGAACGGCAGCAAGAAATCTACTAGGAAATGCTTTCAAGAAAATGGGCAAGATGTCTTGCAGGTTAGAGGAAGGATGATCCTTATTATGTTACAGAGAAAAAAAAAAAGCAAAATGTTTGTAACACTGTGAAGGACAGAAAATAAACCTACTGAGTTTGTAGATCTGGCTAATTTTACCTTTACATAAAATGTTGAAAGTGCCAATTGGTTTCTTTTAGCTGCATATGATAAGTTGTGTGAAGATAGAAATGTGTAAAGAAACTGTTCTGTTTATAAGCAGAATGCTAAAGGAAATATACAAAGGCCAGGACTTACTGAACTGAAAAATAAAACTATATTTCATCCCAAGTATTATCAGCCACTAAAAAATTCTCAAGGTGATATGAGGCATGAGACCAAAGATCAAATCTAGGGTTTATCTCTAAGACCCCTTGTTAAGATCTCCGGAAGATTTAAGACAGTGTTACACATGTAAGCCCAGGTGATTTACGGAAGACCCACCCTGTCAGCCCACATAATTGTGAGAAATAATAAGTCACTGTGTTTTTAAGCCACTAAAAGTTTTGGGATAATTCGCTGTGCAGCTCACAAATGTAAGAGTTACCTATAATTAATTTCCTTAACATATTTTAAATCAAAATTTACTCAGTATGTAAATCTAAACATAGTCAACACAACTCTCCCTCCAGACAAATTAAATAATTTAGTGTTCATTAAGATATTACTCATATTATAATTAGTAACCCAATTTCTGCCAAAATAACACTATGAAATTCTTTATAATGATGTACTTCTTACAGGTAATACGTGTTTTTATTGTAATGAAAGCTTTCTGGAGATTACTGTACCTAGTGGTTGAATACATCATTAACGAACACAATAATTTGAATTCAACTACTTGATATTGAACAAGATACTTCAGTTTTCTCATCTATATAATGATGATACATGTTTCTCGGGGTTATTATGAAGAATAAATGAGGTTATGCCTGGTATAGAGTAAGACTTGGTACATGTTAGCTGTTATTAGTTTTCAGACAATGAATTACCCTCTAGAATGAAAGTCAAGTGGCATTAGGCATCATACCATATCCAGAAGATGAGCCCACTCCTGACCTTGGACAGAAGGAGGGATGTATAGTTTAAAATCCACTGCTGGTCCTACAAAAACAATCTAGAGGGCAGACCTGCTATGCGGGCATTTTCCTTCTTTCTGAGTATCTATCCAGAGAGATACATTTACTATTAATATTTCTGGAAAGGCCAACAAATTATCAGATGAATTTACAAGATCCAAACTGAAGATGTAAAACATCCGGTGATTATTTGTCCTGGCAATACACAGGCTGATGTGAAAAACTGGGAGAAAAGTCAGGCACATTTTCCTTGATTGCCCTCACCCATTTCTAACTTTTAATAAAGAAATACTTTTGTTTTAAAATGTTCCCAGTATGTTTTTATTATGTCTTTATAATTTTAATTCTTTTTAGAAATGTAGCTATTTATCTAAAATCTTAAGAAGTATTCATTATTGGATTACTCATATAACAAATATTTATTAAATGCTTGCTATGCTCCTGTCACTAGGTTAGATGTGGAAATACAACAGTGAACAAGAAAGACATAGTTCTTGCCCTCTGGGAACTTTCTGTTTAGTTAGAAATATAGAGGAATGAACAGAAAATATTACATAATATTATAATTATTGCAAGAGGGAAAATATGTGTTACTAGAAGCTCAAAGAAATGTATATGGCCCCAACATGGGAATAAGGGATAGTGAAGTCTCATGTAGAGCTAAAGAGTGCAAGCACAGCAAATAAGAGAAGGTATTGGAGGCAGTAAAAAGGAAATGCACAGGAAGACACTCAGAGGCAAGGAAGCACAGGACATCTGTCCTTCTGGTGAAGAAGGGAGATCCCTGTGGACAAAGAAGCAATTGCATTGAGTCTAAAGCACAAAGTGCCCACAAACCTTATTATGAAGGGTTCTGTTTACCAGGAGGACAATGGGGACCTCCTACTGGGTTTTGGGCAGGGATTTATATATTTAAACAATCACCCTGGAATGTAGAGAATGGCTTGCAAGAAAAACAGAAGAAAAAGTGTGAGACAGGGAGCTTTGTTAAGAATCTGCTTCAGATCTAGGTGAAGTATCTATGCCAGAACATTCAGTGGAGACAGAAAGGTGAATGGTTAGAGAGTTATTTATAATGTAGAAACTATAGAACTTCTGGCTTAATTAAATGTGAGACACAATAGAGGTAGAAGAATCAAATTTTAGACTTTATCGACTGCAAAAATAGTGGCATCTTTTTGTGAGATGGGGAATATAGGAACAATAGGGGAGAAACAAGTGTTTAGGATGAGATAAACAATTCGCTTTTGAGTATGATAAGGTGGAAGTTTAGAGGCCCAGTGTGTAACTGAGTATAGTGGTCTGAATTTTAAGAATTTGGCCAACAGATACTTAGATACCCAGATGTTTTCTTCCAATAATCTGTTTTAAAATTAGCATTAGAGATCCCAGTGTCTGGACAGTGAGATGGAGATTTTCCCTTCTTGCATGAGTTCTATTAATCAAAAGCCTGTGGATGTCACATGTGAGTATTGCCTTCATATGAAAAGATTTCCAGTTGATAACAATTGATATGTTACCTTGTCATTTACTCAACCTGTTTATATCTCTTGGCACCAAAATACCTATGGAAATTTATAAACTAATCCCAAAAGAAAAAAAAATCGTTTGATTGCTTACTTTTTAATTCTTAAATATAATTATTGTGAATATTAAATAATGGGTGAATGAATTGTATGAACAAGTTGATTCTCACCTGGCAAAACTTTTTTGTCCATCATTGTTAATCATTCAGTATTGGATTCAATTTGGAATAACATTACAGAAAATGCAGACAGAAGGTTATCAGTGCTATCTGAAAGGTATGAAGTATGTGGTTTGCTTTGTGTTTTGTGTTTTTTTAATTACCTGAGGCTTTGTTATAACCAGGCTGGCACTTTATGTTTCACGATGAGCTCATTATGCAAAGGCAAACGGCAGCTGAAAATTGGTTGACTAGTGTATTTCTACAACATAGAGATGCTTTTTATTAATGAGGCTGATAAAGAAGTTAATTCTTTGTGTTTAAATTAAATCATTTCCAAAAATAAATAGCAAAGAGAGTCATAGAAATAGAGGCAAGATGAGAAGATTTGAGAATGATTTTAGAAGGAAGAAGAGGATTCACACATGTTCATTGTTAGAAGTCAAAGTGTTACCAGAGACAGTCTTGGCCAGTAAAGTTCCATAGCTGTTTCAAAGCCTCTGCTAGTTTAAAAACAGTTGAAAAAGAAAATTTAACAAATGCTGGATTAGAAGATGTAGAAATTTAGATATATAGCCTTTGATTTGGATTCTTGGAAGAGTTGAGTTCCACTTCCATATAGTTTCAATATTACTTGATAGAATCTATCACTTAGTCCCCCGGAAAAGTCTAGGTGTAGCATTTATAAAAATCCCTTATCTTAAACCTTATTTTGTCTGAATTGGCTGTAACAGCAACAATAAGAACTTAGAAATCATTCTCTTGAAAGACAAGCACAATTTTTTGCTTGAAAATTCACCTAAACTAAATTTCCAGAATTCTCTTAGACTAAAGCTATTTAAATAATGAGCTGTTTATAGTTATAGAGATATTTATGATCATAGACTTGAGAAAAGAAGGGAAAACTGGAGAAGATGAGGGATTAAGAAAGTGGTGATGTCAATGAAATTAAATAAAATTATGAGGCATCCATTCTTTGAGGCTTGGCTTACCTTTCTGCAAATATCAAGGATGTTCTTAATAATGGCAGAATCCTTTTATGAACTGTAGGTCTACTGATTAAGGGTCTTCCAATACTATATTATAAACCTTGCCTGGGAAAATGAAACTTACAATCAAATAAAATGTATAATTGGGTGCATGTCAGCTGTGCAATTGCAGGCGAACTACCTAATTTGTCTGACTCAATTTCATTACCCCCAAAAATGGAAATAGTAATGCCTATATCTGAGGATTAGTGTAGGTATTATGTCATTTTGTCTACACTCTTTAAGCTAGAGGAGTAAGCTGTATGCCAACAGTAAGCTGATAAAGCCAACAGGTCAGATGCAGTGGTTCTCGCCTGTAATCCCAGCACTTTGGGAGGCTGAGGTGCGCAGATCACTTGAGGCCAGGAGTTCAAGACCAGCCTGGCCAACAGAGCAAAACCTCGTTTCTCCTAAAAAAAAGAAAAAATTAGCCAGGCATGGTAGCGCTCACCTGTGGTCCCAGCTACTTGGGAAGTGGAGGTTGCAGTGAGCCAAGATCACACCACTGTACTCCAGTCTGGGCGACTGAGCCAGATTTTGTCTCAAAAAACAAAACAAAACAAAACAAAATCAACAAGTAAACATGACATATTACTCAATGGCAAATAATTTATAACACATTTACCATGGCATTGATTTCATCAGGCCATACATAGCTCATTCCCAAAATTATAAGGATGTAGAATAATAATTATGATGATTTATTGAGGTAATTTTAGATTACAAATGAAAAGTATTGTTTTATGTGTACTTGGTACACAGTAGACCTTCAATTTTTTTTAAACTATAAGAAAATGTCAGTTATCAGAAAGTAGATGTTGAGTACATAATAAGTGCATATAATAAGTATACTTATGCATGGATTATTTCATTGAACTTTCTTTTTTTTTTTTTAAATTTATTTATTATTATTAAACTTCAAGTTGTAGGGTACATGTGCACAACGTGCAGGTTTGCTACATATGTATACTTGTGCCATGTTGGTGTGCTGCACCCATCAACTCGTCATTTACATCAGGTATAACTCCCAATGCAATCCCTCCCCCCTCCCCCCTCCCCATGATAGGCCCCGGTGTGTGATGTTCCCCTTCACGAGTCCAAGTGATCTCATTGTTCAGTTCCCACCTATGAGTGAGAACATGCGGTGTTTGGTTTTCTGTTCTTGTGATAGTTTGCTGAGAATGATGGTTTCCAGCTGCATCCATGTCCCTACAAAGGACACAAACTCATCCTTTTTTATGGCTGCATAGTATTCCATGGTGTATATGTGCCACATTTTCTTAATCCAATCTGTCACTGATGGACATTTGGGTTGATTCCAAGTCTTTGCTATTGTGAATAGTGCTGCAATAAACATACGTGTGCATGTGTCTTTATAGCAGCATAATTTATAATCCTTTGGGTATATACCTAGTAATGGGATGGCTGGGTCATATGGTACATCTAGTTCTAGATCCTTGAGGAATCGCCATACTGTTTTCCATAATGGTTGAACTAGTTTACAATCCCACCAACAGTGTAAAAGTGTTCCTATTTCTCCACATCCTCTCCAGCACCTGTTGTTTCCTGACTTTTGAATGATCGCCATTCTAACTGGTGTGAGATGGTATCTCATTGTGGTTTTGATTTGCATTTCTCTGATGGCCAGTGATGATGAGCATTTTTTCATGTGTCTGTTGGCTGTATGAATGTCTTCTTTTGAGAAATGTCTGTTCATATCCTTTGCCCACTTTTGGATGGGGTTGTTTGTTTTTTTCTTGTAAATTTGTTTGAGTTCTTTGTAGGTTCTGGATATTAGCCCTTTGTCAGATGAGTAGATTGCAAAAATTTTCTCCCATTCTGTAGGTTGCCTGTTCACTCTGATGGTCGTTTCTTTTGCTGTGCAGAAGCTCTTTAGTTTAATGAGATCCCATTTGTCAATTTTGGCTTTTGCTGCTGTTGCTTTTGGTGTTTTAGACATGAAGTCTTTGCCCATGCCTATGTCCTGAATGGTACTACCTAGGTTTTCCTCTAGGATTTTTATGGTATTAGGTCTAACATTTAAGTCTCTAACCCATCTTGAATTAATTTTCATATAAGGAGTAAGGAAAGGATCCAGTTTCAGCTTTCTACTTATGGCTAGCCAATTTTCCCAGCACCATTTATTAAATAGGGAATCCTTTCCCCATTTCTTGTTTCTCTCAGGTTTGTCAAAGATCAGATGGCTGTAGATGTGTGGTATTATTTCTGAGGACTCTGTTCTGTTCCATTGGTCTATATCTCTGTTTTGGCACCAGTACCATGCTGTTTTGGTTACTGTAGCCTTGTAGTATAGTTTGAAGTCAGGTAGCGTGATGCCTCCAGCTTTGTTCTTTTGACTTAGGATTGTCTTGGAGATGCGGGCTCTTTTTTGGTTCCATATGAACTTTAAAGCAGTTTTTTCCAATTCTGTGAAGAAGCTCATTGGTAGCTTGATGGGGATGGCATTGAATCTATAAATTACCTTGGGCAGTATGGCCATTTTCACGATATTGATTCTTCCTATCCATGAGCATGGTATGTTCTTCCATTTGTTTGTGTCCTCTTTGATTTCACTGAGCAGTGGTTTGTAGTTCTCCTTGAAGAGGTCCTTTACATCCCTTGTAAGTTGGATTCCTAGGTATTTTATTCTCTTTGAAGCAATTGTGAATGGAAGTTCATTCCTGATTTGGCTCTCTGTTTGACTGTCACTGGTGTATAAGAATGCTTGTGATTTTTGCACATTAATTTTGTATCCTGAGACTTTGCTGAAGTTGCTTATCAGCTTAAGGAGATTTTAGGCTGAGACAATGGGGTTTTCTAAATATACAATCATGTCATCTGCAAACAGGGACAATTTGACTTCTTCTTTTCCTAACTGAATACCCTTGATTTCTTTCTCTTGCCTGATTGCCCTAGCCAGAACTTCCAACACTATGTTGAATAGGAGTGGTGAGAGAGGGCATCCCTGTCTTGTGCCAGTTTTCAAAGGGAATTTTTCCAGTTTTTGCCCATTCAGTATGATATTGGCTGTGGGTTTGTCATAAATAGCTCTTATTATTTTGAGGTACGTTCCATCAATACCGAATTTATTGAGCGTTTTTAGCATGAAGGGCTGTTGAATTTTGTCAAAAGCCTTTTCTGCATCTATTGAGATAATGATGTGGTTCTTGTCTTTGGTTCTGTTTATATGCTGGATTATGTTTATTGATTTGCGAATGTTGAACCAGCCTTGCATGCCAGGGATGAAGCCCACTTGATCATGGTGGATAAGCTTTGTGATGTGCTGCTGAACCCGGTTTGCCAGTATTTTATTGAGGATTTTTGCATCGATGTTCATCAGGGATATTGGTCTAAAATTCTCTTTTTTTGTTGTGTCTCTGCCAGGCTTTGGTATCAGGATGATGTTGGCCTCATAAAATGAGTTAGGGAGGATTCCCTCTTTTTCTATTGATTGGAATAGTTTCAGAAGGAATGGTACCAGCTCCTCCTTGTACCTCTGGTAGAATTCAGCTGTGAATCCATCTGGTCCTGGACTTTTTTTGGTTGGTAGGCTATTAATTATTGCCTCAATTTCAGAGCCTACTATTGGTCTATTCAGGGATTCAACTTCTTCCTGGTTTAGTCTTGGAAGAGTGTAAGTGTCCAGGAAATTATCCATTTCTTCTAGATTTTCCAGTTTATTTGCGTAGAGGTGTTTATAGTATTCTCTGATGGTAGTTTGTATTTCTGTGGGGTCAGTGGTGATATCCCCTTTATCATTTTTAATTGCGTCGATTTGATTCTTCTCTCTTTTCTTCTTTATTAGTCTTGCTAGTGGTCTGTCAATTTTGTTGATCTTTTCAAAAAACCAACTCCTGGATTCATTGATTTTTTGGAGGGTTTTTTGTGTCTCTATCTCCTTCAGTTCTGCTCTGATCTTAGTTATTTCTTGCCTTCTGCTAGCTTTCGAATGTGTTTGCTCTTGCTTCTCTAGTTCTTTTAATTGCGATGTTAGAGTGTCAATTTTAGATCTTTCCTGCTTTCTCTTGTGGGCATTTAGTGCTATAAATTTCCCTCTACGCACTGCTTTAAATGTGTCCCAGAGATTCTGGTATGTTGTATCTTTGTTCTCATTGGTTTCAAAGAACATCTTTATTTCTGCCTTCATTTCGTTATGTACCCAGTAGTCATTCAGGAGCAGGTTGTTCAGTTTCCATGTAGTTGAGCGGTTTTGATTGAGTTTCTTAGTCCTGAGTTCTAATTTGATTGCACTGTGGTCTGAGAGACAGTTTGTTATAATTTCTGTTCTTGTACATTTGCTGAGGAGTGCTTTACTTCCAATTACGTGGTCAATTTTGGAGTAAGTACGATGTGGTGCTGAGAAGAATGTATATTCTGTTGATTTGGGGTGGAGAGTTCTATAGATGTCTATTAGGTCTGCTTGCTGCAGAGATGAGTTCAATTCCTGGATATCCTTGTTAACTTTCTGTCTCGTTGATCTGTCTAATGTTGACAGTGGAGTGTTGAAGTCTCCCATGATTATTGTATGGGAGTCTAAGTCTCTTTGTAAGTCTCTAAGGACTTGCTTTATGAATCTGGGTGCTCCTGTATTGGGTGCATATATATTTAGGATAGTTAGCTCTTCCTGTTGAATTGATCCCTTTACCATTATGTAATGGCCTTCTTTGTCTCTTTTGATCTTTGATGGTTTAAAGTCTGTTTTATCAGAGACTAGTATTGCAACCCCCGCTTTTTTTGTTCTCCATTTGCTTGGTAAATCTTCCTCCATCCCTTTATTTTGAGCCTATGTATGTCTCTGCGTGTGAGCTGGGTCTCCTGAATACAGCAGACTGATGGGTCTTGACTCTTTATCCAGTTTGCCAGTCTGTGTCTTTTAATTGGAGCATTTAGTCCATTTACATTTAAGGTTAAGATTGTTATGTGTGAACTTGATCCTGCCATTATGATATTAACTGGTTATTTTGCTCGTTAGTTGATGCAGTTTCTTCCTAGCCTTGATGGTCTTTACATTTTGGCATGTTTTTGCAATGGCTGGTACCGGTTGTTCCTTTCCATGTTTAGTGCTTCCTTCAGGGTCTCTTGTAAGGCAGGCCTAGTGGTGACAAAATCTCTAAGCATTTGCTTATCTGTGAAGGATTTTATTTCTCCTTCACTTATGAAACTTAGTTTGGCTGGATATAAAATTCTGGGTTTAAAATTCTTTTCTTTAAGAATGTTGAATATTGGCCCCCACTCTCTTCTGGCTTGAAGAGTTTCTGCCGAGAGATCTGCTGTTAGTCTGATGGGCTTCCCTTTGTGGGTAACCCGACCTTTCTCTCTGGCTGCCCTTAAGATTTTTTCCTTCATTTCAACTTTGGTGAATCTGGCAATTATGTGTCTTGGAGTTGCTCTTCTCGAGGAGTATCTTTGTGGCGTTCTCTGTATTTCCTGGATTTGAATGTTGGCCTGCCCTACTAGGTTGGGGAAGTTCTCCTGGATGATATCCTGAAGAGTGTTTTCCAACTTGGTTCCATTTTCCCCCTCACTTTCAGGCACCCCAATCAGACGTAGATTTGGTCTTTTTACATAATCCCATACTTCTTGCAGGCTTTGTTCATTTCTTTTTCTTCTTTTTTCTTTTGGTTTCTCTTCTCGCTTCATTTCATTCATTTGATCCTCCATCGCTGACATTCTTTCTTCCAGTTGATCGAGTCGGTTACTGAAGCTTGTGCATTTGTCACGTATTTCTCGTGCCATGGTTTTCGTCTCTTTCATTTCGTTTGTGAGCTTCTCTGCATTAATTACTCTAGCCATCAATTCTTCCACTTTTTTTTTTTCAAGATTTTTAGTTTCTTTGCGCTGGGTACGTAATTCCTCCTTTAGCTCTGAGAAATTTGATGGACTGAAGCCTTCTTCTCTCATGTCGTCAAAGTCATTCTCCGTCCAGCTTTGATCCGTTGCTGGCGATGAGCTGCGCTCCTTTGCCGGGGGAGATGCGCTCTTATTTTTTGAATTTCCAGCTTTTCTGCCCTGCTTTTTCCCCATCTTTGTGGTTTTATCTGCCTCTGGTCTTTGATGATGGTGATGTACTGATGGGGTTTTGGTGTAGGTGTCCTTCCTGTTTGATAGCTTTCCTTCTAACAGTCAGGATCCTCAGCTGTAGGTTGTAGCTGTAGGAGATTGCTTGAGGTCCACTCCAGACCCTGTTTGCCTGGGTATCAGCAGCAGAGGCTGCAGAAGATAGAATATTTCTGAACAGCGAGTGTACCTGTCTGATTCTTGCTTTGGAATCTTCCTCTCAGGGGTGTACTCCACCCTGTGAGGTGTGGGGTGTCAGACTGCCCCTAGTGGGGGATGTCTCCCAGTTAGGCTACTCAGGGGTCAGGGACCCACTTGAGCAGGGAGTCTGTCCCTTCTCAGATCTCAACCTCCGTGTTGGGAGATCCACTGCTCTCTTCAAAGCTGTCAGACAGAGTCGTTTGCATCTGCAGAGCTGCTGCATTGGTTATTGTTTACTGTGCCCTGTCCCCAGAGGTGGAGTCTACAGAGACAGGCAGGTTTCCTTGAGCTGCTGTGAGCTCCACCCAGTTCGAGCTTCCCAGCAGCTTTGTTTACCTACTTAAGCCTCAGCAATGGAGGGCGCCCCTCCCCCAGCCTCGCTGCTGCCTTGCTGGTAGATCACAGACTGCTGTGCTAGCAATGAGGGAGGCTCCGTGGGTGTGGGACCCTCCCGGCCAGGTGTGGGATATGATCTCCTGGTGTGCCTGTTTGCTTAAAGCGCAGTTTTGGGGTGGGAGTTACCCGATTTTCCAGGTGTTGTGTGTCTCAGTTCCCCTGGCTAGGAAAAGGGATTCCCTTCCCCCTTGCGCTTTCCAGGTGAGGCAATGCCTCGCCCTGCTTCAGCTCTCGCTGGTCGCTGGTTGGGCTGCAGCAGCTGACCAGCACCGATCGTCTGGCACTCCCCAGTGAGATGAACCCAGTACCTCAGTTGAAAATGCAGAAATCACCGGTCTTCTGTGTCGCTCGCGCTGGGAGTTGCAGACTGGAGCTGTTCCTATTCGGCCATCTTGCTCCGCCCCCCTTCATTGAACTTTCATAACAACCAAGGAAGTAGGTACAATTATCATTGCTACTTGATAAGTGAAGAAACTGAGAAAAAATAAAATAAAATAATGAGTCTAAGTCCTGAAGGCTGATGAATAGGAAAGTCAAGATTCAAACTCAGGCCATTTGGCTCCTAAATTTTTGTGCTTTACTACAAGGTAGTAGTAAAATAAAAGGTGAAATCAGTAGTATACAAAACCCCTGGAAATCAGGGATTCATGGAAAGGTTGGGAACACCTGCAAGAACAAAGTAACTCTAGGAAACAGCAATATAGTAACATCTTATAACCCAGAAATTGTCTGGTTCGAATGATACTGTATGCACAAGGTCACTGTTGAGCTTCTCTTTGCCTCTCTCAAGGCTGCTTCTGGTAATATTATAAAACTTTCCCCACATTTCTCTATTTAATTTACTGAGTCATTGGAAGATATACATGATTGGCCCAGCCTGAGTTACATGTCTGAATCTTGAATTTCAGGATGCAGAAAGACAATTTTTTGTCCTTTGACATTCAGTAAACTGAATGGTACCCTCCATTGAATCACATAATTTGGATTATTTCTCCAAAACAGGATGGAACAATTGATGCTGAGCAGTTAAAAAGATTCTGTCCACAAATTTTTCCACCTAACATGATAAAAATATTCTTTGTAAAGCTCAGTAGAGACTAATTTGTTTCCCAAAAGGAGGCAATGCAAGTATTCAACTCAGCATCATCACGTAATGTACATATTTCCTTTGGTTCTGTCACATCTCCTCTGAATATTTTGCAACCTCTAGACCTACATTTTCCCATATGAAAGGCATACGTCACAAGAGTGGCTCTTAAGCACTTGAAGTGGGGCTAGTATGAATTGAGATGAGCTTTAAGTATTAAATATACAGTGGATTTTTGAAGACATACATGTTTAAATGGTAATATTTAAAATGTAATTAATTTTAATTAAGTTTCCCTTTGAAGGTTCAAGTCTAAATCTTTTTAAATGAATTGACAATAAACAAATTAATAGGAAAACAGTTTAGAATTTATTAATGAGCATAAATATGGGAGCCATACTCACAATATGAGACTCCAAGAAGCCTGGATGGTTAAAGCTTAAACACCCTCTTCAGAACCGAAAGATAATTGGGGAGCTATAGGCAATTTTAGAACATTAGTAAAGGATTTTAGGAGAGATGAATGGCCCCAGGAGACAGAAATTGGCTTGTCAATAATTATCTTTGTAAAGTGAACAGGACGTGAAAACAAACAATAGTTTGGGCTCTAGATGTGCTGTTAAATTTTCAGTCCTGTTCTCTGTGGTATGAAATTTAATTTTCTCTGGTTAACGAAATTTTAGGGATGGGATCAAAGGCATTTGTGTTTCTCTTTGGCAGGTGCAGTTTCTAGGTAGATATGGGAATTTCAGAGAACAGCCTTATGTTGTGCTTTGGGAGAAACAGAAGGTTCAGAAGCAGGAAGAAGTGAGGTGGGGAAGGTCAGAGAGACCTTGAGATTGCTTGTTTAGATCAGTATGTCAAAACACCATATTTTGAGGTATAATTTTGACCCCCTACAGTCTGAACCTTTTTTGTTGTTGTTGTTAACAGTTTTAGTGAGGTATAATTTACACAATGAACTCATTTGAAATGTATGGTTTGATAGTTTAATATATATGCAACCCATTAAACCAGCACCACAATCAAGATAATGAACATAAACTTTACCATCCAATAATTTTCTCATACTTCTCTGTAACCCCTTTTTCTCACTCTTCTCTGAACCCTCATTCTCAGCAACTACTTAGCCACTTTCTAGCCTAATAGGTGAGTTTGCATTTTCTAGAATTTTATATAAATGGAGATATAGGGTAGGCCATCTTTCAACCTGGCTTCTTTCACTCATGATCTATTCATATTGCTGTATGTACCTGATATGGTTTGGCTGTGTCCCCATCCAAATCTCGTCTCAACTTGTAATATCCGTAATCCCCACATATCCAGGGAGACACCTGGTAGGAGGTAATTGGATCATGGTGCCAGTTTCCCCCATGCTGTGCTCATGATAGTGAGTGAGTTCTCATGAGTTTTGATGTTTTTGTAAGTGGCAGTTTCCCTTGGGCTTTTCTCTCTTTCCTGCCATGTTGTGAGGAAGGTACTTGCTTTTTCTTTGCCTTCCACTGTGATTGTAAGTTTCCTGAGACTTCCATAGCCTTGTGGAACGGTGAGTTAATTAAAACTCTTTCCTTTATAAATTACCCAGCCTCAGATGGCATCTTTATAGCAGTGCAAACATGGATTAATACAGCACCGATAATTCATTTCTTTTTACAGTTTAGTAGTATTCTGTTTTATAGATGCAGTACAATTTATTTATCCACTGGTTCACTGACATTTGAGTTGTTTCCAGTCTTTGTTTTTTACAAATAAAGGTGCAAAGAACATTTGTGTAAAAGTCTTTGTATGGAAATATGCTTACATTTCTCTTGAGAAATACCTTGAGATAAAGGTAAAATCCCATGGCAGGCATATGCTTAATTTTTAAAGAAGCTGCCAAACAGTTTTTCTAAGGTGATTGTACCATTTTGTATTCCCTCCAGCAATATATGACAGTTTCACATGTTCCACATACACAGTTGAAATGATAGGACTTTTTAATTTTAGACATTTAATAGGTGTATATTTGTATTTCATGGTGGTTTTAATTTGCATTCTCTTAGGGATTAATGATGCTAAGCATCTTTTCATGTGCTTGTCATCAGTTTATCTGTTTTAGTGAAGTGTGCGTTAAATACTTGACAATTTTTAATTGGGTTATTTGATTTCTTATGAAGTTCTGAGAGTGATTTATCTATTCTGGATAAGTCTTGTCTTAGATATATAACTAGCAAATATTTTTTCCATGTCTTTAGCATGACTTATTTTTTCAGTCTTTTAACAGTTTTTGAAGAGCAAAAAAGTTGTTAATTTTGATGAAAGCTGTTTTTTTTTCTTTTCTGGATAGTGCTTTTGGTGTTATATTTAAAAACCTTTGCTTAAGCCAATGTCACAATAATTTTCTCCTATACTTCTGGAAGTTTTATTCTTTTGGGTTTTGCATTGAGAACTCTGATCCATTTGAGTCCATTTTTGTATATGGTATAAGGTGTGCATCAAGGTTTGTTTTCTGCACATTGTTACAGGTTGAAATGTATCCCCTGTAAAGATGTTGAAATCCTAACCCTCATTATCTGTGGTGCCTGTGCATATGACCTTATTTGAACACAGGGTATTTGCAGATGATCAAGTAAAGACAAGATTATTCGAGTGACTAATAGGTTATTAATGTGACTGCCAGCCTTATAAAAACAGGAAATTTAAACACAGAGACACACACACACAGAGGACCATGTGGGTATAAAGGCAAAGTTTGAGGTGATTCCAAGTAATGTCAAAGATTGCCAACGAACTACCAAAAGATAGGAGAGAGACATGGAACAGATTCTTCCTCACAGCCCTTAGAAGGAACCGAGCCTGGTGACATCTTAATTCATACTCTAGCATCCAGAACTTTCAGACAAGAAATTTCTGTTTAACAAGCCATCCAATATATAGTACTTTGTTATGGCTACCCTAGCAAACTAATACACTCATGCATATCTAATTCTTCTAGAATTATTTGTGAAACAGAAAATTTTTCCTCCACTTAATTGCTTTTGCATTTTATCTAAAGACAATTGATTGTACAGCTGTGGGTCTTTTACTGGATTCTCTTCTGTTCTAGCAATCATTTGTCTAACAATAGCAATACCACAGTACATTGATGGTGTAGAATATATAATATATCTTGAAGTCAGTATAGGACCCCAATTTTCTTCTTTTTTAAAGTCATTTAGCTATTATAGATATTTTGCATTTCTATAATATTTTTAGAATCAGCTTTCCAAATTTTACCCAAAAGGCCTGACGGAATTTTACCAAGATTGCTTTGAATGCATAGCTCAATTTGTGAAGAACTGGCATATTTTCAATACTAAGCCTTCTGGTCTATGAACACGTATAATTTTCCATGTATTTATGTCTTTAATTTACTTCAACAAGTTTTGTCATTTTCATTGTACAATCTTTGCATTTCTTTTGCCCATGCATTTCTGAGTGCTTCATATTTTGGATTGTATTACACAAAAAAATTAAAAAATTAATTTTCTGATTGCTCACTGCTAATGATTTTTTTGTATGTTGACCTTGTATGCTAAAACCTTGCTAAACTCACCTATTAGTTCTACTAGACTTTTGTTGATTTTATAGGATTTTTCTACTCACATGATTGTATATCTTCACATATAGTTTTACTTATTGTCTTCAAATCTGGATGCCTTTTATTTCTTTTTCTTGCCTTAAGGTACTGAGTAGAATCTCCAAGAAAGTATTGAGTGGAATGGGTGACAGCAGGCATCCTTTCTTCCTGATCTAGAGGGAGAGTATTTAGTCTTTGAATGTTAAGCATCATGTTAGCTGCAGATTTATTTTAGATGTCCTTTCTCCAGTTGAGGAAATGTCATTCTATTTCCAGTGTGCTAAACATTTGTATTAAGATTGTATGTTAAAGTTTGTCAGAATTTTTGCATCTATATTGCATATATTAAAATGACTATGTATTTTATATGTACATATCCACACACATATTCTTTATATAATATCTAAGTGTGCGTGTATGGGTACATATATACACACACACACATATACACACACGTATGTACCCATACACACATATAATACACCTATAATACAATAGACCCATATCATATACCTATATATATGGGTGTGTGTGTATATATATGTGTCTGTATATGTGTGTGCAGTGTGTGTATATACAAATATACACACACACTCATACACACACATATGTTATATATATATTATAATACACATACAGCCATATATGTGGGTGTATTACATACACACACACACACAAACATGCACACACACTCATATATATGTGTGTATATATGTGTGTATATGTAATTATATACATCCATATATATGGGTGTATTGTATTACATATACACACATACACACATATTATATAAGGAATTAAATTGATTTAATATTGAATGGTAACCCAACCATTCCTGAGATAAACTCTACTTTGTGATGACGTATTATCCTTTTTATACATCGCTGGAGTCTTTTGCTATCATTTTCTTAAAACTTTTCTAGGTATGCTTTTGGGTCCTATTTGTCTTTGTCTTTAGTTTTCACTTTTTGTAACATTTTTGTTTGGTTTTGGTTTAAGAGTTAAACTAGCCTAATAATTAATTGCTAATTATTCCCTTTTTGTCAATTTTCTGGAACAACTTAGATAGAATTTGCATCATTTCTTCTTTGAATGATAGCATTTACCAGTAAAACAATCTGGGCATTTAGTTTTTTGTAAAAATATTTTTATGAGTAAGTTCAATATCATTAATAAATATATAGCTCTACAATTATTTATTTCTTAAGTGAACTTTTAAAATTTATGTCTTTCAAGGAATTTTTTCATTTCATCTACATTGGCAAATCTATTGACATAACTTTTTTATCATTATAAATTTAATACCTGTGCAATCTTTAGTAGTGCCACCCCCTTCATTCCTGATATTGATAATTGGTTTCTTTTTTTTCTTATCAGTCTGGGTAAAGGTTTATCAATTCTATTGATATTGTCAAATAATCAACTTTCCATTTGAAAAATTTTCATATTACTTTTCTTTTTGTTCATTCATATCTGCTTTGATCTTTGTTGTTTCCTTTATTCTGATTTGTCCAGATTTTATTTGTTCTTACTTTTAAAATTTTCTTTATGCAGTCATGAATTTTTAACTTTTCTTCTTTTGTAATATAGGTGTTTAGTGCCATAAATTTTCCACTAAATATTGCTTTACCTATATTCTACAAATGTTGATGTGTGTATTTTTACTTTATTTAGTTCAAAATTTATTCTAGTTTATCTTTCAATTGCTTATTTGGCCTACATGTTATTTAGATGTGTGATATTTAATTTCCAAGTCTTTGAGGAGTTTTCTCTAATATCTTTCCCTAGTTGATTTCTGTATTAAGTTCATCATGATGAGACAATACATGTGCTATAACTTAAAATATTTCAATCATAGAATAGTTTTATGACCTAGAATATGTTCAATTTTAGTAAATGTTTTACATACACAAATTTTTCATATGTTGCTATAGTCTCAATAATTATCTGTCCCTAAATTTACATGTTGAAACCTAATCATCAATGTGATGATATTAGAAAGTCGGGCCTCTGGGAGGTGATTAGGTCATGAGGGTGTGGCCCTCATGAATGAAATTGGTGCCCTTATAAAAAGATGTCAAAGAGTACTGCCTGCATCTTCCACCATGTGAGGACACAGGTGTGATCTATGAACCAGAAAGTGGAGTATATGTCTAATACTAATATAGTCACTTGAGCTTTCTTTTGGTCAGTACTAGCATGGCTTTTTTTTTTTTTTAGATTATTTTGCTTTGCATCTATTTATGTCTTTATATTTAAAGTAGGTGTTTCATAAGCTGCATATTAAACCCTGCATCAATTAATGATGGAGACACATCCTGAGACATACATATTTAGGCAATTTTATCATTCTGCAAACATCATAGAGTATTTACAGAAACCGAGATGGTATAGTTTATACCATACCTAGGTTACATAATATAGCCTATTACTCAAATCATCATCATATATTTGGCCTGGTTTTTTAAACAAAATGTTATGCAGCACGTAGCTGAAGTTGGGTCTTGAAATTTTATACAGCTTTATAGTCTCTGCCTCTTAATTGTGATATTTATATCATTTATATTAATGTAATTTTTGATTTAGAAAATTTTAAAATTACTCCATTTTTATTGAAGTTGTACTTATTCCTTTGGATCTTTGTTCATACGTTCATGTTTTGTTTTCTTTTTTTGCCTTCTTTTACATTAAGTACTGTTTATGATTGTGGTTTTTCTTTTCTATTGGTTATTAACTACAGTTCTGATTAGTGTTATTTTACTTTTTCCTTTATGGTTTAGGGAAAACAACATTAGCCTACCTCAATCTACCTTCAAGTGATATTATACAACTTTCTTTGTTGTTGTTGTTGTTGTTGTTGCTTTTAGATGGAGTCTCGCTTTGTTCCCCAGGCTGGAGTGCAATGGCGTGATCTTGGCTCACCTGCAACCTCCGCCTCCTGGGTTCAAGTGATTCTCCCACCTCAGCCTCCCTAGTAGCTGGGACTACAGGCATGCACCACCATGCTTGGCTAATTTTATTTATTTATTTTTTTTTTTGTATTTTTAGTAGAGTCATGATTTCACCATGTTGGCCAGTTTGGTCTTAAACTCCTGACCTTGAGTGATCTGCCAACCTTGGCCTGCCAAAGTGCTGAGATTACAGGTGTAAGCCACCACTCCCAGCCCATATTAGAAGACTTCTTATAAAGTATAAGAATTTACTGACATTGGACTCCTAGTGTATTTCTTCCCATTCCTTGTCTTTCTGTGCTATTGTTGCCATACATTTTATAACCCCTTTGAACAATATGTTCTTGTTTTGTGCTTTAAAGAGTAAATTCTCTTTTAAATAAAAAAATAATAATAATACATTTTACACTAAGGACACTCTCTTTAACGAGGCCACAATAGTGGCTTTGTATTGACGTAAATAGAGCATTACCTGTGGCATGCCACATTTGGCCTTGTTGAAGGGACATCTCTCTCCACCAACATAGCCATATTGCTCTTGAGTTCTTTGAGCATATTATATAATAGTTGCAAAAGAAAATGACTGATAATTGTGAAGCAAGTAAACTATCAATATAGTTATTTAAATCCTCCTCTACAAGATCAACTTTTTGTTGTATATTTATGTGGGACTCTAATAATCTTATATAGAAGCACATTTTGAATGATCTAGACATGTGCAACCTTCTCTCATTATAACCTTCAAGCTATAACATAGCACCACAGAATTTAAACTCCAAATGTGATCACTATGTCATGAAGAATCACCTATAACTTAAGTTTTCATTTTTTTCTCCTCAGCCAACTTCTCATTAAAAAAAAACCAAAAGACTTCCCACAAAGTCATAAATATGGGTTAAAGAAGATAGGCACACAATGTGTGTGAACCACCCACTCATTCAACTCAAAGGTGTCTTCAGGAGCTCTTGATTTAGTTTTCATGAACTAAATTGTTTATGCTTGATAGTGGATTGCTGCTGGGCATGTGCCGAAGTAATTAACAACACATATTTTATTATTAAAACTTGGATTGCATAAGCATTTGGTGAACCTATGATCAAATACCCATCAATACCTCTTAAATAGTTGACTATATAATTTATTAACAAAATTAGGATGCAGGGGTAAGGTAGGACTGTGCCAGAAAGCAGAATGTATAACTGCTTTATAATACTTTACAATTCTAAACAAGCCAAGTGTTTTTTTTTTTTTTTTTTTTTTTGGAGATGAGTTTCACTCTTGTTGCCCAGGCTGGAGTGCAATAGCACGATCTGGGCTCACTGCAATCTCCACCTCCCGGGTTCAGGTGATTCTCCTGCCTTAGCCTCCTGAGTAGCTGGGATTACAGGCACCCACCACCACATCCGGCTAACTTTTGTATTTTGGGTAGAGACGGGGTTTCACCATGTTGACCAGGCTGATCTTGGAACTCCTGACCTCAAGCAATCTACCCGCCTTGGCCTCCCAAAATGCTGGGATTCCAGGCGTGAGCCACTGTGCCTGTCCACAAGAGTTAATAATAATTCTTCTTCTTCTCCTTCTCCTTCTCCTTCTCCTTCTCAGTTCTGGGATACATGTGCAAAACATGCAGGTTTGTTACATAGGTATACACGTGCCATAGTGGTTGGCTGCACCCATCAATCCGTCATCTACATTAGGTATTTCTTCTAATGCTATCCCTCCCCTAGCCCCCCATCCACTGACAGACTGACAGGCCTGGGTGTGTGATGTTCCCCTCTCTGTATTCATGTATTTTGTTTGTTTGTTTGTTTGAGACGGAGTCTAGCTCTGTCGCCCAGACTGGAGTGCAGTGACGCGATCTCAGCTCACTGCAAGCTCCGCCTCCCGGGTTCACGCCATTCTCCTGCCTTAGTCTCCCGAGTAACTGGAGCTATAGGCTCCCGCCACCGCGCCCTGCTAATTTTTTTGTATTTTTAGTAGAGATGGGGTTTCACCGTATTAGCCAGGATGGTCTCGGTCTCCTGACCTCGTGATCCACCCGCCTCGCCTCCCAAAGTGCTGGGATTACAGGTGTGAGTCACCGTGCCTGGCCCATGTGTTTTTATTGTTCAACTCCCACTTATGAGTGAGAACATGTGGTGTTTGGTCTTCTGTTCTTGTGTTAGTTTTCTGAGAATGATGGTTTCCAGCTTCATCCATGTCCCTGCTCCTCTATGTGCTCTTCTGTGGCCCTACTAGTATTCCCTCTTTAGAGTAAACTGGGCAGCTGGAAGCCCTAAATCCTGCATGTCTCCCTGGAACAAAAGTTGGTGTCTTATGTCTTGGACCCTTAGTCATGATGTTACTCAGTCTTGACCCTCCTGTATGCCAGGTTCCCATTGTTCTCAACCCAAAAGGGTCTTGAGACATCCATTGTGATTGCCATTCTCTGTCTTTCCTGTCAGACTCCCTTCGCCTCCCACCAAAAGAGGCAGAGATTTATGCTCATTTTTCAATATAAATAAAATACAAATTTAACATCAAAATGAAGAATGAAGGGAATATAATTCTTCTCTTCTCATTTCTTCCTTAGAAGCTTGACAACTTCCAGTTCTTTTTCCACTCCCATGCCTCTACTCAGATGAGAGGATCCAGATATTACCTGGTTTAGTAACCAGGTAGGTTTTTGGAAGATCTGGGTTCTTATCCGGGTTTTGCACTAAAGGAAGTCATTTAATTTCCTTGAGCTTCATTTTTTACCTCTAAAGCAGGAAGTCGAGCAACTTGATGCTTACCATCTTGCTGGCCCATAAATAGAGTCATATCCTAGAATCAATTAATCTAAGCTAGAAACAATAATTATTTTTAAAAATCATTAATTAACACTCATAAGAATCTCCACTGACCAGTGGCTTCCAGTGTTTATACAGATCTCTAGTTATTGTTTTAGTCTGAAGCCAGTGTCTAATAATCCCCCAGATGTCTGTCGAGATCCCTTTACCTAGTAGTCACTTGCTCTCACAAGTGTTTCTACATTTCCTCAGTGAAGGCCACCTCCACAGATATACTTACAGTGTTATTTTAAGGTTCTTCATAAGGGATGCCCACTAACACTTTGAGAGTCAGTTCTCAGATGTGGGGAAAGGTCATAATTTTTTAAAGTGATGGGTGAAGTCAAGTCTCTCTTCAGGTCAAGGTGGCTGTCCATTTCACATGCTAAATAGGACCTTAGCAGGATGCCTATGTATGTAGCTCCCAGGAATGTTATAACCATTAATCACCACCAAATCTCTCTAATTACCATGTAGGCTCTGTTGACTATTTTAGAAAATATGACGAATTTGCCTTAGCCAGTTAAATGCTACTTCATGGTCTTAGCCACCTCAGAATCCTCTTTTCTTCAACAGTACTTGGGACTCTATTCTAATGACAGGATATTTCACCTCCCATCTGCATTGTGATGCTTCCTGTATTGATGTAGGTCTCTAGGTCATGGTGAAATGAGTGATCTGGATTCCTGAACAGAACATAAGTGATGGGAACATGATGATTCAAGCATTAAAATTATACCCCAGCCTCTATCACTCAAAGCCCTTTTATTTCATCTAGTGTATTATAGGAGAGAAATATCTGTAATTTTATCATCATTTAGGGTGGACCACCATTGAATCCCAGTTTTTGTCAGTCAAGCCACACCATTCAATTAAGAATCTTTGATAAATTAGTCAGCTATGACTACATTCATCCAGATTCTTTATCAAGGACCCTAGAAATTCATTCCCGCATCCTATATTGAAATTTTAACCAATAAAAATGAACACGTATATATCTTCCCTTTCTGGATTTAAATTCATAATGTCTCTCAGGTTGTGCTTGCATTTTCCTCCAGCTAACATATAAGCCACACAAAAACAAGATTTGTTTAGCTTATTGCTATACAAAGTTGGCATCTAAGGAATATTTAATGAATAAAACAATGAATTAGTTTTTTGAGTTTTAGATCTGGAAATAATGCAAGCTGGTAACATAAGAGAAAAATTGACTCCTCCTCCAGGTGTGACTCCTTTAGTGAAGAGTAATCGCAATGTATTAGCACTTTGTAGGAGTTTTATACTGAATTGTCTCTGTGATGAATCCTAGTTGATACCCAGAATATGGACAATATGTTTTTTCTTATTACTGTAGATTAGTCAGTCATTATATTTGGTAGTTTTGATCCCAATGGCTTTTGTTCTCTGTGAGAAATAGATTTAAGTGATATTTTTCTTAATAAAATGTAGCATTATAAGTTTCCAAGTAAATGCAATATTAGTATTCAGAGCAATAGATCTAAAAATTAGAATGACTCTTTCTCAAAAAATAGCCTTCCTATTGAGACTCTCCTTAAACATGCTTTGAAGCACACTCCAAGATGATTAGTGGAGTACATTGAACTACTCCTTCATGTTATATATTAGGAGCACACTTTTGACTCTCTGCTGCCTTGCAAGATGCTGCAATGTTTTCTAGGGCTAAGATCTGCAGAAAGTAAATTTTTGACTTCATTAGTCAATTGCTGAATTTAACAGAAGTTCTTAGATGAAAGAAGTGGCAAAATGTCTATTTTTCCTCATAGATGTTTTACTAAATTAAATTAAAACTGAACTGCAAAAACTAATGCTTTTACTGCTTCTTTTTCTACAAAATAGAAGCATGCACTGGGAGAAAATTAGCCCACAAATCAGAAGTAGGTCTTATCTCCTATACTATCGCTTGCCAAGTTGCCTGGGCTTGTCCCAGCTATTTAGTGGTAAAAGGGAATTACTCTTTAATTTCACCTCATCTCAAACCAAAAAGCACTCTGGTTTCTTGGAATACCATTCTTTCTTACATCAAATAAATATGAACACCTTTATTGTAAATTAACCAATGTTTCCCCTGAAGCCTCTCTCTGGAAACTCCCCTGTTTAGAAGATAATAGAGTGTATCTTCAAAAGCATCATCTTCCATGAAATTTCTTTTCCAGTCCAGGCAATCTTTCTTGTGATTTCTTCTTGACTAAATTGGTTTTAATTACATTCCTGTTCTCTTTTAGTCTCGTCATCTAAATTAAATTTAGCGTTAATGTGAAGTGTCCAAGACAGTCATGTAGTTTTATTGCTTTTCCAATCTGGATTTTTTAGCATAGGTGAATTTTAATGGCTCATATTTCTTCCTACCTTTTTCTCTATCAATGAAAACGTCAAACCCTTTTTGAATATACAAAATAGAATAGTATATGAAGATACAGAGACGTTTCCACCATTAGCTAAAAATTAAAATATTTAAAACTGATATTAAAACAAAAAAGTACTCCTTAAAATTAACAATAACTGAGAAAAAGATATTTTTTAACATCCAAAATAAGAAGTTCATTTGGAATGTTTAGTACAAATTGGTTTAAGCTTTCTTAGAGGAAAAGAGGAGCATTAGTTTCTATTGCTATGTACAAAAGCATCACACATTTAACAGCTTCAAACAACACCTGTTTATTAGCTCACAGCTCAGTGGGTAAAAAGCATGGCATACCATTGCTGGTTCTCTTTTCATGCTATTGTAAAGCTAAATAATGATGTAACAGTGCTAATATCTTTTCTAGAGGCTCTGAGGGAAATTCTGCCACCAAGTTCATTCTTGTCATTAGAAGAATTCATTTCCTTCCTTTCGCAAGACCGTCTGTCTTTTCCTGCTGGTCAGCCAAAAACCACTCTCAGCAACTAGAGGATCCCACCTTCATTATTTGGCATCTGGCCCCCTTCATCTTCAGGCCAGCAACAGCACCTTGAATCCTTGTGCTTTTCTGACTTTCTCCATCTCTGTCCCTCTAGAGTCAGATTTGGAGCGCCAGCATGATTAGGTCAGTTCCACCTGCATGATCTCCCTATTTTAAGGTCAACTGATTTGGGAACTTAATTAAATCTACTTACATCTGCAAAATGCCTTTTGCCATAGAATGTAAAATAATCATGAGAGTAATATCTCTCAATAATCACAGATTCCACCCATACTCGAAGAGAGATTATGCAAGAGCAAGGGTCATTAGAACTCACTTTAGAATTCTGCCTCCCACAGGGAACAATGCATAAATTGGACAAAAGCTACTGAGAATTTTCCTTATGAAAAAAAGAAAAAACTATTTTGTTTCTCTGTTAAGGCAATACTATATTTACCATCTGCTATAAACCATTACTGAATAATATCGATATTCACATGGCTATTAAATACTAAAGTAAAATTTTAGTTTTGGTTTTTATGGTGACAGGAGTAAAAATTGAAATCATAAAAATATTCATAGATATGTAGCCACATGGCCCTTCAGGAATCAATTTATTTTTAATTGTTTTCTTATAAAGTGCATGAATCATACTAGCTTCAGTCAGTCTTACAGAGAAATAAAGACCTTGACAGCTAAGTAGCTAATGAAGGCAGTAGAATTTTCAGCACCTTGTCATTTGCTGCCATCTCTGCCACCACCTCTGTGCCCCAGGGAATTAGCTATTTGAAGAAGGGTCAAAGGGCCTCAAATGGTGTTGGAGCTTGCATGTAAAATGACACCATCTTGACTCAATGCTAAATGTGCTGGAAGAGAGTAAATAGCCAGACATAATCAGCAGTTCAAAATAATACATTTGAAAAAGAATGCAATATAAGTGCAATTGTGTTAATAAAGATGCAAAAACCTGTCATTTCCAGCACCATAAGATTCATTAAAAAAAAAAATTACAGACAAGTAAGAAATGCCTCTACATAAATTTCAAATTTTATTTAATAAAAATTATTCTGCCATTTTTATTTTTAACTTTTTAAAAATTCTGACAATTTAGTGAGGTGATATTTTAGTCCTTTCAGCACATCAGGTATTTTCTATGTGAATATTTTGAATCCATCCACCTATTTCCAAATTCATTTTACTGTGTTATAAGAATCTGATATAAAAATGAAAATTCTCATTTGCCTAAAATGTTGTTTCAGAAATGAAACTAAAATAAATAATATTCATTACCTATCCTCTTACATTTTGTAGGGTATGTCTGGAGAGAGATGTTAACACAAAGATTTTCACTTTGCAAATTATTAAGCATTTACAAAGCAGCAGACAATGTTTACAAATATTTTCTTGGATTTAAAAACATTTTCTCCTTTGCGTCAGAAATTGGGTTCTTTCCAACCTCTTTCCAACCTCCTTGGACTCCTATAAAACGGCTCAATAGCTTGAGATTGTGGGTACCTAGTTCTTAGTCCAGGCATTATAACATCTACCACTGACTGAATATAGATGATCATCAATTTACAATCGTTCAACTTACAATATTTTTTACTTTACATTGCTACAAAGGCAATATGTATTCAGTAGAAACTGTATTTCGAGTACTCATACAACCATTCTGTTTTTCACTTTCAGGGAGGGGAATGAAAAGAGCGAGTAAATATAGCACTTTCAACCAAAACATCCAGGTACTTGCGTTGGGACTGATTAAGGAAACAACTTGACCCATGGAGAATGGAGAGAAACAAGGCAGGACGACAGTCCACCCCAGAGCTACAGGAAGCCACCGGAACCTCACCAGCCTGAGGAAGCGGTAATTGAATGTGCAACCTGGGAACCCATGCTTCTCCCACAGATCTTTGCAACCCTTGAGTGAGGAAATCCCCTCGTCAACACACTCTACCAGGGCCTTCAGTCTGATACACAGAGCTAGGTGGAGTCTTGGCAGAGCAGCCAAGGCACACACAGACCTGGGAGCTTTAGATACTCAAGCTTTCCAGGCTTTCTAGCAAAAGTAGCTGCAACTCCAGCAAAGCAGAAGGTTAGACCGCCATACATATCCCTTGGAAAGAGGTTGAATCAAGGGTGCGGAGCAGCGACAGTCTACAGGCCCCACTTCCACAGCACCTCACAGTATAAGACTTACTGGCTTGGAATTCCAGCCAATTACTGGTAGCAGTGTTGCGTATCCCTGGAACAGGGAGGCTGCTATCGCTGTTTTTTAGGCAATTCAGCCCTTAAGGCCTTCTGGCTTTGGAGAATTCAGACCAACTAGGGGCAGAAATGTTCCCCCAGCACAGCACAGCTGCTCTACCAAAACATGGTCAGACTCCTTCTTGAAGTGGATCCCCGACTCCATTGCTCCTCACTGGGTGGAATCTCCCAGCTGGGGCCTCGAGCCACCCTTGCCCCTGTTCTCTGCCTGACAGAGATTTGAGAATTATCTGGGACAGAGTTACCAGAGGAAAGGGTGGGCCACCATCTTTTCTGTTTGGGGGACTTAGCTATTTCAGCCTTCAGGTTTTGGAGAGCCTAAAGTGACCAGGGCAGAAGGAGAACCCCAGCACATCAGATCCGCCCTATGAGAACAGGCCAAACTGCTCTTTTAAGTGGGTCCCTGATCCCATTTCTCATCACCAGGTAGAGCCTCCCAACTGGGGCCTCCAGCTTCCCCCAATGGTGTTCTCCTGTGGACAGAGGTTTCAGTTCTCCCTGGGTTGGAGCTCCCAAGGGAAGGGTAGACCACCATCTTTGCTTTTTGGGAGCCAGCTATTTCAGCTTTTGGGTTTCAGAGTGTCTGAGGCAACCAGGGGTGGAAGCAGACACCCAGCCCAGCAAGCTGCTCTACAAAAATGTGGCCAGATTACTTTTTAAAGTGGGTTTCCAATCCCATTCCTCATCACCGGGTAGCGCTTCCTAACTGAGGTCTTCAGCCACCTTCTACAGTTGTTTGGGCGGGCAATAGCCCCATACCTCCCTGGGACCCGGAGCTCCCAGAGAGAGGGGAAGGCTGCCATCTTTGGTGTTTTGCAGCTTTCGCTGGTGATAACTCCAGTTACTGGAAAATCCAAGGTGACTAGGGACTGGAGTGGACCCCCAGCATACCACAGCAGCCCTATGGCAAAGTGGCCAGACTGTTATGTGGGTACTTGTTCCCACATCTCCTCTCCAGGCAGATCTTTCAGGTTTAGGCCTCTAGCCAGCCCCCACCAGAGTTATCAAGCCAGTAGCAACTCGGCCACTCTCTGGACAGAGCCTCCAGGGGGCAACTGAAAGCTTCTCTGCCACTGCCTCTGCAGTGAAACTGTTCTTGCTACCCTTGGACTAACAAAGGAGCAAAGACCTTAAGTGTCTTATCCCTATCTTCAACAAGCTGCAGTCGACCCAAGGAGAGGAGGCCAGTTTATCTCCCATGGGTCCCACACACCGTCCACTGCTTGTAACCAGACATGAAACTCCTGGCTTTGGCCCACAGCACAGACACTTCATCCTGGGCTAATTGCCCTGAACAATTGTCAACCCACATCTCTCTGGGGAGAAGACCCCAGGAGACAAGCAAAGTGGTGGAGCAGTGAGCCACCTGATGTGGAACCCAGAAAGTTCGGTGCAGGAGCATCTATAGTGGAACATGGCCAGGGATGGCCATCTCTGTAGGCTTAACTTGCTTCCATAAGAGACCTTAGCCCTAGGACAACTGTTGGATCTGATCTTTGCCCGGTGGTCTTGCACATCAGACAGGTCTGATCTGACCTGAGCACTCCTTGGTCTGCTCTCTCTCCAAGGGCCCAAGCCTGGCCATTCTTACTTATAGGGCCCTGGTGAGTCAACACCATAGCTTCTGCAGTGGACTGTGCCTAACCAGTGGAGAGCTCCAATGATGTGGCCCTTATGGCTATGCACCAGCCTGCAAGTCCCATGCAGCTTCCTTCGAGCCCATGGAAACTCCTCACATCACTTTGCTGGCATGTGTCTGCAAGGGCAGGTTTTGCTTTATTTGCTCTGCCAGCATGCAGGAGTGCACTACATCCTCCTGACCCCTGCTGACCAGCATAGCAGATGGAGCATTGGTTAGCACAGAGCTAGCAAGCCCCCATCCCTGCCAGCATGCTGCTTTTGCACTAACGCCATACAAAGAACAGATGATTCTCCTATACCCTGAGCCATCACTCCTGCTTTCAAGGTGCAGAGAAGGCACCCAGACCTGCACTGGCCAGCACCCATCCCTCAAACCATCACCACCTCCAGTGCAACAATTCCGCCTCTAGCAAAGGCCCCCTACTTTCTCCCCAACTGCCTTGCCTTCACCACTGTGGTAAAAGCCCACAGAGAGGAAGGCACCCCTGGATCCACTAGTACTCTGCTGCAGCTGCCACATATTGGTCTTCCCCGAACAGTAGACTCCAAACCTTGAGGAGCCAAAGAACAAAGTCGCAGCCCAATACAAGTCCCCCAGAGTTACGGCATGCAGTCCATGAGTGGGGAACTGAATGCTGGCACCCTAAAATCTCCCAGAAACAAAACTAGTTGGTTGAATCCACCTTATACCACAATCAAATCCTCAAGGTCATCACAAAGGATTAAAAAGAAAAAATCCCTACCTAAAGGTCAACAACCTCAAAGAATGAAAGTAGATAAGCCCAGAAAGATGAGAAAAAATCAATGCAAGAATGCTAAAAACTCAAAAAGCCAGAGTATCTTCTTTCCTCCAAATGACCACATAACGTCTCCAACAAGGGTTGGAAACCAGGCTTAGATGGCTGAAATGACAGAAATGGAATTCAGTATATAGATAAAAACGAAGTTCACTGAGCTACAGGAGGAGTGCATTGTAACTCAATGCAAGGAAGCTAAAAATCATGATAAAACACTGTAGGAGTGGCAGATCAAATAGCCAGTGTAGAGAAGAATAAAGAAAAAAGAATGAAAAGGAATGAACAAAACCTCCAGGAAATATGGCATTATGTAAAGAGACTGAATCAATGACTGATTGGTGTACTGGAAAGCTATCGGGAGAATGTAACCAACTTGGAAAACGTATTTCAGAATATTATGCATGAGAACTTCTCCAATATAGCTAGAGGCCAACACTGAATTTTGGGAAATGCAGAGAACCTTAGTAAAATACTCCATTAGAAGATCATCCCCAAGACACATAATCATCAGATTCTCCAGCATCAAAATGAAAGAAAAAATATTAAAGGCAGCTAGAGAGAAAGGCCAAGTCACCTACAAAGGGAAGCCCATCAGACTAATAGCAGACTTCTCAGCAGAAACCCTGTAAGTCAGAAGAGATTGGGGGTCAATATTCAACATTCTTAAAGAAAAGAGATTCCAACCCAGAATTTTATATCCAGCCAAACTAAGAAATAAGATCGTTTTCAGACAAGCAAATGCTGAGGTAATTTGTTACCACCAAGCCTTTCCAAGAGCTCCTGAAGGAAGCACTAAATATGGAAATGAAAGATCTTTACCAGCCACTACAAAAACACAATGAAGTACACAGACCAATGACACAATAAAGCAACCACATAAGCAAGTCTTCAAAACAACCAGTTAACATCATGAATGTAGGATCAAATCCACACATATCAATATGAATCTTAAATGAGCAAAGGCCCCAATTAAAATACAGAGTGGCAAGAGGGATAAAAACCAAGATCCATTAGTATACTGTCTTCAAGAGATTTATCTCACATGCAGTGGCATATATATACTCAAAGGATGGAGAAAAATCTAAGCAAAGGGAAAACAGAAAAAAAGTAGGAGTTGCAATCCTAGTTTCTGACAAAACAGACTTTAAACCAACAACAATCAAAAAAGAAAAAAAGGGCATTATATAATGGTAAAAGGTTCAATTCAACAAAAAAACTAAGTATTCTAAATATATGTACACCCAACATAGGAGCAACCAGATTCATAAAGCAAGTTCTTAGAGATTTTTCAAAGAGACTTAGTTTCCTACTCAATAATAGTGAAAAGCTTTAACATCTCACTGACAATATTAGACAGATCATCGAGATAGAAAATTAACAAAGATATTCAGGATCTGAACTCATCTATGGACCACATGGACCTGATATATATCTACAGAATTCTTCACCTAAAAACAAAAGAATATACATTCTTCTCATTGCCACATGGCATGTACTCTAAATCGATCACATAATCAGAAGTAAGACATTCCTCAGCAAATGCAAAGTAACTGAAATTGTAACAAACAACCTCTTAGACAGCAGCACAGTCAGACTAGAAATAAAGACTAAGAGATTCACTCAAAATCACACAATTATGTGGAGGCTGAATATTCTGCTCCAGAATGACTTTTGGGTGAATCATAAAATCAAAGCAGAAATTAAGCAGTTCTTTGAAACTAATGAAAACAAGGATACAATATATCAGTATCTCTGGAACACAGCTAGGGCAGTGTTAAGAGGGAAATTGATAGCACTAAATGCCCACATCAAAAAGCTAGAAAGATCTCAAGGTAACAAACTAACATCACAACCAAAAAAACTAAAGAACCAAGAGTAAATAAATCCTAAAGCTAGCAGAAGACAAGAAATAACCAAAATCAGAGCTGAACTGAAGGAGATTGAGACACAAAAAATCATTAAAAAAATCAATGAATTCAGGAGCCATTCTTTTGAAAAAAATTAATAAAGTAGATACATTTCTGGCTAGACTAATGAAGAAAAGAGAGAAGATTCAAGTTAACACAATCAGAAACAACAAGGGGGATACTACCACTGACTCCGCACAACTGCAAAGAACCATCAGAGAACATTATGAACACCTCTATGCACATAAACTAGAAAATGAATTCATTACTGGACACATACACTCTCCCAAGACTGAACCAGAAAAAAATTGAATCCCTGAAGAGAACAATAATCGGCTCTGAAATTGAGGCAGTAATTAATAGCCTACCAACCAAAAAAAGCCCAGGACCAGATGGATTCACAGCTGAATTCTATCAGATGTACAAAGAATAGCTGGTACCAATCCTACTAAAACTATTCCAAAAAATTAGGAAGTAGGGACTCCTTCCTATTTTATTATATGAGGCCAGCATCATCCTGGTACCAAAATCTTGCAGAGCTATAACGAAAAAAGAAAACTTCAGACCAATATCCTTTATGAACATTGATGCACAAATCCTCAACAAAATACTGGCAAACTGAATCCAGCAGCACATCAAAAAGCTTATCCACTATGACAAAGGAGACTTTATCCCTGCGAGGCAAGATTGGTTCAACATATGCAAATCAATAAATGTGATTCATCACATAAACAAAAAAGATGAAAATCACACAATTATCTAAATAGATGTAGAGAAGGCTTTCAATAAAATTCAACACCCATTCACATTAAAAACTCAATAAACGAGGTATTTAAGGAACATATCTCAAAATAATGAGAGCCATATATGACAAACCCACAGCCAACACCGTACTGAATGGAAAAAAGCTAGAAGCATTCCTTTGAAAGCCAGCACAGGACAAGTGTGCCCTCTCTCACCACTCCTATTCAAAACAGTATTGGAAGTCTGGCTAGGGCAACCAGGCAAAAGAAAGAAACAAAGGGCATCCAAATAGGAAGAGAGGGAGTCAGACTCTTCTTTTTTGCACACAACATGATCCTATATCTAGAAAATCCCATAGTCTCAGCCCCAAAATCTTCTTAAGCTGATAAATAATTTCCGCAAAGTCTCAGGATACAAAATCAATGTCAAAATATCACTAATATTGCTATACACAAATAACAGTCAAGCCAAGAGCCAAATCATGAATGAACTTCCATTCATAATTGCCACAAAAAATACCTAGGAGTCCAGCTAACTAGGGAGATGAAAGATCTCTAAAAGTAGAGAACTACAAAATTCTGCTCAAAGAAATGAAAGATGACACAAACGAATGGGAAAGCATTCCATGCTCATGGATAGGAGAATCAATATCATTAAAATGGCCATACTGCCCAAAGGAATTTATAGATTTGAAGTTATTAATATTAAACTACCATTGACATTATTCAAAGAACTAGAAATAACTATTTTAAAATTCACATGAAATCAACAAAAGAGCCTGAACAGCTAGTACAATCATAAACAAAAAGAACAAGGCTGGAGGCATCATACTACCTGACTTCAAATTATACTACAAGGCTACAGTAATCAAAACAGCATGGTACTGGTACCAAAACAGATACATAGACCAATGGAATAAAATAGAGAACCTAGAAATAAGACCGCACACCTACACCTAACTGATCTTTGACAAACCTCACAAAAAACAAGCAACGGGCAAAGAATTCCCTTCTCAATAAATGGTGCTGGGATAACAGGCTAGCCATATGCAGAAGACTAAAACTGGACCCCTTCCTTACATCATATACAAAAATTAACTCAAGATGGATGAAAGATTTAAATGTAAAACCCAAAACTACAAAAACACTGGAGAACAATCTAGACAGTACTATTCAGAACACAGCCACAGGGCAAATATTTCACAATTAAGACACCAAATGCAATTACAAGAAAAACAAAAATTGGCAAATTTTTACAAATCTAAAATCTAACGTATCTAAATATAATTAAACTAAAGAGCTTCTGCACAGTGAAAGAAACTACCAACAGAGTAAACAAACGACCTACAGAATAGGAGAAAATATTTGCAAACTAGGCATCCCACAAGGGCCTACTATCCAGCATCTATAAGAAACCTAAACAAATTTATAAGAAAAAACAACCCCATAAAGAATGTGGGCAAAGGACATGATCAGACACTTCCCAAAAGAAGACATACATATGGCCAACAATCATATGAAAAAAAGCTCATCATTGATCATTAGAGAAATGAAAATCAAAACCACAGTGAGATATCATCTCATACCAGTCAGAATGGCTATTATTAAAAAGTAAAAAAATAACAGATGTTGGTGAGGTTGTGAAGAAAAAGAAATGCTTATGTTGGTGGGAGTGTAAATTAATTTAAACTTTGTGGAAGACAGTGGGATAATTCCTCAAAGACCTAAAGACAAAAATACCATTCGAGCTAGCAATCTCATTACTGGGTATATACCTAAAGGTATATCAATTGTTCTATTATAAAGTCAAATGCACATGTATGTTCATTACAACATTATATACGATAGCAAAGACATGGAATCAACCTAAATGTCCATCAATGATAGACTGGATAAAGAAAATGTGGTGCATATACACCATGGAATACTGTGCTGCCGTAAAAAACAATCACATCATGTCTTTTGCAGGGACATGGATGGAGCTGGAGGCCATTATCCTTAGCAACTAACACAGAAACAGAGTACCAAATACCACATATTCTCACTTATAAATGGGAGCTAAATAATAAGAACACATGGACACATAGAGGAGAACAACACACTATCAGAGGGTGGAGGTTGGGAGGAGGGAGAGGATTAGGAAAAACAACTGATGGGTACTACTAGGCTTAAGACCTGGGTGATGAAATCATCTGTACAACAAACTTCCATGACACAAGTTTACCTTTGTAATGTCCCTGTACACGTACCCCTGAACTTAAAATAAAATACATATATAAAAAAGTAAAATAAATTACATGAGATATTCAACACTTTATTTTAAAGTAGTCTTTGTGCTGGATGATTTCGCCCAACTGTAGGCTAAGGTAAGTGTTCTGAGCATGTTTAAAGAAGACTGGGTGCTGTTCAGTAGGTTAGGGATATTAAATGCATTTTTGACGTATGGTATTTTCAACTTACAAGGGATTTATTGGGCGGTAACCCATCATAAAGTTGTGGAGCATCTGTATTATTCAGTGCCAGAGACTGCTCCAAGCTTTCCTCCCTTAAACTATAAAATTATTATCATTCTATGTAAAAGGTGAAAAACTAAAATCAAACCATTTGGCAATTTGCCTAGAGTAGTAACTGGAAGAATGAAAATTAACTGAATTTAGGAGTCCCTAAATCCTTAAGTAACTATTCATATAGAAAGCATGAAGGTCTAAAACAGAAGAATAAAAAATAAAAATCAATTCATCTCTCTCAATATGGCAGTCATGATTTTTAGTAAACATTTTAAACATCAGAATCACCACTCATTGTCCATCTGTACATTTTTTTCTTCTTCAAAATATTTTTGGTTTGTGTTATAACTGCTGTCTCACTAAGTACAGTATATTTATTTCAGATCTTAGAAAACTCTTTTTTTTCTGGAATAATCAACAACATGTGAAAATTCTTATTTAAAATAGAATTAAAGCACTCTAGAAGCAAGGGACACAACAATTAGTCTCTACTTTATAGCAACTGGATATTATACAAAGAAAATGGTGAGCATGAAGGAGAATTTGGAAAGAGGTAAGAACAATTCATGTGAATTATGAAGAGTCCTACAAGAAAGACAGATTGTTCCCTGAGGTCTCTTTGGGGGCAGGGAGAGATAATGAAAATGCAGATAATGAAGATGACTCTTGGCAGGTAAATGTTTGTAAAAGTAATATCATTGTTTATAAAAGTAATGTCATAATGGAAAGGCTGCAGAGGTGAGAGGTTAAACCCAGGAAGGGAGGTGGATGGAAATCTGAAATTTGGAAATTTTGAAGAGTTTGATCTTAGCGCACACCATTTACAATAACTTTCAATATAAAAATTGAAACATGATATATAAGACTATTTTTCAGCATATGCTATCATTATAATTGGGAAGAAGGCCTAGATCTCTATGTAATAGTGGAATCTCGCCTATAACTGTGTGTAACATGAGAGGCAGAAGGTTTAATGAAATATTTTAAAATTGCCATTAGTACTGCCTTCACTCATTTAGTTCCGATGAATAACATTTCTAGTTTTAAAAAATAGCATATGAAAATTTCCTTCAATGAAATACCATATTTAGTCTATAATATTAGATAAAATTTAAAAGATTTCTGAAACCCAATTTTGGCAATGATGTAGGGAAATGAGTACTCACATGCATCATATATTGTTGGTAGGAATATCTTTCAGCTTAGCAACACTTAAATGGTGTATGGTTTTTAACTCAGCACTTTCATACGAGAGAAATATTTACACTTATGTACCTAGATACATGTTATTATAAGGAGAATTATTGCATCACTGTTTGAAATTTATGAAGAGATATAAGGTAAGAATTTATCAAAAGAACAAATGTTTTCAAAGGTATCTTGTGCCTATACAATTACATACTTTACAATAATAAACACAAATAATTTGCAGTCATTTAAGAGAAAAAGTCTACCTATTGTTATTGACATGGAAAGTTTTTCAAGAATGTGTTGAGGAGTCAAAGTAAGATACAGAAAAGAATGCATGGCATGATCTTATTTGCTTAAAAAATTGCAACTCCACTTATTTGCAATTGTAGAATATAAAAAACCAGCAATAAGCACACTAACCACATAACTGTAGTCAACTCTGGGTGGAATTTGGAAAGGAAAGAAAAGAAGATGAGAATTTCACTTTTTATCCTACACCATTTACTTCATTTACTATTCTACTGTTTGACTTTTTACAACTGGAAGTGTTAGCAATGGGAGTTATTTGAGTCACACGGCACCAAAATATGTTAGCGGCGGTGAATCCATACAAGTTTGTAACAACCTCAATTTGTGTCTCCGCTGAGACACAAATAATTTGACTGAGGGGCATAAGGCAGAAGGAGAGACCAAGGGAAGGATTAGAGCAGAAGTGAAACTTTATTAAAAAAAAACTTTAGAGCAGGAACAAAACGAAGGAAAGTACACTTGGAAGAGGGCCAAGTGGTCGACTTGAAAGACAAGTGCGCGGTTTGACTTTCTGACTTGGAGTTTTACATGTTGGCTACTTCTGGGGTCTTGTGTTCCCTCTCTCCTGCTTCTTTCTTTGGGCTAGGCTCTCTGCATTAACAGCAGGGGGCTAGCCCTTGTGAGGGAAGCAGGTGCAGTGTGTTTACTGGAGTTGTAGGCATGCTCACTTGAGGTGTTCTTCCCTTACCAGGGGAGTATCTCTAGGAGGTCGTATAGCGGTTAAACGCCACCATTTTGCCTCTTAGTGCGCATGTGTAAACCCACGTGCTCAACTCCTAAGATCTTATTGGGAAGCTGCTGATCACCAGTTTCTGGTTTTTTCTATCTGTAGGGAGACTGTCGCCGGTGCTGGCTGTGAACAGTCATTATTTCAGAAAGACAGTGTGACAATTGCCTGACCATCACCTGATGGTCGTCTGACATTTCTGATGATGGCAGACGCTCTTCTGTCCCTGCTCATGCCTGACTAGCTACCTACTGTAATAGAGGGTATAATTTTTGTAATTTAAAATATATGTACTATATTTTATATATATATACACACACACACATACACACATAGAGAAAGAGAGAAAGAGAGATTCTATATGTAGTTTCTAATTGTAAAAGGTAAAGTTTATAGATGTAGTAGGGCCATGTAATTGACTTCATCTGGCTTTGCAATTAAGTATTGATGTTTCAACATTGGTGATGTTGCCAAGATATTTTATTCTCCACCCTCAACCACAGCTTCTTTATATAAAAAACTAATTAGATTCGTCAATCATGTGATTTTTTTAAAAATGAAATGGTAGTTGTACTAATAGATATTCCTGAAAACTCCGTTAGAAGTCAAATAAGTAATATTGTTAGAGTAGGTAGCTAGGCAGACATGAGCAGGGCAAAAGAGGTTCCTCTCCTCCAGGATTATCAGGCTACCATCAAGTGATAGTCAGGTGGTAGTTAAACCGTCTCTCTAAAATAATAATCAGTGGCAGCCAGTGTCAGGGAAAGGCAGTCTCCCAATAAATAGAAAACACCTCAAACTGGAGATCAAAAGCTTTCCAAAAAGATCTCAGGAGTTGGACGAGTGGGCTCAAATATTGCATTAAGAGGGAAAACGGCAAAGTTTAACTGGCATGTGACCTTCTTCTAGGAACACTGGACTGGTAAGGGAAAAACGCCTCAAATAAGCATGCCCACAACTTCAGTAAACACAGTGTGCATGTGGCCCCTCCTAAGGGCTGGCAGGCCGCTGCACATGCAGGCAGCCCGCCCCAAGAGAAAAATCAAGGGAGGAGAAATGGAAACCCTGGAACCATGCCAATGGATAAAACTCCAAGTCAAGGTGGGACTGAACACTTGGATCTCTCAAGTCACCCACTTGGCCCTCTTCCAAGTTTACTTTACTTCCTTTCATTTCTGCTCTAAAACTCGTTAATAAGCTTTCACTCTTGCTGTAAAATTTGCCTCAGACTGTCACTCTTCCTTATGCCCCTCAGCCGAATTCTTTCCTCCAAAGGGGCAAGAATGGAATTTGCTGCAGGCTGGTATGGATTCACCACTGGTAACAATATGCATAATTTGTGTGTTTTCAGGTTACTATAGTCATTTCTAAATGAAACATTTTAAGTACAAACTTAATACCTTTTGAACACATATCAAAGTTACAATGTCTTTAGTAAGTTTAAAAAATAAAATATGAAATTGCTCTTCAATGTAAAAGCAAGCAACTGTTTAGTAAAATAACCAAATCCCATGGGTTCAGGTTTTATTTCATCTCATATAATGTTTGCATTAAGTTTTTAATAACAGTTATTTCATGATATATTCACTGACATTAACCATGATCCTGTTTTCTCTTCAAGAGAAAACTGGACCATGCTAGATGTGGTGGCAACTATAGTCCCAGCTACTTGGGAGGCTGGGGTGGGAAAATCACTTGAGCCCAGGAGTTTGAGGTTACAGTGAGCTATGATCATGACACTGCATTCCAGCTAGGTGTCAGAGTGAGACTCTGCCCCCAATAAATAAACACATAAATTTTTTTAAAAAAAAATGTAATAGGTAGTATGCCAGGACTTTATAGCAGCATGTCATGTCCCTTTTCTTTTTAAAATTTTTAAATTTTCCTTGACTTCCTACTGTCATCAACAAAGGTAAAACTTCTTGGCATATCAACCAGGGCGGATTCATGGTGTGAACCTGCTAAACTCTTTAGCCTCACTTTACATCCAATCCATACCATGATAGCTGCCTTCTACCCTTGTGCATTGCTGCAGTAGTTCCCCAGGTAAACTGAATGCCAAATGTAGGCATCTGGGAATAAAAGAAAACAAACATCTGTCTCATCTCACTTCCCCAAAATGATAAAGATTAGTTTAGAATGTTGCCAATAGAAAATCTAGGAAAACAAAAGTATTTTAATTTCAGCATCTACAATATCTTGTGTCATTTCAGAAAATAGTGTTTCATTTTGAGTTTCCACCTAAAAGTCTTTCTCTAGTCCTGCCTCACTGATTTCACATGTGTTTTTCCTTCTTCTTGAGATGTCCTTCACTCATCTCATCTCACTTCATCTCATCCAGGCTATCCTACATCTTATCCTCCACCTGATTGACTTTAATTCATTTACCAGAAATAGCTGCTGACATCATCTCTGCCAGAAAGGTTTTCCCAGTATCTTCCCCTTGGGTTAGGTATTCTTTCTTTGTGTTTCCAAATATGTACCATGAACACACATCTACTGCTATATGGACTCATTTTATTATAATCATTTATTTATATGTCTCTCTCCTCTCTACATACAAGCTGGTTTATTGAATGAATGAATAAATGAATGAATAAATGAATGAATGAATGAATGAATAAATAAATAAATGAGTGAGTAAGTTTATGGTAGAACATTTATTTCAATTTTTTATAATTTACAGTTTTAAAAAGAATTGTTTCTCAAATATTCACATATATATGTTCATATAATTTATACTGTTCATAGTGCTATCCTATGAACTAAAGAACCAAATAGAATAAATTATGATCACCCTTCTAGTAGAAAGCCATTAATTTATCTTTTAGAAAGTGCCATTGATGAGGTCAAAATTGCCAAAAGGAAGAATGGCATTGAGCAATGTTCACCACTAAGTAGTCTTTATTTAATTGGCATTTAAGGCATTTTCAAAAGGTGCCTGGTCAAAGAGATGTATAGTAGCCTTACACTGAGCACTATTTAATTATTTCAGTCCTCATCTGTCACATCAGCACTCTCCTGTCTCATTTTCAAAGCCCTCAAAGCAATGCAGTTGATAGATTATGGAAAATAAATCTAGTGTGGAAATACTGATAATTTGCTCTAGGTCAAAAGAAAAAAAAATCACCACATTGGCAAGAGTAATTTGCAACTACTAAATTGCTAGATAGAAAGCTTTGGCTTGCTGCTCTGTGAAAGGTGGGAGGGGGGCTTGACAAGAGTCAAGACTCTTTAGAGAAATATGCAAATCAAAAACTTACCACCTTTTTAAACCTTTTTAATCCTTCAATTAATCTCAACAATGACCCAGTTTTCAGAACATTGAATATGCGTGGCCTCCTAATCACATTATCTCACTTCTCTTCTGCAAACTTTGAAGTGGGAAAAATATATGTATAAATGAAAACATTGATAAAGCACAGCTGCCTGTCACATTTCCAGTCTTCTCAGGAAAACAAGTGATTTACAGCACGATGAGATCAAATCTTCCTCTACAGCATGCCATTGCCTATATTTTAAAACTCAGTTAGTGGAACTCATGCAATAGCCCAGGCTGATGACATTAACGTCAGGTCTTTGAGCAAATTTAGTTAATGTAAAAGCAAGAGAGAAAGATGATCTCATTTTGGAAACAACAATAAAAATGATGATGCTCAGTAAGAATTGAGACCATGAGGGTTTAATGCTGTATCTTTGAGCTTGTCTTTTATTAGCCAACTTTCCAGTATAAAATACATTAAAAATTCATTTATGGAGAACATAGCTCAGATCTGTTATAAAGCGGATGGTTTGTTAAAGAAAAGAGATCTCGGTGGGGTGGCTGGCAAGATGGCCAAATAGGAAAAGCTCCAATCTGCAGCTCCTAGCGAGATCAACACAGAATGTGGGTGATTTTTGCATTTCCAATTGAGGTACCCGGCTCATCTCATTGGGACTGGTTAGACAGTGGGTGCAGCCCATGGAGGGCGAGCCGAAGCATGGTGGGGCACTGTTTCACCTAGGAAGCACAAGGGGTCAGGGAACTCCATCCCCTAACCAAGGGAAGTTGTAAGGGACTGTGCTATAAGGAATGGTGCCTTCCAGCACCAGAAACTAGGTTTTTACATGGTCTTTGCAATCCACAGACCAGGAGATTCCCTCGGTGCCCATATCACTAGGGCCCTGGGTTTCAAGCACAAAACTGGGTGGCAGTTTTGAATCCCGGTGGCACCTGGAATGCCAGTGAGACAGAACCGTTCTCTCCCCTGGAAAGGGGAGTGAAGCCAGAGAACCGAGTGGTTTCTCTCAGCGGATCCCACCCCCACAGAACCCAGCAAACTAAGATCCAGTGGCTTGAAATGCTTGCTGCCAGCATAGCAGTCTGAGGTTGATCTGGGACTGTCGAGCTTGCTGGGGGGAGGGGCATCCACCATTACTGAGACTTGAGTAGGCAATATTCTCCTCACAGTATAAACAAAGCTGCCAGGAAGTTCAAACTGGGCAGAGCCTGCTGCAGTTTGGCAAAGCTGCTGTAGCCAGACTGCCTCTCTGGATTCCTCCTCTCTGGACAGGGCATTTCTGAAAGAAAGGCAGAAGCCCCAGTCAGGGTCTTATAGATAATACTCCCATCTCCCTGGGACAGAGCGCCTGGGGGGAAGGGGTGGTTGTGGGCACAGCTTCAGCAGACTTAAGTGTTCCTGCCTGCCAGCTCTGAAGAGAGCAGTGGATCTCCCAGCACAGTATTCAAGCTCTGCTAAGTGACAGATGGCCTCCTCAAGTGGGTCCCTGACCCCCATGCCTCGTGACTGGGAGACACCTCCCAGCAGGTGTGAACAGACACTTCATACTGGAGAACTCTGGCTGGCATCTGGCGGGTGCCCCTCTAGGAAAAAGCTTCCAGAGGAAGGAACATGCAGCAATCTTTGCTGTTCTGCAGCCTCTGCTGGTGATACTCAGGCAAACAGGGTCTGGAGTGGACCTCCAGCAAACTCCAGCAGACCTGCAGCAGAGGGACCTGACTCTTAGTAGGAAAACTAACAGACAGAAAGGAATAGCCTCAACATCAACAAAAAGGATGTCCACACAAAAACCCCATCCTAAGGTCACCAGCATCAAAGACCAAATGTAGATAAATCCATGAAGATAAGAAAAAGCCAGAGCAAAAAGGCTGAAAATTCCAAAAACATGAACATCTGTTCCCTTGCAAAGGATCACAACTTCTCACCACTTAGAGAACAAAACTGGACGGAGAATGAGTTTGATGAATTGACAGAAATAGGCTTCAGAAGGTGGGTAATAAACTTCTCAGAGCTAAAGGAGCATGTTCTAATCAAATGCAAGGAAGCTAAGAACCTTGAAAAAAGGTTAGAAAAATTGTAAACTAGAATAGCCAGTTTAGAGAAGAACATAAATGACATGATGGAGGTGAATAACACAACATGAGAACTTCATGAAACATACACAAGTATCAATAGCTGAATCAATCAAGCACAAGAAAGGATATCAGAGATTGAAGATCAACTTAATGAAATAAAGCATGAAGACAAGATTAGAGAAAAAAGAATGGCAAGGAATGAAAAAAACCTCTAAGAAATATGGGACTTTGTGAAAAGACCAAACATACATTTGATTGGTTTACCTGAACATGACAGGGAGAATAGAACCAAGTTGGAAAACACTCTTCAGGATATTATCCAGGAGAACTTCCCCTACCTAGCAAGACAAGCCAGCATTCAAATTCAGGAAATACAGAGATGACCACAAAGATAGTTCTCAAGGAGAGCAACCCCAAGACACATAATCGTCAGGTTCACCAAGGTTGAAATGAAGGAAAAAATGTTAAGGGCAGCCAGAGAGACAGATTGAGTTACCCACAAAAGGAAGTCCATCAGAATAACAACAGATCTTTCTGCAGAAACCCTACAAGCCAGAAGAGAGTGGGGGCCAATATTCGACATTCTTAAAGAAAAGAATTTTCAACCCAGAGTTTCATATCCAGCCAAACTAAGCTTCATAAGCAAAGAAGGAATAAAATTCTTTACAGAAAAGAGAATGCTGAGAGATTTGTCACTACCAGACCTGCCTTACAAGAGCTCCTGAAGGATGGTCTAAATATGGAATGGAAAAACTGGTACCAGCCACTGCAAAAACATAACAAATTGTTAAAGACCATCAACACTATGAAGAAACTGCATCAACTAACAGACAAAATAACCAGCTAGCATTATAATGACTTGATCAAAATCACACATAACAATATTAATCTTGAATGTAAATGGACTAAATGCCCCAATTAAAAGACACAGACTGGGAAATTGAATAAAGAGTCAAGACCCATTGGTGTGCTATATTCAGGAGAGCCATCTCATGTGCAAAGACACACATAGGCTCAAAATAAAGGGATGGAGGAATATTCACCAAGAAAATGGAAGGCAAAAAAAATCAGGGATTGCAATCTTAGTCTCTGATAAAACAGACTTTAAACCAACAACGATAAGAAAAGACAAAGAAGAACATTACGTAATGGTAAAGGGATCAATGCAACAAGAAGAGGTAACTATCCTAAATATATATGCACCCAATACAGGAGCATCCAGATTCATAAAGCAAGTTCTTAGAGATATGCGAAGAGACTTAGACTCCCACACAATAATAGTGGGAGTCTTTAACACCCCACTGTCAATATTAGACAGACAAACGAGACAGAAAATTAACAAGGATATCCAGGACTTGAACTCAGCTTTGGACCAAGCAGACCTAATAGACATCTACAGAACTCTTCACCCCAAATCAACAGAATGTACATTTTTCTCAGCGCCATATCTCACTTATTCTAAAATTGACCGCATAATTGGAAGTAAAACATTCCTTAGCAAATGCAAAATAATGGAAATCATAACAAACAATCTCTCAGACAACAGTGCAATCAAATTAGAACCTATGATTAAGAAACCCACTCAAAACCACACAACTACGTGGAAACTGAACTACCTGCTTCTGAATGACTACTGAGTAAATAACAAAATTAAGGCAGAAATAAATAAACTCTTTGAAACCAATGAGAACAAAGACAACATACCAGAATCTCTGGGAAACAGCTAAAGCATCATTTAGAGGGAATTTTATAGCACTAAATGCTCACAAGAGAAAGCAGGAAAGATCTAAAATTGACACCCTAACATCACAATTAAAAGAACCAGAGAAGCAAGAGCAAACAAATTCAAAAGGTAGCAGAGACAAGAAATAATTAAGATCAGAGTAGAACTGAAGGAGATAAAGACACAAAAAAAACCTTTCAAAAAAAAATCAATGAATCCAGGAGGTGATTTTTTGAAAAGATTAACAAAATACATAGACCACTAGACAAACTAATAAAGAAGAAAAGTGAGAAGAATCAAATAGACACAATACAAAATGATAAAAGGGATATCACCACTGATCCCATGGAAATACTAATTACCATCAGAGCATACTATAAACACCTCTATGCAAATAAACTAGAAAATCTACAAGAAATGGATAAATTCCTGGACACATGCACCCTCCCAAGACTAAACCAGGAAAAAGTCGAATCCCTGAGTAGAACAATAATAATTTCTGAAATTGAGGCAGTAGCTAATAGCCTACCAACCAAAAAAAAAAAAAAAAAAAAAAAAAAAAACAAACCAAGACCAGACAGATTCACGGCTGAATTCTACCAGAGGTATAAAGAGGAGCTGGTACCATTCCTTCTGAAACTATTCCAAACAATAGAAAAAGAGGGACTCCTCCCTAACTCATTTAATGAGGCCAGCATCATCCTGATAGCAAAACATGGCAGAGGCACAACGAAAAAAGAAAATTGCAGGCCAATATCCCTGGTGAACATCAATGCAAAAATCCTCAATAAAATAATGGCAAACCGAATCCAGCAGCAAGTCAAAAAGCTTATCCACCATGATCAAGTTGGCTTCATCCCTGGGATGCAAGACTGGTTCAACATACAGAAATCAATAAACGTAATCCATCACATAAACAGAACCAATGGCAAAACCCACATGATTATCTCAATAGATGTAGAAAAAGCCTTCAATAAAATTAAAAAACCCTTCATGCTAAAAACTCTAAATAAACTAGGTGTTGATGGAACATATCTCAAAATAATAAGAGCTATTTATGACAAACCCACAGCAAATATCATACTGAATGGGCAAAAACTGGAAGCATTCCCCTTGAAAACTGGCACAAGACAAGGATGCCCTCTCTCACCACTCCTATTCATCATAATATTGGAAGTTCTGACCAGGGCAATCAGCCAAGAGAAATTAATAAAGTGCATTTAAATTAGAAGAGAGGAAGTCAAACTGTATCTGTTTGCAGATGACATGATTGTATATTTAGAAAACCCCATTGTCTCAGCCCAAAATCTCCTTAAGTTGGCAAGCAACTAAAATAAAATTTCAGGATACAAAATCAATGGGCAAAAATCACAAGCATTCCTACACACCATTAATAGACAAACAGAGAGCCAAATTATGAGTGAACTCCCACTCACAGTTGCTACAAAGAGAATAAAATACCTAGGAATACAACTTACAAAGGATGTTAAAGACCTCTTCAAGGAGAACTACAAACCACTGCTCAAGGAAATAAGAGAGGACACAAACAAATGGAAAAACATTCCATGCTCATGGATAGGAAGAATCAATATCATGAAAATGGCCATACTGCCCAAAGTAACTTACAGATTCAATGTTATCCCCATCAAGCTACCATTGACTTTCTTCACAGAATTAGAAAAAACTACTTTAAATTTCATGTAGAACAAAGAAAGAGCCCATATAGCCAAGACAATCCTAAGCAAAAAGAACAAAGCTGGAGGCATCACACTACCTAACTTCAAACTATACTACAAGGCTACAGTAACCAAAACAGCATGGTACTGGTACAAAAACAGATATATAGACCAACAGAACAGAACAGAGGCCTCAGAAATAACACCACACATCTAGAACCATCTAATCTTTGACAAACCTGACAAAAACAAGCAATGGGGAAATGATTTCCTATTTAATAAATGGTGTTGGGAACACTGGCTAGCCATATGCAGAACACTGAACCTGTACCCCTTCTGTACATCTTATACAAAAATTAAAATTAAAGATTTTAATATAAAGATTAAAGATTTGAATATAAGACTTAAAACCATAAAAACCCTAGAAGAAAACCTTGGCAATACCATTCAGGACATAGGCATGGGCAAAGACTTCATGACTAAAACGCCAAAAGTAATGACCGCAAAAGCCAAAATTGACAAATGGGATCTAATTAAACTAAAGAGCTTCTGCACAGCAAAATAAGCTATCATCTGAGTGAACAGGCCATCTACAGAATGGGAGAAAATTTTTGCAATCTATTCATCTGACAAAGGGCTAATATCCAGAAGCTACAAGAAACTTAAAGAAATGTACAAGAAAAAACAAACAACTCCATCAAAAAGTGGGTGAAGGATATGAGCAGACACTTCACAAAAGAAGACACTTATGGATGAAGAAACACATGAAAAAAAGCTCATCATCACTGGTCATTAGAGAAATACAAATCAAAACCACAATGAGATACCATCTCATCCCAGTTAGAATGGCGATCATTAAAAAGTCAGGAAACAATGGATGCTGGAGAGGATGTGGATATTTAGGAATACTTTTACACTGTTGGTGGGAGGGTAAATTAGTTCAACCATTGTGGAAGACAGTGTGGTGATTCCTCAAGGATCTAGAACCAGAAATATAATTTGACCCAGCAATCCCATTACTGGGTGTATACCCAAAGGATTAGAAATCATTATACTATAGGCTGGGTGCAGTGGCTCATGCCTGTAATCTCAGCACTTTGGGAGGCCAGGCAGGTGGATCACGAGGTCAGGAGATAGAGACCATCCTGGCTAACACGGTGAAACCCCATCTCTACTAAAAATACAAAAAACAAAACAAAACAAAACAGAACAAAAAAAACAATTAGCCGCGTGTGGTGGCGGGCACCTGTAGTCCAGCTACTCAGGAGGCTGAGGCACGAGAGTGATGTGAACCTGGGAGCGGAGACTGCAGTGAGCCGAGATCGCGCCACTGGACTCCAGCCTGGGGAAGAGAGCAAGACTCCATTTCAAAAAAAATGAATAAATAAAAAAGAAAGAAATTATTCTACTATAAAGACAGATGCACATGTATGTATACTGTAGCACTATTCACAATAGCAAAGATGTGGAACCAACCCAAATACCCATCAAAGTTATACTGGATAAAGAAAAGATGGCACATATACACCATGCAATGATATGAAGCTGTAAAAAAGGATGAGTTCTTGTGCTTTGCAGGGACATGGATGAAGCTGGAAACCATCATCCTCAGCAAACTAACACGGAAACAGAAAACCAAACACTGCATATTCTCACTCATAAGTAGGAGTTGAACAGTGAGAACACATGGAGAAAGGGAGGCGAACATCACACACTGAGCCTGTTGGGAGGTTGGGGCCTAGGGGAGGGATAGCATTAGGAGAAATACCTAATGTAGATGAGAGGTTGATGGGTGCAGCAAACCACCATGGCACGTGTATACCTATGTAACAAACCGCATTCTGCCCATGTATCCAAGAACTTAAAGTATAATAATAATAAAAAAAGATCTTCACATGGTTATCTAATTTCTGCCTTTATATCCAGAAATGTTTATTGAAGACCAACTTTGCTCATATTATTATGCAAAGGACTAAAGACTACAAAGATGAGGAAGAATGTATCTTGCCTGCAATAATCAGTAAGCAGGCAAGTAGAGAACACAAGATACATAAACATACCTTGTATAAGATATGTGTATGCATATAAACATATGCATATTTCTAAATAGATGATCTGATAGTGGATGTCTTCCTTCAGGTCCCCTAGAAACAGCAGCTCACATGAAATTTCTTATTTAAGATTTAAGTAATTTATTGGGGACCTCTTTCAAGAAAAAGTAATGATGGAAGCAGGATACAACTGGGGGCAAATAAAGCAAGGGTGTAGTCTCAGATGGAGACTAATTTCAGTCTGATCACATGGGCAAGTTTGGGGACAAAGATTGGACCCAGAATTGTTCCTACTTTGAGAGAAGGAGATCCATCTTTTATATCCCATGCCAGTTAATCATGGACCAAGTTCTGCGTCCAGGAATTTATCAGTGGACAGCACTGCCTCCCAGGCAAAGTAACCCCCATTTGGCTAAAGAAAAATCTCTAGTAAAAGGAACAGCTGTGAGCTGATCAACACAACAGTAAGAAATGGGGGCACTGGCTATTAAAGAGGAATCAGGGTGAGGCACCAATAGCATCAATTCTAATTTACCACTTGCACCACTCCGAATTATTTTAAAGATCCCTTTCCAACACTCAGAAGCACCTTCGCTTTAAGTTCGCTCCATCCAGGCACAGCTTCTTTGTGATATTTGTTGGTTACAATTTCTTGGAGACTTTTCTAGAGAGCTACTGGGATAAACTACAAACTTGACTGCTATGGATGATACTGAGGCCATAACTAATACTACTCATCATGTTCTTTCTCCATCTCTTATTCTACATTCCCCTACTCCTCAACTAGCACATCTATTTGTCTGGGTGCCTTGCCTGCTGGGTTTACTTAAACCTTCATTCCTGAGAGAACTGAGTGCCTGTTTACCATGCTCCAAAATGACACGATTGATGTACTTGTACATTTAAAATTATAACTAGGCCTGGATGTACCATGAGCCCATCAATGGATCACTTAAGTGCTATAGATGCTCCTACTGTCCTCTTTATAAAGCAACACCTCTACTTCCCATGATGATAACAGTCAGTTACCTTCTGCTAGCTCCTTTATTTGCTTCCTAGTCCACTGACACAATGATCCCAAAGTACTGGAAATAGTCACAGTTTTGAACTTAGCTAAACTCAGTTAGTGAGTCACATCACACAGGAATGTTGTGATTTTTAGAGTGCAAGAGATGTGGCATAATCTAATTGCCAATATATGGCTGGCTGCTTTCCTCAAAGCATGTTACCACATTTGGGGTTCAGTTTCACTTTCTGTTCCTGGAAGATAAGACCTGTATTGGAAGCAATAGTTAGGACAGTTCAGTTGAGAGGGAGCCCAAGCTGTTGGGTCAAGGAATAGCCTCTGTCTCTACCATAATGAGAAGAATATTCATGAACCTAGTTTACTAGCATTGAGATGGCTGATGACAGAATCCAGCTGACACCAACTAGTGAAGTAATTCTCTCCACCTGGCTGTTTAGTGCCTCTTCCACAATGGCATTATGAAGTAGTATAGTGATGCTGATACTTTCTGTTCATTTCTGTAAGTCCACACACATTTTTCCCCTCCTTGAACTTCTAATTTCACTCAATATAGGCTCTTCAACAGGGAGCTAAGTTATTTATTGCTCATGAGTTTATGTATACCCTTACTTAAGGCCACTTCTCTCTCCACATTATGTGAATGACCAGATGTATTTTCCAATACTCTCCCAATTGATAGGATTTTCCTCCACCACTATCTTCCAGGACCATCCTTGCCTGGAACTTTGTTGCAGAAAAAAAATTTTCATCTTGCAATCGTATTTTAAGTTGGCCCTTTCATGAGCTCAGTTTGGTCCTTTTCTTCCTCTCTCAGCTGATAGCTCATGAAGCCACAGGAATGAGTTGAAAGAGTGCTGTCATACAGTTGGTGACATAACTACATAGGTCATCTTTTTGTGAAGATTACTGTAATCTCTAGCATGTTCAATGCCAATCCTTCATGTATAATAGCCCTCTTGTGATAAATTGCTGATTAGCCTACCTCATCTTATATCTTGGTTGGTCTTATAGTAGACAGTACATGAAGGTTACTTTAGTTTCCATAGTCAGACTTTTTTTTCTTTTTTTTATCATGACGTTGTAACATATCATGAGCTGCTTTTCAAATGATACGTAAGTTCTTTTCTGCAGATGGCAAGGCCTAGTTCCATAATCTCAGAGGCCTGTGCTGCGATTCTCCTACTAGACTTGCCAGGGGCTCCATTTGGCATCTTTCTTTCCCACAGATGCCGTTAACCATGGCACTGCCAGGTTATATGCCTCATGTGGCATAGCTCCTCATAGCTGTTAAAGTGGTCTTTCTTCCCTGGCCTCACTCAAAATGAGCAGGTCCACGTCCTTCCCAATACATGTGTCAATGCAATATTTACGAGTTCAAAATATGCTACCACCAATGGATGTCAATATCAAAGGGCAAAATTTTGAGGAGAAACAGTACGTTGGCATAATCTCGAAGTAGCTTTCCAAAGATATTTATCAATTATAAAAAGAAATATAGTAACTTTATAGTGGTGAAACTCAGCAGATAACACCTATACTAGATAATCAAGGTTAACACACTAGCAATGAGGCACATCAAAATATTGAGCTGTCTGGTATAGTGTACTGATGAAAAGACAACACTTCTGTAGTATCCTTGCCAAAAAATGCATAATCTCCATATGATCACGACAAAACATCAGATAAATCCAGGCAGACAAATCCAAATATTCAACAAAATGACTTATTAGAGCTCATCAAAAGTGTCAAGGCCCTGAAAGATAAGAAAACATTTACGAACTATTAGTGATTGAAAGAGACAAAGGAGCCACAATAATTAAATGCATTATGAGATCTTAAATTTGATTCTAAAAGGGTAAAAGAAACATTAGGCAGAAAACTGGTGAAATTCAAGTAAGGCTTATGGTTTATTAAATTTATTTAGTATTGTACCAATTTTCTGGTTTTGATAATCATACAGTGGTTGTTTAAGTTAGCATAAGGGTATCAGGGTATAGGTTATATGTGAACGCTCTGTATGATTGTTGTAACTTTTATGTAGATTTTAAAATATTTCAAAATACAATAGTGAAAATAAATGAAACTTTTAAAAATGCGATTGGATTAAATATTCACTTTTTTAATCCAAAATGGATTAAAGAACTAGACCAAATTTATGCCACTTTCCAGAAACAAATTTTAAATGTAAGATACAAATAGGTTGAAGTTAAAATGATGTAATACTAAGCACAAGAAAGCTGATACAGCTACATTAACATCACACAAAGTAGACTTCATGACCAAAAAATATTGTTACTAGAGACAAAAAGAGATATTTCATAATAAAAAAATTGTAAATTTTTCAAGAAGCTACAAAAATCTTAAATATGTAAACACCTAATAAAAAACCTTTAAAATAGGTAGAAAATCAAACAGAAAAAAAAGTCATAGTTGAAGATTTTAATAACCTTTTGTCAGTAATTTGTAGAAGAAATGGGTCAAAATACCAGTAAAGATACAACTCTATTAAACAATCGACCTAACTGACATTTTTAGAACACAACACCCAACAACTGAAGAATACATGCTTTGTTAAAATTAGGAAGAAAATTCTAAGATGGAGATAATTTTAAGAGGCTGACAATGTAGAGGTTTCATATTAAGGTAACAAATTAATATTTTACGTGAAGGGCAATGAAAAGACAAAGAAAAATTTTAGCAGGGAAGTGGATGATATAAAGCTGACAATAAATTTTATATTGTTGGTTTGCCAAAATCTACACCAAATGTCATCAGGAGAGTGCTAAGTAAAACATTTAAATAGGTTTGGGCCATGAAGAAGAAATTTCTAAAAATAAAATGAAACAAAGATTATCAGACCAAATAATTTTTAACATGTAAAAATAAAATTTACAGAATGAAGAAAAGGGATGTTTTATAATACTTAGACATGCATTAAACCTGACTAAGAATAAGTAACAACAACAAAAGGAATTCTATCATAATGCCATTCCCAAAGCATCCACACACACACTCACACACACACAGTCACCCCCACACACACCCCCACACACAGAGCTGAGTCAGCAGGAAGAATTTGTTCTGGTTCAGAATCTTTCAAGATATTCGTGTAGGATTAGTGATTTTCTAGTTTCCTTGGTCTCTCTTGACCACAAAGTCCACGATTCAATCACTCTATGATTTTTATCAAACGTTAGTCTTTGACACAGGAAGGGAATGTAAAGATAGTATATTTTATTTTCGGCATTGTTATGTGCTTTGAGATTTCTCTTTTTAAGTACTAGATATTTCTACACCTTCAGTCACAGGGAAAACCCTACAGGCTACTATGCAACCTAGAGGCAAACGTTTGGGCCAAGAACAGTTCAAAAATAAGAGCCGTTTGAACACAGAGATCTAACAATGACAAGTTAAAGTTAGCTTTTTCATCCTTTTGGTCTCATAAATTTAAGGAAAGACCTAGATCCCACAAAACATTACTTATTTCCTATAATTTTTCTTGCCTCTATTTTGGTCTCACAGTTTCTTGGGGCTACCCAAAGAAATCCATTTTCTGTCTTGCTTATCACGTGTCTGAAATCATCTTTTAACCTCTAGATTTCCAGGCTAAAAAAACTGACAAAGCAAAATCTAACCTGACTTGAAATGTAAATGTTGACCCAGTTTTCTCTTTTATCTTGTTCCCTCAGTACTGATTTGTGTGAAATGGGAACAGATGGCAATGTGTTACTTTTGGGGAAAAAAACAAAACAAAACACCTTACCTCTAAAATGCTCCTGTTCACTCAATAACATATTGCCATCAATAACTGTCTCATTTGCTTCATTTAATTACTTTGGTCCAGAATTCTTCGGCTATGCAAGTCAAATAAAAACTCAAAATAGATGGTATTATTCTGGAAGGAAATTGAAAAAATTGTGATAATATAAATTATTTTGATAGAAAATTTTAGAGACTGAAAGCTTTGTATCTCAGGCTGAAGGGCTGTTGAAGAGATGGTCTCAGGGGCAAGTTTCAAAATAAGCCATGAAATTAATAACATACAACTTTGTATATTCAGCAGCCAACGCAAAGCAGGCTTGAAGCGAATCGAGGACTGAAGAACAGATGAGAGTCTCAGTAGACTGAAGGTGTGCAAATGTTGGCTGGCCAGCACAGACACCAGAGTGTGTTACTATGTGTATAAAACAGTTTACTGGAAAACAATCCTAACATTTCAAATTTGCAAATAGAACTGACAAAAAATAATTTTGAGCTGCAAAATAAAAGAGTTCTTTTAGAATAAGAGAGGAGTTCCCACAGGGACTGACTAAAGGGAACAATCAATCGGCTGCTTCTATTTAAAGTCTCCCTGTGTATACGATTTTCCCTCTAGAGAAAGGGCATGAAGAAATGCTTTAAAACCTCCAGTTCCACAGTGATCACGCTGGAGTAGGAAATTGGGTTCTTTCCTTTTTTGCCACTCTTCTTTCCTCCACCTTCTTTCCCTGCCTTTCTCCTTTCCTCCGTCTTTTTCTCCCTCCTCCCCTCCTTCACTTCTCTCCTTTCTTTCTTCCTTCCTCTTTCCCTTCTTCCTTCCTTCTTATCATCCCTCTTGCCCTGCTTCTTCCTTCCCACCTCCCTTCCCTCCCTCCCTCCCAACTTCCTTCCTTCCTTCCCACCTTGAAGATTATAAATAATCCCCTTGACTAAATATTACAAAGCAGTATCTCCCACTGACCACTGGACATAATGGTGGTAAATTTTAGGTGACTCATGTCAATATGGATCATGGTGGAAACTGAATTCTCCCCAGCTGGTTCAGATGAAGTGAGTTTAAAGAAAGTACTACTCTCAGAGTTTCTGAGGTTGGATCTCATGACAATGGTCCCAAGATTGAATTTTTAAAGATTTTTTTTTTTTTTTTTTTTTTTTTTGCTGTAGAATTAACTGGCATTGTGGCAATGCAGTTGTATCAATCAGATAATCATTGACTCATCACTCTTGTGGCATAGGTTCAAAAACCCCTTCTAACATAATGTGCTAATTTTATTTAAGCTACTGGGAAAACTCTTAGTGAATTATTACAAAAGACACTGGTTACATAAAGCATAGCATGATATTTTAGCTATCAGGAGACCTGGGCTTGATTGCTCTCACCCTTCACTGGATATTGAACCTTAGGAGGGTCATGTAAACTTCTGTGAGCCTCAGTTTCCTTATTTATAAAATAGTAATAGCAATAGTTTTTCCCCCGAAGGGTATAAGTATAAAATTAGACAAAATATGTGAAAGTGTTATGAAAGCCATAACTATACTAAGTATTGTTACTGTTTGCCAAATGGAGATATAATTAGAATATTGATCTTAATCTAGTGTATAAAAGGCAGACTTCAGAATCTACCTGATACCTTTGATTTCTCAGTCTACCATCCAAGGGATTCTTTTGTTTCTTTACTGTTTACTAATTGTACTCACCCTTTCTATTCTCAGTACTTCCATCCATAAATGGAGGGTAGTTTTGTCAAGTTTTTTCTTTTTTTTTTTTTTTGAGACAGAGTCTCACTCTGTCACCCAGGCTGCAGTGCAGTGGCGTGATCTCGGCTCACTGCAACCTCTGCCTCCCAGGTTCAAGCGATTCTTCTGTCTCAGCCTCCTGAGTTGCTGAGACTACAGGCATGTGCCACCACACCCAGCTAATTTTTGTATTTTTAGTAGAGACAGGGTTTCACCATGTTAGCCGGGGTGGTCTCAATCTGGTGACTTCGTGATCCACCTGCCTTGTCCTCCCAAAGTGCTGGGATTACAGGCATGAGCCACTGTGCCTGGCCAGTTTTGTGAAGTTTTAATGAGATAATGCATTTAAAGCTTTTAGGACAGTATCTGGTACATATTTCTTCTATATACATGCCATATCTAGAAATCTTTACCTAAAACAAATGACTCATCTGCAAATATACAATACATGTTATATATGTTTTAAGTTCCCATTTTAGACTCTACCATAACCTATATTTTGTACCTCAAAATAAATATTTTTCAACAAATTCTTTTGCAAAACTACTCAGGGGATCTCAAAAATTTAGACCAGAGAATTGAAATTACACTGGGATGGAGCTAAGCATTGGTTTTATAAATTCAGTTCAGCTGGTCAGGAGATGAAGGCCACATATTTTTCTGCTGTGTCTGCATTCTCCATTCTCTAGCCATCATAGCTAAAAAATTCTCTCTTATGTTTTCATCTTTAAAAAAAATTATAGAAAGCTTTTTCTCTTTTTAAGTTTTGTGTCTCTGATACGTCACTGATTTGGTATTTTTGAGAATCTGATTCTATTGTTTATTGTTTCTAATGCTGATTTTAATCCTGCTGCTTTGAAAGGTTCTTATAACATTTCCCTACCTCAAAAATGTCAAGTTTTCTATTAGCATTTGCCAATTTTTCAGCTCCCCGTTCAGCTGACCTCTTTTGTGTTATCTCATTTTTATCTTTTATAATCTACTATTGTAGAATGTTATTGAGAGCAAATGGCCATTGTTTTAAATTCTGCTGCGAGGTCAGACTCAGACTACCTGGGCTTACACTCCATCTTTGTCATTTACAAAGTCATACAGCTGTGAGCATGTTACTAACATTTTGCTTCAGTTTCCTCATCTGTAAAATGGGAATAATCTCATAATTTATGTGAATTATAAGAGACACTACACATTAAATGTTTAGAACTCTATTAAGCAATAGCTCTTTTTTTTTTTTTTTTTTTTTTTTTTTTTTTTTTTTTTTTTGAGACGGAGTCTGGCTCTGTCACCCAGGCTGGAGTGCAGTGGCCGGATCTCTGCTCACCGCAAGCTCCGCCTCCCGGGTTTACGCCATTCTCCTGCCTCAGCCTCCGGAGTAGCTGGGACTACAGGCGCCCGCCACCTCGCCCGGCTAGTTTTTTTTGTATTTTTTAGTAGAGACGGGGTTTCACCGTGTTAGCCAGGATGGTCTCGATCTCCTGACCTAGTGATCCGCCCGTCTCGGCCTCCCAAAGTGCTGGGATTACAGGCTTGAGCCACTGCGCCCGGCCTAAGCAATAGCTCTTAATAAGTAACTATTATTTTCTTAAACTATCATTCAAAAAAAAAGTATTTTCCCTGTAGTAATTATCTATAGCTCCAGATCTAAATACAGATTTAGAGATCTAGATGTGATGATTAATACTGAGTGTCAACTTGATTGGATTGAAGGATACAAAATAGTGATCCAGGGTATGTCTGTGAGGGTGTTGCCCTAGAGATTAACATTTGAGTCAATGGGCTGGGAAAGGCAGACCCACCCTTTATCTGGGTGGGCACCATCTAATCAGCTACCAGCACAGCTAGAGCATAAAGCAGGCAGGAAAACATGAAAAGACTAGACTGGCCTAGCCTCCCAGCCTACATCTTTCTCCCGTGCTGGATGTCTCCTGCCCTGGAATATCAGACTCCAAGTTCTTCAGTTTTGGAACTCGGACTGTCTCTCCTTGCTCCTCAGCCTGCAGACAGCCTATTGTGGGACCTTGTGATCGTGTGAGTTATTACTTAATAAATTCTCCTTTATTGTGTGTGTGTGTGTGTATGTGTGTGTATTTCAATAGTTCTGTCCCTCTAGAGAACCCTGACTAGTACACTAGATTTGTCTCTTTTTATTTCACAGTAAGCTATTGACTCAACTACCTCTGCCCCTCTTCTATTTTAGAGGTATTAAGATTCAAGAGTGGGAGCTTATTCCTGCCCCTAAATTCTGAAATAAATATGAATTTCAGTCTACAAATATAATTTTTGAAGTAATAAAATTTGGCTTACTTTCTATAATTCAACTTAATTTCTAAATGTAGATCTAGAAGAGATTTAGATACCCATATCTAGAGATATAGATATAGACAAATATACAAAAACATATATATGTACACATATTTCTGATCTATGTATACATATACATGCATATATATATCTCCTCTTCTGAATTGAGTATTGTGTTTTTAGGCTTCTTCATATTACAGATTAAATATGTAATTAAAAAGTTTTCCACAGACATTATAAGAAAGCCACAGACAGATATTCCTCATGAAAATATATGCTATATTTTAATAAAATGTGCCAATAAAAACCCTATAAATGTTTGCATAGCCTTGTGTGAGAGATAGAGAAAAGAATGGAACTATCATGTTAACATTGGTTTCTTCAGAGAGATTAAAGTTGGTGAGGAAATCAAGTTCTTCACCTCTGTATTGCTTGAAAACAAATATACACACATTAATTTTTAAAATTTAAATGTTTTTAAATAAAATTTTAAGGGATTCTACTTTATCATTTATGACAAGAGGAAATTTTGAATTCAGTGTACTTATTTAACACCTACTAGGTCTCAGGCCCTGTATGTGGTGCTTGGGACACAACAATGAAGAAGATACAGTATCAGTCTTCAATGATCCTCAATGTAATTGAGTGAGAACACACACCTAAACTACAGCTGCAACTAGTGTGCATGGCTGTGAAGAGCATAACCCCCCTTCCTCAGTATGAAAGCACCTCACACAGCATCTGGCACACAACAAATATTATTTAATAAGTGTTTGATGAATGAATAAATGAATGATGTGTATGGTGCAGTGGGACACAAAGGGCAAGTGGACCATTCTACCTGGCAGGTGGGGGGAAGTAGAGTGTAAGGGATGCATAGAGCAGATGCTTTAATTCACCTTTCTGAGTTGTAGGTGTTCATCAGAGCTGCTATGGAGTAGAGGTAAGGAACTGCAGGTAAAGTGAGCTGCATATAAAAAGGTGAAACCACACGGTATGATTAGGGAATGGAAGTTCCTCACCACAATTGCAGCACACAGTAAAAGGAGATGGCTGGGTCAGAAAATCTGCCAGGAAAGGAGATAAGGGATGGCTTCATTTGCCATGATAAAGCATGTGTGTTAGAGTGAAGGAGATCAGAGAAAGCACAGGAGGAGGATTGTTACAGGAGAAGGAGTATTCCTTCCTCTGATTACATATATATGGATATAAATTCATATGAATATGTCTATATTATATGTAATATTGTGTGTATATGCTTATTTGTGTGTGTTAGGATCATGATTGTTCATCATACTCTTTCTCTATTAAATAAGAGACAGGAGGAGAGTAAATGTGAGGTTAGCTTGAGCTAAGGTGCCTGAAGACAACGTAGAGGATTTGTAATTTCTTTGTTTATTGTATGAGTCTCTTGGGTCTTTAGGAAAAGGTACCAAGAAAGAAAATCATAGCCAAATGGTGGTGCTTATATTCTTATCCTGATGTCTAGTCATGGAAGGAATGACGCAGCAGTTGCTCAGAAAACAATGTCATGACTGTCCTTTGAACTTCAGGCTTTTATGATAATGGCCTCAACACTTGCAATGAAGTAGAAACTGTCTCCTGTAAAATACCAACTCTCACAAGTAAATATGAATGTGCAAATTAGAGTATCCAGAATTCATTTTTATTTATCTTACACAATTTTACCTCATCCCAACTGGGAACATATTTTGACACTGATAACTTAAATTCTATTGACTTGAGAGTTTCAGCAGGAGAAATGGGACAATTAGGACATTTTGCCAAATTATTTCTCTTTTTATTTCACAGTAAGCTGTTGGCCCAACTACCTCTGCCCCTCTTCTATTTTAGAGGCATTGAGATTAAAGAGTGGGAGCTTATTTCTGCCCCTAAATTCTGAAATAAGTATGAATTTCAGGTCACAAATATAATTGTTGAAGTAATGAAACTTGGTTTATTTTCTGTAATTCAACTTAATTTCTTACACAGAGCCCCTATGCCACCACTGATGGAAACCTTGATCTCATAAGCTTTGAGGATTTCTTTCCTGTGGTTCAACTCCAGCTTCCCTTCCAGAATCTTTCGTAAGGCAATGTGGTTGGGGAATACAAGTGGGGGAAGGAGAAGCAATCTGCTATCTAGTCAGTTGGGCGTGCTGATCTTCTCTGGAACATCCATTATCTCCATCTGCTTGGTTTCCTTCAGATTCAGAGATTCTCTGCTATTCTGAGCTACTATTCAGGCATAAAAATCCTTTTCCATATTGCATATAGGGAGCTACTTGCCTTATGGGCCTCATGGCCAATTTTTCCTTGGGCTTTGTTGTCTGGCAATGTACAGTTTTTCCTCTGCATTTGGGACACATAGACCGCCCTATTTCATTTCTCATTTCTCCCCCACCCACCCCAACCCAGAGTTCTCTTTATAAGGATATTTGCTGTATGTTGTGTGTGTGTGTGTGTGTGTGTGTGTTGAGGGGTGTTATTTTGTGTACTAGTTTATTGCAAAATAACCCATCTATTCTTTCGAATTTCTTCTTCCAAGTGTTCAGATATTTTTTTCTTAAACCAAAACTCAGAAAGACTCATGGGGGGTTAGGGGGTAAGAAAAGGAGTGTATCTCAAAATGTTTGCTCACCATGTTTTTATCTATCATAGCCATCCATTTTACTGGACTACAATAAAATTAGTAAAGAACTTTGGCATCCATCAATGTCCTTTTGTTTGGAGGAGGAGTCCTATCATACACCTACCAACTCAAGCTCAGTTTGATTTAACCAATGCTTACTGAACTTTTCCTGTTTGTAATGTACTTTGCATAACACAAAGTTGAAGGAAAATAAGATGCTTGTCCTAGACGAATTTGCAGTCTAGTGAAGAAGAAAGACTAGAACATAAATAACAGTAATGCAAAACCTGAAATGATTAATCAGCTCACAAGAGTCATAAACCAAAAGCTCTGACTGTACTGAGAAGGCAATTAATTTAAATCAGGTAATTGAAGAATATTTCCAACCAGCATTGAGTCATAGTCTACCAGCAAAGAGAATATTAACAACTCTCTGGGCATTTCTTTTGCTCTCTGGGTAATTTGGAGTTGGGGTGCAGAGGATTATTCTGGTTCTTCAACTCCTGAATAACAGCATTTGTGTGCTTTGGAGAGTCCAGAGCTTAAAGGTAGTTTTTTGCTAAAGGATTCTTCTCATACATCTTCACTTACTGTTAGAGGTCGCCCTCGCTCCCATCTCACCCCATCCATCAGTCATTATCTGCTTTTCTAAAGCTTATGCAGTTCAGAATCTAGGTCAGTCTTTCCCTTGCCATCTTGTCTTATGGTGGTTGCGTGAGTATGGGTTTGTTCTTCTCTGTATTTTTTTTGTGTATGTTTCTATTAGCTCTTTTTTTTTCCCCCCACCTGAAAAATTGATTTCAAATTTTGAAGAAGTTGGTGCTTGGCATTTTCTGCTAACTACACTTTGGTCAAAAGCCTTTGGAAAATGAAATGGTCACATGACAGAAAAGGAACACGAGATTTCCTTTAAAAATGTGAAAACCTTAAATGTATATTACAAAGTGAAAGAAGCCAATCTGAAAAGGCTACATATTATATGATTCCAACTCTAGGACATTCTGGAAAGACAAAACTATGGAGACAGTAAAATTAAAAAAAAAAAAAAAATCAGTGCTTGCCACAGGTAAGGGTGGGAGGGTGGGATGAATACACAGAATACAATGTTTAGGGCTGTGAGACTGTTCTGTATAACACTATAAGGATGGAAACGTCATTATACATTTGTCCAAACCCATAAAATGTGCACCAAGCGTGAACCCTAATGTAAACTATGGACTTTGGGTGATAATGATGTATTAATGCAGGCTCACCAATTGTAACAAATGTAATACTCTGGTGGGGGATGTTGATGGTTCAGAAGACTGTAGGTGAACGGGGTAGAAAGGAACTCTGTACTTTCTACTCAATTTTGCTATGAAACTAAAAGTGCTCTAAAAAATAAAGTCTGTTCAAGAAGCTAAAAAATTAGTATGCACTGTTCTCTCTGCCCCACTTCTCACAAATTAGTGATTGCTCTCATACTCAGTCACAGTACTGTCTTCTGATTGTGTATGAGTCTCTGTTGTCTGTCAACCTTGGTGAGTGAAATTGTCTTTCACTTGGCAGAACATAAGTGGTAAGGAAAATCTTTGACTATCTTGGTTCACATGAAAAAAAAAAAAAAAAAGATTCACTTGATTTTGCTTCCTGCAATAAGTATTGTGCCTTGATGTATACTTCAAAGAGACATGGCACAGATAGAGAAAGGGCAAAAAGAAAGAAAAAAAATCAATATGGGAAAATATCATTTCTGATTGCTGTGAACCATTTCAATGTTCCCTATTTGTTTTATCACTCAAAGAAAGGCTCTGATGGTATACAGGCTTATTTAGCACCATAGAAAATGTGTGTTTATGATGCAGAGAGAAGACAGTCTGTCCTGGCCAGTCACCATGGTAACCTCTAAAAGCAAAGATTATGTCTGATTAGGTTGCCCTTCTCAGGAGGAAGTGACCAGAAAAAATCTTTTGAAAAGTTTAAAATGAAAGGTAGGAAGATACTGGTACTAATTTTGCACAGCTGTTCTCCTCCCTGATTCCCTTAATAAGAGTGACTCATGCTATTTTCTAGAACCTTTTTTCAATCCCATAGAGAGCTTCCAAAGACATCCTCCCCTTGTTGAAAATGTACCTCAGCTCAGTCCTTTGTGGTTATTGTTACCATAGCGCATAATCAGAATTCCTGATACCTTTGTGATTGCCTGTAAAGAGATTAATGAATGTTCCAAAAGAAACAATTAAGGAAATAAAAGAAGTGAAACGTAATCTGCTCTGAAGAAGTTGTGAAAGGAAGCACAAACTCAATCATGCCCTTCCTTCAGTGATTTAGAAGGCAGGCAAACGTCAGCAAGGTGGAAATATTGAAGAAACCGGAAGACTACTTAATGTACTTAATGTTAGAGTTTTTTTTGTGGAAGTTATTAGTGCTCTTTGTATTAAAAATGATCCTTTTTGAGCAAGATTTGGTATTTTTCTCAAGTTTCTACAGCTAATACTAGTGCCTTTAAAGTACAGGGTACATTAGTTATTTTGCTTTCTATTTCATTTTTTACACAATATAATAAGTGAAATTATTGGGCAGTTGCTAACATAAAGAGAAGTATCAAGTAGATGAAATGATAGGTTTACTCCTACTTAACTGAGATGATATATTCTTACTGGACTGATAGAATATTCTGGACTGGCAAGCTTAGAGATAATTTATATAAAGTCTGCAAAATATTTGCAAACATTCTGGTGTTTAACAGACCTAAAAAAATGGGTGGCTTTAAATGTCACTGTAATCATTTACATGGTAAATGTGATTATTTATTCAATTTATTGCCAAAAAAAATCTGCATTTGAGCAAAAGATAAGAGTCATTCTTTTCTCTCTTTGTATTGAAAGTAAATAGTTTTTAAAATTATACATGATTATTATAATAAATCTGTGGGAAATGTGGTAATATAAAATTAAAACTGCACAACCCCTTTGCCTACAGGTAGATTTCCACATGTGTACATGAAATGTGTTAGATGATTGAAGCAAAAGATGCAAAGCTCTCTAAATGCACTCTGTGGGCACCAGGTTTAAAAATTATGATGTATCCATATGATGTAACACAATGTTGTTTTCAAAAAGAGTGAGAACGTGCTATATAGGCCAAAAAGGAATATTCTCCAAATATCTTAAATGATGATGCAGCAAATACATAGTGTTTATGATGTGTCAGATATATTCTAAATGTTTTTTGTGTAGCCACTAATTTGATCCTCAAGACAACTCCATTAAGTAAATACCCTTAGAAGTCCCATATTATAGAAGACTGAGGAGAAGCACAGGAAAGTTAGGTAACCTGACCAAGGTAACACAGCTAGTAAAGGGTAATGACAGGTTTTGATCCTACAGTCTGACTTCAGAGTCTGCTGAGCAATACTGTAAAGCAACTATCAGAGCAGTGCATGTAATATATTGCAGGTGTATGATTAAAAGAATATATATATGCATACACACATACATACAAATACATACATATATCTACAGTTGATCTTCATTATTCGTGGGTTCTTCTGCTTGCTAAAATATATTTGCATTAATAACTCCAAAATCAATACTTGCAGAACTTTCTAGTTTAAAGAAGGCAATGCTCTGCCTTCTTATTTCAGCTTCCATAGGATAAACAAGTGTCCTTTTCATGGTCTATTTAGTGCCAAATGTTTCTAATTTTTGGGCTTTTTTGCTGGTGATTTGACTGTTTACAATTTCCCCCAAGCATAGTGCCGAAGTGCTGTCTACTGTTCCTAAGCACAAGAAGGCTGTGATGCGCCTTATCGTGAAAACATGTGTGATAAACTTTGGGTATGAGCCATAGTGGCTGTGAGTTTAATGTTAATGAATCATAAATAAGATGCCTTCAAACACAAAAACACACACAACAAGATTATGTATGGATCAGATGATGGCACTGTTGTGACCAAAGGCTTTCAGAAACTTACCTCTGTATCTCCCATAGGAGCAATGGTACAGTAGTGACTAATTCAGTGTTCACGAAGACTATAGAACACACCTACTGAAAACAAACACTCTCTCTCTATATGTACATATTGCCTAGCAAAATCTTACAAAAATGATGAACTATAAACTGTGGGTATCTTTGAGAGGGAAATTAAGGTACTGGAGTTCAGAAATAAAAGATATAGTTTTCACCTTAAGAAATGATATCATGTGTATTCTTTATGAAAATATTTTTATGTAAACTGTACAGAGAAAGAAAAAGTTTTCCAAACTTCTGCCTAATCCCAACTTCTTGCAAATAGTTTCATAAATGATTTTTAGGCTTTTAAAATACAAATGGAAATATATTATTATATTCTATAACAACTTTCTTTTTTAAACTTTATGTGCTGAACTTCTTTCCAAGTCAAAACGTAAAGAACTACCTATTTCTCCCTTTCTATGTCCTACCAAAAAAAAAATAAAGCCCCACAGTCCCACCCTGAGCAGAATCATGAATTTCTTTTTCCAGACTGTCCACCTACAACTGGCATTTCTACAAGAGTTCTGTAACAACATTTTGAAGATAAAATCATGCCATGACTCTGAAATTGGAAGTACAGAACATATAAGAAAATAAATCAAGAAATGAGGGGAATCTCCTGAAAGGTTTTGCTAATGTTTATATTTTCACTTCTTAGCTCCAACCAGAGAATTTTTATAACAATGGAAAAGAAAATGATTTACTCCAAGTCAGTCACATATTAGGCATTTTCTAGATTTCATTTGGTCTTCATACTACTAGAAGGTGATATAATTATTCCTATTTACTGATAGAGAAAATAGGCTCTGAATGATTAGGCAGCTTTTGCAAATCAAACCATGTCTCTTGAAAGCAGGATAAGGAACCCTTTCCTATGCTCATCTTCAGGTGAGTGTCTATGAATATGTTTGTACCAATTCTAATATTTGACTGTCATATCTGCAGGTTACTGGACCACTTTTTATTGTGATACTTAATTTATACAACATTAAATGGCCTCCAGTGTCCTCAAAGGCTGCCTAGCAGATATAACGTGAATATCCCAGAACATGCTAATCAGACTTTTAGAGTCACAAATACACACCACTTATTGTATTAGAAACTGAAACTCTTAACTTTTTCAGTACTGCTCTTCACCAGGGTTAAGATTTTGATTTTGCTGTTTAAAAAAACAAAAACAAAACAAAACAAAGATGACCTCCTTAAGATACTGACACCTTGGCTTAAAGGAAAAAAGTGCTGCAAACTTGGAGCTACTTAAGATAATGGCTTCTAGAATCGAGTTAAGTTGAATACAAATGAAGTCAAGGAACTGTTCTCAGGATCGTGCTGTATTTAAATTAGACCTACTGGCATATTTAATGTTTGAATTGTAATACTCACTGATGTCCTCTAGAGGGAGAATGAAACAAGAATAGGCAAATTATTTATTTTAAAAACTGGGTGAATTTGAGTAATCCTGAAAATGGTCCCTTAACGGAAAGAAGTCATTTAACCAAATCTGTCATAGACAAACCATAGACTGGTTAATTTTATTGTGGTATATTTTCTAAGTAGCTGAATTAGCTTCTATAATAAAGACCCTATTTTTAGTTTTCTATTAATTTTGAATTAGAAAAAAAGCTACATGCACACACCTACAAAATTTCACCCACTTTACTACTTACATATTGCAAAAATGTCTGTATTGTAGCACAGATAATGACCTGCTTAAAACAGTTTCTAAAAATTGTGCATTTCATTCTTAGTATTCATAAAATAAACACAATGCCCATCTACCCAAATATAGTGTGACACAGCCTAAGAAAAGGAGGCATTCTGCAAAGCAAACGACCAAACGCTACATAAAATACTTCATAAGGTTAAATATCAGAATAATTATTCCTTTTCCTGTCACAATTTTCTTAGGATGGTCAATGTTCTGCTAAAATGACCCAATCTTTTAAAGTTTGGAGACCTAGAGAAAAAGTACCAAAATAAGTGTTTATGTGCATTGTACAAGAGCTGAAATCCAGGTAGCTTCACTGTTATTACAGAATCTGAAGAAATAAACATCCCACGGAGATGAGATCACTATCTCCAGAAATAAAGGTTTCCAAAAGAAAAACAATTGTGAAAGGAAATTATCCTCTTTACTAACAATATGGTGATCAGCCATTCCCGCTTTCTCCTGATGATGAGGTGATGTCACCGGTCAGAAGCACTGGCCTATTTTCTGTACTGCCTATGGTGGGTTGGATTGGATGAAAATAAACATCTTACATAACAGGCCGGCTGTGCTCTCTGTCTCTCTCTCTTTTTTTTTTTCCAAAGAGATTTTCCCAGCATGAATTCAGTGTGTACAATTAACATTGGCCAAATTTCAGCTGAAAAATCTGTTAGGTTTATAAGCAGATTAACAAACACAGCTTATGTATTCTGCCTCCCATTCCTCTACCAGCCCAGCTCCTTCATATATATACACACACACACACACACAGGCACACACACAACACCACCACCATCACCACTGACATCACCTCACTCCCACCACCTCCACCCTCCTGTAATCAAAACAGCTTTGTACCAAGAGAAAAGGGACCACAGGCAAGTTAAAATTGAAATTGGTTTTTGAACAATAGAAACAAAATAGAAGATTGCAGATTAGAGCCATCTTCTTCTCCCAGTAATGTAAACCAGACCCCCCTCGGTGCTTATTTTCTCAGAATTGGAGAAGACAAATCAAAGATTATGAAGCTAACCAAAAAGATGCATGCCTCTGCTAGTGGCGTTTATAGTCATGAAAAGAGCAAAGCCAGAAGTGGGTATTTTCAATTGTCATTTGTAATAATTAGCAAAAAATACTGCAGTTTTCTGTCACAAATCTTGTTGTATATGGAGGGATTTATTAATCTTTAAGCTTTGGTATTTATTGTAGAGGCTACTTATAGAGAGGAAACATAAAACTAAAGGACTCAGCTTGATTTTCCTAATTCCTGAAGGTACAATAAAATCAGAGATGCCAAAGATCTGAAAGAAACATGTGCTTGAACAGCCTGGGTAGAAACTCATTTAAAATCAGCAATATAATTCACAGTGGGGTTTGGATGGAATACTTTAACTGACCGAGTGGTCTTAGTTTCAGAGAAAATCCGTCATACAGTCTAAACTCAGTAAATAAATATCTGAATATCTACAATATGCCTAACAAATGGCAAATATGGATTAAGTTAAATAGTATAGAGTTAAACTTGGATGATGAGATAATTATTTGCATTGTTAAGCAATAAAAACCATTACTAATTTGTAGATCAAGATAGAAAAATGATTCAGAGTGAATGCAAAGGAGATGATGGATTAAGATTATCTGATCCTTCCTGTCACAAAAAATAATCACTATTTTTCTAACTCAAATAAGAGGCACGTTGAAAAGGGCTGAAATGTAGCTCTCTTTTACTTGGTGCATATACACAATGTCAAGTCAAGAAAGCCAGTCCTGTACCTGTGTATGCCTTACTGTATATCCATTTACAGTTGACTATCTGTGTTTACAGGCTACTCTATCTCTTTGAATATGCTTCAGTATATATATGTACTTAATATATACGAGTAATACCCATTTGTTTGAAGATAGAATATGCCTGTGAAGAATTAACTGTAATATTTTGGAAATATAATTAAATTTACATTCTAAATATTTGCATTTAAATCTCAACTTTGATTGTTACTCACAGTAAAACCTTAGACAATTAATTGTGCTTCTCTAATCTTCAGTTCTCTCATCTGTAATGTGAAGACAATTATGCTTTTAAGGGATGTTGGGAGGAAAGAAAGAAACACATGCAATGGATCTAACACTGTGCATAGCAAATAGCTGAATAGCCATGTATGTGTGTATATGTATGTGTATATATACATAACTTTGAATGATCAAAGCAATATATATTCATTTAGTAATTTTGCAAGGAAGCAAGATTGAATTAATATTTAACAATAAAGGAAAAATATAGCTTTTTAATTTCTTTGAACAATTACTTATTTACCTGGCTTAAAGGATGATATGACACATAATTTTTGAATATGTATAGCTACTTGCATTGAGTGGGTAGTATTCAAATTAATTTCCAATTGTTGAATGAAACAAATATTTCTGAATGTTTACTTTATGTTTAATAATAGAACAAGGAAAGAAAAATTATTTCAGCAGTTTATTGTCTTCCAGGTGATTTCAAAGTTTTGGGAGAGGTGATACATTAAAGAAACAATTACAAGACACTTAGTAATTATTTTATTATGTCAGATGTAAGTGTTCTAGCAGCCAAAAAGAAATGTTGGTAAATTAAAAACAGTTACTGCTTTTCTATGCACTTATAAAATGGCAAAATCTGTTTATTTTATGAAAGAAAATTCTTTATGAATATCTAATTCAAAATTATCTAATATGATCTCTTGAAATATTTTCTATAAGTGTAGGAGAATAATGTTTCTGGAAGTGTTTTTTGACAGTATTAAAAAACTCAAATCTCAGAAGGTTTACAGCTGAAAAAATTTAAAAGAAACAGCAAAAAAGATGAACATCCTCAGATAAATATACTTCTAACGAGTTAGTATCTTTAAAAACTACAAGTGCAAAATAGTAATGTGTATAAAATATTTTCCGGTTATAGTTCTGTGAGGAAATTAAAAATGTGGAATCATGGTCCTTTTTTATAAGCTTTGAATTACCATTGTTAAAACTGGCGGTGAAAGCTTATTGATTTTACTAGAGTTTTATTTTGCTATTTCTGAGAAAATTCTAACTGGAGGAAATGTAGGTTCTATATACTCTGGAAAAGAAGGAAGAAATCCAGCTTTTTCTTTGTGTAGAATCTCAAGTCCAGATGCTGGTTTTTTTCTTCATGAAAATTCATAGTGTATCTATTATAGCTTCCTAATTAAAGTCACACATGTATGAATAATGTTTTGAAAATCAGTCACTATCCACTTTACATATGTTAACATATATTATGTTTTAGAGTCATTTTTTGCCAAATAGCTCAGTGTGCTACATAAGTTACATGAAGTAGAAGTACTACTAATGTTTTGCTCATTGATTAGCTTCAGGAATTTTATAATGATGAAAAGTGAAAAAGCTACGGTTTAATAGTTTCTAAAATCCAACTAAATTCTGTGACTATAAAAGTGTTGTTTCATTATCTTATGCTTCCAAATAGCTGTACCTTTTAATTAATTCAATAAATATAATTTTTAAATATCCACTTAGTGCCAGTCACCCTTGAAAACATCTGGACTGTATATATGTGAAGAAAACTGACAAAAATGGCTGAGCGCAGTGGCTCACACCTGTAATACCAACACTTTGGGAGGCCGAGACAGGCAGATCGCCTGAGGTCAGGAGTTCAAGACCTGTCTGGCAAACATGGTGAAACCCCATCTCTACTAAAAATACAAAAATTAGTTGAGTATGGTGGCGAGCGCCTGTAATCCCAGTTACTCGGGAGGCTGAGGCTGAGTCAGGAGAACTTCTTGAACTCGGGAGGTGGAGGCTGCAGTGAGCCGAGACTAGCCACTGCACCCCAACCTGTGTGACAGAGCTAGACTCTGTCTCAGAGAAAAAAAAAAGAAAAGAAAAAAAAAAGAAAAGAAAAGAAAAGAAAAAAGAAAAGAAAAGAAAGCTGACAAAAATATTTCTACTCTAGCTTCCATGCTGGATCAAAGGGTAAGTTAGAAACACAACAAATAAGTTAATTGTGTAACATACTAGAAATTGTGTAACATACTAGAAATTGTATAATGTATGTAGAAATTGTATAACGTATGTTACAAAACTGCACATTCTACACATGTATCCCAGAACTTAAAGTATAATTTAAAAAAAAGAAAAGAAAAGAAAAGAAAGGAATAAATGTGGTGAAGAGCCACAGAACAGGGTGAATGGTTGGAGAAGGAAGTGTTATTTTAAATGAAATCATCAGGGTTCCCCTAACTGAGAAATTAACATTTGAACAAAGATGTAAAGGAGGTGAGAGAGGTGAGATTTGAATGTTTTACTGCTATTAAACAGTGCAGTAACAATTATCAGGAGTCTGGCTCAGTCACTAACTGCAATTGGTGATTCTGGCCAAGTATTTTACTTCTTTACCTGTAAAACAAACACAATAAAAATATTTACTCAAGACTGAGGAGAGGGAATATAAGACCATCTATTGCACAAATACGTTACTAAATGCCAATGGGGACTAGGCACACAAAATGAACAGTATACAATCTCGTCCCTTCAGGAACTCATGTTCATTTCAATAATGATTACATGCTAGCAATGAACAATGAGAGTGTATTGCAAGGCTTTTTGGAGATTGCCACGTATTTTGCAATTGAATGGATATTGGAATGCAAAATTGCCTTTCTGATTTGTCCTCCTCTTAGAGCTGTGTATCGCTGAACCTGACTGACTGGATCTTCTTAAAGCTTCTCATTGGCTGTCTCTCTCCTTCTGTAGCTTTCCTACCTCTTAGTCACTCATTCTCTACTTAATTCACTGACTCTTCTTATTCTTTGAGATCCTTTGTAAATAATATAACTTAAGAATTCTTTCTCAGTCCTCTTTGTATTTCTTTGTGCATTCTCTCTGTGGATAATTGAAATGCTACTGATTTTAAATATCAGTTCTAAAGACACAGCTATCTCTCCATCTTACCCAAATTCTTAATTGAGATGTAAGACAAGTCGGTAGATAGAGAATAAAATAACTTTTATATTGCTACAGTTAAGAAGGAGGACTCAGCTTTATATGTGGAGCAAATGGATCAGCTAAATGGCCCTCACAACTCCCTGCCCACTTACCACAAATGGGGACCATGGAAAGTCTCTCCATTTTGAGTATCCTCTTGGGATCCCAGCAGGCATGGTCAATTTGATCTGAAGCCTCTGTACCGACAGCAAAAATTTTGCTCTGCATTCCTTTTTACATCCCAAATTATCCCCAGCCATGTCGTGCAACCTAGCATGTTGGGGATTTGCCAATAAAATTAAAGAACCACATTAGGATACCCATATGATTTTAAAAAAAATAAATAAAGATTATCCAGTAAAAAATTTAACCCCAATAAATAGATAATCAAAATGTGGCCATAAGCTCCCTGACATTATAAAATTACCAGAGAGAGGTTGAAGATTCAATGAAATTTCAATAGAATTAAAATCAAAATCAAATTCCACATGAATTAAAAGTTCACAGAAAAAAAGAGTCAAAAATTCATCTGTATAGGTCCTACTCTTCATGGTTGTGGTTGGAGACGTTCTCGATGCCTGGGTAGACTTCAGGCTCCTTTAGAAGTTCAAGCCTAGGGTGGCACGGATATGGTTCTTTCTTCCATATATCAGAATTTTATGCCTCATTTTTTAATGTAGAGATAATGTATTATTTATGTTTCCATTGAGGGGTGATTTACAAATAGTGTCATATGCAGGTCTTAAGTGTATAATTCAAGCAGTTTTGACAGATATATACACCCACACTTGCATTAAGAAGTAGAATATTTCTGTCACTGCAGAAAATTTCCTTGAACCACTTGCCAAGAAATTCCTGTTCATGAAGAAGTGGCCATTGTTCTGATTTCTCTTACCAAAGATCAGTTTTGCCTGATCTAGAAAGATGTATATGCAGAATCATAAAGTGTGTACTCATGTATGTTGTTATATGTATCAATAGTTCATTCCTTTTTATTACAGAGTGATATTCTACTGCATAAATATACCACAGTGTAATTTCTTTTTAAATTAATTCTCCTGTTGATGGATTCTGAACTGTTTCCAGCTTCTTGGAGTTTATGATATATACATAATGAACTTTGGATTAAATACTTTCTGTTGGTTCAGAGCCTACATATATATATATATACACACACCCACACTTGCATACACATATATATATGGCAGTATTGTACAAGGATTCTAGCGGGTAATTTTTCATTTTTCTTGGATGAATACTTAGGAGTAGAATTCCTGGGTATATGGTAGAAGCATATTTAATTTTACAATAAACTATTAAATAGATGTATCATTTTATACTCTTATGGTAATACTGAGAGTTTTGGTTATTCATTGTCTTTTTAATTTTATACAATTGTAGGTGGGCAACAGTATCTTATTGAGGGTTTAATATTTTTATTTCACAGCAATGGCATCCAAACATCCAAGATTATTACAGCACTGGCCTCAAGTCAGTTAATTTTTTTCAGACAGTATAGTCCCCAGCTCCTAGAATAGCTTTTCTCTTATGTGAAATTAGAAACTTGGTACTCAATGATATATTTAAAAACACCGCAAAACTCTTTTACATTATTTGAGCAAAGGAAAGCATACAAGGGGACATTCTGCTTGTTTCTAGTGTCATTAGGATGCAGTCTAATCGATCCATAATCCATAACCAATGGACTTAATCTCAGCTGAGAGAAACCTACCAGCAAGATGATAAATTAAATCCTAAGCATTTACTCTTTACGGGAAAGCAAGATCTACTATGTTTGATACTTCTTAATTTTCTCCTTAGTTCCACCATCTCCCACAGGTGGCCTCCAAGGTCACCTTGTTCATCTGACAAGCTAATGGAGAGGACTAAAGCAGAGAGGAAGGCACCAGGAAGGTTTATATGAGACAGGGCTGAAAATGGTACCATTACCACTCATATTCTATCAGCGAAAACTCAATCATGTGGACCTAGCTAACTGCAAGAGAGACTGGAAATAGGATCTAGATGCAACCTAGAAGAAGAGAAAACAGGTCAAAACTAGCTAGTAGTCTCAGCACACTCATTCTAGCCTGCAGTGCCAAACCTTATGGTGATGGTAATGATGCTCTACACCAGCCCGCACACTGAAATTGCCTGCTAATTGCTAAAACCATCAACAGTTTGCCAAAATCTGCTTGGCTGAAGTCCTTTGACACAATCTAAAAAGTGTTCAGACCTTTACTGAACCTCCTTTATGCGCCTTCACCACCTGAGCACTTTTGGCAAGCCCAAGTATCTTTGCTGTGGTCTGAAAGCCTTTCTTGAGGCCCCTGTGTACTCAGGTTGCTGTCTCTATAGAAAGATCCCACTTGGGTGTGACAAACCTATTATAGTCTGAGGTCACTCACTTAAGTAAAAACACCTTTGACCCAAAGTTTTAAGCTTTCGTTCAGGCTGCGGCAGTTTAAAGCGGATCCCTATAACCTTTCAAAAGCCACCAACATCAAAACATCCAGCCTGCATATAAAATTTAAAGCCCTAAGCCGTATACTCTGGCAACACCAGATGCTTCATCACTCACTATGTATATTTTGCTCCCCTTAATTATTCTTGTTTCATTTTTCAATGTTCCCAGCCAACATATATATATTACAAAAATGCTGGATCTTGATACCGCTTTTTCCAAAAGCCACAATTCTCAAATCCTCACCCTCAGCAGCAGAAGCTGTCTCAGCACAAGGATTAGTAGAGGGGAAAGTGACTGAAAGCACATACTGACTTCCAAGGATGGACAAGGGCCAAGCATGCCGAGTTTCTTCTCGCATTTAACAAGCATGCCTCCATTCCCTGGTTCTGAGTACATGCAGAGATAGGAGTTCTTGTAGTTGAGCTTCCGTAAAATGGAAGTTAACACCTATGAAGAAGTGGTTCCCTGGCCCTTACAAACAAGGTCAGTCTATTTATCTGGCCCCTATCTCTTTCCTAAACTGATCTAGAACCCTTTTGAGAAATCACTCAGTGACTTTCCATTGCTTTTAAATGTCAAAATGCTTTCACTAGGCCACAGGCCCTGCATAAACTTTCCCCAATCTGGCTCAACTTCATTCCTTCTTCACCTTCCCTGTCACTACCGCACACCAGCCAAATTGACTTTCTTTCATATCCTTGAACTAAGCAAGCTTATTTCTGCTTATTTCAGGACTTTTGAATGTGACCAGAATGATCCCTGTGTCCCACTTCCCTTCACCCATTGTCCAAACTTTTTATCTAATTAATGCCCACATACCTTTCAAGTCTCAGCTTGAATGTCACTTATTCAGATGAGCCTTTATTGAGTCCTTAGAGGGTACCAGGCTTCCTTTCATATTTAAGTATCATCCTTAATTTCCTGAAAGAACTTACCACAGTTGAAACTACTTAATTCTTTAATGATTTGTGTTTACTGTGTCTTTCCCCCATAAAATCTAAGCTTCACAGCAGAAAACCTGTCTGTCTTAGTCATTCCTGTTTAAGACAATACTTGGCATTTAGTGGATGTTCAATAATTATTTGTTGAATTAATATATCTAAACTTAAGGGGACTCTGATGATATGACCCTCAACATAGATTATCAGTTAAAACTTACAAAAAAGACAAAGTTTTCTCTAACCCACTACACTGTCCCACAGTGATAACATTACTTACAATTAATCTAGTACTTGGAATATTCTTGTTGTCTTATCTATGTCTGTGCCTTAACAAGCCTTCTATGTCAACCTGTAGGATTATTATTTTCTCCATAAACCCATTCTGATATCTTTCATAAATTGTCATCTCTTTCTTGCTTCTTTAGACTAAAACAGAACAATGTACTTTGATACATTTTTCATTACAGTACATTTATGTGTGTCCATTTTTAAGCCCCATAAGATTATAGACTTCCTTAGACGGGAGACTTATTCTCTCTAGCTACATCAGTGCCTGCTACAGTGCCTCGTAAAGATGTTGTTCAATGAACAGTACTAAATTTAATACCATGGGATATAAGTCTAAATCTCACTGCCATAGATCTAAAAAAGAACTGATGAAGATCACGATATAAAAGCTGAAATCTCAAGATTTTATTTGTATCAGTGCATTGATATAAGCTTGCTACGAGCTGAGTCTCCCTCCCTTATAAGGCTTTCTTTCTTTTCTTTTCTTTTTCTTTATTTTTTCATGTTCTTTTAGAGCATAGACAACAATGGTGCACTTAAGCAATCTCCCTGAAGTAAGGAAAATCTGTACTGAAATGTTAGTTCTGCCCCTTACAAGCTTTAATCATGAATTGTCTCCTAGACAGTGCCAAAACGATACTTTAAATTCCACATCTCCTGCATTTGTAAAGCACTCTAAAGTGGATATGCTGCTTTTATTGACGTTTAATGGATTCTCCCCTAGATGCTATGCAAATGCTTTAAAAAGAGCAAATTGTCTTTACCTCAAAACCAGCTGCCTATACTTATTAACCTATTTTTTTTTCAATTATTTTATTGTCCCTCAGGCACTAAAGAAAGAAAACTAGTGTCTAGCAAGTACTCAAGCTCGATAAACTGTTTCTAAGACCTCCATGTCGTTATTTGATCAGTTGTGTGATATCAAAAGCACAGAATTTTCATTCAGAAGGTAAACTTTTATATATCTTAGCACTACCACTTTCTAAAGACCATGTAGTTTTGAGCAAATCACTCTAGTTTTGCTTTTGTAAAATGGAATTAAAAATAGCACAAACTTATTTCTTTCACTGAAAATTTTTTCCTAAAGTTTAATGGCATGTATCTACAAATACTGTAAAACCCGATTCAAATAATCATGATAGAAGTCATTAAGTATTGCTGTTGTTCTCAGTATATAATTTGCTTCTTATCATTTCAGATAATAAACTTATGTCAGACTGGGCCAGGCGAGGTAGCTCACACCTGTAATCCCAGTACTTTGGGAGGCTGAGGAGGGTGGATCACTAGGTCGGGAGATCGAGACCATCCTGGTTAACATCATGAAACCCCATCTCTACTAAAAATACAAAAAAATTAGCTGGGCGTAGTGGCAGGCACCTGTAGTCCCAGCTACTGGGGAGGCTGAGGCAGGAGAATGGCGTGAACCCGGGAGGTGGAGCTTGCAGTGAGCCAAGATCGTGCCACTGTACTTCAGCCTGGGTGACAGAGAGAGACTCCGTCTCAAAATATAAATAGAATAAATAAATAAATAAATTTATGTCAGATTGTACATTCTACCGCCAACAGTGTTATAAAGAAAGCAAATTCTCAATATTAAAATATTTTTTGAATTTAAACATAAAAGTATTTCTGATGAAAAAATATTAAATACATATATTTGTATTTATAAATGTAATAGTATGTATTATGTATATATTTATCCCTTTTTTCTCAACTAAAATTAAGAATATAAATATTTTAAGTATAAATTTTTGAGAAGCAAATGTCTATATTTAGAGTAGTGAATTTTAAACAAAACGTGAGTTTTTTCTTTCAGTGATTAGAAAATGTAAACATAACTTATCCAGATAATTCTATCAATTCTCTCCACTCTGTTCTTATTCCAAAATTTCTAAACTAACTGGATGTGAGGAAAAACTGCATCCAAAATAGTTTTAGGTGGAGGTAACCAAATATTCAATTCCAGGTGTTTTTATGTTCATTGAGAGTCATTCTATTCACTAATCTGCAATGGTACTGATTATTGCAGTTTTTTCTTTCCTGAATTTTGAAATATTAGATTTAAAGTTGATGGCTTAAAAAATCCTCATAGGTCCTTTGCCAGCTTGTTCATTCTCAGTTGTAGGGACTTTGCAGAATCTGCACTAGTGAAAGTGCTGAAATTGACCCTCTTAGGGTCACAGGAGAAGGCTGCATGTGTGCATTCAGGTGTTCAAGGAAGTATGCATTCTACTCCAGCAAGATGACTTGGCTTAATGTAACTTGCCTGGTTAATAACAGAGCCCACAAACACACAAGTCAGAGCTGAAGGCTTGCAGTTGGGAGCAATATTCAGATTAAGTCAACACCATCCCTGGAAAAGATAGGAGTTGAAATCAACTCTGAGAGAACTCTCGGAGGATTCCAAAAAAATTCACCTCACTTCCTCTTTTGGCTCAGAGGGTTCAGAAAAGCAAAAGAAGTGAGAGATGACACTGTGTTCCAGAGCAGAGAAAAAAATATGCAGTTGGCACCTTTTACCTTCAAAGTGCTGCACATGTCTTAGAATCAGAAACTGGGCCATTATTCTATCTCTTTTTTCTACCTTAGCACAAAACAAAAGATTTGAGAATAATGGTGAATCAAGATCCTAAGAGTAGTTCAGTAGGCTGGAGAAGATTTGATGAGATGAGAGAAGAGGTAAGTAAAATTCTGCCCAGAAGTAGAGGAAAGAAATGAAATCATCTCTCCTTGTCTCTGGTGGGAAATGTGCCTTTTAATTCCTGAGAATAAGTGCACACAAAAGCTAAAATAGAGTTTGGTTTCCCTGAAATAGCAATCTTCAAAATACGTTCGGATTGCTTGACATACTAGTAAATGACTGACTGTGAAGCAAATTAACTAGAGCATGTAGATTTTTCTGGTAGATTCTTAACAATCTGTTTAGCTCCAGGTAAACATTTTGTTCGGAGTGGCATTAAGAGCGTGAGTTAGTTAAGCAATGGTTTGCAAATGCTTCCAATGTGGAAAAGAAACACCAAACATTTGCACCTGCTTTAATTTGGCTACACACACACACACACACACACACACACATGCATGTATGCATGTATGCATAAAGATACACACAAACATATACATGCAGTTGTGTTTGTATATAGTACATATTTAAGTGTATACAGTGTACATGATTTGTGATTATTTCTTAGACTGAGTGAAAAAATATTTCATGTGACAGTTGAATTATATCAATACATTAATATTTGAAAAATATACAAGTCTTACAATAGAGCAATGAGGTTCAGGAAGAGTTAATTAAATAAGCCATAGATATCATATGTGTGTCTATGTGCACATATAACCTACATGTACATATAATATTTGTATATATGTATGTGTGTGTTTATGTACATTGGTTTTATATATATACTTACATCCTCAGATTTTCAAATTTGAGGCATTAAAAACATATTTTCCACTAAATCAAATAATTATCCTCAATTCTTCCCCAAAACATGCACATTTATATACAACCGAATTTTTTTGTTGTTGTCGTTGTTTGCCTAGCCTCTATTTCCAATATTCCCACTCTGTTTATGTGATTTGAATTGAGCTGGCCGTAATCCCAACCCCTTAGGAAGATAAAGTGACACAGAGCTAAAACATAATCTTTGTCATTGGTAACAGTGATTGGTTCAGAAATGGTCACATGACCCTATATGGGACAATGAGTTTCAAGCCCAAGGTTTGAGTCAAACTGTTGCTATCAGAGAATACTTCTTGTGAGAACACAACCCCAGGGTTTCTGTTCTCACAAGAAGAGAAACTGCCTGGAAATGGCATCAACACAGAGAAAAGTAGAGTGGAGACCTGGAGAGAGTAAGGGGGTCAGTGTGTAGGTTTTACAGTGGGTAACACAAATAAGTTAAGGAAGAAGCCACCATCTGAAATGGATACTTAGCGAACCAGTATAATGTGAATAATCTAGGCCATGTCAATGCTATAGGCTGAGAGGAGGCTTAGAATTATGTTATTGACTGGGTTGGGATCGATACATATCTTAACGACTCAGTGCTATTGCATGTCAGGCATCAAATAAAGATTAGATGACTGATTTTTTTCAAGGGATTGGAAAATAATCAAATAATATTGTCCATACTCTTTTATCCTTAAACCTTCCTCCAAAAGCAGGGCCCCATTTAATGTCATATAATTAAGCTGTCAAGGAAATGGAAAGACTTGGAAGGGATAATAAAGTTTCACCATCTGTTTCCCTCTCTAAGCTGTAGCGGAGCCTGAGGGAGCTGAGCCTCCTATGAAGGAGCAGGGAAGGATTATAAGAGCCTCTTCTTGCCCTAGGTCCTTTCCAACTGTGGGCAATATTAAAGGGGTAGGTAGCGCCATCCTTATCAGGGTTTGGAGTGTTGTCCTTGGGAAGGGCACTTGGTCTTTAAGACACAACAGGGCATGGAAATAGAGGCTTAGGACTAATTCTGGGCTCCGGGTTTTAAGGGGTGGATGAGTAAAAAGGTTAGGAGCTTTCCTCTCTGTTGTTTGGCTTCATTTATCAGGCTATGAAATCATATCAAGAATTCATGGATGTATTATTTTATATGTACAATTATACATTGCTAAATTATGGGAATAAATTCTGAGAAATGCATCATTAGATGATTTTATCATTGTGCAAACATCGAAGAGTGAACTTAAACCAATATGGTCTAGCTTACTACAAACCTAGGCTACAGCCATGTACAGCAGGTTACTGTACTGAATACTGTAGGCAATTGATATCACAATGGTAAGTACCTGTGTATCTAAACATATCTAAACACAAAAAAGGTATGGTAAAATACAGCATAAAAGAATCTAGAAAGGTACAACTGCATAGGGTACTTAGCAGGAATGGAGCTTGCAAGACTGAAGGTTGCTCTGGGTGAGTCAGTGAGTGAGTGGTGAGTGACTGTGAAAACCTAGGACATTACTGTTCAGTACTTCAGACTTTATAAACTGTGTATCTAGGCTACACTAAATTTATATTAAAGAAATTTATACTTCTTCAATAATATATTCATCTTAGCTTATCGTAACTTTTTTAATGTATAAACTCTTAAAATTTTCAGGCTTGACTCTTTTACAATAATATTTAGCTTAAAACAAACCCATTTTATAGTTATATGAAAATATTTTATTTCTTTATATCTTTTTCTGTAAACTTTTTCCCATTTTTATTATTTTTTTTTACTTAGAAAAAATTGTCGAAAATTAAGACACAAACACACATATTAGCATAGGTCTACACAGGGTCAAAATCATCAAGACATCAGTAGAAGATAGGAATTTTCCAGCACCATTGTAATTTTATGGGACTACAATCATACACACAGTTCACTGTTGATTGTAATGTTGTTATGCAGCACATGACTGTATTTGGCCGCAAGTCATACAAATAGATAATGGCCACCTTAAACCACAAGGGGATATATTACAAGTATGCCTGAATAACTCATGGAATTCAATCAAATACGATACTAAATCTCTAGAAGAGCATAAACTAGTTTAGGTCAGGGACTCTCAGCAATTAAGGCGAATTAGTGTTGCATTTTCATTCAAGATTCTCAATTTGAGGGAGAGAGGTTTTGATTAAATCTTAAAGCTGTGGAAGGAGGTTAAAGTCACTTTTGGCTCACCTTTGGGTATCAGAAATGGTTGCATAGGTGAGAAATTATAAATAGTGCAAAAATGGCTTAGACTATAACAGAGAATATTTGGCCAAGAAGAAAAAATGGTGTACTTTTGGCCAGAACAATTCAACACTATATTTGGTAAAACTGACTGAAGTGATAGATAGCTGGATGGGTTGCAAAACTAATAGATAAGAAGGGAACAACTCACCCCTTCCCCACTGAAAATAAAATTTTTTAATTCTCATGTGCTGATCTTCAGGGATACACATGAATGGGAAGATCTTTGAGTTGAATTTAACTCACTTCATAAGCATTCTTGAGTGGAGGGAGCCTACAAAAGATAGAAAAGTGTTTAAAGAGGGAAAGAAAGCAACCTTAGCCCTTGAGTGTAGCAGAAATGAAGAAAGAAAGGTACAAAATATGTCAGGAGCTTTGTATTAACCTGGGATTTAATAGATTAAGGACTCCTGATTCAATTATGATTATGTTGATTGAAACAGCTTAGGATATAGAACAAGCCACTGGGATTTTACAGACCCTGTTTGAATCATCCTTCAAGATTATCTGAATCCCTTTGCTCAATTTCTATATTTACCCCAAACCTTCAGATGGCTATTTTTCTCTGAGATAATAGTAGAATAGAAGCAATACGGGCCTTTTAACATACACTAACTGAATTATGCTCTGAACTGTATTAATTGCTTGAGGATTTAATGAGATAACACATGTAAAAGTTCTGGAAATACTCTAGGTTCTCAGCAAATATAATTTTATTTTCCTTGACTTTCCCCTTGATACTGTGAAAGAGATGCTCAGGATGTTAGATATTTGCATTCTAATCTCTGCAAAGGTACATTGTTATTGTATATAGAAAATTTGGGGATCCATTTGTTGAGAAATTCCTCCTGAATTTGCTTACCATTCATCAGTTTTGCAGAATATCTGAGTATCTAATGGAACTGGGAGCATCTAATTTCGGTATGCAAACCAAGATCATTCCTTATCCTTTGTGGCTGCAAAAAGGCTTTGCTCATAAAGCAAGCAGCAAAGCAATATTCTTCTTTAAACATCTTTTAATACGAAACTGTCCAAGAGGCATGCATACTCCTGGATTGTCTATTCATTTCAATCATTGATGTGATCATTTGAAACTGGAGGAAGGTAACTCCTTAGCATATAGTCTCATTTTTCTTCTTAGCTTAAGTCAGAAATAACTTGGCTTCTCCTAGCAAATGGTTAGTTATGAATGACACTGGAGCATTTCCTAGTTTCCAGAAGTAGTTAAATACACGTAAGTGTGTACCATACAGTATACAGTTAGTATGTACCTACATTTTTTTCTAAGAAAAATTTTTGGGAGGAGACAAATCAATTCATTTGAAATGCATTGGAAAGTTTGTTCTTTGAAGACACCCACAAATAATCCCTTTCCTAAATTATACTTTTAAATACAGATTTTTCATGTATTGGATTTTCTAAAATATATAATTCATTCTTTATGTGAATCTATAAAATGTAACGTCAAAGGGAGAGTGACTCCGTAGTCACCATCAGCACACACACATGCCCACACCCTCTCAGAGACATACACACCCTCTCAGAGACATACACACACTCATTCACTCTCTAAAAATATCCATATGTAATTGACTAACAAATGAGTTGAAAGCTTTGGTAGTTTGGCCACTGGTAAAGAAGCTTTGTTCTGCTACTTCAAATAAATATAACTAAACTCCTGCCAGGGATTGTATCAGACAAACAATAGTAACACTGTCTCTTGACTATAAACTCCGCCAGGGAAGACACAGGCCTTTGAGATTTTAGGAGCTGAGCAGAAGGAACTCTTCACCATGTCTGCCCCCAGAAAGTATCTTTGTTATGACAAATGGCAACTTGTATTTATCATTCCATACTATCGGTGGTAAGGGAAACAGTTCAGCCCCCATTATCAAATGAAAAATTAAAATTAAAACTGGAAAGAACCCCATGGATTATCTCACACAGTGCTTTTCAGACTGTTGAAGTTCATGGACTAGCAGCATTTGAAAATGTAACCCAAAATTCTAAAAAGTAAAATAAGTAGCCCGAAGGAGGAAAGATACTGATATAGAAGTTTTATACAGTGAAAAAAGTATTAAAAAATACCACTGCCAGTTTGGAAACGGCAGTTTAGATTCAACATCTTTTTCTCTTTTTTTCTTAGAAATCATTCAAAGCAGAAAGAAAACCATGAAAAAAAATGTACAAAACACACTTTCAGTAAAACTGGGAGGTATTTGTAGCCTCAAATTTTAGAACAGGAAGGCATTTTCAAGGGCAGTGGCAACAGAAGAGGAATGTCACAAAGAACAGGAAAGCCACAAATGTCAGAATAGCAGAGTACTTTTCTAGAGCTACTTTCTGAGAAGTACAATCCTAACTACCTGTTAGTAGTATCAAAAATGGGTGTAAACATTAAGAACACACACTTGAATTTCAGTATATGTATATGTATACACATGAATGCCACAGCTACTATTGCCATTGGTTCAAGAAAAGTAAAGTATAAACTTTTCACCCCAAATATTGAGTCTAAGAAAAGTTTAGAAAAACTCTAAGTTTCTCCTACTAATGAGCCCCTACAAATAAATGAAAAAGTACACACTAACTTCAAAAATAAGTATTCAAAATATAACCCAAAGATGATTGACACAAATATAGTACAATAATCAAAATAAAGCAACAGAAATGCAGACATTAAACCTTTATGAGAAAATTATTTTCATGGAGTATCTTCAAATTGAGATCATATATTTTGTCATCATTAAAAATACATTAAAATTTTTCTATTTATGAAATATAAATACAAAGAAGAGATGTAGTAGTTCAAGGAGGATATAACAATAAAACAGGAGGATGTAAAACAGGAATTAATATAGCTTAGAAACAAAGTGGAATAAAAAAATGAAAACAAAAATAGGCTGGGCGCAGTGGCTCACGCCTGTAATCCCAGCACTTTGGGAAGTTGAGGTAGACAGATCACTTGAGGTCAGTAGTTCGAGACCAGTGTGGCTGACATGGTGAAACCCCATCTCTACTAAAAATACAAAAATTAGCCAGGTGTGGTGGCGGATGCCTGTAATTCTAGCTACTCAGGAGGCTGATGCAGGAGAATCACTTGAACTCAGGAGGCAGAGGTTGTAGTGAGCTGCGATCATGCCACTGCACTCCAGCCTGGGCAACTAGAGTGAAGCTCTATCTTTAAAAAAAATTAAAAAAATGTTAATAAAATTGAATTTCAAAAGTCTGTTGACCTATATTATATAAAATACAATTAAATACAAATATATAATTTATATTTAATAAATTTAATATATATTATATAAATATAAACATATAATATATATATAATTAAAGCACTGAAGAAAAATGTAGTTGTACACAGAACAAATATGTAAAAAAACTTTAATATAGCACATAAATAGGTGCTCAGACTTATTAGTTATTAAGAAAATATAAATTAAGACTTCAATCAAATACCACTACGCAGATACTAGAATGGTTAAAATTAAAAGACTGACAACTCTAAATATTGGGAGACATGGAGTATCCACACTTATCATTGCTGGTGAGGATCTAAAATGATCCAACCACTTTAGGAAAAGGTTTAGTAGTCCTTTACAAGAATAAACATATATGTACCTTAGACACAGAAATTCTAATTCTTGGTATTTATTCAGTAAAATTAAAAAACATTCACTATAATAAGCTTGTATAGAAGAATATTTATACTAACTTCATTAATAATTCACAGAAGAAAAGATATACAAAGAATATAGTGTGGAATGATATTAAGCTATCAAAAGGAACAAATTACTGACGTACCCAATATCTAAATGAATATCAGAGACACTAGGCTGGGTGAAAGAAGCTGGATTCAAAATATTATATACCGTTTGATTCCATTTATGTGAAGTTCTAGAACAGGAAAACATGACTATATTTTTTAAAAATTCGGGCTAGGCACGGTAACATATGACTGTAATCCCAGCACTTTGGGAGGTTGAGGCAAGAGGAGTGCTTGAGTTCAGGAGTTTGAGGCCAGCCTGGGTAACATAGTAAGACCCCTTCTCTACAACAACAACAACAACAACGACAACAACAAAAAATGCATCAAAAAATTAGGCAGGTGTGGTGACACACACCTGTGGTCCCAGCTACTCAGAAGGCTGAGGTGGGAGGATTGCTTGAGCCTAGGAGGTTGAGGCTGCAGTGAGCCGTAATCGCGCTACTGCAGTTTAGCTTGGGCAGCAAAGCAAGGCCCTGTCTCAAACAAACAAACAAACAAAACTGAAATAGTTGTTGTCTTTTGTAGGGAGACTAATTGAAAAGGGGCATAAGATAACTTTCTGGAGTGATAGAAACATAGTTTATCTTGGGATTTGGGTTAAGAGGTGTATACATTTGTCAAAATTATGCAGTTAAGATTAGTGAATTTAAATGTCTGTACATTTAACTAAAAAAAAAAAAAAAAAGACAACCAATACCAATGAATAATCAAATGAGAGTTACAGAGTGGGTGGAAGCACAGATAAAGCAAAAAATGGCAAAATTTTGTTTTTTTTGTTTTTTTTTTTTAATTATTCATTTTTAATTTTAGTAGGTTTTTGGGGAACAGGTTGTGTTTGGTTACATAGATAAGTTCTTTAGTGGTAATTTCTGAGATTTTGATGCACCCACCACCTGAGCAGTATACCCTACACCCAGTGTGTAGTCTCTTATTCCTCACTCCCCTCCCACCCTTTCCCCCAAGTCCCCAAAGTCCATTGTATCATTCTTATGCCTTTGCATCCTCATAGCTTAGCTCCCACTTATGAGCAAGAACATAAAATATATGGTTTTCCATTCCTGAGTTACTTCACTTAGAATAATGGTCTCCAATTCCATCCAGGTTGCTGCAAATGCCATTATTTTCTTCTTTTTTATGGCTCAGTAGTATTCCATGGAGAGAAATATATATATATATTTCTCCCTTTCACATTTTCGTTATCAACTCATTGATTGAGCTGGTCCATATTTTTGCAGTTGTGAATCATGCTGCTCTAACATGTGTGTGCAAGTATCTTTTTCATATAATGACCTCTTTTCCTCTGGGTAGCCACCCAGTAGTGGGATTGTTGGATCAAACGGTAGATCTACTTTTATTTCTTTAAGGAATCTCCACACTGTTTTTCATAGTAGTTGTACTAATTTATATCCCCACCAATACTGTAAAAGTGTTCCATTTTCACCATATTCACGCCAATATCTATTACTTTTTGATTTTTTGATTATTGCCATTCTTGCAAGAGTGAGGAGGTATCTCATTGTGGTTTTGATTTGCATTTCCCTGATAATTAGTGAGGTTGATCATTTTTTCATGTTTGTTGGCCATCTGTATATCTTCTTTTAAGAATTGTCTGTTCATGTTCTTAGCCCAGTTTTTGATAGGATAATTTGTTTTGTTCTTGCTGATTTGTTCGAGTTCCTTGTAGATTTCGGATATTAGTCCTTTGTCAGATGTATATAGATTGCAAAGGTTTTCCCCCACTCTGGGTTATCTATTAACTCTGCTGATAATTTCTTTTGCTGTACAGAAGCTTTTTAATTTAATTAAGTCCCATCTATTAACCTTTGGTTTTTTTGCATTTGTTTTGGGGTTCTTGATCATGAAGTCTTTGCCTAAGCCAATGTCTAGAAGGGGCTTTTTAATCTTATCTTCTAGAATTTTCATGGTTTCAGGTCTTAGATATAAGTCTTTGATTCATCTTGAGTTGATTTTTGTACAGGTTGAGACATGAGGATCCATTTTCACTCTTCCACATGTGGCTTGCCAATTATCCCAGCACCAACATGGCAGAATTTTCATCGTTATTGAAGCTGAGAGATGGCTTGATGGGGATTTATTTAGTCATTCTTTCTTTCTTTGTATAGGTTTGAATTTCCCCCAGATAACAGTTAAAATTTCTGAAATAAGAGAAAACTTTATTCTACTTGTCGAATTGGCATAACAATGAAAGGAAAACGGTTTTTTGTTTGTTTGTTTTGGCCTGAATTTCATTTGTCTGTTATTAACATTATGGCTGATGTATTTTTTATATGCCTTTGCCTGTTAATTCTTTGCCAATCCTTTTCATTTTAACTATCTAAATATATTTGTTTTAAGCATATCTTTTCATATACCCTTGAGCTGCACTTTGTTTTGTTAGCCAAACTGAATTTTTTTTTTTTCTTTTTTTTTCTTTTTTTAAGGTGGAGTCTCGCTCTGTCGCCCAGGCTGGAGTGCAGTGGCGCCATCTCGGCTCACTGCAAGCTCCGCCTCCCGGGTTCACGCCATTCTCTTGCCTCCGGAGTAACTGGGACTACAGGCGCCCGCCACCACGCCCGGAGAATTTTTATTTTTGAGGGAGACGGGGTTTCACCGTGTTAGCCAGGATGGCCTCGATCTGCTGACCTCGTGATCCGCCCGCCTTGGCCTCCCAAAGTGCTGGAATTACAGGTGTGAGCCACTGCGCCTGGCCGAATTTTTTTCTTTTAATATGTTCAATAAGCTCACATTGATAGGAGTGATTGGTTTAGTCTTAGTTCTACGACATTGTTTCACATTATCTTTTCAATGTCTTTCATATTGTGGTTTGAATTCTCTGTGGTTTTAGTATTTCTTTTGATATTTATTTAGAAAGTATATCTTTTTTCTCTAGTTGTTACATTTAACTGTATATAATACCCTTAAGTCACCTCTTTCTTTGGAAGCTTAGTTTTTACTATAAGCAATATTGAAATTAGGCAATATCTATTTATTTTCTTCTTTCCTCTTTCTCATTTTCCAATTTTAACCACTGATATAATTTTAATTTTAATGTTTTCATTCCTAAGTATACTAAACTGCTGCATTTGTGAATTTCGGCTAATACCCTTATACTCCCTATTAAAATCTATGAAAATATCAGAGAGCTAATTTGACTTTCCATTAGTTCTCCTCATTTCATATTTTTGTTAGTTTCATAATGCCTTTTGATATAGTTGAGTTACGTGTCCCCTCTAAATCTCACGTTAAGTTGTAATCCCCAGTGTTGGAGGTGGGGCCTGGTGGGAGGTGATTAAATCATGGGGGCAGTTTTCTCATGAATAGTTTAGCACCATCCCCCAGGTCCTGTCTTAGGACAGTGAGTGAGTTCTCATGAGATCTGGTTTTTCAAAAGTATGTGGCACTTTCCTTCCCCCCAACTCTCTCTCACTCCTGCTCTCTGCCTGTGAGGTGCCTGCTCCCACTTTGGTTTCCACCATGAGTAAAAGTTCCTTGAGGTCTCCCCAGACGCTATGCTTCCTGTACAGCCTGCAGAACTGTGAGACAATTAAAACTCTTTTCTTCATAAATTACCCAGTCTCAAGTATTTCTTTATAGCAATGCAAGAATGCACTAAATACACCTTTTTCTCTTAAAGCATATTATATTTATATACTATTCTGCCAAGGTTTATCATCCTCTTATCTCAGTTCTACAGTTAAATATTTTCAGTTCACACCTCACAGACCTCATAAATGAAGTTTTTTTCCAGTCATTTTGTCGTGGCAGAAGTTTATTCTCTACTACATTCCTGAGCAAATACTCATGGGAATGATATTCCCAGGGGGCTCGCCTGTTCAAAACTTCCTTTGATTGGTTGTCAATGGCCTTACACTTGAAGGATATTAAAATTCATGTCTCATATTTCTTTCCTGAGTGTTGAAAAATATGTTTTATTACTTCCTAACCTAAAAAAATGCATTTTACTGTTTTTCTTTTTTTCTTGATTGAGGTAAACTTTATAAATATTGAAATTTACCCTTTTTATTTTATACCATTTTACTGTTTTCCTTTTTTTCTTGATTGAGTTAAAATTGATAAACATTGAAATTTACCCTTTTTATTTACTCTTTCTAAATATGTTTATTAACGGGTTGTAAGAATTCTGTTCCAAGTAGACTAAAGTCCCCATTTCCTTACTCGCTATGAGCAAAGGGTTATTTTTAGTTTCAACAGGCTCCTATATTCCTTGGCTCATGGACCCTTTCTCTGTCTTTGAAGCCAGCAGTGACCAATCGAGTCCTTCTCATGCTTCAAATCTCGCTGACCTCTCCTTCTGCCTCCTCTCTCTTGCATTCCTCTTTTATTGCATATCTCTGACTGACTCTTCCATTTTCTGTTCTGCTTTTAAGGACTTTGTGATTAGATTGGGCACATCCAGGTGTTCCAGGATAATCTCCCTATTTTAATGTCAGCTGATTAGTAACTTTAAATATATCTGCAAAGTCATTTCACAACAGTATGTGAAGTCATGTTTGATTTTATTTTCTTTACAACAGGCATGAGAATCTTAGGGGGACACCTTTAGAATCCTGCTTACCACATACAGACATGAAAAAACTCACTTGATATTACTTACGAGGGAAGTATAAACTAAGCAGACAATGAGATACCATTTTTCACCTTCCATTTAGGCTAACATCAACCTGTGTGATAACATACTGATGAAGGATAGGAGTAACAAGAACGTGGATATATTGCTACTAGAACTTTTAACTGGCATAACATCGATAGAGGGTAATGTGGCAAAATCATAACTACAAACATAAATTTGTGTTTGTCCAGAAATTCTACTTCCAGAAGTTTTTTCTACAGATGTTACAGATGTATGGAACGAACAAGGTTGTTTACTGCATGTTGATTTTTGTAGCAAAATATTGAAAGCAAACTAAATACCCAGGGGACTAGTTAACAAGGTAGCATCACTTGATATCAATAGAACACAATACATAGACTGCAATAGAATACATAAAAACAATGATGAGCTTTTTTATATACTATAATAAATGAAACGTAAGATATATTTTTAAAAGTTATAGAACAGCAAATATTATATGCAACCTGTTGAGCAAAAAAAAAGGAGTAGCAGAATATATACACCTATATGTATTTGCTTACATCAGCGTAAAATATATCTGAAAGTATATGAAAGAAACACAATAATAATTGATGCCTTCAGGGAAGAGGAATTGGTGGCACCTGGAAATTTTTGGGACTCTTTGCATCTCGGATCGTGTAAATGTATAATCCAGATAATAGCTAAATGAGTACAATAAACTATGTAAAGTAATTTCTACCAACACCACTGTTTCTTGAAAGTAAATATTTTTAGAGGGGAGGCAGGCATCTAATGAGTGTGAATCAAGCAGCCAGCAGAGCAACTTGTGGACATCATGTTTTTCCATCTTTAGTACAGTTTGTATGATTAATGATAGTCTCCCCATTTTACAGTTGAAAAGACTGAAGTCCAGAAAGATGTGGAACTACCCAAGACTGCACAAGTGCTAAGACATTTGTCTAGGGTTCGACCCAGGGCAATTTTCTATCACAGTTTTAACCACTGCACAGAAGACTATATATTTTTTAAAAAAGAATATTATCTTAGAACAAAGAATATCCTTTTTAAAAAAATGTTTCTCTTTATATAAAATTAAAGCCATTGCCTTTCTATTTTCCATTTTGTGTGTACAGTGGCATTGGCTCCAAATTAAAGTTTAAGAAATACTGATGGAGGCCAGGCACGGTGGTTCACGCCTGTAATCCCAGCACTTTGGGAGGCTGAGATGGGTGGATCACCTGGGATCAGGAGTTCGAGAACAGCCTGGCCAACGTGGCGAAATTCTGTCTGTACTAAAAATACAAAATTAGCCAGGTGTGATGGCTCATGCCTGTGATCCCAGCTGCTTGGGAGGCTGTGGCAGGGGAATCGCTTGAACCTGGGAGGCGGAGGTTGCAGCGAGCCAAGATTGCACCATTGCACTCCAGCCTGGGCAACAAGAGTAAAACTCCATCTCAAACAAAATAAAATAAAATAAAATAAAATAAAATAAAATAAAATAAAATAAAGAAAAAGAAACACTGATGGAGTTCAGTCTGCAGTCCCTACTATAATGCCTTCCGTAGGAAGACCCAACACTTCTCCTTGAAAACCTTTATTGACTGTGATTTTTCCCATAAGATAAGTTTCTCAGAAAGCAGTCTGTTCCTCGTGTTCAAGCAAGTTTCAGTGCTACGAAGTTTGTGCTACATCAGTCTGAAATAGGCTTTCCTTGCAACCTTGGTGTCTTTGTCCTAAATTTCCCCTGTGGGGACATCATGAAAGATTCTCTTCGTCAACACAGCTCTTCAAGCATTCAAAACATTTCCATTTCAAGTTCAAACCTTCCAAGCTTCTCTATGTCACATACAATAGGATTTTTAGAGTCTCTCAATCTGCGTAAACAAGTAATTCTCCTCTGAGGCCACTCCAGTTTATCAGTGTTTTTGATAGAATATTTTACCAGGGAAAATTGGCCAGCATTGAAGCAGGTAGGGGTTATTCCCAACAGTTTCTATATATCATCCTGTTAACAAAGGCAAAAATAGATTATCTTTACGACAGGAGGATCAGCCTGTTACCTGTTATATCAGCCTGTAATCAAGCAGTCATATACAACCTTGAATTATTTTTCACATTTGCAACTTAGGTTTCCAACCCCCGCCCCCCCCCCCACACACACACAGAGAAAGAGAGAGAGAGAGATAGAGTCAGAGACAGAGAAGGATAAAGAGAGAGAGAAAGAACGTATTCTTTGCCTTAAGGGCAAGATTTCCATATTTCCATTTAAATTTTTTCAGAGTCAGGTTGTTGAAAAAGAAGAAAGCTAAATTCAGGGGAATAAAATGGAGAAAGTAGAGAAAAATTAAAAATGGGAAAAAAATGAACTTGAAATATATATCAGTATGACTTGGTGTATTCTTTTTCCATTATTGATTCATCTATGGAAGCTCCTGGCTTTTTTGGCACAAAATATTTAAGATGCTTTGTCAACATCTAAATTTCAGACCATTAATAACATTACATCATTACATGTTATAAATAGCTAACATTTACTGAAGCACTTGTGTACCAGGAACTATTACAAGGGCTTTCAATGAGAGACATGTTTTTATTTCACAACCCTATGACGTAGATATTATATTCTATTTTTAAAGATGAGAAAACTGAGGTCTGGAGGAGTTAGCTTATTTGCCCAAGGTCATAGAACAAATGATCAATAAAGCTGCTATTCAAAACTAAGAAGTTCAGTTTTGAGACAAACGACATGCTGTTAATTATATAATAGTTCTGGAAAAAGCCATGCTTGTTTGAGTTCCTTCTTGAAAAGGGTAAAAATATTGAAATTCAGAATACGCAGAATCGGTAATGGCTATAGACCAGGGAAAAGCTGCAGTCAAATTAGCCAAAAACTCACTCATAGAAGGAAGGCAATAAGTTCAGTGGTTAGGTGCAACGCATATGTTTTGAAATCACATAGACTGAACTTGAATTCAACTCTGCTGTTTACCAAGGTAAGGACATGGACAAATAGCCTGACCTGAAGCCCCAGCTTCCTCATCTACAAAATGAAGACAGTATCTCCTTCAAAGGGCTCTTACCAAGAACAAATGTGATGATATATGTAAATCACTTCACAATACTGGACACATAGTATGCACTTAATAAATGACTGCTATTATATTATTATTATAGTCAAGTTTGAGTCATGATGCCGGAGGGAGCTTATGCCTGGTAAATTCAATTTTCTCCCTCAGTGAAGTTGCTCGTGTCCCTAACCTCCAGTAGTGCCTAATTCAGGAATGTGTGCTCAATAATTAATCATAGATTATATTTTATTGCATTAGCTGATGTTGCTTTCCACTTTTAGCTGTTTCATAACTTCATGGAGGATGTGTCATTTTTTTCATTAACAAAAAGAAGATGTAAAAGAAATCTGGAGAATATTCTCATTTCTACTATTTCCAAATTGTATTTTTCCTTCCATGATATCATTTATTGTTTACTATAAAAGACTATTAAAATGTCAGTAACAATGGCAGTTTCTGTGGTTGGAGAACACATATTGTTTAGAATAAAAATTCAACAGAGTATGTAGCTGCTGAGAGCCTGGGATAGTCACAGACTTTTATCAGAATCATCATAAGTGGAAAGAAAAGAATCATTTTATTTAAAATTAAAATGTTATTTTTATTATTTACCTTGGGTATCAGTATTTTCACACTATTTGCAGCTTTTTTTTTTTTTTTTTTTTTTGAGTCAGTGCTTTGCTCTGTTGCCCAGTCTGGGGCGCTGTGGTGTGATCCCGGCTCACTGCAACCTCCACCTCCTGGTTCAAGAAATTCTCATGTTTTAGCTGGGACTACAGGTGTGTGCCTCTATGCCTGGCTTATTTTTGTACTTTTAGTAGAGATAGATTTTCGCCATGTTGTCCAGGCTGGTCTTGAACTCCTGACCTCAAGTGATCTGCCCGCTTCAGCCTTCCAATGTGCTGGGATTGCAAGGTTGAGCCACCATGCTTTTTCAGGTTTCCAAGGACTTGTGTCTCCCAGGAAAAGTCTCTCCAGGCACAAATGGCTGACAACGCTGGAAATGACCAATTCTAGCCAATTTTACTTCTCTTCGAATAGCACATTGATACAATTATATTCAACACTTTTAAACACAACACAATTTTACTAATGGAGACTACATGATTGAAAAGTAAAGTTGAAATTGAAGTCAGATCCTCTGACTCTTTTGTCTTAAACTGGATTATCTTCCTATCGAATTTAGAATATAATCTACACTCCTTACCAAATTCTTTAAGGTTTTCAAGGTTTTTGGTAGATTTGTCGGTGCCTCTTTCTCTGACCACGTCTCTTTTCCATCTTTCCCGGTGCCCTGTCCTCTAAGCACACTGGCATCCTTCACCACTCGAGCTTTCCCGGCTTTCTGGCTTTTTGTCAGGGCTCTTCCTGCAAAATTCACTACTTGCAGACCTTTACTTAAATGGCCCCACCTCCCCACCTTGATTATCTAATCTAAACTTGATCTCCCATTCCAGTCATACACGGGGGCAAACTGTTACATTTTATTTCTAAAGATCCTTATCTGAAGCTATCACTGTTATTTTCATGTTAGTTGTCTGCCTCTACTAGAGTGTAAGAATTGTGAGAGCAATAAGTATCTGTTTTGATCACGGCTGAATCCTCAGTGCTCTAGAGGAGTGCTTGGTATGTGGTAGATACTCAAGGTATATTTGCTCAATTAAATTATAGGGATTTAAAACATATTCAAATTAGAACAATAGCATAGTGACTACACTTACTCTAGAATTAGCCTGCTTGGGTTTTCATACCCCAGTTTTGCCAGTTGCAGCTCTTTATTATTCTGTCTGTCAGATTGTATCTATTAGATTGGGACAAGAGTTGTTACAGGTTTTACCATTACCTAATGGCAAAAACCACAATTACTTTTCTACCAACACAACATATTACAGGATCACTGAAAGAACTGCCTGCAATAATGAATGAATGTATTCAGTACAGTAAGTTCTCAGTAAATATTAACTATAACTGCATTTCTTTCGTATTTTGAAAGCCTTGTTTTCTTAGAAGTTTTATCATAAACACACTTAACGTAGAACTGTTAAGAATCTCCTGACTAATGTGGATAATTCTTCATATTATTAACTCGTATGTGCTTTATTCTAGGATTAGCAAATACGAGATGACATCCCCTTCTCTCCTTGCAATTGTGTTCTAGAGGCTTTCACCCACCCCATGCATGCGACTTTTAATTTCTGTGCCTACAACTTTCACTACTTCATACATGCATCGAGTAAATGAATTTATCTAAAGAACAGCTTTATGCTAGAAACTAGAGATATTCCCAAGCTATACGGGAGGGCAGATAACTATAAAACACATTAAACTTATATAATTACAATCTGAGATAAGTCCTATGAAGGAATTATAGAGCGTGCTATGAAAGTGTATCACAACAAGACTCAATTTAGATTTAGAAGTGGGAAAAGTAAGGGAAGGCATCTTGCAAGAAATTATGTTTGAGCTGAAATTGAAGGCTGAGTGCAAGTGAACCAGGCAGAATCTAGAAGACACAGGGTTCTAAGGAGAGGAAACCAAATTTGTGAAGTTCCTGAGAAATAAGGACATTAAAAATTTAAAGGAAGCGGAAAAGTCTTGACATAAGGTGATGAGTGGAGAGCAAAGTGTTAGAGATGAATCTGTAGTGGAGACTGAGGCCAAGTCCTGAGTACCTTAAAGATGACATCAGGAATTAGGGATTTTCTCTTTCATATAGTTAAAACTCATGAAGATTTAATGGAGATGAGTCAAGATCATATGTGCATGTGTAGAAACTCACTTTGACTGCATTGTTGAAGATGGATAGGAAGGCAGGCAGAGGTTATCTCATTCAGGTAGAGAGGTGGTGGCTTAGAATAGAGGAGAGATGGTGAGAGAGAGAAGTGAATAAATTCCAGAAATATTCCTCTTTCAGTCGTGAAGCATCGGAAGTTAGCATGAAGTATGTTGAGTACCAGAAGTCTTTAATTAAGTAAGGATGACAGTGAAAAATCTCCTAGCTGAGATCACGGACCAGTCTATCAACAGGCAGTTGTTAACAGTTATCAACTGTTATCTTAGGTATGCACATGACAATGGTATCCTTCATTAACTCCAGTAAAACAGGTATGGAAAATAGTCATATTAAATAGCTGATCTCTTTGAAAAAGTTTAAATTTAAATACAAAATATGAATTTTGATTGGTACATTTTCCCAGATACACAGTTGTGACTAAAACCTGTTTCTTTCCAATTTATCTACAAATAAATTGCCACCACTGTTACATAAATTGGATGTGTATTCTCCAGCTATAGAAAATAGGATGACAATTCATTTTAACAAACATGTATTCAACACTGCCTGTATGCCAGCCACTGTGATATAGTGGCAACATGAAGATCAAAAGACATGCCTCTACTAAAGAATACAACAGATGCGCCTTCATTCTAGTACTTGTAATTTTTTATTACATAAACTAGTTTTAAGGAACAGCTAAATCCATCAGCTAACTATGGTCAGAATGGCATTTTTACAGCAATTGTGCTGTAAATAAAAGCACTGCATTTGTTGAATTTCTCCAACATTTATATGAACAAAATAAAAGATAAGTAGGTACTTAGATCCAATATCATCAGTTCCATGACAATAGGTGCTATATCCATTTTGTTCAATATTGTATTTTCAATATTTAGCTCATTATCTAGGACATGGTAGATATCTGGCACAGTAATAAATGACAAAATTAAAATGCTTGAATTCTGCTACTTGGGGTAGAATTGAAAACCTCTACATTTAGAAGGGCCCATCAGATACATAAATATTCAAAATCAGATATACAGAGACTAAATCATTGGTAAGAGTTGTCCTTTGTCTTTTTCCAGATAAAATTGCTTTCCATCCTTTTCAGCCAAAATTCTAGGGCTTTACCTGAGAGTTCATTGAAACAATCAGCAAATACAAATATATATATATACATACACACACACAATATATATAGACAAATATATATACAAATGTATATATATTTGTATTTGCTGATTGTTTCAATGAACTCTCAGGCAAAACCCTATTTGTGTGTGTGTGTGTATATATATTTGTATATTTGTGTATATATGTTTATATATAGTGTATATATGTATATATGTGTGTATAACACATATGTATAATATATGTATGTATAATATATATGTATGGATATATGTATAATTTTCACTCAACTTATACATATCTTTCATATATAGTAGTCTCATACCTGTACACACTCATCTATATATATATTATGATATATAGTTATATATGTACTATATGTTGTAATATATATATAACTATATATAGAACTCTCAGGCAAAACCTTATTTGCATATATACATTTGTATATATATGTATATATATTTGTGTATATATGTATATATGTTTGTATATATGTATATATTTGTGTATATATACATACATGTATTATACATATATGTATATTATACATGCATATATGTATAATGTATGTATATACACACAATATAATATACATACATATATGTATAATACATGTATGTATATATGTATGTATAATTTTCACTCAATTTACTTATACATGTTTCTCATATATATAGTAGTCTCATACCTGTACACAGTCAAATATATACACACTATATATATCATATATACTCATATATACTGAGATATGAGTGTGTATAGGGATATGAGACTACATGTGAGACAAATGTATATATAAATTGAGTGAAAATTATACAAACATAATATGTTATATATAGTGATATATAATACATATTTACTATACAGAGAGAGTGAACTGTCCTGCTCATTGGTTTTGCTAAGGTCTACTTCTATGTAGAAATCAACTAACCTGTGCGGGAAAGAAGCTAGAACCTAAGGTTTCGCAAAACTTCCCTTCCTTCATGTCTGGTAATCAATTCAAATCAATTGCAAAATTCCTTCTTTACATCTACTATGCCTTGGGTACTTGCAGGTTGTTGGGAAATAAAAATAAACAAAATAAGGCCTGCACTCAAATATTTTCCAGTTTAGTTGGGGAGAAAGAGAAGTAAGCAAACAATTATAATGCAGTATGCTATGTGCTATAAAAGAATGACATCAGATCCTTAAAAAAACATGTCCCAGTCAGTTTGGGCTGCCATAGCAAAATGTCATAGGTTGGGTGGCTTAAATAACAGACATTAGTTTTCTCAGTTCAATTTCTGGTGAGAGCTTTCTTCCTGCTGGCAGACACCTGCCTTTTAGCTGTGTCTTCACGTGACACAGAGAGAAAACAAGCCCTGGTCTCTATTTCACTTCTTATGAGGACACCAATCTTATGAAGTTAGATCCCAACCCTTATGACATCATGTAACCTTTATTATTTCCTTAAAGGCCCTATCTCCATATACAACTGCATTAGGGGTTAGGCCTTCAATATAAGTGAATTTTGAGGGACACAATTCAGTTCATAGTAATGCATTGAAGGCAGAGAGGGGGCTGATAATCACAGAGAAAGAGCAGCCAGGAAGCAGTCCTGTCAGAAAAATGATTGTGACTTTCTATTTATATGAGGAGGGGACAGTGTGAGCACATATGAAGGCAAGAACTTGAAGAATGATATACAATGTGAATGAGAGTGGGGCAATTGTTGGAGGCTAGAAATATACATTCGGGAGTCATCAGCATGTTAGACTCAGTGAAACCACCTAGGTAGACAGAGGAAAGTCCTGGGGATTAATCTCTGGCATGGCACATCCACAAGTAGAGTTTGCTGAAAGGAGGGGGATCCTGCAGAGGAATCTGAGAAGGAGTGAAGTAGGTGGTGGGGAGATCCAGCAGAGTGTGTGTTTCAGATACCAAAAGAAGCCTGAGTTTCAAAGACAAGGGTCAAAGATAAACGGTGGTAAACGCTACTAATGAGTCTAGGAAGATGGCACACTGAGATTGACATTCGACTAGCAAAGGGAGAGATGATTATTTGTAACTTGAACCAGAGCAATTTGCTTGCAGTTGTAAAGACTGGGCTGAGGCAGGTTCGAGAAAGAAGGGCATGAGCCCTGGCAAAAGCAAGTATCAAGGCTTCAAGTAATTTTGCTGTAAAGGGAAACAGAGGAGGGGTATATAATATGGGATAGCTCCAAACAGGAATAGAGCCCCCGGCACCCCAATACATCTACCTGCTCCAAAATCCACATTATGCTAGTGTAAGTTTATATTTATGTGTAGTACCACCTAGAAGAGGTTTAACTATGATAAAAACAAAAGATTAACTGAGAACAACTGAATAAGCCCACATTTTGAAACATGAACTATAGTTTACTAAACAGCTTTCTAAAGCTTAGTTATGTATTTAACAGACAGGAAATTATATGTTTTGGGTTTTGATTTTGACTTCCAATTCCTTCTTTAGATAAAAGTCTGTAAACTTCTTAGCCATATTAAGTTAAAGGAAGTGTATCTGCTCTGGCTGTATTGAAATCCACTTCTTTTCATATTCAGCAGCTTCATCACCTACTTCGTATTTGTTTTTACTATTTATTCCCTTTTCTTTATGAATGAGAATGGTAATTGTTTTATAATAGTGACCTCCTTTCTCTGTTATTTGTTTGTTTGGTTGTTTTATGTTGACTCTGGAAAACTTGTACCACTCCGAGTATTATGCAAAAGTTTAACTAAATATGTATCATTGAGGGTATTTTTAAGGTTTATTTTCCATCTGTCTGCTCTTTGATAAACCATTGGGTTCCCCACCATGGCTTCTTCTTATCTGCTTTAATTCTTGTGGCTTTATGAATTTTTATTTTATTCTCAAGTGTGACAGAAATATCCTATGGTAACACCCCTAATGAGCCACACCTTTGTGCAATTGTCTCTCTTCAATTGTAAGTAGAATTGTAACTTGCTTCCGTTCAGTTGAATATAATAAAGGTGATGAGATATCTCTCCTACGATTATGTTACATTATAAAAGACTCAGAATAGAGAGACAGATTCTCCTGCTGGCCTTGAATAAGCCAGCAGGCACACTACGGACTGCCCCTGGAGAAGCACACTTGACCTAGTTCTTGGGTGAACCCTAGGACCTGTATGGCTGAGGTAGCTTCTTACTGGCTATGGCTCCAAAACTGAATGAGCTAGCAAGTGGATTCTTCCCTAGTCCAACTTTCAGATGAGAACAAAACCACTTTCACCTTGATTCCAGGCTTGTGAGATTTATCGGTAGACCCAGTCAAAACATGCCCAAACTACAGACTCAAAGAACCTGTCAGATAATAAATGTTTGTTGTTTTAAGCCACTAAATTTGTGATGATTTGTTATGATGCAATATAAAATGAATACACAATGCTTTCTTTGTTCTCTAAGACTATATCTCTTTATATGTACATATCACTGGATGTTTTTAGACCCAATTTGATAGTCTCTAACATTAAGAGATAGTTTTGACAAATTTCACTGTATTATATCTATAGTCTTTTCAAATTATTTCTATTATCATATTTCATATTTTCATTTGTAATGCTTTCTTTTTTTTCTTTTTTTTTTTTTTCCCCTCACTTCTGGTTCTTTGTTAGATAGCTCGAGTAGCCTTCAAGTCACTTAAAAATTATACATTCTATTTCTATGTTTATGGCTGGGCTTCTTGTATATACTTAAAATTATTTAATCCTATTTATTCTGAAAACAATTAAAATGTATATTTTTCCCTAGTAAAATAAGTATTTTAGCATATTGACATGCCAATATTGTCTCCCCTTGCTATTATATTAGTAATGTCTCAAATTTTAATTAGCAATAAGCTATACCACCTCAACTTCACATAGCATCTTCTGGACTGATTAATTAATGAGAATTTCCTTTGAAAGTGTTTTTTATTTGGGTCTTTGGCAAAGCTTGTGATGTCTCATATGCCTGAGAATATTTTTATATTATGCCTTAATTTTGGGATGACAAATTTGTTGGCTATACATTTGGTTCATAGCTTCTTTTATTTAAAAACTTAAAGATGTTGTTCCATTATTGTCTAGGTTTCACTGTTTCTATTAAGAAGTCTGAATCTAATTTTTAGTCTCCCATAGGTAATCTGCTTTTTCCCCTCTGGAAGCTGTTAGAATTTTCTTGTGGCCTTTGGTATTCTTAAATGTCAGATATCTAGATATAGGTTTTTCCCCTGTTCTGCCTACTTAACACTTCAGTTCCTCTTTTAATCTAATGTGTTTATCAAATCTGGAAATTTGTCTCCAGTATTTCTCCAGATAAATCCTTCTTCTCATTTTTATTTTTCTCTCCTTCTTCAACTCTTATCATTTTCTATGTACCTCTTAGGTTTATTTTATCCCTTCCTTCTGCCTTCTGATCTGCCAGCTCACCATTTCTTTCTCTAGTTAAGTTCACACTTTAAAAAAATCTTATCTACTGTTTTCTTAATTTCAACGATTACAATATTCATACCTAATGTTTGCAATTGCTTCTTTTTTATGACTTTTGTACTTGCTTGAAGATGGTAATATCATTCTTCATATTCTTTCTCATATTTGTTATGACAACTTTTAATTGTTGGTCCACATGTGTCAATAGCTCTGCTTCAGGTGGCATGCTAATTCTATTGTAGCCAGTGTACGTAGTACACTTTTGCCTTTCTTTTACAATATTACCTAATATTATTTCTCAAATGTCAATTTATTGTGTCTTGTAACTTTACATTTAGCTTCTCTCTTTGGCTCCTGTATGTTAGGAAGGGGCCTAAGCCTAGGCCCTGGATTATGACAACAACACTAAATTCAGAGAGAGGGAAGATAAAGCCCGAAGTAGAGAGCTCCTAGTACCATGAAGCCATTCCCTTGGGGGAAATCCTCTAACCCTACTTTAATTCTAAACACTTTAGGAGAAGCACTATGGGGAGATGAAACCTCCCTAGGCTATAATCTATCAAACTTGTAGGTTTAGAAGGGAAGGAGGGGCTGCTCAGGGGAGTAACTTATTCTGTATCTGTTTTTTTATCAACTCCTTGCCCCAGAAAGGCTTTGCATTGCTTTGAAATTACCCCATGGACACCAACAGCAACAGCCTGATCCACGTAGGTTTAAGAATACATCGTAGTCAATGACTGCCAGCTGCCATGTGCCAGCCACCAAGAAGCAAGAGCAGATCCTCCAACCGACGTTCTGTCTACAGCCTGCAGCATCCTTCTCTTCCTCCTCTTTCCTCATTGCTCTTCCCTCATACTTTCCAAAATCACTACCTCAAACAGCTTTCAGAGCTGGCTGTCAGGAAGAGCCAGCAGCTTATGCTAGCTCACTGTCTTCATTGTATATTTTTTCTCTACTTGGTCTCAGGCCTGTTCATATATCATGTCTAAGCTTCAGCAGAGAGAGGACATTTTTAGGAAAAGAAGGAAGAAATTTTCCAGGTTCAGTAAAATGGAAAAGTGCTGCCAATCCCACTAAGCACATACATTCTAATATTTCTGGTACTACAATATCAAACCCTTTTTGGTAGCTGTAGCTACCTGTGATGTTACTGTTTAATCAGTTAGTTCATTTGTGTAATGATTTAATACAATTGAACATTCATATCCACTTTTATCAATGTATAGAAAAAACAGAAAGTCCTAGAAAACGGTGGTTCAATTCATCCATTCAGTTAGTCCAAAACCATTTAAGAAGCATTTCCTATGTGCCAGTCTCTAAGATATAGCAACAAATGTGACTAGAATGAAGTACTTGTCTTCAAGAGATCCTCACTAAATGAATCCTAATTGAGATAAACAGTCTTTAAGAAATAAAATTAAATATATTCATAGACTTTGTACAAAGTCCCAATGGAGCCCAGAGAAAGGAGCTCATAACTTACTAGGGAGGGGTACAACAATTTCCTGGAGACGAGTCACCTGAGGATGTGCCACAAAATCAAGGTCATGGTGTTCTGGACTCTCAGAAAACTTCTAATTTACAATATCCACCCCTAACTACTCCAAAATCTCTATGCACCGACTTTACCTGCCATTGCAAAAAAGTAAAAATAAAACTGGTCTGATGGTTGCTGCCTGAGCCTACAGGTTGTTTGCTAATAGTCTGTATTGATTACAGTTATTATAATATATACAGTTTAGTAGATACTGATTCTGAATGCGAGTGTGGTTACGTGTAAGCCAGTGTCTCCCTGTCTAGATGTGGGCTTGCCTGTATACCAACGGGTAAGCACCAGGGCTTCTGAAACCCTGACATGTGGTTACATACATATTCAAGATGAGGATGTGAAGCCATAAAAAGTTTATCTCCTGCCTTGTTGCTACTTACTTTTCACCATTTCCTCTATCTAGGACCAATGAACCATTTCCTCTATCTAAGATCAATGAACAAATCAGTTCTGTGAGCAGAGTTAGAAGTTTCAGCTCTTAAGCCTCTGGTAGGTATCTTAATATCAAATCCACATGAGCTTAATCATGATGGAGCAAGGACTATCTCACTTACCTCATTTCTTACTTAAGTCTTCATGAAAAGATTTCGCAAACAAAAGGCATCAAAGGTTTGTTTAGCAAATATGCATTTGGCATTACTGTGTTCCAGGAATCGGGGTAGGTGCTGGGGATATAGAAGTAACCAACACAGAATTTCTACTTCATAAAATTTATACTCGGATGAGGCAAGGAGACATTGAATAAGTAATTACAAATATGGTGAATGCTATAAAAGAGAAGTATAGGGTGCTGTGGAAGCATAGAGAGGGTGCTTTAACTTGTCACTTCTAAAGAACCACCGTGGTAAATTGAGATTTCACATCAAAACCAATAGGACTAGAATTGTATGCTTCATTTTTTAGAGGTTGTATTGTGAATGGTTTGTGCTTTTTATACGTGATACCCATGGAGGAATCTTGAGGCCACAGGATAAACACAATGCATATTTCTAGGGTTTCAGTTTTATTTGAAGATTTTAGAAAACAAACATTTTATATTAAAACAAATACAGATATACTATGGAGTAGACTGTATGCATGTTAAAGATAAAAGATGAAACTTCAAAGAAATTTCACACTTGCTGTGCTTCCCTTTGAACTACACCCCCAGACTCCCTAGGGGTGTATATTCATTCTCGTCTGCCTTTAGGGGTACTTTATAAAAAATAATGTTTGGCAAGAGACGGATGGAAAGAGCATGGAGTCAAACAGATTTGGATTTGGGATCTGGTGCCATTCAGAATAGGTGGGTAGCCCTCATCAAGCTAGGTAACCTCTGTGACTCAGTTTCATTGGGGATAACATAGAGATAATCTTGTACTTCTCAACATTGCTGTGAAGATTTAGTTGTAGCAAATAGAAAATTTTCAGGGCAGTATTTGCTACAAAACAGGCACTTAAAATATTAGTTACCTCTTCCCAATAACAGTGAAATAAATGATTGTCTAACAATCTTATTGCTTAAACTCAGCACGGCTAGAACTATAGAAGGAACAACTCAAGGAAGCAGGTTTTAGAAAGCCCCATTTATGTTACCATCTGTTTATCCATTCGCATAATAGCTACTGTAATAACAGCTAACAAATGTGAGTGTATGTGTGGGGAATCTGAAATGCTTGTAAACTGTAACTTAAGGAAACAAAACAAACAAACCTATCCATGTTCCATATGTTGACATATTTTTACTCTGTGCCAGTATTTTTAACCATTTCATATTATAAAAGGAAAAAATAACAATAACCAAAACTATATCCACCCCTCTGATGAATGAAATACAGGATTAAAGAGTATAAGAGTCTTTGGTAAACCCTTTATCAATATAAAACTGTAATATGTGGTTGTTTAATTACAAAGATAGGCTAATAAAGGGCTTCATGATTCTTGATACTAGGTACTCTCAAATCCGAGCAGTTTTCATACTCATTTTTTAAAAATTCAGTCTCAACTGAATTTTGTTCTCTCTTTTAACATCCTAAGCCCCAGTGAATGAGGCAAACTGAAAGATCAGCTGATTATATCTTGATATTTTTCATACATAGAAATAAATATATATAATAATTATATATGTTAAAATTCATTTTAATTTTTCCAACTTTGTATCTAAAATAGAATTCAGTGTCTTAAGATTGCAATAGACTAATTAAATAAAGAATGTCTACTTGCTTTACCTAATGGGACCAAGAAAAAATAAAACGTATCAGGGTTATGTTTAGTCTAAAACTTTGTTACTTAAAATATATTATTTTATAATAAAAGTGCTCCGATATAAACCTGAGTTGCTGATTAAAGTCTTGCTTATCAAGAGCCGCAGTGAAGCAAAAAGAAGCTTCATCGGGAGCGCGGTGGGCTGGAGCCATGCCGCAGTGGAGAAGGTCACAACGGCTCAGCAGGTATAGATCAGGCAGGGCTCCTGGCCTCACTCAGAGGAGGTCCAGAGAAGTGACTCCCAGTGAAGAGGAGCTTGTGTACGTCCTTGACTGACTGCCAAGTTCTAAAAGGTACAAAGGGAGGCTACAATTCCTAGCAGTCCTCAAGACTGGAGTGATGGAATGCTGGTTTCAATGTCAAAAGATCCAGGAATTCTAGTTGCCTCAAGGTAAGACCATAAATGTCTTTGGACTGTTGTAAATGGGTAAGTGTCCGGCATTTTCTTAATGTTCCTGGTGGCTATTTCACATTATTGCTTAAATACAAGACTGAACTACTCTTACCAACAACTAAGTGTGGGGCAGAAATCTTTGCCTGCATTGGACGTGCACAACTATACCAAATACATTAGCTTCTGACCCTAATTTAGCAGTGTAAACAGAAGCTACTGCCAGGATCATTCTAAGGCTATATAGCCAGCCCGCACTTTTGGTTTTTTTCTTTATGTCTGGGGATCATGGAAAAGTGGCATCTCAACTCATGTCTCACCAACTTCCCTGTTGCAGTGGATCCTGCTAATCCCTGCAACGGAGAGATCTGGATCCTCCCCTGACTGGGAAGCTTCCCGAGAAAGCCTCAGGCCCATAGAAAATGGTACAGCTCCTCCTGTTGAAAGTGAAGACAAAGAAATCTGACACTTCAATCTTCTGCAGCTGCTTTCTCGATCAATTCATTTTCATGGATATGTGAAACACCATGTTCTTTAACATGACTCTTCAGATTTCTAGCAGCTCTTGAATTTATTTGACAACTTTAATTGTCTAAAATGAAGACTGATTTTTTGTTGTTGTTTCTAAGATTCATCCTAGTATCTGGTAGACAGTACATGTCTTTAGTAATGCTAAGATTCTTGGTGAACGTGCCTTTCTTTTCTAAATAAAAATATCTAAGAGGCCTTCATGTTATTCTCTACCTCTATGCATTTCTTATAGTCAAATTGGTCCCCTTGGATAAAAGATAAACACATTTTCATTCTGAAGCCCAAAAATACTAAATCTGCATTTTTTCAGAAAGATTTAGTGTAAAAATTAGTTAGGGTTCTCTAGTTGCAAACAACAGAAACCAACTCTAGGTAACTTAAGCTAAAGAGAACATCGGGGCAGGGCACAGTGGCTCATGCCTGTAATCCCAGCACTTTGGGAGGTTGAGGCCGGTGAATCACCTGAGGTCAAGAGTTCGAGACCAGTCAGGCCAACATGCCAACATGCCAACATGGTGAAACGCTGCCTCTACTAAAAATACCAAAAAAAAAAAAAAAAAAAGGTAGCCAGGTGTGGTAGTGGGAGCCTGAGGCAGGAGAATCAGTTGAACTCAGGAGGTGGAGGATGCAGTGAGCCCAGATTGCACCACTGTACTCCAGCCTGGGCAAAAAGAGTGAAACTCTTAAGAAACAAAAATGGATAATAGGTTAGGCCTACATATTATTTTTCTTTATGGATTGCAATATTCTTGACAGATTGTGTAATAGATTTATTTACATCATCAGTTCCCACAAAACAGATGCTGGATAAAGTTATTGATACTAATAGTGATGAAGATTTCTTAAGCATTAAACTTTAACTGCCATCTTTAACCAGAACTGATATCTTTGATGTCTATGGTTTGCCATAGCACTCCCTGTTTTGTGAAGTCCCTATTTTCCTTACCAGAGTAATATTTCCAAGTAAAAATTACTGTGAAAAACACCAGGAGTTCTTGCTTTCCTACAACCACAGGCATAGACCCAGGACTTTATTTAAAGCTCAAAATTTTTATCACAAATATTCATTAGTGAATTAAACAAATGCCTGCCTGTGATATTACTTTTTAGACTTGATCTAAAGTTTCAGAAAGATATCTAAATTGAATAAACTGCAACAAGTGTAAACCCAAAAGCTGCAGCAACATCGTTTTTTTTAATCTACTGCATTTCTCTGTTCTTGAAATAATGACTCATTTCTTGAGAACCTCTGGTCTCCAGGCTCTGAAATTCTCCAGAAGTGATTGGCACGTGCCTGAGTTTCCAATTACACTTTCTATGCATCCCAGATGAAAGTTTCTCCTTTTCACTTACATTTTTCCTCAATTATTTTCTCATTCAGGGAAGGGCTCTAGAGAACAACACAACCAAAATAATGTCCAGTTAATTTGCAGTTTTGGGGTTGTTCTCATGCTGCATTGGCAGTAATAAATGTTTGTGTCTTTGTCCTGACATAATTTGCTCCTTAAGGTATGTGGAAAGTTGACTTCTTTTTAAAGTGGGATGGGAATATACTGAGTAATGTAGTTTAATTTGAACAGTAATGTAAATATATGTTCACTGTGGGGAAACATTTGAGAGGAACCATCATTGATGGAGATGAAACTAGAAATTGTGTGAAGAGTCCTGAGTCTGACCACATGTGATTTTAGAAAGCTAATTTTACTGCCTTGAAATTCCAGTGATGATGCCACTCATCTTACAAGGTGGTTATGTAAATTATCTGATATGATTTATTTGCTCAATTATTCAGCAAATATTATTTGTGCTCCAACTACATGGCAATCCCCATGCTAGGTACTGGAAACACCGAAGTTAATAAAACAGACAAACACCCTGCCACGTGAAGCTTGCATTTTATTGGGAGAAGAAAAATATTAAACAAATACAATAAAAATGTATATAATAGCACACTATCAGATAATGATAGGTGATTTTAAGAAAATAAAACAGGATAATAGAATGGACAGTGAGGCCAGCTATTTGATTAGGCTGGTTGAAGAAGACCTCTCTGAGAAGATAACATTTTAATAGAGGTGTGGATGATAGGAAGAAGCTGGCCAGGGAAAGGGATGGAAGAACAGCTTTCTGGACAGAGAGACCAGCTAGTGACGAGGCTTAACAGAAAGAGTTCGACATGGAGCATGATGGGCAAGGAAATGAACAGTAAAAGATCACCCAGGAGAGTTATGCAGGGATCAGACACTGGTGGATCATTTAGGCCATAAGAAGAAATCTTAAATTTATTCTAATTGCAACAGGAAACCATTGAAGAGTTTCCATCAGAGAATAATAGATTTACATATTAATATCCTATTTTCTGCTATTTTAGAATTTGTTGTAAAAGGGGACTGTAGAAATCGAGAAACAAATTAGGATGCTATTGCTCAGAGATTTGAATAAACGATCATGAAAATAGTCAGAACTGTTGGGATTTGGGATATATTTTGAAGACAGAGCTGACAGGATTTGCTGATAGATTGGATGTAGGGAGATGGTACTGAAGACAGAAAACCTGGATGATACATTTTGGGGCTGGCAAACTAATGGAATGAATGGTGGTGCAAAGAACTGGTTTTTGGAATACTGGGGGGAAAGTAGCTTTGGAGGGTGGTGGGAGTGAAGAGATGCAGGTGAGCAGGGTAAGAAATTAAGACATTTTGGATGTGTTAAGTTTGAAACACTTATTAAGCATCAAGTAGAAACATCTATATGACCATAGTGCACAGGGGAAAATGAGAGCTGAAGGAATAATGAATCGTCATCACTCTATATGTAAAGCCAGTGTTTAATTCATCTATCCATCCATCCATTCATCCATCCACCTACCGGTCCATTCATCCATCTATCCATCCATCCATTTATCCACCTGCTTATTACTTACAAATTATAATTGCTTGTTATTACAGATGCTCATGAAATGTGAGTGGGGCCTGAATCATAAACTTTTATGAGATATAGTTCCCATCATGTTTCTTATCTATAATCCCTCTTTGTGAAATCTGTAGCCAACAATGTAAGATACAATTTCATATTCAGGAAAATTTAATTTGGTGAAGGACACCACTGAGTACTACTTAAGTCTTTTTCTCCATTCAAGTAACTCCAGTGAATCTCTAATTTTTCTTAACATTTCCAAAAGAATCCATTTATAAACAATTGACAAATAGTCCTAAACTGGACTCCAGTCTAAAAAACTAATTTACCTGAAAAATATGTAAGATTGATGAGTCTTATCAACAGTTTCCATTTGTTTCTTTCTGTTGAGGTTTCTTTCGTTTATTAATAGAATTAACAGATGAGAAAATGACCTGGGAAAGTTGCTCAGGAAAGAGGACAGAAAATTGAAAATAGCTGTCACTTACAAGAAAGAAAATACTACACTTGAAAAACCTTAAGATTTACCATCAGTTTAACATTATAGATATTCTGAGGAATTAGAAAATTCTTGGTACTGTTTTGGAAAATGTTTTATTTCTGATACAGAGAACTAGAGATTGGGAAAGAATAAGTGTGGCATGACTGAAAAGTATCCAGAATGTTATAACCGAACGAAAGAACGAAAGAAGGAAGGAAGGAAGGAAGGAAGGAGGGAGGGAGGGAGGGAGGGAGGGAGGGAAGCAAGGAAGGAAGGAAGGAAGGAAGGAAGGAAGAAAGAAAAGAAAGAAAGAAAGAAAGAAAGAAAGAAAGAAAGAAAGAAAGAAAGAAAGAAAGAAAGAAAGAAAGAAAGAAAGAAAGGAAAGAAAGAGAGAAAGAAAGAAAGAGAGGGAGAGGAAGGAAGGAAGGGAGGAAGGAAAGAAAAGAAGGAAAGAAAGAAAGAAGTTCTATGTGGTAAGCTAAGGAGATTTTTTTGTTAAGAAAACATGTAGTAGTTAGAGGAATTTTCTTCTCCTACCAAATTTCAACTTTCTTGGATTCAGAGAATATAGGATTTGCTAATCATGTGAACCATAAGATAATATTTTAATGAGAATTATATAATTTCACTGGAAGGGAAAATGTTCTAAAGCCTCCCAGTAGAAATTGACAGCGTGTGTTTAAAACTGTCTGACACGTTCTACAGTCAAACATGGATTCAATACTGAGAAAGCAAGGCTGGGCCCTCTTTTGTCAGAATTTTTGTCTTTTGGAATTGCGTTCTTTGATGTTAGAAGTCTAGATTTTTGGTGTAGTTCCACTTCCTCACATTAGGGTAAGGGAGTCTAAATAATTGAAAGTAATGGAATCAGAAATAATCTTTTACACTTTGCTCACAGTCTGAGCCCCACGGGCAATAATTGTTCCTGCGCCGTCTGCACGGTGTTTCTCAGGCTGCCTATCAGACTGTGAAACGCTTTTACAGGAGAGGGCGCCTGAGTGAAGAGCTGGCAGACTGAGAATGCATAGAACAAAGCACATCATGGGCAAAAGTGTAGAAGAGCATACAGCTGCAGAAACAAATGAAGTGTGATTAGAGGGAGCCACAGTCACCGGTGACTGAGGGGGTGAATATGAAAAACAAGGGATGAATATTCAGAGACAGTAAGTCCCCGAGGTTGAGAGCTCAGGCTTGAACCAGACCGACCCATCCCACGCTGGCTCTTCTCCTGAAGAGCTGTGTGACCTAGGACAAGGGGCTTAACCCCTCTGTGTCTTTTTTCTCCATTGATATAATGAAGATAACCACAGCACCTAATGCATAAGCTGCAGTGAGGTTTGGTGGTGGTGGTGGTGGTTGTTTGAGACAGGGTGTTGCTCTGTTTCCCAGGCTGGAGTACAGTGGGACGATCTCAGCTCACTGCAACCTCCACCGCCTGAGTTCAAGTGATTCTCCTGCCTCAGCCTCCCAAGTAGCTGAGATCACAGGCCCCCGCCACCATGCCTATATTTTTGTATTTTTTTGTAGAGATTGTTTTCACAGTGTTTCCCAGGCTAGTCTCGAACTCCTGACCTCAAGTGTTCCACAAGCTTCAGCCTCCCAAAATGCTGGGATTGCAGACATGAGCCGTTGTGCCCAGCCTACTGTAAGGTTTAAATGAGTAGGTGTGTTTATTTAAAAAAAAAAAAAAAAAAAATAGAATAGTATCAGGCAAGTAATAATCTCTTGGTAAATATTTAACTTTTATTTTCAAACCTTAGGATAGCTTAAGAATGAGTTCAAAAATCACATAAAGTGAAGCATGGGCTAATATTCACAATTACTCTTTATCCTTACCCAAGGACATTTTTAGTAGACACACACACACACACACACACACACACACACACACACAGTGTCAATCCAATCATGGACCTGGGTGAGGTAGGGTTAGGAATACATTTCAAGAGAAGCCTAGTATGTTTCAACTGAAAAATAATAACCAGAGGTTAAAGAACTGTGTTATGGCTCCGGAGGGGAAAAATGTAGAAAATTCTTCAGGGCACATTATTGATATTTTATGAGAATTTGATAAAGCAGAGCATTAGAGAGTGAGTGCTAAATTTGTACAGGGTAATAAAGGCTTCAGCAGGTAATAAGAATCTTGGACTCTGCACACATAAGTTGCTCTAAGAGGTTTAGTAATTGCCTAAATGAAAGGACATTGCCATTTCTGCAATAACAATTCAAATCCAGGGATCACTTATGGTTGACAATGTTATTTATGCTGTTGCATCTGTGGCACAGGAAGCTTTTAGCATGAAGCAGTTTTCAGCTGCTTCCTGTATGTTGTTCATTCACCATCATTTCAATGAGATATTTTACCTTTGTTTAGAAAACATTTTGAATACTGGAACCTTCTCATATAAAGCTTTGTGGTCTGAATATAACATCAACGATATGAATGTGAGCAAGAAAGAAAATTTAATGAAAACGAAGTCCAAAGTACTTACATCAGTGACATTTTTGTTTTTATGCTCCTGGAGATTATCACATGCAAAATTATAATTCTAATCATACTTTCATCTTCTTCAGGTGAATCGAACAAATTCAAGATATATTAAAGGGATGCGCTCACATTTGAGATTGTCCTAAATAATCTTGACCCAAAGTACATGACAAGCTCATTACTCTCTTGAATTATTATATTGATA